>NC_133666.1:673848009-674567190 GCF_037893015.1 Macrotis lagotis
GAGACAGATTCCCCAGTGTAAGAAAATGTGTTCTCTTTTCAGGTGGAGCAGACCTACAATGGAAGCAAGGGGTTTTACCTGTTCAGTGGCTCAGAAATGAAGGATTTAGTGGAAAGGGCATCAGCCTATCATAACCACCTTAAGCTACGTGCAGATCGAGAGGATTCCTGCACACTTCTCTGAGTCTGTTCCTCCTACCCCTTGGTACTTAGTAGTTACAGTGGGAAGACAAATAGGTATTGGATGAGGTTGCTCTTAAGGTCCCTTCCAAATCTCAAATTCAGTGATTCCAAGAACATTAAAGGCAGGTATGGGGCCATGAATGTAACAAGGAAGTGTATAGCAATATCTATATAGGGATAATATTGATGAGGCAACAAAGATAGGTTGGGTCAAGCCACCAGGAACATTTGCTCCTATAATCCCAAGGTTGTGCTGCAGCTTTAGTTTGTCCTCTCTATATCTCATTTGTGTGTAGTTCTTAGCATGTTATCTCCCCTTGAGAGAAATGATTATTTCTTTATTGTATTAATAACTAATTATTGAATCAGGATCAAGGATTTTCTCCTTTTCTATTTCCTCATCCAAAAATCAACCAATAAGGTATTTTCTCAAAGACATACCTAAGGGGAAAAATTTAAGTTTTGGCTACTAGGTAGATTGCTGCTCTTTGCATTTACTCAGACAGGTTTGGGTGAATTCTTCCTTTTATCAATCAGGTGATAAGGATATTGATAAGTCCAAGTCATGTACCTTAAGACCATTATTGTACTATAACCCATCTCCCATTATAATATTCATTCTGTCATTAATTGTGAACTAATTGCAGTTGATTGTCACCCTTAGCAATAGCCGTTCTTCCAAGGACATATAAAATGTGAGTCCACCATCATGGGAAGGTTTTAATAACATGTTAGCCTTACTAATAAAATGACTAATTACCAGAAATGGTTTTTTGAGCTTTTTGAACATCGTTATTGAATAAATTGTGAGCTTCTGGAGAGCAGAAACTGTTTTTGTCTTTTTTTGTTCATATTTCCAGTATTTTATACAATGTTAAATAGCATAAGGCTTATGGTAGGGGGCTAAATAAATGTTTGATGATCAATTGATGTGGGACCTAAAGAATACTATTAGGCAATAGGCACTAGAACACAATGGTGTTTCTGTTTCAAGCAGAATGTTAAATCTTTTCACCAGTGACATGGCACCTGGAGGTCAAAAAAGGATGCTCAGTGAGGACCTTTCATCCTCTGGACCCTGTCCCAGCAGTCCCATTCAAATATTCTCTCCAGGGAGTCAAGGGAAGTCACGTGCTTCCTGGAATAATCAACATGTAACTTTGATCTGTATGTGTTGACCATGCTAACTCAGTTGAGTTGCCTTTTTTCTCCATTGCTAGTGTCTGGGTAATCATTGACACAATTTTTAGAACTGGGTTTGGAGCAGCTCCAGGCAGTCTTTCACAGCAATAGTAAATATTAAGTGTAATTTGCTAGTTTCTCCTCTCTGGGTCTCAGGTTCCCTATTCACAAAATGGGAATGTGTACTTCAATAAATGCTGCTAGGACCTTTGAAGGTTGCCCATTCATGAGTTCCCATAGAAGCTCCCTCTAGAGCTGACATCATCATTTAAAGACGTCATAGTTTAGCGGTCAACCATAGAGTGAGGTGCCATCCCAAACTGAGGTAGACTGGTCTTTGGCAATAGATAGCCATACTCCATACATAGAACCTTTCCAGGTGAAAGGGACTCATCAGATCCAGGTTTCCATTGGGATGACTTTTTTGAAGGCTGTGGGGTTAAGTGGCCCATGGTCACACAGATGGCAATTATTAAGTGTCTGAGGCTGGATTTGAACTCAGGACCTCCTGACTCCAGGGACATGGCTCTATTCACTGCGTCACTTAACTGTCCCATCCACTGGGCTGACTTTTAAGAATCCTGGGTCACCTCTATATAGCAATGAGGAACAAGAAAAAGATTGTAGTGGAAGAAAATGGACCAAATAAGTATTAAAAAGGAAACCACATGTCTGACATACATTCCCTTTTCCCGTCTCCCTCTGAGAATACATGGCCTCCTCCAAGGCTTAGTTTACCTGCCTCTTTCTACAGGCAGCCTTTCCTGCCCTTCCTGGCTCCATCCCATTCCATCCCCCTACTCAAAAGATCATGGATTATGCTTTAAGATTCTTAATCTTTATTTGAGTCCAATATTCCTTTGGCAGTTTGGTGAAACCTGTGGATCCTTTTCAGAATTATAGTCACAAATACACAAAATAAAACACATAGGATTTTAAAAGAAACCGATTATATTGAAAATTTCTAATCAAGTATAAAGAATCTGGAATGATGAGTCTCCATAAACTAAAGCTTACTGCTAGGAGAATCATGGCGACATAAAACAATGTGTTTTAGAGAGACTGAATATGTGTAGACATTCTGTGATACTAGCTGATTCTGATCAACTAAGCATGCCATAGTGCAGCTAGGGGGCACAGTGACTAGAACACTGGGGCTTGGAATCGGGTACAAAATCTGGCTTCAAACATTAGCTGGGTGACTCTGGCTTGTATTTGTTTTTGGTTTTTGTTTTTGGGTTCTGCAAGGCAATGGCATTAAATGAGTTTCCTAAGATCACACAGCTAGGTAATTATAAAAAGTGTAAGGCTGGATTTGAACTCAGGTCCTCCTGACTCCAGGGTTAATGCTCTCTCCTCTGTGCCACCTAGCTGCCCCCATACCTGGGTGACTCTGGGCAAGGCATTTAACTCTGTTTGCTTCAATTTTCTCATCTGCAAAATGAACTGGAGAAGGAAATGACAAAGTACTCCAGGATCTATACCAAGAAAACTATAAAATGGGGTCATGAAGAGTCAGATATGGTTGAGATGAGTCTACAACCACAATCATGTGAAAAAAAGGAAGTTCTTTCACTATAAATTCATTGAAAAAAGTCAGTGAGCTTTAGCCTCAGTCCTTGGGGATGCTTGGGAACCAATAAAGCAAGTGGAGTCTATCATATCATGAGTCTGAGTAGTCTAGATGACCCCGTACCATTCCAAAGTTTGGTTTTACTGCCAGCAACTAATCGACACTCTGAGGTGTAAGGAGTGACCATTGGGACCAATGGTGGTCCTTTTCTATGGAGGTGGAGGCTAGGAATCATTAATGTCACCTGTGCATACCAATTTGGTGGAATTGATAGCATGTAGATATTGAACTAAGTTGAGCCTACTTCCTCCAAAGACTGAGAGAGGGGAGTATGACCCAGAGAGGTGGAGAAAATATTTCCATGTTTATTCTGGGTATCTTTAAAAAGTTAAAATCTATAAAAGTTAATCAGTATTAAGTGGTTAACCAATCACATCCATCACAAGAGTTAACATAGGGAAACAGAGTCAAGGGTGGCTCAAGTTGATGGTAGAAGAGAAGAAACACCCCAACCCTTCAAGGTTCCCTGGAATTGAGAGTGGATAAAGCTACTTTAGCCCTGAGACAAGACCAAGTATACAGGTCTCTAAGATAGGTTCCCTTTTAGGGACCTAACCATATGGTCCTATGAATCTCAAGCTGTGACTATGGGAGCTTGCTTTCCTATAGTTGTGAAAGGTCTTTTTTATTTTAACATACATTATTTTCTTCCAAATAAATGTCAACCCATTTTTTAACTATTTGTTTTCTAAAGTTTTGAGATCCAAATTCTATCCCTTCTTCCCTCCCTTCCCTCCCCTTTCTCTGAGACAGTAAGCAATCATAGGTCATACATGTGTAATCCATATTATTAAGAGGAATGAGTGTAGATTGGACCTAGAGAACAGAAAAAAATGAACCATTTCCTTTTCATGGGGGGAGGGGTTGTTTTGATTGTTTTTTTTCCTTCTTTTTTAACTTTTATTTTTATGAAGAATGGTAGGTAAGTAGGTAAGGAAGGAAGATGAAACAAAATACATTAAAAAATCACAAAGAGAAGGTGTTATAGTGGCCAGAGTGATGGACCTGAAGTAAAGAAAACATGAGTTCTAATCTTGACTCAGTTTACTGTGTGACTTTTGCCAAGTCACTCAACATCTACCTGGTTTAATTTCTTCCTCTGTATAACAGAGATAATAATATAACCTTCCTCCCAGAGTTATTTTAGAACCAAATGAGACATTAATCTTAAAAGCTTTTGCCAGACTATAGTACCATATAAATTCTGGTTTTCATCATTATTATTAATCAGTATTGATAATTTAATGATAATGGTTTAGAAAGAGAAGATCTCGTAGCATCTTAACATCAGGAATTAGAAGACACAGTCCTGTTCCTGCTGTTGTAACCTCCTTCCAATCTCTGCTCAGTTGCTCAAGTTCCTCAATTATCAAGTAAATGACTGAATAATTCGTGGTTAGGATGATAATTCAGTTCTTTTTCAATCATGTTGAACTCTTCAAAGACCCCCATTTGTTTTGGGTTTTTCCTTGCAAAGATTTTCCACCTTCTTCAGCTCATTTTATAGATGAAGAAACTGAGGCAAACAGGAGGAAGTGACATGCCTAAGGTCACACAGCCAGTAAATGTGTGAGGCCAGATCTGAACTCAGAAAGATGAGTCTTCTTGACTCCAGGCCAGCACTCTATCCACAGCACACCTAGTGCTTAATAATAATGATGATAATGATAATAATAATTAATGATAATGATAATAATCATGTTTTAAGACTTGCATAGCACTGTGCCTATCCTCTCTTATTTTATGCTCCTAAAAATCTTGGGAGGCAGGTTTCTATTATTATTCCTATTTTATAGGCAAGGAAACTGGGGCAAACAGGGGGAAGTGACTTGTCCAAGATCACACAGGCAATAAATGTCCGAGGTCAGAATTGAACTGGGAAAGGTGAGTCTTCCTGACTCCAGGCCAGCACTCTGTCTACTGCATACTTAGCAGCTCTGTAATAATTATAATAATAATAATAATAATAAGCTTTCCGCCAGCTCTGCCATATTCCAGTGAGTTGCCAGAATGATGAACACAAAAGGAAAAAGGAGAGGGACTCGATACATGTTTTCTAGGCCCTTTTGAAAACATGGTGTCATCCCTCTGGCTACATATATGGCCATATACAAGAAAGGTGATATTGTAGATATCAAGGGTATGGGCACAGTTCAGCAAGGAATGCCCCACAAATGTTACCATGGCAAGACTGGATGAGTCTATCATGTTCCACAGCATGCTGTAGGCATTGTTGTAAACAAACAGGTTAAGGGCAAGATTCTAGCCAAGAGAATTAATATGCGTATTGAACATATTAAGCATGCTAAGAACAGAGATAGCTTCCGGAAGTGGGTAAAGGAAAATGATCAGAAGAAGAAGAAAGAAGTCAAAGAAAAAGGCACTTGGGTTCAACTAAAAACGTCAACCTGCTCCACGCAGAGAAGCACACTTTGTGAGAACCAATGGCAAGGAACCTGAGCTGTTGGAAGCAATCCCCTATGAATTCCTGGCATAATGGCCTAAATGACTTAAAAAATAACCAATAAAAGATTTCTTGAATTTTGAAATAATAAGAATAAGAATAATGTTTTAAGTTTTAAGTTTGTAAAGCACTGTGCCTATGTTCTCTCATTTGATGCTCCTAAAAAATTTGGGAGCCAGGTGCCATTATTAGTCCTATTTTACAAATGAAGAAACTGAGGCAGACAGAAATTTAGTGACTTATCCGGGGTCACACAACTCATAACAATCTGAAGTAAGATTTGAACCTCAGATCTAACATGACTTCAAGCTCCATGATCTTTCCACTGCGCTGGATCTGTCAGAGTGAAAAATGCAGAATCAAGCTAATAATATACCTGATAATGGCAATAAAATAAAGGAAAACAGTCCGAAAAGGCACCAGCTTCTGATCGATTCCAGAGAGCAATCCTGAGGGGCTCAAATTCCCCCCTTTCCTTCACATTTGTGAGAAAAGGATGGCCCATATCCTGTTGAAATTCAGTCCTTTTGTCATCTGGTTGGTTTAACTTTTTTTGTTTCTAGGGTCTCAATGGTGACTGGGAGCCATCCAGCTGTGCCATCCCTAGGTTTGGGGGTAAGGATAGGCAGAGGGAGGGGATAAGTTTGAGAGAGAGGAAGGTGAGGGTATCAAGCAGAGAAAGAAGAATAGGCAGTGGGACCTGGAAGATCCAGGAATTGAAAGTCAAAGGAGAATTGGAAGTAAAAGAGATGAATAGAATCTCAATTGGAAGAAATTTGCTCCAAGGCACAGGTCTGGAGCCACCCAGGGACAGGATAGCAGCAGCACAGTGGGGAAGGTTGGCTTCAGGCCCCTCTCCCTAAGCCAGTCCCCTAGGACACTCTCCTCTCCTTGGCTTTCTTTTCCTTCCTTCCTTCCTCCCTCTCTGCTTTGGGCTCCAGTCTCACTTCTTTCCACTAGCTGGGCTTGTCCTTCAAAGGAAATGAAACTAGCCCAAAGGCCAGGAACCCTTCCTCCCCCGTGAGCCAATGGGATTGGGGACCACCGTTGACTCGGATCCACCTGCCTGAGACCTGGGTGAAGCTGGGCTGCCAGTAAGGTAAGCTCTGGCCTCTCTTAGAACCCCTGCCCCCGCCCCCCCCCCCCCCATCCCTGCTGTAACAGGAGACATGGGGCTGGACCAGACGCCTGCCAGGGCCCTGGACAAGTTTGTCCAGCATAATCTGCTGCCACAGAAAGACTTCCTGGCCCAGGTGAGCCAAGCAGTAAATGCCATCTGCCAGGTGTTGCGGGAGAAGGGCTTCCAGAACTCCACATCCAAGGGCCCGGTGATGAAGGTCATTAAGATGAGCGAGGCCAGAGTCTTGCCAGAAGATGAGGACAGATGGGGGACCATGGACAAGAGGGCAGAACCTTGGAGTCTTGGCCTCTTGGGCACTATCCATTAATAGTGAAGGACTTTTTAAGTGTCAAGCACTGAGGATATTGGTTGAAGAAAATATCAAAATAAAAAATAATTAAAAAGTAAGCTGAAAGTGATCTGAGGGGTGTAGGGAGATGGGGATAGCTTTACCACTGGGGAGAGAACAGGAAAGGCCTCTGAGAGGAGGTGGTTGGTCCAAGAGGAGCACAGTACCTGATATATAATAGGTATTTTAAAAAATATTTATTGAATTTTTCCAGGATGTGGGACAGGCAGTACAAAATGGAGAGAGAAGAAAAAGGCCAATGTGAATACAGAGAGTTCCAAAATTAAGTCTTTTGCCCTAAATTTATTTTTTTGAATTGATGTTCTATTTTTCCAATTACATGATAGGAAAATTTTCACCATTCATCGACAGGCACATGCATCTTGTTAAGATAAATAATTACCTTCCACCCTCCCTTCCCATCCCCCTCACAGGAATATTTTTCATCCACATTTGGGTTTAACATGTTTATGGATTAGTCATTTTCCATTTACCTTAAACTTGGAAAAGCAGTGTGGAGTCAGAGTAGGAAGGGAAATGCCAGAGAGAGGAATTTGCAATAGCTCCAGAACAGGCAATAGGGACTCCCTGAAGGTTCTGGAGCAGAGGCATGAGAGTCACATTGGACCTTAAAAAATCACTTTGGCAGCTGGGTGGAGAATGGATTGTAGAGACCTGAGAAAGAAAGACCAGGACGAAGCTACTGCAATAGTGCAGGCAAGAGGGGATGTGGATCTGATCCAGGAGCATAGCACCGAGTGAAGGGAGGGATGCAGGCAGGGGATAGAACTGGGAAGCTTTTGTAAGTAATTCAGTGTGGTGGAGGAAGGGAATGAGGAATCCATTCCTTTTATGGAATGGCAGAAAGTGCTCTGGCCATGGGAGCCAGGCTCCTGGACACAGGACTGAGGCACAGAATGTTTGATTTAGAAGGGTGCACAGAGATCATAGAGGACAACTGGATTGATGGATTGGGAAACCGATGCAAGGAAGATGATCCAGGACCCTGCAGGCACATAATAGCAAGACCAGAGATTAGAACCCAGGACCTCCGAGCAAATCATTTCCCAGTCTGGGACTCAGTTTCCCTCACTGCAAAACAGGGATGATGATTCCTGCCTGCTTGAAAAGGGCTGAATCAAGAACCATTTTGAAAACAGCCTGTGGCTTCCAAGATGTAGGAACAAGGCAGTATGGCACCTAGGGTACCATAAAACATGGCACCGAGTTCTGAAACTTACTACTTGTTTTAGGAATAGAAGAATCATCGCTCCATTCTGATTTTTCAGTCTCTTTATCTAAATAATAAGGGGGGTTGGACTAGAATTCTAGATTTAGAACAGAATGAAGTCTTAGAGACCAAATAGACCAACTCTTTCATTTTCTAGAAGGGGAAACTGAGGCCAGAACAGGGAAGTGGATTGATCAAAGTCACACAGGTAGCAAATCAAAGGAATTTTGAATTCAGGTCTAGGACTTTGCCCACTCTATCAAACTGTCTCTCAAGAATTCCTTCTAACTGCCTAGATTTAAGATCTAATCACACCAGGGCTGATCTTGTTTTCTCAAGGTGTCTCCTATGGCTGCGACATAGCCCTGAGAGGTGGCACTGATGTTGACCTTGTGCTGTTCCTCAGCTGCTTCAAGACCTATGCCGACCAAGGGGCCTGACAGTCAGAAAGCTTCAATGACATCTGGAAACAGCTGGGAAGCCTACTGGTAGAATCAACTTCAGGGCTGGAAGCTTCCAGTTCTCCTCCCAGGAGGCTCCTCTGACCTTGAGATTCTGGCTGGTATCAGAACCACTCCACAGATGGATGGATATTTCCCTAAGGCCTGCCTTTGATTCCTAGCCCTAGTAGGGTGGCAAAATGCACTCAGAGATGTGGAGATATGGATACCTTCTACTTCCTCTCCAATGGGCCTTCATTACCTGGCATCATGTACAATGAATGCCTAGAATTGATAGTACATTAGAACCTCTCAACAATCTTGGGAGATGAACTCTATTATCTCCATTGTAGGGATGAGGAACCTGAGAGACAGAGGTTAAGTGACTTGCTCAAGATCACACAACTTATAAGTCACTGAGGCAGGATTAGAACTTGAGTCTTCTGAAACCATGTTCCACTTTCTATCTATTGCACTTTCTAGTTGCCTAATGAAACCCCTCAGACAAGTCCTCCCCACCCCATTCTATTGTGTAAAACAGTACAAAGAACCCAGGATATATTTCCTGGAGAAAAGAGATCTCTTCTCAGAGGACTAACCCATAACTCACACTCAAAGTTTGGGTCCCCAGAGGGTGTCTGCTACTCTTCACTTTTAGAGAGAACTCTCTGGATCGCCATTCCTACTGCTGAATTCTTATTTTATTAAAATAGGGTGGTAAGAATAGCTGGTACAAAATGTTGTCCATCCCCCTTACTCCCCACCTCTAATTACTGGGGTATACTTTTCCACAATGGCAGCCAGATGGCACAATGGATTGAAGACCAGTCCTGGAATCAGGAAGATCTGAGTTCAAATTTGGCCTCAGACAATGACTATTTGTGTGACTTTGGGCAAGTCACTTAACCCTGATTGTCTCACATCCAGGGTCATCTTTAATAGTCCTGATTCATATCTGGCTACTTGACCCAGATGGTCCCAGAGGAGACATGTGACCTAGCCTAGCCCTCCTTCAATCAAATCCATTTCACTTGCAAGTCATGGCATCACTTCCCTGATAGCCTTCTTCAAGACTGAAGGACAAACATCATGCTCCCCAAAGACAGATATCATCTTTGGGGAAAGTGGGCTCCAATTTAGTGGAGAAGGGTCATGAGACAAGCATTTGGCACTTGTGACAAGGGGACTTCATTATTTCTGGTCCTGAAATCCCTGGACTATCATTCTCTCTTTGTAAGGACCTCACAAAGTTCTGCTTGGGCTCATTATCTCCACTGGATGTACCAGTTTTCTGAATTTCTAGGGTCTGCTGCTTTCCTAACCCTTTCACTATCTCTCTTCCCTACTTCAAGGGTCATAATCCTTAAAGATCCAATCCAACCACATTTTTTAGGTTCCATATCTGTGTGTGTGTGTGTGTGTCTTTGTACTTTCTCCAACTGGTGTATTATTTGTTGTTCATCCTTCTCAAAGAATAGGAATAACATCATCACAGTGATGTCTTAACTTACAAATGAATTGGATTAAAAACAGAGGCTGAGGTGTGAGGCAAATTTGTTTGACCAATCACAAGATGCTTGCTGCATCATGTTACAAATGGCTACTTTCATTCTTCCAGTACTCAAGCCCCTAGAATCATCCCAGTCTGATTAAGGAATTTATTCTGATTATATTGGGGAACTTCTGTGATTCCATCAACTAAGGTGGGAGTCAGTTTTGCCATTTAACTCCCCTTTATGTCCTCAGGAACATTCCCAATGCTAGACCTCAGTATTCTAATCTGCAAAATGAGATCCTAGAAGAAGGTTCCCCAACTTTAAGATGATTTCTAGAGAGCTTTCTTTGAAGCAAAGGGCTTCAACAGACCATCCTTGCCCAATCGGCTGAACCCATAGGGAATAGGGGTTATGCAGTTCCAGTTGTATCTCCAACATGAGCAGTACATGAGATGGCATTTCCTTGCAAGACAACTTGGATAGAATTTGAAGCCCAGCCCCAAGGTCTATGCAGACCTGATCAACTGTGGCTCCCTGACTGGCACATACACTGCCTGTTTCATGATGCTGAGGAGACCGTTCATCAATAATCACTCCCTAAAGCTGAAGAATTTTATCCTCCTGGTGAAGCACTGGTACCTCCTGGTGTGTTGAGAACCCTACCATGTGTGGTCTGCCACCCATTGTCCCTTCGGGTATGGTCCTTGCCACCCTTGGAAGCTCTGTCCACACTGAGTACCTTCTAGAGGCAAAACTTTCTTCCAGCTAGGATGCCAGCCTCCCAAGGGGAGGAGTCACAGCCTTTATCTTTCTATAGCCACAGGTATTGTTATCCTTACCTATGCCTCAAATCCTCACCCTATCTGTGTCCATCACCCTGTCTCTAAGCCAGTCCGTACAATTAACTTGTCCTTTACCTAACCTTAATTCTGATCTGTACGTGTCTCTAACCCTGACTTTATCCTTAAGGGATCCATTATCTATTTAGGGGAGAAGGCCTTAAGATATGCACCATGACCAAGAACCATGTTCAATTAAAGGCAATAAATTTGTTGGATTTACAACATCCAAAGTCAAGGAAGAGAGCTGATCTGTCCCTTGAAGGCCTGGCCCATTAGCAGTAAAGCCCACCCCCAACATCTGTTAGGAATCCCAAACCCTTCCTGATTTGGGTCTTTCAGGTGGAGGCTCATCAAGCAGAGCTTCAGTCAGCAAGTAAATGTGCTCTCTTTTCAGCTGGAGCAGACTGAGAGAGGAAGCAAGGGCTTTTGCTGGCCCAGGGATGACACTTGCTCATAAGAGGCCATCTCCTTAGAGGAACCAGTAGAAAGAGAAACAGGTTACTGTTGCCTCCACTGTAAGCCTAGGGCCCAAAAGGACCCCTTCTGCACAATTCTGAGTCTGTTTTCTCAGCCCCTATTTTCAGTGGCCTCAGAGGGAGGACAGGGGTAAGGGTTGTCTCTTTTACATGTCTTTCTAAGCCAATAACCCTTAATGAATCCTTTATTTTTCTATCTACTTTTCATCTATCTAGGTACCACCAGTTTCCAGTAAGCACATACTCTTTGCTTAAAGCCATCTAATGAGGCAGCCCATCCAACATGTAAATAGCCCTAATGGTTAGGAAGCTTTTCCTGACTTCCTCACTCCTTCCTCCAGAGCCATGCAGTACCAGTCTAAAGGCTCTTCCCCTTTTCCCCACGGATCAAAGGCTCTTATCACACCCCTGGAGTCTTCTCACCTCAAGGCTCCAGTTTTATCTAATGACCTTCATAGACTGGGTTACTGTTTTCTCACTGTCCTGTGGTCACCCACAGCTTCAAGGTGTCTTTTGCCTTTCTCCTTCATTGCATTGACCTCAGGCTGAAAAAAAAAAAGAAACAAACATACAAGCTTCCAGAAAAGAGAAACTCTAGTTTCAACAAGAAACTCCCCAGGTCATGAGAATATGTTCCAGCAGGAGAAACTCTGATCTCCTCAGTTCCCATAGATTCAGTTCTTATCTTTATGCTGATGATTCTCAAAGCTGCTGATTCATCCCAAACCTCTCAGCTCACCTACAGTCTCCCATCTCCAACTAACTTCAGAGAATTCAAACTGGATGCCCCATAGACATCTTAAACTCATTATTTCCTTTTGTTTTGAAAAGGCAATCAAGGTTAAGTGACTTGCCCAGGGTCACAGAGTCAGTATGTATCAAGTGTCTGAGCCCAAATTTTAGCTGACTCTCGAGTTGGTGCTCTATCCACTGAGTCACCAATATTCTCTTTCCTTCCAAATAATCGCTCTTCCCTCCCTTCTTACTTTTAAAGGTAGCATCATGATTCCACTTCACCAGGTGCAAAATCTAAATGTCATTCTCCATTCCTAGCTTTCTCCCATATCAACATTCATTACAAACCTTATGATTTCACTTTCACAGCCTTCCTTCTCTATGTTTGTTTTTTTGTTTTGTTTTGTTTTAGGTTTTTTGCAAGGCAAATGGGGTTAAAGTGGCTTGCCCAAGGCCACACAGCTAGGTAATTATTAAGTGTCTGAGATCGGATTTGAACCCAGGTACCCCTGACTCCAAGGCCAGTGCTTTATCCACTACGCCACCTAGCCGCCCCTATCCTTCCTTCTCTATGTACCCTTCTCTCCTCTGATAGACCCTTCCATCACCTTAATGTAATTCTTCCTGATCTCACACCTCCACCATAGAACTAACCTGCTGGTTGGTTTTCCTTCCACAGGTCTCTGTCCACTCCAGTCCATGTTGTTCAACTAATCTTTCTAAGTTGAATCCACTAAATCGACTCCAGGATGTCTCCCTCAGGATCAGATAGAAAGTCCTCTTATTGGCATTCAAAAGCCTTCAAACCCTCCTCTCCACAAGAGATCTCCCATCTTTCTTACACTTGCCTGTATCTATTTGCATTATGATCCATTAATACTAGCATCCTTGTGATTTCCCTAATAAGATTATCCATTTCCTAATTCTAAGCATTTTCCCTCCCCAACCCCCATACCACCAGGCTTGCTTGCCTTTATTCAAATACCAGCTAAAATCTCACCTTCTACAGGAAGTCCTTTCCAATGTTCTTTAAATTCTATTAATTTCCCTCCATTGCTTATCTCCCATTTATCCTCATAAAGTATGTATGAACAGATAGGATTGTCTGTTTTTAGATGGTCTCCTCCATTAGATTTATTTTGCTTTTTTTGTTTCTTTTGCTTTTTACAAGTCAGTGGGGTGTGATGACTTGCCCAAAGTCATACCACTAGGCAATTATTAAGTGTCTGAGGTTGGATTTGAACTCAAGTCCTCCTGACTTCAGGGCCAGTGCTCCATCCACTGCACCCCCTAGCTGTCCCTTAGGGTTTTTTCCCCAAGGCAAATGGGGTTAAGTGGCTTGCCCAAGGCCACACAGATAGGTAATTATTAAGTGTCTGAGACCGGATTTGAACCCAGGTACTCCTGACTCCAAGGCCAGTGCTTTATCCACTATGCCACCTATCTGCCCCTGTCCCTTAGGTTTTAATCTCCTTGGGAGGGATAGGTATTTACCTTTCTGTGCATCATCAGTATTTGGAACAGTGTCTCTGGGAAATGCTTAAATATGCTTATTGGCTAAATCAGTTGGGAGAATCAGCTGCGGTTGAGGTTGAGAAAAGGGGCCTGGGCAGCATCTTTCTTTAGGAAACAGTGTCTCCTCATCTGCGGTTGTGATGAGGCAGAGCCATATTGGGACCTTCTCACCTAGAGTATCAAAGACTGGAAGCACATGCACCCTCTGAACATTCATTTATGACAGCATGGTGCAGTGGAGCACTCAGAGGCTGACCCACTTGATGAGCTCGAATTTTGCTTTAAACATCTACTCTTGTTCATAGTCCTATTCTCCCAGCCAGTTCTCAATTTCCTCAATAAACTCTTCTTGATGGTCCATCTGGTTCCAATAGCTTGTTAGGTGTCTGAAAACTACCACCAGGTTGACATCAGACCTGTGTGTGTGTGTGTGTGTGTGTGTGTGTCAGGACTGAACCTTTGCTATTTCAACTTCCCCGAATGGAATAGACAGGTTTTCCTGGAGGGTGCAGCTCCATGACCAGAAGAAGAGAGTAGAGACCTGGAAAACGCTTTGCCCCCTCGTTGGATAACCCTGTACTCTGCTCATTCTTATGTTCCAAGCCTGCCTCTTAAGGACCCCCCCCCCCCCCAGGATCCTCCAGCTTCCTAGTGCTTCTCTCTTTCCTGAGCCTTCTCTCCTTGCTTCGTCTGTCCGGCTGCCTGAGAGAGTAGTTGCTTTTTCCCTATGTCTCTCCCTTGGCTCTACCCCAGGAAACTCCTCCTGAAAAGAGAAAGAGACCTCTTTTGTAACAAAGAAAAATCATTATGCTAAAGAAACCCTATCAAAATGATCCCCAGACTCAAACAGAAAAAAACAAAACTGTCTGATGACCTGAATTTCTGCCAAAACTGATAGAGATGCTTGAGAAGCAGGTCTGGAGAACCCTCAGTGGTTTTTCTGTCATCTGCTACAAATGCTCTGGTTTCTTAAACCAGTACAGCCGCACTTGGTACCAGTCAGTGCCTAACCACTTGGGTGACAGTTCCTGAAGTTTCTACTTGGGGCAGGCTCCATTTGGCTGAACTGTGACTGAGAGGCATCCTGGGCAAGAAATAAACAGGGCCAGTCTTTGTATTGTGAAATTTCTGTTATTATCATCATGCTGATGATTCTCAGAGCTGCTGATTCATCCCAAACTTCTCTGCTCACCTACAATCTCCCATGTCCAGAATTTTAGCAATCCTTGGAGGTAGGTGCTACAATTATCTTTCTTTTACAGTGGAGGAATATAAGGTATGTGACTTGCCCAGGGATATAGTTAGTGTCTTTGAGCCAGAGAGATGACATTCTCTATGTCCAAGTTGGTACTACCAAGAATTAACCTCTACAAACTACCATTGTCCATTAAAGATCACCAAGGGGCAGGGACAATTCAATTTTCCTGCTTACAAGAGAGTCCCACTTGAAGATGGGGGTGGGGGTCGTATTAGTTCTAAAATAAATAGCAAATCTGCATAAAAGCCATCAATTAAACTTATTTTAACTAAGCATAAAAGTCAGAGGGGAGCAGCAGAACCCAGAGCCCAGCTATGGTGAGGAAAATGAAACTAAACCCAGAGGTAGAGCTTTCTTAGGCAGGGAGCCCTGAGGCAGAGCCAACAGAGAGACCGAGGGAAGGAGCATTGTGGCTCTGTCTGCTGGGTTTTGGTCTCTCATTTCCCTCACTCTTTCAGTACAGACTGTGGAATCACTTCTCTGGCATATCCCACCCAAACACTTGGACCGGTTCATTGAAGAATATCTTATGCCTGATACCAATTCCGAGATGGAAATCCAAAATGTCATTGATAGGATCGCCTCCTTCCTAAAGGAGAAGTGTTTCCAAGAAGTTTCAGAGAAGTCAGTTCAAGTGACCAAGGTGGTGAAGGTGAGTCTGAAGCTGGTTTGTTTACCTCTGAGAATCTGAGCAGGGGGAGAGGGATCGGGAATGAGAGAAATCCCAAGGAGGAAGTGGATCCTGGGGTGATGTGGTATCCTTAAGAGTCAAGTCTGGAAATGGGGTGGCCAGAGAAGATGGATTTCCAGGAAGGGGCAGTTGGTTTTCCATGGCTTATCTTCCCTTCTTCTGGTCCTGCAACTCATTCTTCTGGGATAATCCCACTGCTGAGTTTCTCCTCTATTCAGGGAGGTTCATCTGGCAATGGCACAGCCTTGAGAAGCTGCTCTGATGCACATCTAGTGGTGTTTCTCAGCAATCTCCAAAGCTATGGGAACCTGATAGGCCGCTGCTACAGAGAGGTCATTAAAGAAATCAAGAGAAGGTTGGAAGAATGGGAGCAAGAGCAAGGGTGGCAATTTAAAATAAAATTTGAGGTCAACAAAAAGCCCAAGCCTGGAGTGCTCAGCTTCAGAATGACTTCAAAACTGAATGGTCAGTCACTGAACTTTGATCGATGTTCTAGGTGAGAAACCCCCCATCTGGCTTCTGGGTCACCTCAGCCCAGGAGGAGGAGCCCCTGCTTCCAGCAAAAAAGACCTTGCCCAGAGTCCTTCTCTTAGCCCCAACCTTATCTGGTTTCCAACAGTAAATTTTACCCCCCCCCCTTGCCTCAGAAACCCAGAGACTCTACATTCTTTGATCCTGCCTCCTAAGGGATTTGGGTGTGTAGAGGCAGTGAGGAACAGAATAGGGATCTTCAAATTTCAACTCTGCCATTTCCTGTGACCTCAGGGAAATCACTGCCTTTCTTTCATTCTGGGGACCTGATTAAGGATTCTTTTTAAAATTTTTCATTTTCAAATACCGATTCTTAGCAGGCAGTTAGGTGGTATAATGGGTAGTGAGTGGAACCTGGAGTCAGGAACACGAATTCAAATCCAGTTTCAGACACTTGATAGCTGTGGGACCTGGGGCAAGTCATTTCAGCTCCAATTGACTCAGTTTCCTCCTTTGCAAAATGGGGATCATCATAATACTGACTCCACAAGGATGTTTTGAGTTTCACATGAGAACATTTGTAGAGGCCTTGGCCCATATATGTTTCTTTTCTGGTTGGTCTCCTAGATCCCTTAGTCAGTCAGCCAGTCAATACATATTTACTAAGCACCTAAGAGCCTGGCACTGTCCCAACCATTGGGGATAAAAAGGAAAGGTAAAAGATATTCCCAGTTGTCAAGAATCTCTTAGTTCTCATGGGGAAGACAACATTCAAATGACTATGTAGAAACAAGTCATAATCAGGATAAACTAGTAATAACTAAAGGAGGGGTGAATTAGTCTCAGAACAAAATATTTTAAATAAAATATGTAGGATTATGTCAAAACAAGTTAGATTGAAATAGTTATTTTTAAATTTTATTTTATCTTTTACAGACCCCAAGTTAAGACCCCTCAGAGTAACTGACCTCTCAAGTCCCTTCCAGTTCTAAGACCTTAAAACCTGTGACAGTTGCTAAGTGTCATCCAGAAAAAACTCTTCTGTTCTCAGATGTATGAATTCATAAAGAAAAAATAAATGGCAACTTTGCCCAGGCCTGCAGCTAGATACTCCAAAGGGACAGCAAGAGTCCCAGATTTATTTGTCTTTTCCTCTGGCTCTTTTCCTTTTTTTATATTGATATTTTATTCTGACTCTTTTTCAATGTTGTTCCTCTGTTCCACTTGAATTGGTCACTTTGATGATCCATGAGCCTCCCACCGATGGGTCCATGCTCAGGTGATGCTCTTCTTTTATCCAAATTTCTGCTTCTCCCAGAAACCTTCACTGATGCCCCCAGAGTCTGGTGATCCTTCTTCCCTGAGCTCCCCCAGGACTTAGCCCCCTTTCTCCTGTATTGTCTGCTGTTTCATGCATGCATTTCTTTCTCTACATGCAAATTCTGGTGGGTGAGGCCTATCTTTTATTCCTGGCTCTAGCCCCTTAGCACCTCACCCCCCCCCTCCCTATTCTGACTGTTACAGCAAACACTGTGCTAATTAAACACTGACTGAATTGAGCTGGTTCACCCTCACAGGTCAGATGACCCCAAACTTCAGACCTGATCCCCTAGTCTACATAGACCTTTTAAGTGAATCCAGAGAAAATGGAAAACTCTCTACCTCCTTCATAGAACTACAGAAGCGCTTCCTTGAACAGCGCCATTCCAAGCTTAAATGCCTGATCCTATTGGTGAAACACTGGTACAAAATGGTAAGTATCTTCTGACATTCTCTGGGATTTAGAAGAGTATGCAATAGAATGCATCTGGATTATATTTTATTCCATTAATCAAATAAATTCAGATGGTAGCTACTATGGTCCCCTGGGGATACATATCCAAGAAATGAAAACAATTTTTACTCTCAAATAGCTTATATCCTATGAGGGCATACAAGTGGGCAGAAGTGACTGTGACAGAGGTATGATTGTGAGAAGAGATAGAAAGGAGGAATGCCTGAGTTATTGATAAAGAGAGACTTCATTCTCCATGATGTCTTCTTCCTTTTCAGTGCAAAAAGAAAATGAAATCACTTCCCCCTCAGTATGCCCTAGAGCTCCTGACTGTCTATGCTTGGGAACATGGGAGTCAGGAAACTCACTTCAGCACAGCCCGGGGCTTCCGGACCGTCTTGTATTTGATTGAGAAATATCAAGAGCTCCTGGTCTATTGGACTGTCAACTATGCCTTTGATGACACCATTGGAGATTATCTGAGGTCAAAATTGAAAAAACCCAGGTAACAGAGATAGGATTCCCCCTCCCCTGGAAATCAGCAAATATTCCAAGCTGATGACTCTGCTCCCCACAAATGTTGCTGCTGTGAACCAGGCCACCCCCTTGGAAACCGCTAAGTCTATTGCTCAGCTTTTGAATCATGACCTGCCCGTAAAATGGCCCCATGTGTAAGTGGAATGTCAGATTGACTTCATGATATGGGATCAGAGATGTCTGAAGGCCTCACTTACCTCCCCAAAGATTTCCCCTATGTTGCTATCAGAAATTCCTCTATTCGGGCTTTATACCTTTAGGCTGAGAAATCTCTCCCAGATCCTTGAAGACTTGTCCAATTGCTAGAATTCACTTGAGCCTGTTGTTTGTTTTTCAATTTTTAAAGAAGTTCATGGCATCAGGGAAGTGATGCCATGACAAGCACATGAACTAGATTTGAGAGAGCTGGAACTGTGCAAAATCACCAGCTTCACTTTCTCCTCCAAAACCATCTGGCTTCAGTGCCCAGACAGGAATCAGCAGGATGGGAGATCACTCTGGATGAGACTATCAAGATTAAGTGACTTGCCCAAGGTCACTTAGATAGTTAAGAGTCAAGGGCGGCTAGGTGGCGTAGTGGATAAAGCACCAGCCCTGGAGTCAGGAGTACCTGGGTTCAAATCCGGTCTCAGATACTTAATAATTACCTAGCTGTGTGGCCTTGGGCAAGCCACTTAACCCCGTTTGCCTTGCAAAAAAAACCCCCCAAAACCTGAAAAAGAGTCAAGTGCCTGAGACTGGATTCGAACTTAGATCCTCTTAATTGTAGGGCCAGAGCTATATCCTCTATGCCATTCTGCTGCCCTTCAATGGAATCTAATTGTATACATATGCAGTGAGTCCCTAAGGGAGCTTGATAGATTATAGGATTCAGGACATATACATATATATTAGCATATAATGATAAGGGTGGGATCTGCCTCTTCCCCAGCCCTTATTGTGTTCTAAGATCATGTCTTTAACTACTTCTGGCTTGGAAATTTAATCTTCCAGTGAAATTGTAACCCAGTGTTCTGTCCTGGTCTCAGATTCCTGTCTCCTCATTAGCTATATGACTATGAACAAGTCCTTGGGCCTTGGTCCTCCTCTGTGGCAAACATCATGGGCCCCCTAGAATAGTTGTGATCCTGAAGCAAAGACTTTGCAACTATAAAGCAATATGGAAATGTCAACTATTAATTTTCCCATAGTCTACGTTTCTTGAAGGATTTGGAGAGGGGCATGCCTGGAGGCAATGACTTCTTGGATGTGGTAATTGAAGAGAAAACTCCTCATTAGGATCAAGTCTCTGCCCTTCCCTTTAGGCCAGTGATCCTGGACCCAGCTGATGCAACTGGTGATGTAGGGGGTGGATATCGATGGTGCTGGGACAAGCTGGCCCAGGAAGCTCAACGGTGGGCATCTGCCCCCTGCTTTCAAAACTGGGATGACAGCTTGGTCCAACCTTGGGATGTACAGGTAACAGCCTTCTCCTGTGTGTGTGTGTGTGTGTGTGTGTGTGTGTGTGTGTGTGTGTGCCCATGGGCTATGGCAACCTTTGCCACTGCACGTCACCCATCCTGCTCCATTGAATCTGCACTCACTGTCATCAGTATTTGGCTGCATTTAGAATTCTGATCCAAGCTAAATTGGTTCAGATGGGTCCTGACCATCACAGACCACCACGAGCCTGTTTACTTCCCATGATCTTTGGGATTTGGAAGGGTTCAAAGGTGCCTTCCTTGAGTCCATAATCACCATCCAAGTCTTCAGCATGGTTGCATTCCCCCCCCCCATTTCCTGTCAACCCTACAAAAACCACTTTTAATTAAGCAGTGATGTCCTGAGATGTGGCTTAGACCAGAGATAGAGGAAGAGAGAGAGAGAGAGAGGGAGGGAGGGAGGGAGAAGAAAGGAGAGAGAAAAAAGAGAGGGAGCAGATAGAGACAGAGATAGAACTGAAGAGTAAACTCCCAATGTGCACCACCTCCCTCAGTAGGCCCTGGGTTGGTCACTTCCTAGAACCTGTAGCCTTTCTCTCTAACACTCAGCTCTGGTTTGTTGAACTTATACTATTCTCACTTGATGGATATTGCAGCTGAGACTCTGTAAGGATAAAGGTCTCGAGTAAGATCATGAGGTCAGTAGGTGGCAGAAGCAGGACCAGAACACGGTTTTCTACACTCGCAGCACAAGATTCTTTCTTTGTTGTTGTTGAGTCGTTGTCAGTCATGTCTGACTCTACATGATTTCTTTGGGGATTTCTTGGAAAAGATACTCAAACAGTTTTGCCACTTTCTTCCCCAGTTCATTTTTCATGGGAGGAAACTGAGGCAAGCAAGGTGAAGTGACTTGTCCAGGGTTACTCAGCTAGAAAGTGTCTGAGGCCTGATTTGAGCTCAGAAAGATGATTCTTTCTGATCCCAGGATGGGAACTCTGTCCAATGGCACCACCTACCAGGTCTCAGTGACTCCCATGACCAAATTATGGTTAGGCAGGTTCCCAAGTTAAGTAAATGTGCTCTCTTTTCAGCTGGAGCAGGCTGTGAAAGGAAGGAGTGGCTTTAGCCTGCCCAGGTATCACACTTACTCAGAAGAGGCCTTCTCCTTTGACCATTCAATAGAAAGAGCAACAGACTGCTATTACCCCCAATGTAAGCCTGGGGCCCAAAAGGAACCTTACTGTATAATTCTGAGTCTCTTTAATCAGCCCTGATTTTCAGTGGCCCAGAGGGAAGACAGGAGGCAGGGGCTTTCTCTTTTACTTGTCTTTCTATCCCAGTCTTTGACACACATAACAAATGCTTTATTTTTCTATCTGCTCATCATCTAACTAGGTACCACCTCTCCAGGAATCACAGAATCTTTGCTTAAAGATATCTAATGAGGCAGCCTATTCAACATTTAAAAAGCTCTAACTGTTGGGACATTTTTCCTGACATTCTATCTCCTCCCTCCAGAGCCATGCCATTTCAGTCCAAAAGCTTTTCCCCTTTTCACCAAATATTGAAGGTCCTTATCATACCCCTGGAATCTTCTCACCTCAAGTCTCCAGTTTTATCTAGTGACTTTCATATAGTGACCTGGGTATTGTCTTCTGACTCTTCTGTGGTCACCTACACCTTAAAGATGTCTTCTGCATTTCCTTTACATTGCACTGGCCCCAGACTGAAAAGAAACAGACATTCTAGCATGAAAAAATTAAGAAATTCTGGATTGAAAAAGAAACTATTCAGTTCATGTGTATGCAAAATTCTGACCTCCTCAACTCCCATAGATTCAGTTGTTACCTTTATGCTGATGACTGTAAAAGTTGCTGATTCATCCCAAACCTCTCGAAATCAAACTGGATGTCTCATAGACATCTTGTTCAGGGTCTCACAGTATATATCAAGTGTCTGAGCCCAAATTTTAACTCACTCTAGAGCTGGTGCTGTATCCAGTTTGTCACCATAGTCCTAACATCAATGGTTCTGAAACTGAATTCATTCTTTCCTTCCAAATAATCTCCCTTCCCAACATCCCTCTTACTTTCAGGGTACCTCCATCATTCTACTCCACCAGCTTCAAAATCTAAATGTCATTCTCCATTCCTAGTTCTCTCTCATATCAACATCTTATCAAAATCTTAGGATTTTACTTTCACAGCATTTCTTTTGTATGTACCTTCTCTCCTCTGATACACTGTTCTATCACCCTAATGTCATCCTTCATTATCTCACAATTGCACTAACCTGCTGGTTGGTTTTCCTTCCACAAGTCTCTGTCTACTCCAGTTCATGTTGTTCCACTGATCTTCCTAAGTTGAATCTACTCAATAGACTCCAGGATCTCTCCCTCAGGATCAGATAAAGTCCTCTTTCTGACATTCAAAACCCTTTAAAACTGCCCTCCCCTCCCTAGAAGTTCTCCAGTCTTCTTATACTTGCTTGCATGTACTTACTCTATGATCCAATAATACAAGAATCATTGTGGTTTCTCTAACAAGATTGTCCATCTCCTATTTCTAAGCATTTTCTCTTGCCAACTCTTATACCTCCAGGCTTGCCTGGCTTCCTTCAAATACCAGCTAAAATCCCACCTTTTACAGGAAGTCTTTTCTAGTGTTTTTAAAATTCTATTAATTTCCTGGATATAGTGTGTATGAACAGATAGGACTGTCTGTTTATAGGTTTTTTTGTTTGTTTGGGTTTTTTGCTTTTTGCTAGGGAACGGAGTTAGGCAACTTGTCCAACGTCATACAGCTAGATAATTATTAAGTGTCTGAGGCTGGATTTGAACTCAGGTCCCCTGATTCCAGGGCCAGTGCTCTGTCCACTGAACCATATAGCTATCCCTCCATTAGGTTTTAAACTCCTTGGGAGGCACCAGTTTTTACCTTTCTTTGTATCTTCAGAATTTGATACAGTGATTGGCTCTGGGAAATGCTTAAATAAATGCTTATTAACTGAATCAATTGGTAGAATCAGGTGAGGGTGAGGTTGAGAAAAGGGTCTTGGGCAACAACTGTTCTTCTGGAAGTAGTGTCCCCTCATCCTGTGCTGGGGTGAACCAGAGTCAGATTGGGACCTTCTTACCTAGAATATCAAACACCGGAAGCATAAGCGACCTCAGAACATTCATTTTTGACATCATCGTGAAGTGGAGCACTTGGAGGCTGGCCCGCTTGATGACCTCAAATTGTCCTTTAAACACCCACTCTTGCTCAATCTCACATTTTTCCAACCAGTTCTTAATTTCCTCAGTGAATTCTTCTTGATGGTCTTTCTGGTCCTGAGTGTTTGTGAGATCTCTGAGAATTACTACAGGTTTACATCAGAGCTGTGTGTGTGTGTCTCAGGACTGAGCCTTTGCTGTATGAACCTCCCTGAATGGAATAGAGACAGGTTCTCCTTGAAGGTGGAGATCCATGACCAGAAGAAGGGAGTAGGGGACATGGAAAACCCTTTGCCCCTCCCCCAGGTAACTCTGCTCATCCTTATGTTCCAAGACTGGTTTTAAAGGACACCCACCCCCCTCCAAAGATCCTCCTGTGTCCCTGGTGCTTGTCTCTTTCCTGGGCCTTCTCCCCTTGCATTGTCTGTCCAACTGGCTGATGGAGGAGGTGCTCTTTCCCCTCTTTCTCTCCCATTGCTCCATACCAGGACACTCCTCCTTAAGAGAGCCCCATCTTTTGAGTCACTTTCATTTTCCTGTGAAGGTTTGGAATTTTGTCTTTTTGGAGATATTATCCCTTCTTACCTGTAGATGGAGACCTCTTTTGTGACAAGGAAAAACCCTTTAGGTAAAGAAACCCTATAAAAATAATCCCCAGTCCAAAAAAGACAAAAAGAAAACTGTCTGATGATATGAATTTCTTCCAGAAACTGATAGAGATTCCTTAGAAGCAGCTCTGGAGAATCTTCAGTGGTTTTTCTATCATCTACTACAAATGCTGTATTTTCTGGGTTCCCTTAAACTGGTTCAGCTCCACTTGGTGCTGGTCAGTGCCTGCCTACCTGGGCATCAGTTCCTGAATTTTCTTCTTGGGGGAGGCTCCATTTATCTGAACTATGAATCTGAGAGGCAGCCTGGGCAGGAAATAAACAGGGCCAGTCATTGTACTAAGAAATATTTCATTTGAGCCTCATTAGTAATCCTTGGAGGTGGGTGCGACTATTATCTTTCTTTTACAGTTGAGGAAACTGAGTTAAGTGACTTGTCCAGGGATATAGTTAGTGTCTCCGACCTGAGTCACATAACTCTGCTTGAGTCCCCACTGTGCCACCTAACTTCCTATAAACCAGAGAGATCACATTCTCCATCTCCAAGTTGGTACTACCAAGAATTAACCTCAACATACTGCCATTGTCTATTAAAGATCTCCAAAGGGCACAAGTAGTTCAATTTTCCTAGTTACTAGAGAGTCCCACTTGGAGACGGGGGTGTAGAATTAGTTCTAAAATAAATAACAAATTGATATACGAGGAATCAATTAAGCATATTTTAACTAAATTTAAAATAGTCTGAGGGGTGCAGCAGAACCCAGATCCCAGCCATGATGAGGAAAATGAAATTGAACCAAAGAGGTGGAGCTTTCTTAAGGAGGAAGACCTGAGGAAGAGCCAACAGAGAGATTGAGGGAAGAAGCAGTGTGGCTCTCTGTCCACTGGGTTTTGATCTCTCATTTCCCTCACTCTTTCAGTACAGAGTATGGAATCCCCAAGTCTTTGGCACACCCTGCCCAAGTACCTGGGCAAGTTCATTGAGAAAAATCTTGTGCCTGTTACCCCTTTCTGGAGTGGAGTCCAAAGTGTCATTCATATGATGTCCTCCTTCCTAAAGAAGAGATGTTTCCAAGATACAGGAAGTCAGTTCGAGTGACCAAGGTGGTGAAGGTAAGTCTGGACTGGATTTTACCTCTGAGTATCTGGGCATGGAGAGAAGATTCAGGAAAGAGGGAAACCTCAAGGAGGGAGAGGACTCTGGGTGAAGGGTTTTGGGGGGGAGGTTAATCCTTAAAAGGTAGGCTGGGAAATGGGGATGAGCAGAGATGAGAGATGTCCAGGCGGGGTGTAGTTGGTTTTCCATAGCTTGTCATCTCTTCTTCTGGCCCTGGACCTCTTTCTTCGGGGATAATCTCACTCCTCAGTTTCTCTTCCATTCAGGGAGGTTCATCTGACAATAGCAGAGCCTTGAGAAATTGCTCCAGTACAGACCTAGTGGTGTTTCTCAGCAATCTCCACAGATATCAGGACCAGACAGACCGTCGAGGAGAGTTCATCAAAGAAATCAAGAGATGGTTGAAAGAGTGGGAGCCTGGAAACGGGTAGAAGTTTAGTCTAAAATCTGAGGTCAACAATAAACCCAATCCTCCAGTGCTCAGCATCAGAATGACATCCACACAGACCAATCAGTGTGTGGACTTTGATGTGCTTCCAGCCTTCAATGTTTTAGGTGAGAAGCCCCCACCACCACCAATCTGGCTTCTGGGTCACTTCAGCACAGGAGAAGGAACCCCTGCTTCCAGCAGAAAAGACCTTGCCCAGAGTCCTTCTCTCAGCCCTAACCTTAGCTAGTTTTTAACAGTAAAACATTGCCCCCTTGGCTCACAAACCCAGAGGCTCTACATTCTCTGATCCTGCCTGTGAGGGGGTTTGGATGGGCAGAGGCAATGAGGAACAGAAAAGGGATCTTCATATCCCAACTCTGCCATTTGCTGTGACCTCAGGGAAGTCACTGCCTTTTTTTGATTCTGGGGACTCGATTAAGGATTCTTTTTTAAAAATAAGTTTTTAAAAAAAAATGATCCTTATCAGGTAGCTGGGTGGTATAATGGATAATGAGTAGAACCTGGAGTCAGGAATACCTCAGTTCAAATCCAGTCTCAGACATTTTGGTTGCTGTGGAACCTTGGGCAAGTCACTTCCCCTCCAATCATCTCAGTTTCCCCCATTGTCAAATGCAGATCTTCATAGTACCTTCTCCACAGGGTTGTTATGAGTTTCACATGAGAACATTTGTTGAGGTCTTGGCCCAAATATATTTCTTTTCTGGTTGGTGTCCTGGATCCCTTAGTCAGTCAGCCAGTCAATAAATATTTACCAAGCACCTAAGAACCCAGTACTGTTGTAACCATTGGGGATACAAAGAAAAGTAAAAGACAGTCCCATCTGTCAAAGATCTCATAGTTCCCATTGGGAAGACAATATTCAAACAACTACGGGGAAACAAGTTATAATCAGAATAAATTAGTAATAACTATTAGAAAATGAATTAGTCTGACGAAGCTTATGAATCCCTTCTCAAAATAAATTTTTCAAATATGTAAAATGAAACACAGAGGATTATTATAAAACAAGTTAGATTGGAATAGTTATTTTTAAAAGTTATTTTAAGCTTTCCAGACCCCAGATTGAGACCCCCTCATGATCTCTCAAGCCCCTTCCAGTTCTAAAATCTTATGGCCTGTGACCTTTGCTAAGTGTGATCCAGAAAAAACCCTTCTATTCTCAGACAAATGAGGATGTAAAGAGAAAACAAGCAGCAGGTGTACCCAGCCCTGCAGTAAAATAACCTTTATCTGACTTTGCCTCTGGCTCTTTTCCATTTTATATATTGTCGTTGTATTCTGACTCTTTTCCAATGTTCCTCTTCTGCTCCACTTGGACGGGTCTCCTTGCTGTTCCAAGAGCCTCCCTCCTATAGGTCCATGCTCAGGTGATGCTCTCCTTTTATCCAAATTTCTACTCCTCCCAGAAAACTTCACTGATGCCCTCAGAGTCTGGTGATCCTTTTCCCCTGAGCTCCCCCGGAGCTCACTCCCTTTACCTTGTGTTGTCTGCTGTTCATACATATGGTTCTTTCTCTAACAGAAAACTCCTCCTTCATGGGGCCTGTTATCTTGTCCCTGTCTCTAACCTCCTAACACCCCACCCACACTTCCCTATTCAAGCTGTTCAGAACAAAGATTGTGCTAATTAAACACTGACTGAATTGAGTTGGTTTTTGCTCACAGATCAGGTGACTCTAGACTTCAGACCAGATCTCCAGGTCTACAAAAAGCTTATAGGAGAATCTGCCATTGGGGGAGAATTCTCCACCTGTTTCACAGATCTACAGAGGCGTTTCCTCAGACAGCGTTGTACCAAACTCAGATGGCTGATCGGTTTGGTGAAATATTGGTACACAATGGTAGGAATTTTCTTTAATTATCAGGATGTAAACACCTAAGAGTAATGAGAGGAGAATGAGTGCTCAATTGATCAAGCCACTCATTAGTTGTGTGACCTTAAGTAAGTCACCTCACTTCCTCCTCAGTTCTACAATGAAGTAGCTGGAGTAGATGGCTTCTGATCTTCCTTGGGGTGTGGGAGAGGATGTAATAGAATGCAAAATAGTTCTATTTTATTCCATTAATCAAATGAATGTAAAAGGTAGCTACTATGGTCCTCTAGGAATACAAATACAAGAAATGAAAATAATTTCTACTCTCAAATAGCTTACATTCTTTAAGGGGTACAAGTGGGCAGAAGTGATTGTGACAGAGATATGATTGTGGGGAGAGAGAGAAAGAAGGAATGCCTGAGTTATTGATCCAGATGAATCATTCTCAATAATGTCTTCTTCCTTTTCAGTGCAAAAAGAAAATGACATCGCTCGCCCCTTCAGTATGCCCTAGAGCTCCTGACTATCTATGCTTGGGAACATGGGAGTCAGGAAACTAACTTCAGTACAGCCCAGGGCTTCCGGACAGTCTTGTATTTGATCAGGCAATACCAATTTCTCCTGGTTTATTGGACTGTCAACTATGACTTTCAGGATGAGACCACTGGAGATTATCTGCACTCAAAACTGAACCAACCCAGGTAGTAGAGAGAGCATTCTTCCTCACCTTGAAATCAGCAAATATTCCAGACTCACAGCTCTGATCCCTGAATGTTTCTGCTGTGACCCAGGCCACCCCCTTGCAAAAAACTAAGTCTATTGCTCAGCTTTTGACCCATGCCCTGCCCAAAAAATGGCCCCATGTGTAAGTGGAATGTCAAATTGACTTCTTGATAAGGCATCAGAGACAATAGAAGAGCTCATTTGACTCCCAAAAGATTTTCCCTATGCTAGTGTCTGAAATTCCACCTTTCAAGCTGTCCAGTTGCTTCAGTTCAATTGAGTCAGTTGTTTGTCCTTCATTTTTTAAAGAAGACCAGGACATCAGGGAGGTGATGCCATGAAAAGCACATGAATTGGATTTGAGTGAGGTGGGACTGTGCAAAATCACCAGTTTCACTTTCTCCTCCAAAACTATCTGGGTTCAGTGTCCAGATAGGAGTCAGGATGACTGGAGATGGCTCTGGATGAGAGACTCTCAAAGTTAAGTGACTTGCCCAAGGTCACATATCTAGCTAGTCAAGTTTCTGAGACTGGATTTGAACTCAGATCCTCTTAATTCTAGGACCAGTGCTCTATTCACTGGGTTACCCAGCTACCCTTCAGTCCAAACTAATTTTATACATATTCACTGTGTCTATGGGAGCTTGAAAGATTATCAAGATTGAGGGTATATAGAGATATATCAGCTAGTATATAATGATAAGGGTGGGATCTGTCTCTTCCCTAGCTCTTACAGTGTCATAAGATCATGTCCTTAACCACTTCTGACTTGGAAATTTAATCTTCCAGAGAAATTGAAGCCCCGTGTTCTGTCCTGGTCCCAGATCCCCCGCTCCTCATTACCTGTATGACTATGGGCAAGATTCTTCAATTGGTCCTCCTCTGTGGCACTTATCATAGGGTCTGTTAGAAGAATAATTGTGATTCTGAAGGCAAGGACTTTGCAACTATAAAGCAGTATGGAAATGTCAACTCTTAATTGTCCCATAGTCTATGTTTCTTGAAGGATTTGGAGAGGGCTTGGCTAGAACAAAAGTCTTGTTGGATGTTGTGATCTCAGAGAAATCTCTTCGTTAGCCTCAGAGCTCTGTTCTACATTTTAGGCCAGTGATCCTCGACCCAGCTGACCCAACCAATGATGTAGGGATTGGATGCTGGAACAAACTGGCAGAAGAAGCTCAGAAGTGGTTTCTGGCCTCCTGCTTTCAAAACCAGGATGGAAGTTGGGTAAAGCCATGGGATGTACCGATGAGAGCCTTCTCCATTGTCTGTGTGTCTGTGTATGTGTGGCACCCCCCAGAAGGGTCCCTAAGGACTATGACAATCTTTACCTCTGTACATCACCTTTACTGCTCCATTGAATCTGGATTCACTGTCATCTGTATTTAGACACATTTAAAATTCTGACCCAAGCTAAATTGTTTCAGATGGGTCCTGACCATCACAGACTGCTATGAGCATTTTACTTCTCATGATCTTTGGGATTTGCAAGACTTCAAAGATGTCTTCCTTTATTCATAACTTACCATCCTAGACCCCAGTGTAGTTACATTCTCTCCCTCCCACCATTTCTGGTCAACCCTAAGGAAGACCATTTTTAAAAGAATCTTTTAATTAAGCAGTGGGGTCTTGAGATGTGGCTTAGAACAGAAAGAAAGAGCAAAATAGGTGAAAAATACAGACAGAGAGAGACAAAGGAAAGAGAGGAGAAAGAGAAGAGACAGAGGTGGGGGGGGCTGGCCCCCAGAACTGAACAGTATATTCTTACTGGGTAACAACTCACTATAGGCCCCAGGTTGGTCACTTCCTAGGACCCTTTAGCGACCTCAAGTTCTCTAGAGGGTCACATAGCCTCTCATTTTCAGTCTCACTGCTGGCCTTGTTGAGCTTTTACTCTTCCTATTTGATGGATTTTACAGCTGAGACCCAGGATGGATAAATATCTTGAAGAAGGTCACAAGACCAGTTAGTGACAGAACAAGGACTAGAACAAGGTTCTCTAGACTCCCAGAACAAGATTCTGTCTTCGTTGCTGATGAGTCATTTTCCGTCATATCTGACTCTTCATGATTTCTTGGGGATTTCTTGGCAAAGTTATTAGAGTGGTTTGACACTTCCTTTCCCGGGTCATTTTACAGGTGAGGAAACTGAGGCAAATAGGGTAAAGTGACTTGCCCAGAGTCACCTAGCTAGTCTTATCTGAGGCCAGATTGAACTCAGGACATCATGAGTCTTCCTGTCTCCAGGCCGGCACGACCTAGCTGATCTCAATTACTCCCATACTCAAATCTTAGGTAGAGGCATTCCCCAATGTAAGAAAATGTGCTCTCTTTTCAGGTGGAGCAGACCCAGAAAGGAAGCAAGGGCTTTCACTTGCCCAGTGACTCAGAAACGGAGGATTCAGTGGAATGGGCACCAGTCTATGATAACCACCATAGTCCACCTGCAGCTCAAGAAGATTCTTACTGCAGAATTCATTGAGTCTGCTCCTCCCACCCCCTGGTTCTCAGTGGTTATTGAGAGAAGACAATAGATATTGAATGATGTTGCTCTTAAGGTTCCTCCCAAATCTCCAATTCTGTGATTCCAAGAACATTAAACACAGATATGGGACCATTAACACAAGTATTTTATCAGAAGCATGTAGTGATGTCTATATAGATATAATATTTATGCAGAAACAGAGATGGATTGGGCCAAGGAACCAGGAGCCATTGCTCCTGTAATCGTTAGATTGTAGTGCAGCTTCAATTTGGCCTCTATTTATCTCATTTGTGTGTAGTTCTTAGAATGTTGTCTCCCAACAGAAGGGAAGCCACCGCGGCCGGAGCGGAGCTCAGAAGCCGCGGCCCCGGGCCCCCTCCCGGCCCTCCCTGTCCGCACAATGCCTTCGGAGAAGACCTTCAAGCATCACCAGACCTTCGAACAAAGAGTAGAAGATGTGAGACTTATTCGAGAGCAGCATCCTACCAAGATACTGGTGATAATAGAAAGATACAAGGGTGAGAAACAACTCCCTGTCCTGGATAAACCAAATTCCTTGTACCAGATCATGTCAACATGAGTGAACTAATCAAAATAATTAGAAGGCGCCTACAGCTAGAATGCCAATCAAGCTTTCTTCCTATTGGTGAATGGACACAGCATGGTGAGCGTTTCAACACCTATTTCTGAAGTCTATGAAAGTGAGAAGGATGAAGATGGGTTCTTGTATATGGCATATGCCTCACAGGAGACATTTGGAAAGAAATCTTCAGAGTAAGACCTAGTACCTAGTACAAAGCTTCTATACTAGAATTTTTTAAGCCCTCACCCAGGAAAAAAGGGATGTTACCAACTGAGATTGATCAGTTCATCTAATCACAGTTCACCAAAACAGAAGTATTATCTACTACCTTAGGGGTTTTTTTAGTAAAGTTGCCTCTTGTATTATATGCATATGTAATATGTAATAATACTTGTTCAATTCCAAAAGCATATACAATATTACAGCTTTGGAAAACTCCTATTTCACCTAGGTTATCTTGTTTTTTTAAGTTTTAGGTTTAGAAACATACCTTGAATTCTAAGTTGCCAATAAAATGGACATTTGAATTGCTGTAGTGATTTTTTTTAAATAGAAATTTCAATTCCTTTGTAACCTTTAAGCATTTAGTGAAATAACAGTCTTCATTCATGGAAATTGCTAATTTTTATAGGAAGGTTTCTCTTTAACTATGTATCTTTAAGTAGGCTTGTCAAATGCCATATATTTTTTTAAAGTCCATTTACCATCAGTGGTTGCAGCAAAAACAGGGTAAATGGGGGCGCAAAAAAGTCTAGCTTATTCTGGAATCAATGCATCGATTCCAGCTTAGTATAAACTACTACAACTTTCTTGCTGTCATCTGTTTGTTTTCTATATAGTCATCCAGAAAAACACCATGGATTCTATGGGTAAATTGATTATCTTTCTAATGCTCGGCTTCCAAAACAGGGAAGGAGGTTTCTTATATTATGGATTTGCTCTATTTAGAGACTTCCCAACCAGTGACTAGTTCATTAAACCATTGCACCAGAAAAAATCTTTTCTGATGCAGTTACAAACTGCATCATCCAAGATCTTTGGAGCACTTAAATTCATTTTGCACTCCCTTGGCACCTTTTGGGGTTAAGTCTATAGTCTGATTTATGTTTCAAGTGGAAAAGTAACTGCTTCACTAAAATATTAAAATTTTATCTGTAAGCATACATACTTCAGCTATCACTGTTAATCGTAACTCCCCCAACCAGTTTATGTGCATGTCATTTCGTAAAGGAGAAAGTAGCAAAGGGGGGTAAAAGCTGCTTTTAGCAATGCCAATTTGATATCTTGAACAAAGTGCTTCCTGCTACTTGCATGGGGGGTTGACAATTTATTTTCATGGAGTGTCACAGAAAGTTCATTTGTTAAACCACTTCTGAACTGAAGTATGTATGTAGCAGATCAGCTAAAATTATCCTTGTATATTTAGATGTGTGTGAAATATATCTACAACTGTTAGTGAAAGTTATTTACTATAATGGAGAAAAGCAATATTACTGCATCTTGGCACTATAGTTAATAAATGTATACAACTTGTTTGCCTATGTTCACCTTTTGCATGCCTCTGTCCATAATGTTCAATTTTCATATGTATTTTTACTTGCATTGTAAATTCTTAATCAACCTGTCTTGTTAGGTTGTATAAGATGTTCATGTTTAACAAAACACCTGACATCAATCTTGTAATTGCTGTGTGATCAGTAAGGTTCCTGTAAGATATTGTTGCTTTTTTAATTTAATGCAGTGTGGATAGGGATGAATTATATCCCAAATTAACCTGAGTATTAGTTTTATTTCTAGCATGTTTAAAATAATCGGGGCAAGCTAAAAAAAAACACTTCAAAATTCTAAATCCTTAATCATAAAGGCAATAATCTTTGTGAAAGATTCTGGAATGTCACATACTGTCCAAAATGTGTAGTATTTTCAAAATGTTAAAAAAAAGTACATCATTTGAGCTGAATGCAGGATCCACATTCATAGAATAAATGCTTTCAAGAGCTAAAAGTTATTAAATTGCTGCACACTTTATGGAATAGTATGGGAATAACATGAAAAAAAAAGTGAGAGGACAGAATGGGGGAGGTGTGATACATGAGTAGCAGTAGTCATGGAGGTCAGGGGGAAATCTGCACCAGGTTCTAGTAATTAGGACGACAGTGGTTTTTAAGATAACATGCCCATTTTCAGCTCAGGCTATAGAAGTGATCACACAGTTTCTGAGCTTAGCTGCCCATAGTAAAAGTAGCTGGTATGGGTCTGCTGACTACTGGATTCCAATGATTCCCTCTATGTTAAATCCCAAAATGTTCCAGCCCCATTCTATCCTGAAAAAGCCCTTGAAAATCTGGTATTTCTTAGGAATGCTTAGTTAAGTGTTAGAAAGGGAACTTAAATGAAGCAGCATGACTGGCTGTTAATCCAGGTTTTCCATTTTTTCCCCCACTGTTATTACTAAGATGGAAATGTACACCAAAAACAATAAATAGAACTTAAGCCCTGTTACAGAACTTTTTTGGAACTATTTCAGTTCCTATTTTCACAAATCCTGTTTATTCCTTGTCTAGTGTTTGTGTTCCTCTTCAGGAAATGAAGTACAGTTGGTTTACTCATCTTGTGAATAAGCAGCTACAGGCACCATCTCATGGGGGAGAGTCATGTCCTAAATAGCTATTTAACGCCAGTTAATTACACTTGCAACTGTAATGAAGGAAAAGGAGACAAAAGTTGTTGGAGTCAGTGACCTGAAGACTTTCTGAAATACCTTTTTCTCAAAATGACAAGAGCTAATTCAATGGCACACTAAGCCAGTTTTTAATTTTTATTTTCAGTACATTAAATTTACTCATAAAAACATTCTAAAAATGTACAATTTTTTCCTTTTTAACAAAGTATAATAAAACATAAAAACCCCAACAACAGAATACTTGACATTTACAATTCAAAATCAAATTAGCAGAATATTAAATATTTACAAAACTACATTTTTAAAAATATTTATAAAGTTACATGCATTTTGTGATAAAATAATGGCTCAAAATGGGATTATTTTCCTTCATTCCTAACATAAAATTATGTCTGAGAGTCTGAAGTTTAACTTGTACTTGAGTACATAAGGTTTGCTTTCACATTCAGTACCAAATACCTTTTGCTATTTGTGTATGAACTTATAAATATGTAGAAAATTTGATGAGGGCTGTTAACAATACATGTTTTTACGTTGTTATATCTGGGGATTGATTACCTTTGCCCCCACTCCCTCAAAATTAATATTGTAGTAACATTTACCTTTGGCCTCAAACAGCACAGCATATATATATATATATATATATATATATATATATATATATATATATATACATATATATGTATATATACACACACACATGTGTACACACATATATATACATATATGAATATTGCAAGTTTTAACAGTTCAATATGCTCATTTTCATTAAGACCCTTGGGATTTTGTTTTTAAATTAAGCCTTCCTTCAGAATCCATGGCTTTCAATGTAAACTATTTGATTTGTTCTTTGGGACTAATCCACAGCGAACAACTATGGACAACAAAACTCACTTATGCACAAGGATTATTTTTCTTGGTGAAAGCTGAGTTAGGGGTTTTTTCCTCTCCTAATAATTAAGACTTTCCAACATATTAATGGCACCAGTTATATCAGTATGTAGAACTAGCAAGGCCAAAAAAAAAGCCACTTATGCATCGGAAATGACAACAAAATGGCAGGGAACTATTCACAACCAAATTTTTGGCAGGTGCTTGATCGTAATCTACAAAGTTATAAAAAATGAAGACTGGAAGCCTATATACTGTGCTCAGAAAGATTAATGACTTTATAGCTGAGTGATATTTTGGTAAAGTTACTACTACTTACTGTGCCTCAATACATACAATTTGTAGTGTAAATGAACCATGTTGACCTCTTGCAATAAAGGATCTAAAATTCTGAATAGTTAATAAAAAATACTGAACCTAAAAAAAAAAGAATGTTGTCTCCCCCTGAGAGAAATGATTATTTCTTTATGGTATTAATTACTAATTATTGAATTGGGATCAAGTTTTTTTTTCCTTTTCTATTTTCTCATCAAAAAATCAACCCATTTGTAAAGTTTCTTTTCTCAAAGTCTAAGGGAAAAAATTAAATTTTGGCTAATGGGTAGATTGCTGATCATTGTATTTACTTAGATAGGTTTGGGAAAAAGTGAATTCTTCCTTTTGTCAATCAGATGATGAGGACATTAATAAATCCAAGCCACAAACCCCAAGACCAACATTGTACTATAACCCTTCTCCCATTAATTGTGAAGCAATCAGAGTTGATTGTCACCTTTTGCAATAGTTGCTCTTCCAAAGGCATATAAATTGTGAGCCCACCACTGTGGGAAGGGATTACCTTTTTTTTTTTTTTTTTTGGTTTTTTAGGTTTTTGCAAGGCAAATGCAGTTAAGTGGCTTGCCCAAGGCCACACAGCTAGGTAATTATTAAGTGTCTGAGACCGGATTTGAACCCAGGTACTCCTGACTCCAGGAGCAGTGCTTTATCCACCTAGCCGCCCTGGGATTACCTTTTGAAAGTGCCACTGATCACTTTTATTAATAACATGTTAGCCTTATTAATAAATGACTAATAACAGAATTGATTTCTTGAGTTTTTTAAACATCATAGTTTGATAAACTGTGATCTCCTCAAGATCAGAAACCATTTTTTCTCTTTCTTTGTTCATATTTCCAGCATTTAACATAATGCAAAATAGCATAATGATTATAGCAGGGGCTAAATAAATATTTGATGATCAATTGATGTGGGACCTAAAGAATACTATTAGGCAATAGGTAACTAGAACAAAATGGTGTTTCTGTTTCAAGCAGAATGTTAAATCTTTTCACTGGTGACATGGCACCTGGAGGTCAAAAAGAGATGCCCAGTGAGGACCTTTCATCCTTTGGACACTGTCCCAGCAGTCCCATTCAGATGTTCTCTCCAGGGATTCAAGGGAAGTCATGCACTTCCTGGAACAATTAACATGCAACTTTGATCTGTCTTTATTGACTATGCTTACTCAGTAGAGTTGCCATTTCTGTCCATTGCTAGTGTCTGGACAATCAATGACACCATTTTTAGAACTGGGTTTTGAGCAGCTCCAGGAAGTCTTTCACAGCAATTGTGGGGTTCCAGCCTCCGTGAGGTTCTTGGAACCTGACAGGAGGGATAGAGTCGGCGAAATTAGTCGAGTCAACAAGTGGGTATAGGCAGGAGCAGGTTGACTGACTGTCAGCTGCTTAGATTTATTTTTATAGTTTCAGAATCATGTATGTTTCAAGCAAGCAAGCTGAGATCATTTCCTTGGTTACAAAAGTGTACAATTTTCATCATCAATCATATAGTTCATATGGTTACAAGTTTTAATCATGTGATTACAAGTTTAAATAATAATCATATAGTTAATTAATTTCTTATCCCTACTCGGACCACGATGACCTTAACCTGTCTGTTACCATATTTATTACTACATTGTATAATTGTTAATTCATTTAGGGTTATTAATTAAGCAATTCTTTTAATGGAAAGTTTTTTATATTTTTTGTATAAGTAATGATTTTAGATACACTTCCTTAACAGTCTGTAGTGAGGGTCTTTATGCTTGTCCACCCATCCGTTAACTCTTATAATAACCAATTTTTCTTTCTGGCCTAGTTGGTAGAAGCCATAGTTTCTGTGACTTTTTTATTCTTTCCCATGAAACTAAGGCTGCTGGAGTTCACATATTGGTCACCTGTACTAACTATGTTCTCACCAACTTTTTCATATATTCCTGTGTATGCTAAGGGGAGTAAAACTATTAATTTCCCTGGAATTCTATCTGACCCATCATGTATCTGTTTTCCCTGTATATATTCTGGTATCTCCTTGGAATTCCCAGTGCTGGGTTTTCCAGAGATTTCATAATGTTGAAGCCTTTTGTATGCCTCAGGGAGAGGCAGTCCTGTTAAATTTAGACAGAGTTTACAATCTGTTTTATTCAAGGAATTTTTCTGAAATCCTTCCTTTATAGTCATTCCAGTATTAGGGTGAGTAAATATTGTAATCAATAATAAACCCATAAATATTGGTATGCATGAAATCCCTATATATATTGAAGAAGGAAATTTGTTCCATCAGGCAGTGTGACTGCCTTGAGTCTTCTTGCTGCAACTGTGTCAAAGAGCTTAGAGACCCTGGCTCCCAACAAGCAATAATAAATATTAAGTGTAATTTACCAAATTCTCCTCTCTGGGTCTCAGTTTCCCTATTCACAAAATGGGAATGTGTACTTCAATACATGCTGCTAGGACCTTTGAAGGCTGATGAATTCCCGCAGAAGCTCCCTCTAGAGCTGACATCATGATTTAAAGACTTCATCATTTAGTGGCCAACCATGGCGTCATGTGCCCTCCCAAACTGAGGTAGCCTGGTCCTTGGCAATAGGTAGCCATATTGGCCAAGAAGGCAGAAGGAAGGTCTCCTGACTTTCCCACAGAACATATATGAATCAATCTTCTTAACATAAATTTTATTGACAAAACCCAGAAAATGCAGCTAGGAGAAGAAAATTCCCAACAAGATCTGTCTCAGGGAAGCCTGAGTGAGCTGGGGGCAAAAAGTAGAGAGCCAGCCTAGGGCAGCAGGGTGAGATCTGGGACTAACCTGAGAAAACTGAATGGGCTTTGACTGTGTCAGTGGTGGCCAGGGAGCTCCAGTGGGGCTGGTGGGGGACTTCTAGCACAGAGATTTGCAGAGTACGGCTGGACATTGATCCACTCTGCTTAATTGGTCTGGAGGACCAGGTCGGGGTCTCCATACTTTCAACAGAATCATCTTCCCTGAATAAATACAGTAACAGTCACCCCCCCCCCCAATCTCAGGTGAGGGCAGCAGAGCTCCTTCAGTACAATAAAGAGAGTAACTATCTTGCTCAGGGTCTAGCCCTTATTGTTCAAGGACAGCTGTATACAGCTGTGCCTCCCACCCCTTCCAGACCTAGAGAGAGGGCCTCAAATTAAAGTCACAGATACGCCAGAGAAAGTAACCAGCACTCCCTATAGGCCAACACACTTGGAGTTATTAAACCCAATGAGCAATGCCTCTAGGGAGCTCAAAACCAAAAGTCTGTAAGCCAGCCCTCCCCCAACACAAGATCTTAGGAAAATGAAAAAAAGCCACTGGAAGCGGGGACATAGAAAGCTACCTTTAAGATAAAGATCGATCTAGAGACAAAGAGAGATCTAGAACTTCTGCAGAGAATATGAATGCGTCTCCAACCCAGAAAGATTTCCAAGAAGAAATCATGAAGGAGTTGGAAAATTGGAAAAATTGGGAAAAGAAACTTGAGAAAATTCATACTTTGCAAGAGAAAATTAACATCTCACAAAAAGAAAATAATTCTCTCAAAACCACAATCAGGCAAATAGAAAACTCCTCCAAAAATAGAACTGACCAATTGGAGAAGGAGTTGCAAAAGCTAAATGAAGGAAATACTTCTCTAAAATAGAAATGGAAACTGTCGAAGCTAATGACTTTGTGAGACAACAAGAATCCATTAGACAAAAGTAAAAAAAAAGAAATTAAAAAAAGAGAAGAAAATGTAAAATACCTCATAAGCAAAGCCACTGACCTCAAGAATAGATCCAGGAGAGATAACTTAAGAATTGTTGGGTTTTCTGAAAACATTAAAGAGAGAAAAAAAACCCCTGGGCTCAATATTACAGGATTTAGTGGTAGAAAATTGCCCTGATATCATGGAACCAGAGGGGAAAAAAATAGTTATTCAAGGAATACATTGATCTCCTCCTGAAAGGGATCCCAAAATGAAAACACCAAGGAATATTGTGACCAAATTCCAGAACTGTCAGATAAAAGAGAAAATCCTGCAAGCAGCCAGAAAGAAACAATTTAGATACAAAGTAGCCACAGTAAGGATTACTCAGGACCTGGCTGCAGCAACATTAAGGGATCAAAGGGCCTGGAATATGGTATTTTGAAGAGTAAGGGAGCTTAGAATGCAGCCAAGAATTCACTATCCAGCAAAACTGAGCTTTTTCTTCCAGGAGGAAGATGGACATTTAATGAAATAGCAATCTTCCAACTTTTCTGGATGAAAAGATCAGAGCTAAATAGAAAATGTGGATTTCAAACAGGAGCCTCAAGAGACACATGAAAAGGTAAAAACAAAACTGCTATCCAATAAGATAAAAACAGCTATCTCCCCACCTGGGAGAAAGATTCTCATAACTCTTGAGGATTATAACTCTATTAGAGAGAATTTACTTAGCCAGAAGTAATGGACTCATGACTTTTCCATCCCTCTTCTAGAATGATTTAAAAACAATATCCACATAAAGGGGGACAGTAAAGAGATGGGAAGATGGAGGAGATTGAATGGGGATAAATTACATTACATAAAGTAGTACAAATGACATATTGCAATAGAGGGAAACAAGGGAAGAGGTGAGAACTACCTGAATCTTACTCTCATCAGATTAGGCTCAGAGAAAGATTAACATACAAACACTCAGTTAAGAAGCTTATCTTAGTCATATTTTTTTAAAAAAAAGCCATTCCCCAATTGACAAATGGTCAAAGGATATGCAAAGGCAATTTACAGATGAGGAGATCAAAGTAATCCATAGTCATATGAAAAATTGCTCTACATCATTACTTATTAGAGAAATGCAAATTAAAGCTTCTCTGAAGTACCACCTCACACCTCTCAGACTGGCCAATATGACCAGAAAACATAAGGATCATTGTTGGAAGGGTTGTGGGAAATCTGAGACACTATTACACTATTGGTGGAGCTGTGAACTCATCCAACCTTGCTGGAGAGAAATTTGGAACTATGCCCAAAGGGCAACAAAAATGAGCATACCCTTTGACCCAGCAATACCACTACTGGGTCTATACTCTGAAGAGATGATGAAAAAGGGGTAAAAACATCACTTATACCAAAAAATTCAGAGCAGTTCTGCTTGTGGTGGCAAAGAATTGGAAATTAAGTAAATGTCCTTCCATTGGGGAATGGCTTAGCAAACTGTGGTATATGTATGTCATGGAACACTATTGTGCTATTTGAAACCAAGGAGGTCTGGGAATTCAGGGAAGCCTGGAGGGATTTGCATGAACTGATGCTGAGCGAGATGAGCAGAATCAGGGGAACACTGTACACCCTAACAACAACATGGGGGCAATGATCAACCTTGATGGACTAGCTCATTCCATCAGTGCAACAATCAGGGACAATTTGGGGCTGTCTGCGATGGAGAATACCATCTGTATCCAGAAAAACAACTGTGGATTTTGAACAAAGACCAAGGACCTTAAATTTAGGAAAAAACATAGCTTATTTTCTGATCTTGCTATCTCTTATACTTTTTGTTTCTTCCTTAAGGATATTTCTCTCTCATCACACTCAGTTTAGATCAGTGTATACCATGGAAACAATGTAAAGACTGACAAATTGTGTTCTGTGGGGGATAGGGGGAGGGAAGTAAGATTAGGGGGAAAATTGTAAAACTCAAAATAAATAAAAGCTTTAATAAAAAAAAATTTATAAGAAGCTTATCTTACTTTTCAAGTATTAAAAGGGGGAAGGAGAAGGGGAGAGGAAAAGAAGAACTAACAGAAGTAAAGGAAGGAAAAAGGGGCAAAGGGAAAGGGGGAAGAAAGGGAGGTAAGTTGGATATAAGGAGGCAAACACATTGAAGGTGGTGTTATTCAGAAGCAAAATACTGGGGAATATGGATAAAGGGGGGGAAGGGGGGGGGAAAAGACAGTAGGAAGATAGCATGGAGGGCAATAAAGAGTCAGTAATTATGACTTTGAATGTGAGTGGGATGAACTCTCCCTTAAAATGTAAGCGAATAGCAGAGTAGATTAAAAACCAAAATCCTACAATATGCTGCTTACAAGAAACTCATTTGAAGCAGAGAGATACATATAGAATAAAGGTGAAAGGTTGGAGCAAAACATATTTTGCTTCAGCTAGAGTGAAAAAGCAGGAGCAGCAATCCTTATCTCAGACAAAGCAGCTGCAAAAGTAGATTTCATTAAAAGAGATAAAGAAGGAAACTATATCCTCTTAAAAGGTACTATAGACAATGAAGCAATTTCAATACTAAATATGTAAGCACAAAGTATTATAGCATCCAAATTCTTAGAGGAGAAGTTGAATGAGTTACAGGAAGACACAGACAGCAAAACTCTACTGATGGCAGACCTCAACCTCCCAGCTCTCAGATTTAGATAAATCTAACCAAAAAGAAAAATAAATAAGAAGGAAGTTAAGGAGGTAAATAGAATGTTAGAAAATTTAGGCGTGATAGATCTTTGGAGGAAATTGAATGGGGATGGAAAGGAATATACTTTTTTCTCAGCAGTATATGGCACTTATACAAGAATTGACCATGTATTAGGGCATTAAAACCCTTATAATAAAATGCAGAAAGTCAGAAATAGTAAATACATCATTCTCAGATCATGGTGAAATAAAAGTCACATGCAGTAATGGGTCATGGAGAGGCAGACCTAAAATTAATTGGAAACTAAACTTCATTTTAAAGAATGAGTAGATCAAACGACAAATTATAGAAAGAATTAATGATTTCATCCTAGATAATGACAATAACAAAAGACAACATACCAGAACTTATGGAATACAGCCAAGGCATTTGTCAGGGGATATATTATATCTTTAATTGCTTATATGAATAAAATTAAAAAAAGAAGAAATCAATGAACTAAATTTGCAACTAAAAAAATAAAAAATGAATTAAAAATCCCTAAGTAAATACCCAATTAGAAATTCTAAAAAAAGTAAAGGAGAAATTAATTAACTCAAAAGCAAGAAAACTGTTGAATTAATAAATAAAACCAAGAGGTAGTCTTATGAAAAAAAACAATAAAATTGATAAACTTCTGGTTAATTTGATTAAAAAAAAGAAAACTAAATTGCTAGTATCATAAATAAAAAGGTGAGCTCAACACCAATAAGGAGGAAATTAAAAGTAATAATTTGGAATTATTTTGCTTAGCTATATGCCAATAAATTTGATAACCTAAGTGAAATGGATGAACATTTACAAAAATATAAGTTGCCCAGGTTAAATGAAGAGGAAATTAAATATCTAAATAATTCTATCTCAGAAAAAGAAATTCAACAAGCCATTGCTGAACTCCCTAAGATAAAAATCTCTAGAGCCAAATGGATTCACAAGTGAATTCTATCAAACATATAAGGAACAATTGGTTCCAATTCTATATAAACTCTTTTGAAAAATAGGTGAAGACTGAAAAGTGCTCTACCTAACTCTATGACACAAATATGGTGTTGATACCTAAACCAGGAAGAGTCAAAATGGAGAAAGAAAACTATAGACCTATCTCTTTAATAACTATAGATGCAAAAATCTTAAACAAAATCTTAGCAAAATGATTACACAGGTTATCACTGGGATAATACACTATGACTAAGCAGGATTTATCACAGGAATGCAAAGTTGGTTCAATATGAGAAAAACTGTTAGTATAATTAACTACATCAATAACAAACCTAACAGAAATCATGATTATATCAATAGATGCTGAAAAAGCCTTTGACAAAAATACAGCAGCCATTCCTACTAAAAACACAAGAAAAAGTAGGAATGAATGCATTGTTCCACAAAATGATTAGCAGTATCTACCTGAAACCATCAACAAGCATTATATTCAATGGGGATAAGCTAGAGACATTCCAATAAGATCAGGGTGAAACAATGATGCCCATTAAAACTACTGTTATTCGACATTGTCTTGGAAATGATAGCTTCAGCAATGAGAGAAGAAACAGAAATTGAAGGAATTAGAATTGGGAAGAAAGAAACAAAACTCTGATGTTTCTAGATGACATGATGGTGTACCTAGAGAATCCTAAAACCATCATCTAAAAACTATTAGAAACAACTAGTAACTTTAGCAAAGTCACAGGATATAAAATAAACCCTCATAAATCCTCAGCATTTCTATATTTTCTAGCAAGATAGAACAGCAAGAGCTAGAAAGATAAATCCCATTTAAAATAACTTCAGACAATATAAAATACTTGGGAGACTACCTGCCAAGACAGACTCAGAAACTCTATGAAAACAACTATAAAACACTTCTCATACAAATAAAATCAGGTTTAAATAACTCGTCAAATACCAGCTGCTCATGGATAGACTGAGCTAATATAATAAAAATGACAATTCTACCTTAATTAAACTACTTATTTAGTGTTTTATCAATCAAACTTCCAAAAAATTACTTTAATGAGATAGAAAAAAATTGTAAATAAATTCATATGGAGAAATAAAAAGTCAAGAATATCCAGGAATTTAATGGGGAAGAAGTACTAAAGAAGATAGCTTAGCCCTACCACATCTAAAATTATATGATAAAGCATCAGTCATCTAAAGTGTCTGGCACTGACTAAGAAATAGAGTGGTGGATCAGTGGAATAGACTAGTTGCAAAAGATAGCAAGAAATGATTTTAGTAATCTGATGTTTGATGAACCCAAGGAGTCCAGTTTCCAGGATTAAAAACTCACTCTTTCTTAAACACTATTGGGAAAATTGAAAATTAGTATGGCATAAACTAGGATTAGACCAACATCTCACACCCTATACCAAGATAAGATCAAAATGGATACATGATTTATACATAAAAGACAATATTATAAGCAAACTAGAGCAAGGAATAGTTTACCTGTCAGATCTTTGGAAAGGGAAGTAGTATATGACCAAGGAAGTGAGATGGAGAATGTCATTAAAAACAAGCTAGAAACTTCTGATTATATTAAATTAAAAAGCTTTTGAACAAACAAAACCACTGTAACCAAGATCAAAAGAAATGTAGTAAATTGGGAAACAACTTTACAACTAGTATTTCTGACAAAGGATTCATTTCTAAAATATATAGAGAACAGAGTCAAATTTATAAAAAATAAGCCATTCCCCAATTGACAAATGGTCAAAGGATATGCAAAGGCAATTTACAGATGTAGGAAATCAAAGTGACCCATAGTCATTTGAAAAATTGCTCTAAGTCATTACTGATCAGAGAAATGCAAATTAAAGCATCTCTGAGGTATCACCTCACACCTCTCAGACTGGCCAATAAGACTAGAAAGGAAAATCATCAATTTTGGAAGGTAGGTAGGAAATCTGGGACACTAATGCATTGTTGGTGGAGCTGTAAACTTATTCAACCTTTCTGCAGAGCAATTTGGAATTACACGCAGAGGGCAGTAAAATTTTGATCGAGTCATACCACTACTGGGTCTATACCCTAAAGAGATCATGAAAAAGGGTAAAAATATTTATAGCAGTTCTGTGATGGCAAAGAATTGGAAACTGAGTGAATGTTCATCAATTGGGAAATGACTGAACAAATTGTGGTATATGAGTGTTATGGAACACTATTGTCCTATTAGAAACCAGGAGGGATGGGAATTCAGAGAAACCTGGAAGGATTTGCATGAACTGATACTGAGCAAGATGAGCAGAGCCAGCAGAACATTGTACAACATATCAGCAACATGGTATTGATGATCAATCTTAATGGACTTGCTCATTTCATCAGTGCAACAATCAGGGACAATTTTAAGGTATCTGCGATGGAGAATACCATCCATATCCAGAGAAAGAATTATGGAGTTTAAACAAAGACCAAATACTATTACCTTTAATATTTAAAAATGTTATCTGGGGCAGCTAGGTGGTGCGGTGGATACAGCACTGGCCCTGGAGTCAGGAGGACCTGAGTTCAAATCTAGTCTCAGACACGTAATAATTACCTAGTTGTGTGTCCATGGGCAAGTCACTTAACTCACTAAAAAAATGTTATCTTATTATGTAATTTTGATATCTCTTATTTTTTTCTTAAGGACATAATTTCTTTTTCAACACATTCAGTTTTGATTAATGTATAGCATGGAAACAATGTAAAGATTATCAAACTGCCTTCTATGGGGGGTGGGGGGAGGGAAACGAGATTGGGGAAAAAATTGTATAATTCAAGAAACAAAAAAAAATAGGTAGTCATATTTTGTACTTGGAACCTTTCCAGGTGAAAGGACCTCATCATATCTAGGTTTCCATTGGGATATTTAAGTACTCAAAATCACCTCTATATAACAATGAGGCACTAGAAAAAGATTGTAAGGGAAGAAAATGGACCGAGAAAGTATTAAAAAGTATTAAAAAGGAAACCACATGTCTGACATACATTCCCTTTTCCCTTCTCCCTCTGAGAATACATGGCCTCCTCCAAGGCTTAGTTTACCTGCCTCTTTCTACAGGCAGCCTTTCCTGCCCTTCCTAGCTGTTCATGCTTCATCCCATCCCCCTCCTCAAAAGATCATGGATTATGCTTTAAGATTCTTAATCTTTATTTGAGTCCAAGACTCCTCTGGCAGTTTGGTGAAACCTGTGGACCCTTTTCAGAATTATGGTTTTAAATACACAAAATAAAACATAGGATTTTAAAGGAAACCAGTTATATGGAAAAACATATAATCAAGCATAAAGAGTCTGAAAGAATGACTCTCCATAACTAAAGCTTACTTCTAGAAGAATCATACTGACATGGAAAGAATGTGTCTTAGAGAGATAAAATACATGTAGACATTGCTATAGGGCAACTAGGTGGTACACTGACTAGAGCACAGGGACTCGGAATCGGGTAAGCTCATCTTCCTGAGTTCAAATCTGGCTTCAAACACTAGCTGGTTGACACTGGCTTTTACTTTTTTTGGTTTTGGTTTTAGTTTTTGGAAGGCCATGGGGTTAAGTGAGTTGCCCAAGATCACACTGCTACGTAATTGTTAGGAGTCTGAGACTGAATTTGAATTTAGGTTCTCCTGACTCCAGGGCTGGTGTCTTCTCCACTGCATCACCTAGCTGCCCCATAGCTGGGTGATTCTGGGCAAGGCATTTAACTGTTTGCCTCAGTTTTCTCATCTGAAAAATGAACTGGAGAAGGAAATGACAAACTACTCCAGGATCTATACCACGAAAACTGCAATATAGGGTCAAGAAGTGTCAGACATGGCTGAAATGACTCTACAACCACAACCATGTGATAAAAAGGAAGTTCTTTCACTATAAAGTCATTCAAAAAGTTCTGTCAACTTTAACCTTAGTGGCCTTGGGGATGCTTGGGAATGACTCCTCAGTAATGGAGTGGAGTCTATCAAATCATGAGTCTGAATAGTCTAGAGGACCCCATACCATTCCAAACTTTAGTTTAAAGAATTGACACCTTGAGATGTAAGGAATGACCTTTGGGACCAATGATGGTCCAATTCAATGGAGGTAGAGACTAGGAATCATTAATGTCACCTGTGCATACCAATTTGGTGGAATTGATTGCATGGAGGAATTGAGCTGAGTTGAGCCTACTTTCTCCAGAGACTGATATAGTGGAGAGGGGACTAAGACCCAGAGGGGTTGAGAAAATATTTCCATGTTTACTCTGGGTATCTTTAAATAAATACCCTTTTATAAAATTTAATCAATATAAAGTGGTTAAAGAAAACATCAATCACAAGGGTTAACACAGGGAAACAGAGTCAAGGGTGGCTCAAGTTGATGGTAGTAGAGAAGAAACACCCCAACCCTTCAAGGTTCCCTGGAATTGAGAGTGGATAAAGCTATTTTAGCCCTAAGACAAGGAGACCAAGTATACAGGTCTCTAAGATAGGCTTCCTTTTAGGGACCTAACCATATGGTCCTATGAATCTCAAGCTGTGAATATGGGAACTTGATTTCCCACAGGTATGAAAGGTCTTTTTCATTTTAACATACATTATTTTCCTCCAATTAAATGTCAAAACACTTTTTAATTATTTGTTTTCTAAGGTTTTGAGATCCAAATTCTTTTCCTTCTTCCCTCCCTCCCTTCCCCCTTCTCTGAGACAGTAAGCAATCAGATATAGGTCATACATGTATAATCCATATTAGTAAAGGAAATGAGTGTAGGTGGGACCCAGAGAAGACCAGGACAAAAAAACAAACAAACCATTCTCCTTTCATGGGGGGGGGGGGACGAGGAAAGGTTGTTTTGATTGCTTTTTTCTTTTTTTTTATCTTTTATTCTTATGAGGAATGGCTCACTAAGTAGGTGAGGAGGAAAGATGAAACAAAATTAAAAAGGGAAGGTGGTATAGTGGCTAATGTGATGGACCTGAAGTAAAGAAGACATGAGTTCAAATCTTAACTCACACAGTTAACTTACTGTGTGACTTTAGCCAAGTCACTCAACATCCTCCTCTGTATAATAGAGATAATTATATAACCTCCCTCCCAGAATTCTTTTAAGAGCCAAAAGAGGGACAGCTAGGTGGTGCAGTGGATGAAGAACTAGCCCTGGAGACAGAGGACCTCAATTCAAATCCAGCCTCAGACATTTAACAATTACCTAGCTGTGTGGCCTTGGGCAAGTCACTTAACCTCATTGCCTTGCAAAAAAAGAGCTAAATGAGCTATTATTCTTAAAATTCATTGCCAACCTAAAGTATCATATAAATTCTGATTATCATTATTAATTATTATTATTAATCAATTATAATTAATAATGAAATCATTAATAATATTGTTAATGTTATTGTGGTTATTGTTAATAATTAATAATAATGGTTTAGAAAGAGAAGAACAATGGGTTCTGATAGCATCTTAACATCAGGAATTAGAAGACCCTGTCCTGTTCCTGCTGTTGTAACTTCCTTCCAATCTCTCCTCAGTTGCTCAGGTTTCTCAATTATGAAGTAAAGGGACTGAAAAATTCATAGTAATTATGATAATTCAGTTCTTTTTCAGTCCTGTTGAACTCTTCATTGACCCAATTTGTTTTTCTCTTGCAAAGATTTCCCATCTCCTCCTTATAGATGAAGAAACTGAAGCAAACAGGAAAAAAGTGACTTGCCCAAGGTCACACAGCCAGATTTAAATTCAGAAAGATGAGTCTTCCTGACTCCAGGGCTCTGTACATTGCACACTTAGCTGCATAATTAATAATAATAATAATAATAATAATAATAATAATAATAATAAACTGTTTTAAGTTTTGCAAAGCATTGCGCCTATGCTCTCTCATTTGACACTCCTAAAAAACCTGAGAGGCAGGGGCTATTACTCCTATTTTACAGATGGCAGATGAGACAACTAGGGTGAAGTGACTTGCTCAGGATCACACAGCCAATCTGAGGTCAGTTTTGAACTCAGAAAGATGAGTCTTCCTGACTCCAGGCCAACACTATCTACTGCACACCTAGCTGCTTAATAATAAATAATGATGATGGTTTAAGTTTTGTAAAGCATTGTACCTATGTTCTCTCATTTGATGCTCCTAAAAACTTGGGAGCCAGGTGCTATGATTATCCCTGTTTTACAGATGAAGCAACTGAGGCAGACAGAGATTAAGTGACCTACCCAGGGTTACACAACTCCTAACAATCTGAAGTAAGATTCGAACCTCAGATCTAACTTGACTTCAAGCTCCATGATCTTTCCACTCCGCTGGATCTGTCAGAGTGAAAAATGCAGAATCAAGCTAATAACATAAAGGAAAACAGTCCGAGAAGGCACCAGCTTCTGATCGATTCCAGAGATCAGTCCTGAGGGGCTCCAATTCCCCTTTCCTCCTCAACTGTGACAAGAGGATGGTCCAGATCCTGATGAAATTCAGTCCTTTTGTCATGGTTTTTCCCCTCCTCAGACCCCAGTGGCGACTGGGAGCCATCCAGCTGTGCCATCCCTAAGTGGGGGTAGGGATGGGCAGAGGGAATGGGGATGAGTTTGAGAGAGAGGAAGCTGAGGGTTTCACTCAGAGAGAAAGAAGAGGAGGCAGCAGGAACTCCTGGGGGATCCAGGAATCGAAAGTCAAAGCAGAATCGAAAGTAAAAGAGATGAATAGAATCTCAATTGGAAGAAATTTCCTCCAAGGCACAGATTTGGAGCCACCCAGGGGTAGGATAGCAGCAGCACAGTGGGGGAGGCTGGCTTCGGGCCCCTCGGCCTAAGCCACACTCCCCTCTCCTTGGCTTTCTTTTCCTTCCTCCCTCCGGGCTCCAATCTCTCAGTGCTTCCCACTAGCCGGGCGTGTTCTTCACAGGAAAATGAAACTAGCCCAACCAGGAGCCCTCCCCGCTCCATGAGCCAATGGGATTGGGGCCCGCCTTTGGCTCTCATCCACCTGCCTGAGACCTGGGTGAAGCTGGGCTGCCGGTAAGGTAAGCTCTGGCCTCCCTTAGAACCCCTGCCCCCGGCCCCCCCCATCCCTGCTGTAACCGGAGACATGGGGCTGGACCAGACGCCTGCCAGGGCCCTGGACAAGTTTGTCCAGGATAATCTGCTGCCACAGAAAGACTTCCTGGCCCAGGTGAGCCAAGCAGTGAATGCCATCTGCCAGGTGTTGCGGGAGAAGGGCTTCCAGAACTCCACGTCCAAGGGCCAGGTGATGAAGGTCATTAAGGTGAGTGAGGCCAGAGTCCTGCCAGGAGATGAAGACAGGTGGGGGATCTGGGACAAGAGGGCAGAACCTGGAAGACCTGGGAGCCTCAGCCCCATGGGCACAATTCATTAATAAGGAAGGACTTCGTAAGTACCAACCACTGAGGATATTAGTTGAAGAAAATATCAAAATATTAAATGATTTAAAAAGTAAGCTGAAAGTGATCTGAGGGGTGTAAGGAGATGGGGATAGCTTTACCACTGGGGTGAGATCAGGAAAGGCCTCTGAGAGGAGAGTTGTGGACTTGGGAACCAGGAGTCCTGGGTTCTGGATAAAGAACTGAGGCACAGGCTGTTTGAGTTAGAAGGGTGCATAGAGATCATAGAGGATAACAGGATTGATGGATTGGGAAACTGATGCAAGGAAGCTGATACAAGGACCCTCAGGAACATAACAGCAAGGCCAGGGATTAGAACTCAGGACGTCTGAGCAAATCGTTTCTCCAGTCTGGGACTCAGTTTCCCTACCTGTAAAACAGAGATGATGATGCCTGCCTACTTCAAAAGGGCTGAACCGAGAACCATTTTGAAAACAGCCCATTACTTCACAGATGTAGGAACCAAGCAGTATGGCACCCAGTACCATAATAACATGGCACCAAATTCTGAAACTTACTACTTGTGTTACAAATAGAAAAATCATTGTTCCTCTCTCACTTTTCAGTCTCTTTATCTAAATAATGAGAGGAGTTGGACTAGAATTCTAGATTTAGAACAGAACGAAGTCTTAAAGACCAAATAGACCAACTCTTTCATTTTATAGAAGGGGAAACTGAGGCCAGAATAGAGAAGTGGATTGTCAAAGTCACACAGGTAGCAGAACCAAAGGAGTTTTGAATCCAGGTCCGGGACTTTGCCCACTCTATCAAACTGTCTCTCAAGAATCCCTTCTAACTGCCTAGGTCGAAGATCTCATCATACCAGGGCTGATTTGGTTTTCTCCTCAGGGTGGCTCCTATGGCCGGGGCACAGCCTTAAGAGGTGGCACTGATGCTGACCTTGTAGTGTTCCTCAGCTGCTTCAAGACCTATACTGACCAAGGGACCTGGAAGTCAGAAAACTTCACTAACATCCAGAAACAGCTGGAAGCTTATTGGCAGAATCAACCTCAGGGTTTGAGCCTCCAGTTCTCCTCTCAGGAGGATCCTCTGGCTTTGAGATTCCGGCTGGTATCAGAACCACTCCACAGATGGATAGATGTTTCCCTGAGACCTGCCTTTGATGCTCTAGGTGAGAGTGAGCCTAGCCCTAGAAAGGTGGCAAGACCTGCTCAGAGATTCCTTAGAGTGGAGATATGATACCTTCTACTTCCTCTCCCATGGGCCTTCATTACCTGGCATCATGTACAATGAATGCCTAGAATTGATAGTATATTAGAGCCTCTCAACAATCTGGGAAATGGACTCTATTATTATCTCCATTGTAGGGATGAGGAACCTGAGAGACAGAGGTTAAGTGACTTGCTCAAGATCACACAACTTAAAAGTCACTGAGGCAGGATTAGAACTTGAGTCTTCTGAAACCATGTTCCACATTCTATCTATTGCACTTTCTAGTTGCCTAATGAAACCCCTCAGACGAGTCCTCCCCACCCCATTCTATTGTGTAAAACAGTGCAAAGAGCCCAGGATATATTTCCTGGAGAAAAGAGATCTCTTCTCAGAGGACTAACCCATAACTCACACTCAAAGTTTGGGTCCCCAGAGGGTGTCTGCTACTCTTCACTTTTAGAGAGAACTCTCTGGATTGCTATTCCTACTACTGAATTCTTTTATTACAAATAGGGTGGTAAGAATAGCTGGTACAAAATGTTGTCCATCCCCCTACTCCCCACCTCTAGCACCAGGGGTATACTTTTCTATAATGGCAGCTAATTGGCACGTAGATAGAGGACCAGCCCTGGAATCAGGAAGCCCTGAGTTCAAATGCAGCCTCAGACACTGGCTGTGTGACCTTGGGTAAGTCACTTAACCCTGATTGCCTCACATCCAGGGTCATCTCCAGTAGTCCTGATTCATATCTGACTACTAGACCCAGATGATCCCAGAGGAGAAATGAAACCTAACCCAGCACTCCTTCTCTCAAATCCAATTCATTTGCAAGTCATGGCATCACCTCCCTGATGTCATTGTTCTTCAAGACTGAAGGACAAACATCATTCTCCCCAAAGACACATAGCAATTTTTGGTTATAGTAGGCTCAAATTTAGAGGAGAGAGGTCATGAGACATACATTGGGCACCTGTGAAAAGGGGAATTCACTATTTATGGTCCCAAAGTATAAATCTCTGCTTGGGTTCATTATCTCCACTGGATGGACTAGTCATCTGAATTTCTAGGGTCTGTCCCTTTCCTGAGCCTTTCACTGCCTCTCTTCCCTGTTTCAAGGCTCGTACTCCTGAGAAATCATATCCAACCATATTTTTTAGGTTCTATACCTGTGTGTGTCTCTGTACTTTCTCCAACTGGTATATTAATTGCTGTTCATCCTTCTCCAAGAGTACGAATAACAACATTGGAGTGATGTCTTAATTTACAAATGAATAGGATTAAAAATAGAGGCTGAGGTATGAGGCAGATTTGCTTGCTCAATCACAAGATGCTTGCTGCTTAACGTTACAGTTGTATTTCCAACACTGAGCAGTATATGAGATGAAGCAATATCAGTGTCATTTCCTCGCAGGACAACTTGGATCCAACTCCAAGCCCAGCCCCAAGGTCTATGCAGACCTGATTAGCTGTGGCTCCCCAGCTGGTACATACAGTGCCTGTTTCATGGAGCTGAGGAGACTATTCATCAACAATCGCCCCCCAAAGCTGAAGAATTTGATCCTCCTGGTGAAGCACTGGTATCTGCTGGTGTGTGAGAATCCTACCGTTTGGTTCCTGTCACCTATCGTCCCTTCCAGTATGGTCCCTGCCACCCTTGGAAGCTCTGTCCACGCTGGATACCTTCTAGAGGCAGATAGATCTTTCCTCTAACTAGGATACCAGCTTCCCTAGGGGAGAAGTTGATGCCTTTATCTTTGTGTAGCCACAGGCATTGTTAGCCTATCATTGCTTCAAATCCTCACCCTATCTGTGTCCATTAGCCTGTGACTAATCCAGACCCTCGATTAACCTGTCCTTGACCTAACCCTAATTCTGAATAGTACTGATCTGTAACCCTGACTTTATCCTGTCTTGTATCCACTGTCTACCTGGGGGGCAGACCTTGGGCACTATGGACCAGGGACCATTTGGAACTCCAAGTAAAGACAGTAAATTTGCTGGATTTCCAAAGATCTGAGTCAGGGAGAGAGCTGATCTGTCCCTTGGAAGGTCTGGCCCATTAGCAGTAAAGCCCTACCCACCCTGTGTTAGGAATTCCAAACTCTTCCTGATTTTGGTCTTTCAGGTGAAGGAGGCTCATCAAGCAGAGCTTCAATCAGCAAAGATGTCCCTGCCCCCAGACTATGCCCTCGAACTCCTAACCATCTTTGCCTGGGAAAGGGGGTGTGGGAAAGAGAAGTTCAACATGACTGAAGGTTTCCGAACTGTGCTGGGGCTAATCCAGAAATACCAAGAGCTCTGTGTCTACTGGGAGGTCAACTACAGCTTGGAGCATGAAGTCGTTGGGGCTTTTCTACAAAACCAACTCAAGAAACCCAGGTACCACCATGCTCAATCTCTCATATAAACTGATAGGCTGGGAAACCCAACAGACTCTGAAATCCCTCAGCTTAAATCTAAGATTCTTCTCTGGCCTGGGGTCTTCAGAGGAAAAGGCTGCTTTCTCACACTGATCTGACCCCTTCTATCTATTGGGAATTTCAGACCTGTGATCTTGGACCCTGCTGATCCCACTTGGGATGTGGGTCATAGGGACGACCAGCACTGGAACCTGCTGGCTCATGAAGCTGGGTCCTCCTTGTCTTATCCTTGCTTTGTACTAGGAGATGGCTCCCCTGTCCAACCCTGGGATGTTCTGGTGAGTTTAAAAGTGTGAGAGAACCATTCTGAGCTAGAGAGATTGCCTCTGGTCACAATTCCTTTATTTTTATTCATTCAATTAGAATTTATTAATTACTTATTATGTTAGCTTCTGGGGATTCAAAGATGAAAAAACCAAACAGCTTACTTCCAAGGAGCTAAAATTAAACTGTCTTGGAAAAAGCAACATGTCCATGGGTTAAAAAAAATACAAAATATAGAGAAGGGTATTTTGAAGAGGAGAATGTGAGAATTAGGAAAGTGGTCCTTTGACCTGACTATCAAAGGAAAATGAGGGATTCCACCAAGAAGAAGTAAAGAGAAAGCATGTTTCAACTGACATAAGAGATCCTATGTGAGAAGTGAGATAGATCCCCTTAGGTGAGATCCCCTTGCAAAGACTAAGATGAGAAGTGGAGTATCTGAGCAACAAGGAACATGGAATTGGGCTCGTTTCATACCCTGATGACCAGACCAAAGGACTCCCCCCAGGGGAATGAGCCTAAGTCATCCTCAGTCATGTTCATAGGTTTGTAAACATTTGAAACAGAGAAAGTCTTAGGTATCTTTTAGTCCAAACTTTTCATTTTTCTGAATGAGTAAATGAAGCCCAGAGAGGGGAAGGGAATTGTCCAAAGTCTCACAATGACTTTGTAAAGCCAGAATTCAAACTTGGGTCTCTTGATTCCTGGTCTGTGTGGGAACACAGTTGACTCCAAGGTCTAGTTCTATGCCATAATGCTCTTTGGAAAACTGGGTTTCAAACATTCTCAATGAGAGGGGGCCTCCAGGGATTGTGTGACTGAAAGCATGCCAGTAGAAAAGGGCTTTACTTTGGCTACAGAGAGCTCAGAATGAGATGAGCCCCCAAGCATAGATTGAGTCAGATTGCAAAAGATCTTGAATGCCAGGCAAGGGAACTTGGATTTTATATCTAAGTAATTAGGAGTCTCTAAATTAGGAGTGCACTAAAAAGTGCACCAATGGGGGAAGAATATGGTTAACTTCCATAGAAAGAGTACTTTAGCAGCTTGTATAAGATAAACTGAGAATAGCATGGGAAAGAGACACTTGTGAGGAGTGTGCAGAGACAAAGAATCAGAAAAAGACAATTTTTTTTAGTTTTTGCAAGGTGATGGGGTTAAGTGACTTGCCAAAGGTCACACAACTAGGTAATTATTAAGTGTCTGAGTTCAGATTCAAACTCAGGTCTTCCTGAATCTAGGGCCAGTGCTCTATCCACTGCACCACCTGGCTACCCTGAAAAACAGCTTTCTTTGTGGACTTTCAGGGTCTACTGACTCCAGGAAAAGAAGCTAAAGTAAAAGACTCTGTGGAGAAGGAAAGGGGGGCACCAAGGAGCAGTGACAGCTCTGCAAACAGCATCCCTAAATGTCCAGGATCCTCAAACAGTGAGTTATCCAAGAGGAAACCTGACTCTGAAAGAGCTACTAAGGATGTCCATCCCAACAGGACAGGCATGGAAATCTACCACATCCCAGCCAAAGACCTGGATAAGTTCATTCAGGATGTTCTCCAACCAGATGCAGGTTTTCAGGAGCAGATGGGCAAAGTCACAGATGCTATCTTCAGGTGCCTCCGAGAAAAGTGCTTCCAAGCATCTTCTCCTCCCATCCGGGTGCTGAAAGTCAGCAAGGTGAGAAGGGACCATGAGGAAGTGAGCAGGCTCTACAGCCCAAGAACTCAAGGCTTCTTAAAGTTCATTTTCTCTCCCCCCCCCAAAGAAATGGTATTTAAAGGGAATCCGCTATAAAAGTCAGATCCAGAGTACCCCTACTTGGGTTCAGGACACAGAACTGAACCCTGTAGGTAGGTGTCCCTCTCCTTCTAACCCATCAAATATTGGCATGGAGATGAAAGGTATTTAAGAACTCCAAGTTCAATTGGGAGGGAAGACTGTGGAGGGAGAAGCCAGAAGCACCTGTCCTGTCTATTTTGAGGGGAACCCATTACAAGCCATTTTATATATAAATATATATGTGAATATGTATACATAAATACCTCTACATATATGTGTATATCTATATTTATATATATATATATATGGAGAGAAAGTACATGATATAATGGGACAGCTAGATGGCATCATATTTTATAGAGTGCTGTATTTCAAGTCAAAAACATGCATCTTTATGAGTTCAATTCTTTCCTGAGACATTTACTAGCTGGATTACCCTGGGCAAGTCATTTCACCCTGTTTGCCTCAATTTCCTCATCTGTAAAATGAGTTGGAGATGGAAATGGTAGATCACTCCAGTGTCTTTGCCAAGAAAACCCCAAATGGGGTCATGGAGAGTCATGATAGGAATGAAAAATTAAGTCATTAACAAAATTTATTCTTAAATACGATTCTAGTCTTAGCAGCTTTTTGACTCTGAGTTATTGACAACCAGTACCTGGGTTCTCTGCTGTTTCTAATGATCTCTTTCTTGGACTGGACTTCTGATTGCATTGATATGGGGAGCCCCAAGGAGAGGAAACTTTCTCTTGCAACTGCTAGTATTAGAAGATCACTTAGAACACTGAGAGATTAAGTGATTTGTCTTAATTTAGAAAAGCCAAGAGCCTGACCTTTAGTCCTGCTGCTAGAATCCAGTGACTCTGGAGGGCCACAAGATGTCAGGAATGAGACTTGAACCCTGGTCTTCCTCATTCTGAATCCAACCTTTAGTTGCTACCTTGTTCCAAACTCATATTTTAGGGGGTGACAAGTCTGGCATGGAACCTGTCTTGGACCCAAATGGATGCAACTGTGATCTGCCATTAAGGTGAGAGAGGGGAATAGATTAGATGATCCAGCTCCCAAAGAAACATGAAAATAGTAACTGTCTATGAAGTACCAAATCTCTAGGGAAATTATCCAGAAGTTTAGAGTTCAAGATAACAAATAGACAGCTATTTAGAAATTTCTAGTTAGTAAGTCTCCTTCAGGATCCCAGTTTTGAGTAATCATAGGGCTGCTCTTGTCTTCTTCTCAGGGTGGTTCCTATGGCCGGGGCACAGCCCTGAGAGGTGGCACTGATGCTGACCTCATCGTGTTCCTCAGCTGCTTTAAGACCTATGCTGACCAAGGGACCTGGCAATCAATGAACTTCACTGAGATCCACAAACAGCTGGAAGCCTGCCGGCAGGATCTACCTCAGGGCTTGAGCCTCCAGTTTTCTGCCCAGCAGGATCCTCTGGTCTTGAGATTCCGGCTGGTGTCAACATCACTCCAAAGTTGGATGGATGTCTCCCTGAGGCCTGCCTTTGATGCCTTAGGTGAGTGCATGGCAAGTTGAGGTGGCCTCCCCGGCAGGGAAGGGATCCAGACAGGAAACTGTTGCATCTTAACTCCAGACCTCTCAATAAATGTCCCTCCTTGTAGGGGGACCCCCATTTCTTCCATTGGAGCTACCAGAGGGGCAGCTACATGTTATCAGGCAAAGCTTGGTAAATTACTTCATGCTCAGTGGCTGTAGAATGCTATTATTCATCATGGAGTAATAGTAATTAATAATAATAATAGTAATAATTAGAAAGATTATTATTCATCATGGAACATATATAAATATGTAAAGATAATTATTCATCATAGAATAATAGTAATGACTAATAATTATAAATTTTCAAGTCCCTTTAATGTTATCTCATTTGATCATAGAACATAAGGATTGAGAGAGGCTTTAGAATTCCATATATCTGGGAAGGATCCTTAGAGCTGAGAATATCATGTTTGGGAAGTACCTTAGAACAAAGGATGTTGGAATTGGGTGGGGTTTTAGAATGGGGAATATCAGAGTTGGGAGGATCCTTAGAACAGGGGATGGCAGAGTTGGGAAAGTTCTTCGAAGAGGGGATGTCAGAGCTGGTAAGGGCCTTAGATCAGGGGATGTCAGAGCTTTTTGTTCAACTGTGACTGACTCTTCATGACTCCACTTGGGAATTCCTTGGAAAATGAGTCTTTGGGGCTCCAAGCCTAATATTGTAACTACTGTATCACTTAGCTGCCATGTCAAGTCCAGGAGGGGCCTTAGAATATAGAATATTTTCAACTAGGCCACCTTTTGCCTCATTTCTTACCTAGCCTTAGTCTTTGAAAGGACATTGCCTCAGACAAATGAGACCAGGGAAAGATCTTAATTTAGAAAAGCCAAGAGCCTGACCTTTAGTCCTGCTAGAATCCAATGACTCTGGAGGACAGAGAGAGATGACTTTGTGTGGCATCACCTCACTTAAATCCAATTCACATGCAAGATGGAGCATTACCTATGATGTCACTGGTCCTCTTTGAGAATGAAGGATGGACAATGGGATGGACAACATGCTTAGTGATGCCTTTGGAGATATGAGAAATGAACATCTCTCCTATTTAATTAGTAATTATTGTATTAAGACCAAGTTTTCTCCTTTTCTACTTTCTCATTCAAAAATTAACCAGTGGAAAAATCTTTCTTAAAGATTTACCTAGGCCAGGATCTAATCAGACAGTAAAAGAAATAATAAGTTTAGACCAATAAGGTGCATTCTGTATGAAGAATTTGCTCATACAAGTCCTAGGAAAGTGCTGATTCTCCCTAGTATCAAGACAATAGATTTAGAAATTGATGTCCCTTTGACCAAGATCTGAGTGACCTAAGTCACATACCCCAAGATAGCTCACTTTCCATTTGATTAACCAATCAAAGGTGATTAGGTATCTCTCAGGAATACTTTCTCTTCAAAGGGCATATAAGCTGTAATCCCACCACCATTAGGGGGCCTTGGTCTAAGAGAGAGCCAAATGATTACTCTTTTATTTAAAATCTACTGGTCTCATTAATAAAATGATTATATTACCTGGAAACCATCTCAAACTTTTTAATGGTTACAGAAAGCATCAAGTGAAAGAAAAGAAAATTGCTTCATTATCACAACACCCATCAGAGCAGTGAATTGATGTGCTAGTGACAATGAGAACTAAGACCTCATGTCTTCTATCTTTAGGCCCTGTAGTTTCCCACTGATAGAGCTGCCCTTCATGTTTATCTACCCACAAAACATTAAGATCAAATACCCAACAAAAATTTGGGGGCGGCTAGGTGGCGCAGTGGATAAAGCACTGGACCTGGAATCAGGAGTACCTGGGGTCAAATCTGGTCTCAGACACTTAATTACCTAGCTGTGTGGCCTCGGGCAAGCCGCTAAATCCCATTTGCCTTGCAAAAACCTAAAAAAAAAAAAAGATCAAATACCCTTCCTTCATAAAGCTTGTAAATCAACTCTTACTTGCTGATGCCACTTTTGTTTCTTCTCTGTGATCACCCAACACGTAATGCTCCATATACTTCTCTATGGTTCTCAGAGTCTTACTCCAAGCCAAGGTAAACCAGAGCACAGAAACTGGAAAGATCTGAATGGTCCTAAATAGAGAACTGAGAAAATTCACAAAACCATAGAACTCAAGAGTCAGTAGGGACCTCAGGGACCACATAGTCCCACTCCTAACACCCCAAGAATTCTCACTATAATACACCCAACAAGAACATTCTTCCTCTGTATGATAGTCCTTCAAATAATTGAAGCCAACTATCATACCCCCCATTCCTCCTTTCCCCTCTCCAGATATTTTCTCCAGATTAAACATGACTAGTTCTATCAACATAATGTTCCTTCGCCATTCTTCCAACAGATATTCAGTACAGGGTCTGGAATAGGAGGTGCTTATTAAATGATAACTGATTGATTAAGCCGCCCAGCTAATAGCCTTCTCCAACTGTGACCTTCAGAATGGAACTCAGTACTGCAGACAAGGGTAGAGTATAATGGGATGGCAATTCTCTATTTCTGGAAGCAATGCCCCTCTTCATGTAGCCCCAAATCACATTTGTTTTGATGGTGGGTACATCACCCTCCTGATATCTGTCTACCCACACCTTCAAACCATTTTCAGAATTGACAGATAATTAGACCTCTCACTATTTTGTATTTGTGAAGCCGAATTCTTACACCCATATATCAAACTTTACTTGTCCTCACTGAATTTCATTCTTTAAAGGTTTGGTTTTAATTTATTTTTATTCTGAATTTATCAAACACCAAGTGAATAAAGTAGGTTTTGCAGTGATCATAGGACTAGGAGTCAGAAAAACGTGCATTTGAATCCCACTTCAGACACACACTAGATGAGTGACCCTAGACAAATCACTTAAGATACTTAAACTGTGGCTCAGTTTCCTCATCTGTAAAACAGGGGTGGTAATAATAACATCTGCTTCCCAGGTTGGTCATGAGAATCAAATTAGTTAACATGTGTTAAGAACTTTGCAAACCAGGGGCAGCGTAGGTGGAACAGTGGATAAAGCAACAGCCTTGGAGTCAGGAGGACTTGAGTTCCTTGCAAAAAAAAACACCAAAAAAAAAAAGAACTTTGCAAACCTTTAAGTGCATAAATGCTAGCTGTTATTATAATTAACAATACATAAAATGGACACTCCCTTAATAGAAGAGGATTAGATAGAAAACTCCAGATTTCTATATATGAAATGCTTTTCTTTTTTTTATATACAAACATAATTAGTGGTTATCTTTCTAGATTCAGTCCAATACTCATAGCCTTCCTAGATCCTTAGGGATCCTGAGCCTGCCATCTGTCTTAGAAGACATCCACCATTTGATGAGCAGGCCATTCCTTTCTTACTTTGATTTTGTTTTTTGCAGGGCAATGGGGTTAAGTGACTTGCCTAAGGTCACACAGCTAGGCAATTATTAAGTATCTAAGGTGAGATTTGAACTCAGGGTCTCCTGACTCTAGGACTGGTGCTCTATCTGTGCCACCTAGCTGCCTCTGGCTATCCCTTTCTTTATCCAAGTCCCTGATAAAAAGTTCAGTCAGTTAAGATTGGGAATCACCTTGTGAGGCCACGCCACCTACCTTTAATCACAGAACAGAGCGTCAGAACCTATTTGCCCAATAGTGGTTTGTGTACCACTCTTTCCTTGGGCTATCGACAAGATGATATCATGAAAGAAACCCTGGATTTAGACCCAAGTAAGTCACTTCTCCTTTTCTGGTCCTGATCTCTGAAAGGAAGGAATTCCCTATTGGACCTCTGATTTCAGGGATGGTGGAAGGGAATAGGTCAGTCCCTTGACCCAGAGTGCAGAAATAGACTTTTCTATGTCTTTGAAATCTCTGTCCTAGGAGAGAAAACCAGTTTAGTTTGTGGCAAAGAGGAAGTATGTATATGTTTCTTCACAGGTCCTCTCACCCCTGGCTCCAAATATAAACCTCAGGTCTATACAGACCTCATAAGCAATGGCTTTCCAGGCGGCAGCTATTCTGAGTGTTTTACTGAGCTCCAGAGGGATTTTGTCAACAGTCGCCCCTCTAAGCTAAAGAATCTCATCCTTCTAGTGAAACATTGGTACCAGCAGGTAAGTCCTGGAACACAACGCCATCGATAAACACACATACTGTAATCAAAACTATTAGAATAAAATCTCTGAGCTATTTTCTTTTTTTAAAAAAGGAAAGGGTTTTCATTTATTCCCATTACATATAATGTTTGCTGTCAATTTTAGATATAGGCTACTTATCATTTTAGAGAAAGCATCATTTATTCCTATGGTTTCTGGTTGTATTTGTGTATATGTGTTATATTTTAAAAATTTTGCATGTATCAAAATAATTGTAATTTTTTATTTTGGATATTAAAATGGTCAATTATGCTTATAATTTTCCTAATATTGAACCCTACATTTCTGGAAAAAATCCAGTCTAGTCATTGTATATGATCTTCATGATATATTAGTATTTTATTTAAAATTTTTTAAAAAAAATTAGGGAAGTTGATCTATGTTTTCCTTCTCTGTTTTGATTCTTCTGTTTTAGATATGAAGATTATATTTTTGTCATAGATGAAATTTGTTAGGATTCCTTTACCTATTTTTCAAACAGTTTATGTGGTATAAAAATTTAGTTCTCTTTAAATGTTGGATAGAGTTATTTGTAAATTCTGGTTCTGGTTTTATTTTTCTTCTTATGTCTTATTCTATTTCTTTGTCTAAGTTCAGGCTATTTAAGCATACTATTTCCTATTTGTTAATCTGAGCAATTTATATATTTGGATTATTAGTTTTATTGGCATCTGATTAGATAAAATAGCTTCTATTGATGGTTTTCATTTCCTCTTGATTAGTAATTTGTTTTTTTCTTTCTTGTTTTTATCAAATTAGTCAATTGTTTATTTTATTGCTTTTTTCCTTCCAAAAAAGTTCCTACTTTTATATATTTGCTCAATAGATTTTTTTGTTTGTTCATCTTTCCTTTGATTTTTAAGACTTTTAATTTCTAATATGAAAAGTATTAATAGACATAATCCTTGTGAAGTCCTCATTAGTTCATGCATTTAAACATGTCCTGAGACTGAATGCCCACTGATAAAAATATCACCATTGAACTTCTTAACAACGCTGTAAGGAAATATATCAGGACTCATTTTTATTTTACCTATGTATTTATAGTTTCTTCTTCAATTAGACTAGATTACAAGCTCCCAAGAGCAGAAAATCTATTTTCTTTTCTTTTATCTGAGGTACCCAGGATGGAACAAGATAAACAATAGTTAAGACTTGTGGACTGATTGATTGATTTTTTTTGTTCAAATAGGTTGCATCTTGGTATAAGACAGGACAACAAGATGAGTGTTTGCCCCCAGTTTATGCCCTAGAGCTCCTGACCATCTATGCATGGGAGCAAGCAGGCAAGAAGAACAAATTCCACATGGCTGAAGGCTTCCTGACAGTCCTGGGACTAATCCGGGACTACCAGCGTCTCTGTATTTACTGGACGGTCCACTATGACTTTGAAGATAAGGTCATCAGGAGTTGCCTACAAAAACAGCTGCATAAGCCTAGGTATCAAGTTTTCTTGTCTCCTATTTCCCACTTTGTTTCCTGGGAATTAAAGGTCATTTCTGCCAAGAGCAGAATATGACAGAGTAAGAGCTAGGCACTATTATGAAGAAAGCAAGGTTATTTGGAGGCAGTGGAGAACCGATGTTAGCTGAAAAACCAATAATAATTATAACTGACATTAATATAGTGTTTCAAGGTTTGTAAAATGCTTTATATTTGGTCTTTCATTTGATCCTCCCAGTGATCCTATCAAATAGATGTCAATCTACAGATAAGGAAATTGAGACTAAGAAGTTTAGAAATTTACCCTGAGTCATACAACTTGTAATGTTTTCCTGACCTCATCCAACATTTCTCCATTGTGACAATGAGTTGCCCTTCTCAAGGTCTTTCTCAGGGATGCTCTGGAGTCCTATAGTTATTTTTCCTTCAATCCATATTTTCCTGACTACCACAACCTCATATTCCTTCTTGTCCTCTCCAGTCTTCCCTCTGCTTATCCTCCCATGGTGAGGAAGGCTTCATCTTCAATTTTTCTTTCTATTCCTTTGTGCAGGCCCCTGATCCTGGATCCAGCAGATCCAACCTGTAATGTGGGCCAGGGGAACTGGGAGAGGCTGGCCCGGGAAGCTGAAACGTGTAGGTGTCATCCCTGCTTTGTGAATGGGGATGGGTCTCCAGTGCAGCCATGGGATGTGATGGTAAGAGGCAGGGCCTATTCTCAAGGAGAATGCTCTCTCCCCTAAAGATTGATATCCTGATGAGATCAATTATGATGAAGTGGTTCTGGGTGACCTGGGTAGGCCAAACATTACTGTAGCCATTTTGCAGGTGAAAAAACTATGCCTCAAAAGGGCATATATCCTAGGAAAGGGCCTAGGTCACAGAAGAAAGATGTGGGCTTGTATGACTTGTTTTGGTGATGACAGAAGATCAACTGGGTTCATTGGCTATATTTGAACTTTGGTTGTTTTTTTGTTTATTTTTTCAAATGAGGTCTTTCCCACATTCACACTCTCATCTCAGTTCTAGGCCAACATGATATGGTACAAAGAATGTTGTCTCTGAAATCAGAAGATCTGGATTCAAATCCTACCTGTTTGACCTTGCGTGAATCCATTAACTTCCCCAAGCTTCAATTTCCTCGTCTGTCAAAATGAAGAGATTGTTTCTACAGTCCTTTCTGAGTCTTTGATTCTATGATCTATGGTATCTCTCTCCAGCCAGCTCTGCTTCAACAAACTCCATCATGGGACCTAGACAACTTCATCAGTAAATTCCTTCAGCCCAACAAAGAATTCCTGGATCAGGTGAACAAAGCTGTGGACATCATCTGCTCATTCCTGAAAGAAAACTGCTTCCGGAATTCATCCACTAAGGTGCTCAAAGTAATCAAGGTAAGCCACTAAAACTCCCAGATGAAACAGGGTCTCCAAGTAAGGATCAGACACTCCCCATGACCAGAAGGGGTTTAGAGTCAAAAGTAGGGACAGAGTTGGCTCCAGTCACTTCATCTGGAAAGTATAAGTGGAAGGAAAAGAAGAAAAAAAAACATTTAATACACCCCTGCTGTATTCTAGGCCCTGAGTTAAGTAAATGAACTTTAGACATATTCTCTAATTCGATCCTCACAGTATCCAGGAGGGAATTGCTAATATGAATCCCATTTTATAGATGAAGAAACTGAGGAATACAGAGATGAAGTGACTTAAAAGGAGGGCAAATAACTCCATTGTGTGAGTAGGAATGAGTTATGGACAAGAATAGATCTGCCAGCTCTCCTAATTTACTGGGAGCCTTTCTAGAAATTTCCTCCTCTATCTTTACCCTACTGTACTCCATTCCCTGGATCCCCAGCTCCTAAGTTAAGTTGTTTTTCTTCAGTGACTACCAGGACACAATGGTAAAGTTTAGAAACTGAACCACTTCCAAGGTTCTAAAAGAGATTTAAAGTTCAACTTTGATCCTGAGACAAATCCCAAGATAGTCCTTGGGATTCTAACCAAGCACTGAGAGTATAATCCTAGAAAATAGGGGGAAAAGAAATGAGATTTAAGATGACTTATGTTCATATCCATCCTTTGGAGCTTATTACATGTAAGCTTCATTTGTGCTTAACTTTTGATAGAGGTAAATGCTGCCTTCTTAAAGATGAATAAATTATCCACAGCAAAACAGTGAGGTTCTAGTATCTCCCCATTATTTTAGTCAAAGCAGTATTGATGTTTGTGAATATTGTCTCCGATGTGCAAATTTAGAGAATCCAGCCCAAATGTTCATGTGAGCTAATTACCCACTATTCCTCTGACCTGTGGTCGAGCATTCCAAGCTCATATTGATCTGGTCAGCCACAGGCAAACAAACTGTAACTTGACTCTAACGTACTGAGTCATTTTGGTCCTCTTCAAGAATGGAAGATAACAATCAATCAAACAACCTACTATCTAAATTACCCTCTATGAGTCATTTAAACTCTTCCTTGGTCTCAGTTTCTTCATCTGTCAAATAAAGAGTGTGGTGATTAAAAATGTCTAAGAGATAGAATTTCTGGGTGATTTAATAATTTTATTAATAAGGCAAGCATATTATTCAGAAAAGGATGGTCATTTGGCCAAAGATCCTCTTGGTGACAGGTTCACATTTTTATGCTTTGAAGAGTGAATGTTCCCCGGGGGGGAATCAACTCGATTGACTAACAATTAATAGGAGAAGGAATATTACAATGATTGCTTTAGAGTGATATTGGTATGGTTTGTCCTTCATTCTCAAAGAAGTCCATTAAATCAGGGAGCCAATACTATGACAAGCATATGAATAGGATGTGAGTGAGGGGAAGCTGTACTAAGTCACCAGCCTCACTTTCTTCTCCAGAGTTATCTAGATCCAGTCCATATATGAATCAGAATGACTGGAAATGGCCCTGGATACGAGGCATTCAAGGTTAAATGACTTGCTAAGGTCACACAGCTAGTAAGTGTCCAGTGTCTGAGGCTGAATTTCAATTCAGGTCCTCCTGATTCCAGGGCCAGTGCTCTGTCCACTGTGTCACCCTAATTGCCCCTATAGTAATATCATCTCACCCCTGGACAGCAAGACAATCTCTCAACCCAGACCCCTTCCAGCTTTGGATAATCTATTCAAAGAATTTATGCCCACCCAAGCCTGAGCAGAAGACAGGGTCTTCTATAGAGTCTTAGGTAGAGTCTTGGGGTCTTAAGTAAGATCTTAGTCTAATCTCATCATCAACAGCAACTTCTTTCAAGATACTGATCTTTTAAAATCAGGACTTTAGAAAAAGGGAGAATTGGGGGCGGCTAGGTGGCGTAGTGGAGAAAGTATTGGCCTTGGAGTCAGGAGTACCTGGGTTCAAATCCGGTCTCAGACACTTAATACTGACCTAGCTGTGTGGCCTTGGGCAAGCCACTTAACTCCATTGCCTTGCAAAAATCTAAAAAAAAAAGGGAGAACTATGAATCTCTCCCAGACTCATTCCTCTCATGGGGTTGATGTGGAAGCTCTCTTCTAGAAAGGACATCTGGAAAGAGCCTGGAGTGGCTTGGGGATTGGGTCAAGGAACAAAAAGAGAATAGCCACTAGATGATGAGATCACACAAGCCCCTTCTGCTGGAGTACCTTGTACCCTATCCCAATCCAGACAAGATACTACTTAACTTTCTAGGAAACTTTCCTTAATTCTGGAGTCAGACAACTTGGATTCAACTCCAATTTCTACTTGTGTGATTTTGGGTGTCATTTTATTTCCTGGACCTCAGTTTCTTTCTCAGTAAAAAGGGCTAAAATAATTTCAGAGCTCTGTTTCTGTGAGCTCATGAGTGTCCATAGCCTTTGTCTGTACCTCTTTATGGCACACATCCAGGATGAACTGGAGTCTGCTCAAACCACCTCTGAGACTGATTGTAAAATTTTCGATATGAGCATTGATGATGGAATATAGTTTTGGGTTGAACAGAGTAAAGAATTCATGGACTCAGAGACCCAGAGTTATGGGAGACAGATAAGTTTATTAAATCTTGAACAAAGGTGTAGCTTATCCAAGAACAAGCAAAGAGAAACAGAACTTTTAAAGAAAAAAGAAAAGGAAGGGAGGTTGAACTGTGAGATATTGAGAAGAACTTCGGGGGTTGTCTTATGTGCAAACATGGTCTGGGGAATCATGTCGTAAATAGTCAAGGACAGTTTGTCATTATTTGGGCAGCATAATTATCTCAATATTGTTTGTGGGACTCAGTGACCCAGATGGTTCTGGTGCTCATCTGGGGAATGACAATTTTGACATAATGCATGGGGAAATGTTTAGTAGACACAGAGTACATGGTATGGGGAAATTTCTGATCAGATACAGAGCATGTGAAATAATCTATCAGCTCAAAGAGAGGCACAAAACAACAGGTTTTCCCAAAGATAATAGAAAAACCTAAGTCACACAACATGGGCTTTGTAGGGAGAAAGTCAGTATAAGTTAACAATAAGTTAACAATTTGCTTTCTGTCCACCACATCATTCCGCTACAAAATAGTTCTGGCTCAATTCATTTGGGGGTTTGGGAAGGAGATCTCATCTTCATAATAGCTGCTTCCTCCTGGGAGGATGCATTGTGCTATCCTTATCTACAGGTCCTATTTGAGAGGAGATTGAGATGCAACTGGAAAATGGCTGAGACGGTGTCCATAGAATGCTGATTTTCAGGTTTGGGTAAAGGATAATATTTAGGTTCAGCTACTAGTTGGAGATATATGGCTTGTAGCCTGGAGAAGACAAATCTCACAAGAAGGTTAAACAGACAGGGGTCAAAAGGATCAAGAGAAATATGATTAATAGTAAGGTGAGTATAGGAGCAAGGAGAAAAGCCAGGAGTCCCACCTAGAGAAAGATCCGGGGGAAGTATAAATAATAAAATAGTATTCCATGATCCCAGCAAAGACTGGAGCCAGCTGGTGATTGAATCAGTACATCTAAGCAAACACGCACACACACACACACACAAACACACATGTAGACATGTTATATATATATATATATACATATATATATATATATTTATACATATGGGGAGAGATATATCTTGATTCAGTTCAAATCTGAGTTCCACAATCCCCAAAGGAATCCATAACTTATAATTGGACAATTGGACTCATAACTATGCTTTTCTTTTACATTGACTTTCAGACCAAATGACTAAACTTTCACATTCAACCTTTTTATTTAAACAAAGTCAAACCTGCTCATACCTTCTCAACAGGCTTAAAACCTTCTTTCATATTTATACCTTCTTTAAAGTTAAAAAAAATCCAACCTTCTTATACCTTTCATTTTTCCTTACAACCCTTTATTCTCTTTCCAAGTCTTCCAAATCTCAGACTTTTCTCAGACTTAACAACTTTGATCTTACAAAAATCTTGAGCATCTTGCAAAACTTAGTCCATTCAAGTTATAGTCAAGTTCTGATATTATTACACAAAAGTAGCAACAAAGCATTTTCAAGTTACTTAGGAGACTCATATAACTTAAAACAAGATTTCCAACTTTTATAGTATACATCCCAATTGATAACGTTACATTTACATTGATTAATACTTATTTTAGCTTGCATGATCTTTTAATACCAAACTAGATATTCCAAACAGATTCAATTACTTTTTAACTTTTTCCCCTGTTTCTGAAGAATCTGAAAAGAGTAAAGTATCAGTACAACTAGTTCTTGCTGAAATCTGATTTCTCTTCATAACTTTAGATGAGAGAGAGAGAGAGAGAGAGAGAGAGAGAGAGAGAGAGAGAGAGAGAGAGAAGAGGAAAGGAGAGGAGAGCTGAATTGGCCAATCAAGAAACAGAGACATTAACACAGATACAAGAAACCTAAACAGGGGGCTGCTAGGTGGTGCAGTGGATAGAGCAACAGCCCTGGAGTCAGAAGTACCTGAGTTCAAATACAGCCTCAGACACTAAATAATTACCTAGCTGTGTGGCCTTGGGCAAGCCACTTAACCCCAATGCCTTGCAAAAAAAAAAAACAACCTAAAAAAAAAGAAAGAAACCTAAACAGACAATTTCAACAGCACTGAAACATCATTTGTCAGTCTAGTCTTTAGATCTGCCAATCACATAAATATCTGCAAGTTTGATAATTGAGGGGCCCAAAATATGGCCGTCTAGATAGTGTTGAGGCTAGGTAAAAAGAATTTAAGTGATCAGGGTTCAACTGTTTTGGTACAGTCCCTTGCAACCCAGGATAAGCTTGGGATCTTCTTAGATTCTCTTCAGACTGGGAACTTCTATTAAGCATTGGCAGCAAGCCAATTTCTCCCTTCTCCCCTGGATGCTAGTGGAGATGGCACTGTACAGGTATGATATATTTTTCAAAAAAGTATTATGGCAAACTCTTATGTTTAATCTGCATCACTAACATTTTCTCCATCAATTTCTTACATCCAGACAACCATCAAAACAATCAAACTTTAAATTCATGGTTTTTGTAGATTTCTGAATTATAAACACTCCTTGAATATTTAGCAATCATCTTTCACAGTTTATTCAACACACAACTGATATTAGGGAAAATAATGAGTGATCTCTTTCCCAGCATCAAAGTGGAAGAGCAGCCTCTGTGCTTTGTCCTTGGGTTTCTGTCATTGGAGGTCATCATCTCAGTGTCTCTGAACCAAATGAGTTGTCTTTTGTCCAGGTAGACCAGTGATCCCTGGTCTCAGCTCTGCTCTGACACTCTCCCTTTTCTCAATGTCTCCCCCCATTCAGGGAGGCTCCTCTGCCAAGGGCACCGCTCTGAAGGGCCGATCAGATGCCGACATAGTTGTGTTCCTTAGCTGCTTCCATGGATTCACGGACCAAGGGACCAACCGGGCAGAAATCATCAAAGAAATCCGAGAGCAGCTGGAAGCCTGCCAAAGGAAGAAGCAGTTTGACGTGAAGTTTGAGATTTCCAAGTGGGAGAATCCCCGGGTGCTCAGCTTCACACTGAAGTCCAAGACCCTGGACCATAGTGTGGATTTTGATGTGCTTCCAGCCTTTGATGCTTTGGGTGAGCTGCTTTTAAAGGGAGATGAAAGTACTTCCCTTAGGCCTCATTCTCCCCATTTAGGTTCCCCCAGTTAAGTTTACTGCTGTGATTTCACACACACACACACACACACACACACACACACACACACACACACACACACAAACACTAGCCACTCCCCCAGCTTCTGGTATTCCTCTGAATGAATTTTGAAGCACCCTTTCTAATGAAAAATGATGATACCAATCCAGATTCTGAAAACCTGAGAGCAAAGTGAAAATCTGCCCAGCTTCTGCTTTCAAATGTATTTCTACTCATTTTTTTTTGTTTTTACAAGGTAATGGGGTTAAGAGACTTGACCAAGGTCACACAACTAAGTAATTATTAAGTGTCTGAGGCCACATTTGAACTCAGGTCCTCCTGACTCCAGGACCAATGCTCTATACACTACACTATCTAGCTGCCCTTTCAAATGTATTTCTTTCTTTCTTTCTTTCTTTCTTTCTTTCTTTCTTTCTTTAGGTTTTTGCAAGGCAAATGGGATTAAATGACTTGCACAAGACCACACAGCTAAGTAATTATTAAGTGTCTGAGGTCAGATTTGAACTCAAGTCCTCCTGATTCCAAGACCAGTGCTCTATATACTGTGTCACCTAACTGCCCCAACCTTCAAATGTATTTCAAGGTGTTGACTAAACCCTAGTACCTGCTGTGATTGAGGACTAGGTAACCACTTCAAATTCTGCAATTACACCTTGCAGTCACAGATTTTTTTCCTTCCTCACCCCCCACTTCATGAGGTTTCTCTCATAAATTTTCTCCCTTTCCTTCTCCTTTCCCTTCTCCCTCTTGGACCATCTCAATGGAGAAGGAGACTTGGAGTCAGAAAAACTGAAATATCTAGATTCAAATCCTTCCTGAATTATTGTTTGACCTTGGACAAGTCACTTAATCTTCTCTAAGTCTCAATTTTCTAATCTGTAAAATGAAGATTGTAATAGGATCAATGTTGTCACAAGGACCACATAAGATTATTATCTATATCTATATCTATCTCTATCTCTATCTCTATCTACATCTACATCTACATCTATATCTGTATCCATATCTATATCTATATCTACATACACATATGTACAAAGACAGAAGGACAGATAGACCAACAGACTCTACCTTCTCCACTCTCCCTGGCAGATTGTCTTACTCCCTAACATGTACTTTTCTTCAGACATTTTCTCTGTTGTCCCCCATGCTTAGTAGTTTCTCCCTCCTCATCTCTGCTTACTGGCTTCCCTGGCTTCCTTGAAGTTCCAACTAAAATCTCATCTTCCACAGGAAGCCTTCTCCAACCACCCCCTTAATTCCAGTGCTCTCCTTTTATAGCATATTTTCTGTTTACCCTATCTATAGTTTGCTTTGCATATATTTGCTTGCATCTTGCTCCCCCATTACCTCTTTTGGTAGACCCAGAGTTTATTTCCTGCCATGTCAAGGGCACAGATTAAATATTTATTGCCTTCCTTCCATACTTGTCCTCAGTATGTCCTGTGCTCTTGGTTACTGGTCTAGTCCCTCCACTAGTACTCTTAAAACAAGGGGAGAAAGAAGGGGCAAAATGTAGCTGTCTAGAGATGACTATGTAGCACTGGCCCTGAAGTCAGGAAGACCTGAGCTCAAATTTGACCTCAGATACTTAATAAAGTGTGGCTTTGGGCAAGCCTGAAAAAATGTAGCTGTCTAGTTAAACAGGGATCACTCTTCCTTTCCTTGGATGCCCTCTGCTATGGGTATAAGGATCTCTTCTCTGACACTGTTCCTCAGGGCAATCCCAAGCCTAAAGTCCTCTTTCACTTGACTGCTTTATCCTGGAATGTGTGATTCTAATCCAGCTTCTTGTTCTCTAGATGGGGCTCAGAGATATAGCTGCTTCTTTCAGTCAATCACAAGACATTTCCTGTGTGGCATCGTCTGTTTTTTTCCCCCAATGATCAGAGCAGTTTGTTCCTCTCAAACTGATCAAGAATTTTCTAGCGACTAATTTATGCTTTCTACTTTTTTTTATTAATTCAATCTAGCTATCTAAGTCTTTATTGTATTAATTGGTATGAGTATTTTAAGCACTTTGGGAACTTCAATATTAATGTTAGATATAATCATTAAGTCTTTGGGTTTTTCCTTTCTTTTTCATTCCTTCTCTCACTCTTTTTCTTTTTTCTCCTTTTCTGTCTTTCTGAACAGGTTATAAAACCTGATACATTCTCTTCTTTTCTTCCTTCCACCTTCCTTTTTGCCCCTCCATTCTTTACATCTGTGCACTCTTCCACCCTTCTTCCTTCCCTTGATTCCTTTCCTTTCTACCTTATCTCTTTCCTTCCCTCCTTCCTTCATTCTTTCTTTTCTTCCTTTCCTTGATTCCTTCCCTTCTTTAATTCCTTCCTTCCTTTCACCCTCTTTTGCTATCTCCTTTTTAAAAAAAATGATATAAAACTAAATTGAGAAAATAGAGAATGTCAGTGCCAGAAGGGATCTCAGACCAGACAAATAGTCAACCAGTACTAATTAAGCACCCACTTAGTTAGATGCTAGGCACTGGTTTTGATGCCTAAGATCACTGAGAATTTGTGGTAGAATTGGGCCAAGGACCCAGGTCTTCTGCCTCTCTAGAGAGATCCTCTCCTTCATTCATCAGCAAAGGAAGAAGTTACCCTCGGCGACCTGTGAGGTCCCTTCCAGTTCTAAATCTGCAGCACCATGATCCTCTAATTATCCTTGATGTATTGGTGAATGATCCCTTAAATCAGAACCCATATGGGTATGATTGTAAAATAACATATACTTGCCTTACTAAACTGGAAGTCTTTAAGTTTTTAAGATGAAATACACCTACCGTTTTGCTTATATCTCACTCAAAAGTTTCTATAGAAAGGGGCAGCTAGGTGGTGCAGTGGATAGAGTACCAGCCCTGGAGTCAGGAGGACCTGAGTTCAGATCTGGTTTTAGACACTTAATACTTAGCTGTGTCAAGTCACTTAACCCCATTACCTTGCAAAAAAAAATTTCCATAGAAGCCTATGGACATGCCCCTTATGCAGCGATGAGCTAAAATACTCTGGTAAACATAATATGTTTCTTTTCTTCCTCATTTTAGGCCAACTGGGCTCAGGCACAAAACCCAAGCCCCAAGTCTACATTGATCTCATTAACAGCTACAATAATGGAGGTGAATTCTCCTCCTGCTTCACGGAACTGCAGCGGAATTTTGTTATCTCTCGTCCCACCAAATTGAAGAGTCTAATCCGCCTGGTAAAGCACTGGTACAAACAGGTAAAGTCCATTGGGCAGCCCCTCAATTCTCCAGGGATGAGCCTACAAAGACTTCCCCTTAGGTGTGTTCCAAGGTCTCTCCCTACTTTTACTTTTGGGCATCTAGATGGCACAGTAGAGTATTGGCCCTGGAGTCAGGAGGACCTGAGTTCAAATGTGACCTCAGACACATAATACTTCCCTAACTGTGTGACCTTGGGAAAGCCACTTAACCCCATTACCTTGTCAAAAAAAAGACACTTTTACTTTCTATGGTATAGGTTTATTTCCAATTCTGAAATTTTATGCTCTAAAAATCCTTCCAGATCAGACATTGCATATTCTAAGGTCCTTCCCAGTTCTGACCTTTCATGTTCTAAGGCCTGCCCTAGCTCTGGCATTACCTGATCTTAGGCTTCTCCCAGCTCTGACAATCCCTATTTGGAGGCCCTCCCAGCTCTGATATTCTATAACATAAGGTCCTTTCCACATCTGATATTCCATGTTCTAAGATTTAATGGAAGGGAAGGCAAGGACAGGAGTCAAATGGCTTCTTTTCAGAAGTAAGGAGCAGCTAGGGTCCAACTACCTGGGTAACACCCAACTGACCCTGGGGTTATATTTTTGCCCTTCTCAGATGATTTTCTTCCTCAATTATAATAACCCATAGAATCATAAGAATTATGGTTCATGATGACCTTGGAGATCAGCTTATCCTTTATTTTATAGTATAGAAAATTATGGCCCTCAAAGATAGGCATCTTGCCCCAAATCTCACAGGTAACAAATAATAGAATCAGGATTCAGACTCAGGCCTTCTGACTTCAAATCCCATACTCTTTCCAAACAAGCTAGTCTACCAGCTTTACAAACCAACTCCTAGACTTCCTAAGCAGTGGGAAGGGCAGGGCAGTGACTTCTTTTACCCATTTCCTTTTCTGTTTTCTCTCACCAGTGTATGAGATTCCCCAGTGGGAGAGGGCCTCTTCCTCCACAATATGCACTAGAGCTTTTGACCATCTATGCCTGGGAACAGAGCGGTGGAACAACCCAATTTGACATGGCGGAAGGGTTCAGGACAGTCCTGCAGCTGCTCCAGAATTACAAGAATCTCTGTATCCACTGGAAGGTCAACTATGACTGTGACAATGAGATCATCAAAAATTTCCTGACTCAGCAACTCCAGAAACCCAGGTTCTGATCTTCTCTTTCTCTCCCTTTCTTGTAAGGTTTTTAACTCCCATTATTTATTTTTCAAGTCAAAATAAGAGGCACCTTGTGATAAGTGCTGGATCCTTAAGGGAAGTAGAAAGGGAACAAGAGCATATTAAGTGTCTACTACAACCCAAGCAGCCCCTTGATTCTTCAGGGCTGAGCCTCCAAAGGCTTTCTTTTTAGGTGTGTTCCAAAGTCTCTCCCTGCTTTTACTTTCTATGGTATAAGTTTACTTCCCATTAATTTCTTTACAAATATCTCTTTTTTTATCTTCACAACAACAGATATATTATATTCCCCAACCCATTCCATGTGTTTCTTTGATTAGAAAGAATCCTGAGTTCTTTAGCATTCAAGGGCCAAGGGCAGGGATACAGGGGGCAGTGAAGGAAGGCATCAGAGGGATATGTTAGGGATTTCAGGATCATATATTTGGGACCTCTAAGGTTATCTAGCCTAACCCTTTGGTTTTTGAGATGAGGAAAGACCCAGGAGAGGGGTGGAGAATTAGTCTGGTATGGGAATGGGCTGTGAATAATCCATATATTCAGAGTTAACTATAGCTAAGAATCTCTTGATTGGGACCCATAGGCCAATCATCCTGGATCCTGCTGACCCAACTGGGAATCTGGGTCATGGTACCCGCTGGGACCTATTGGCAAAGGAAGCTGCCTCCTATGCGAACTCTGTGTGCTGTGCAAACAAGTCTGGGGACTTGATCCGGCCTTGGGTTTTTAAGGTGAGAAAAATGCTCAAATGACTCAATTAGGGGAGGATTCAGGATTCTCCTGAGTCCTGTAAATGCAACTCTGGCAAGCACGTGAAAATGCTGAAAATATTCACAGGAAAGAAAAAACAAAATGAAGAAATAGCTATTGAGTCCAGATAATCCTTCCTTATCCACAAAGGATGATTAGAACTAGACCAAGCATCAGAATTGAGTCCTATTGGTTTTCATTCTCAGTTGCCTGTGGTTACCTGATGGTGCTTTTCTAGGTCTTTGCGAATTTCCTATTTTCCTTCCAACTTTACTAGCAGAGGTTTGGGATACAATGGTTATTAAGATAGAGGTATCAGTATCAAATAAATAATCTTTGTATCCCTTTAGGTCTCTTCATGAACCTGGGAATATCTACTTCAACCCTAAATTCTTCATCATGTGGATAACCTAGCTATCATCCTTTCTGCAGAACTGAAATGCAAGATCATCCACCAGATGTGTGTGCATTGGTTTCCTTAAGGGATGCTCTCCTGCATATCAAAACTCAGCCTATCCACCTCCCCATTTCTCCCAGGGATTTTCTTAACTATGGATTATTCTTCCTTTGAGTATGGTTACCAACCCTTTTCCATTCTCTCATCCTTTAATGATGGTCCTTATTTATGCTTCAATCATCTGCCCTCTTCTTCAGAGAGTTCATTTCTTTCTATGGCATTACTTATCTCTGCAGATGATACCAAATGGCCCAACTCTCGACCAGATTTCTATTCTGAACTTCATCTGGATGACCTATCAGTACCTCAAATTCAGCATGTTCAAAGCTGAATTATAAAAGGCCAGACTTGAGGCTCAATGATCTGTATTCAAGTCCTTTCTCTGACATATTCACTAGTTGCTTAATCATGGACGAGTCATTTCATTTCTTGGAGATACTGTTTCCCTATAAGTAAAATGGGGACACAGTTATACTATAACCATAACTCAGAATCTCTTTATTGGAACCCATAGGTCAAACATCCTGGATCCTGCTGACCCAACTGGGAATCTGGGTCATGGTACCCACTGGGAGATATTGGCAAAGGAAGTTGCTTGGGCAACTAGATGGTGCAGTGGATAAGAGTGCATTTAGGGTCTGGAATCAGGAAGATTTGAGTTCAAATCCAGCCTCATATACTAGCTATGTCACCTGGGCAAGTCAATTAGCTCAGTTTGCCTCAGTTTCTTCATCTATAAAATGAACTGGAGAAGGAAATGGAAAAAAACACCCCAGTATCTCTGCCAAGAAAACCCCAAGTGAGCTTATGGAGAGCTAGACAAGGCTGAAATAATTGAACAACTAAAAGAATCTGTCTAACATAGTTGTGAATTTCAAATAAAGGGTTTTATAAATCATGAAGAGCTAGATTAATGTCACAGAATGTCAGAACTAAGGGGAGCCTTAGAATATAGATGTCAGAAGTAGAAGGGAATTCGTTAAATAAATAAATGCATTTTATTGAACTTTTATTTTTATATTGACTAGATTTCCCCCACCAGCACCTTCCCTCCCAGAGAATCCCTGATTATAACAAACTTTTTTTAAAGAAAGGAAAAAAAAAAGGGAGAAAGAGAGGGGGAGGGCAAAAAGAGAGGGAAGAAGGAAATAAATTTTCATTGATTTCTTTTTTTTTACATTACTTAGATTTCTCCTGTATCTCTACCTTTTCCTTCCCAAAGAAACACTCCTTATGATAAAGAATGTTTTAACAAGGAAGAGAACAAAATTAAAAAACTGATCAACAGATAAGAAAAAAAATCTGGCTTTGTATGCAATGGTGCTAATGTATGGACTCTGACCTCTACAAAGCAACAGAAAGGAAGTGTCTTTTCATGACTCTTTTTGATGATCTCATTTTTTATTCTTTTGTAGTGGTTGTGTTATTTATATTGTTGTTTTCATTGTGTATATCGATTTCCTGACTTTGCTTTCTTTACTTTTCACCAGTTCATATAGGTCCTCTCATGCTTCTCTGTTTTTATTGTATTTGTTTCTTAAAGCCCATTAACATTCATGTATCATGATTTGTTTGATCATTCCCTAATCAAAGGGTATCTGCTCTGTTTCCAGGTTTTTATAGTGCTACAAATATAACTGTGTCTCTCTATTTTACTGATATGGAAACAATTTCTTTTTTTTTAAGAAAGATTTTATTTATTTTGAGTTTTACAATTTTTCCCCTAATCTTGCTTCCCTTCCCATCCCCCCACAGAACCAGCCTGTTAGCCTTTATATTGTTCCCATGGTATACATTGATCTAAGTTGAATGTAATGAGAGAAAAATCATATCCTTAAGGAATAAAAATAAAATATAAGAGATAGAAAAATTATATAATAAGATAAAGGATTTTTTTCCCCTAAATTGAAGGTAATTGTCTTTGGTCTTTATTCAAACTCCACAATTCTTTCTCTGGATACAGATGGTATTCTCCATAACAGATGGCCCCAAATTGTTCCTCATTGTTGCACTGATGGAATGAGCAAGTCCATCAAGGTTGATGATCACCTCCATGTTGTTAGGGTGTACAAAAAAAGTATACACTCCCTGCCTCGACTTGGTCAGCCTCTTGCAAATTGGCAACAGACCTCACCTCACCAGTCTACCAAAACTGCTACCTCAAAGGTTGTCAGTGATGTCCTAGGATGTAGATGATAAATCAATGGTCATTTCTTGTCATCATCCTTATTGATTTCTCTGCTATGTTTAACACTGTTGACCATCTAACACTATTGACTCCCTACTTCTCTATGGTTTTTCATGGTACAACTTCTCTATTTGTTCTCATTGCTACTTATCTGCCTACACCTGAGTTTCCTTCCTAGAAGAATACCTATGTTCTAGACCCTATTCTCTCTCTCTCTCTCTCATATTCTCTTTCATAATTATCCCCTTAATTCCCATGTATTCAATCATCATCTCTATGCAGGTAACTATCAGAGGTGTGAATGCATTTACATTTATATATGTATATGTAATATGCATGTGTAGATACACATATTTTGTATATTGTATGTGTATATTATGGAGAGAGAGAGGGAGAGAGAGAGAGAGAGAGAGAGAGAGAGAGAGAGAGAGAGAGAGAGAGATTTGTGTGTGTATGTATATGGGTATGACTTTTAGGCATTGCCACTGAAAGTCTTGTAAGTATTTCAAACTCAGCATGACCAAAATGGAATACATTATTTTAATGACTTAAGTACATCTCTTCTCCTAACTTTCCTATTTGTGTCAAGGATAATATAATCCTTCCAATTTACCTTGATCTGCAATTTCAACATTCTCCTCTCCATATCTAATAAATTTCAAGGTCTTACATTCTTATCATGGTCAAAATCCTAAGGGAAAAAAAATGATCTCTACTCATGGTCTTTACTTCTCAACCACTTATCCTCACCATTTGAAGTTCTCATCAGTTACTATTTTCAGTCTCTCCCTCACCAATCTTTTCCCCCCACAGTCAGCAGAATAATCTCCTTAAAGCATCAAATCTATCATATCACTTCTTTACTCAAAAAACCCTGATCATTCCCTATTGCCCTTAGGATTAATTACAAAGCTGAACTGATGTGATAACAAAATTCAGAGTCAAACAATTTTTGGAAGACTTCAGAATTTTCATCAATGCAGTGGATGAAAGGAAAAGCAAGTTTATCCATCTTCTTGACATGGATGGATACAAGATACAGAGAGAAACATATTCTTTGCCATAGATAGCAAATTATTTAGCTTGATTATATATATTTGCTATAAGTTTTATTTTCTGCTTTTATTTTTTCAATTGGAGCAGGAATAGGAAGTGGGAATAAGAAAAAAATGTTCATTGATTTTTGCTTAATTGATTGTTAATTGGTATTTTCATTTTTAAAAAGGTTTTTTTAGAAGAACTCCTCTGTTTACTATTTTAAAACCCTACATTAAGTGGTTATATTCAATCTTTCCAATTTTATTGATAATTATTTGCCTTCAAGTACTTCATGGAAATACTAGAGTAAGACTTGCAACCTATACCCCAAACTCAACATGCTAATTGTCACCTCCATACACCTAACCCTGGGGCTGGAATAGACTCTCTCTTCCTCACCTCTACCTTCCAGAATTCTTGTTTTCCTTCAAGGTTCAACTCAAAATCATATCATCTCAGAGATATATAAAGCAAATGCTGTACAGAGAGTAGGAAAGTCGAGTGTGATGCTTCCTCCAAGTAACCTCCCTTCCTTGACCTCCCCAGTTAAAAGTGTTTTCTCTGTTTTCAAATAATCATGGCTAGCATTTTTATAGCACTTTAAAGTTTGCAAAACACTTTATAAATAATGTCTCATTTTTTATCCTTTTAACAACCCTGGAGCTGAGGGTGAAGAGGTAAGCACAATTATTATGCCCATTCTACAAATGAGGAAACTAAGGCAGGCACAGGACAAGTGACTTGCTCAGGATCATATAGCTTACAAATGTCTGAGACAGCTTTAGAACTCCAGTCCAAAGATTTATCCACTTACCCACTGCTAGTCTCAAATATCCTGAGGGTGTTTTCTCTGAATCTCTGTCTTGTCTCATTCCATCCCATCATGTGTTGTATGGTTGTGGGAAGAATGATGAATCCAGACTCAGGAAACACAAAAGTTCAAATTCCATTCCACCACTTAATGACTGTGTGATAATGGGCAAGTCATTTGACTTCTCAGACTTAGATGAGGCTACTCATCTGTGAAATGGGTATAAGGAGACCAAGCGATACTGAAGGATTGTGGAAAAGTTTAATAAAGATTATGTGCAAGGTTTTTCACAAAACACGTGCCTTATAAATGTTTTGTTGATTTGAATTAATATATGGGAAGTATTCTGAAAACTTGTTATAAGTGATTCATAATTATTAAAACTTAGTCTAGAGTGATTAAATAGCCTTTAGTAATTAATTAACTTTTCTGCAGAAAAAAGACCATTTCCCCAAGTGGGAAAGGCCCCAAAGTGTGATGGTGTCCAGTCTTATATGAAATCTGAAATGTTTTCTCCTCCCCTCTGAACCAGTCATTGGTCTGAATCATCAGGGTTATAATCTAATCAATATGCCCACCCATACCACTCTCTCATATGCATTCCCCATCCTGGTCATTATGCTCATGAGCACATAGGAAGGGTATAGTAATATGTATGGACTTCATTAATCAAGCACACTTGCAGAGGTCAGGGACCCTATGTCAATTCAGGAGTAGGTAGAGCAGACCTGGGCTAATTTAACATATGATCAGGTTGGAAGACTCCCAGTTCTGAGATTGGTTGAGGTCAATTCCTTTGTCTCCCCTTTTGTCTCACTGTCACATACTTGCAGATAGACACAACACCCTCAGGTAGGTCCCAGACTTTGTTATGTATATCTTAGAAAATATCCTTGTGGAAACTAGATACCCTACATCCCTCAAAATCCCCCATTTTAAAAATAAGAATTTGGTTGCCACACCTTATTAGTGATTTCTTCCTTAAATCACAATCCTCACTCTTTTTCTATCCAAACCTTCATCTCTTGTTTGGTGATAACATCTGTCACTGCCTATACTCTTATGGTCTGTTGGGAGTATAAATGGAGTTTGATAGTTCCAACTCTCTTTCTTGGCAATGGGTAGGCAACAAACAAGAAATTTATTCACAAGGTGGGGTATAAGTAAAGATAACACACTTATAGAATCAAGGGGAAAGTTACAGATATCAAAGGGGCAGATCCCCTTGACCAAACAATGTGTACATATAGATGCAAGATGGAAAAGATGAACTGCTCCAGTCTCTCTCTCTTTCCCTCTCCCTCTCCCTCTCCTTCTCCCTCCCCCTCCCCCCTCTCTCTTCCCCCCTGGAGACATCTGATGACCTTCTGCATCTTCAGAGTTGGTTCCAAAATGTCCTTTCCAGTTCAGGGTGACTGGTTGAGATCTTTTCTGGTAAAGGAACTTCTTAACAACATTTTACTCAGAACAAAACTCATATCCATCACTAGGCAATAAAATTCTGGAGCTTATTACAATTTATATTTTACTTTATTCACTATCATGTTGATAAACATACTCCACTCTACCAAATTGACTTCCATAATTGCTTCACTTCACAGGTGAATTCACTGAAAATTGCTGGATTAAATTGAGTTTGTAACATACATTTGACAATCATTTTAGTATAAAGAGTGTTCAGTAAGTGGCTTACTAAAAATCTTAACCTTTTGCTATTATTACAATAATGACTCAAACATCCTTAACTAAAACAAAATTTTCTCTCCCAAATATTTCTAAATACACCATGGATTCTTCTTCTCCTGATATACTCAGTTGATTCATATTCCTTTCCTTAAATTAGAACTTGAGACTGCAATTTTTCATAATCATTATCGAGATCAAAAAACTTCTTATTCTTCTTACCTAAATATCCCCTTCAACATAAAAATTAAGAGATCTTCATTCTTGTCAGACAGAAGATGCCAAAACCATACACTTAGTCTATCTGGCTATTTAAATCCAAGTGACCTAAAATTTCAATATCTGATCTGCTTATAACAGTTTACTATAAAGATCCAGGACATCAAAAGTTTTATAGATATAGTTTTGAATGTCAGTTTCCAGACAGAGGTCATGTGGTTAGTCAAATATCTTAAGCCAGATTTTAAATCTACCATGTGAGACATTATCCAAATGTCACATTTGGGAAATCAAATCAGAAAGAGTCCAACCTCAGACCACACTGAAAAGCTGTCCCCTCAACTTATCATCCCAATGCAACTGTCACCTGTAGTCTTTAGGCCACCATTGGGCTTTCTGGCTCCAGAAGATCATTGATCCAAGCACTGTTCTTTGCTGACCATACCTGGCATCAGACACAGAATAGAAAACAAATTCAACAACTCCATGATCTTAAATAGTAACTGTACCTAATTAGAACTTCAAGTGAGTTCAGTTCAAAAGGACTAAATATCAGTTATATTCTTGATGGGATCCCAAATAATGAGCCCCCTCCCAAACACCTAGATGTACTATGAGTTGCCTCCTGGATTCCCACCAAAAGCAGGAATTCCAACCATGACTGGTTCCATATCCCCTGTGTCCCTGCCATAAGAATACACCAAACAGGGCTCTTCTCCAATCGCATGCAAAAATCAGTCAAATTCTTCCAGCATCTGGAGGATTCTTTGATATACTCCATATATTACAAGCATATACCATAATTCAAGCAGAAAGTCTGTCCCTCTGGTGGTTCTAACCCCAGATCTCCAGACCCACAACCATTTGTCTGAAATCATATCTGCTCTCTCCCTTCCTCTTGTCTACAAAGATGGTGTATCAGATGCCTCCTATCTAGAGACCTCTGCCCCATGCTGTATTATGCAATAAATAAATGCCTCCTTTGGCTAGGAGATTGCCCACCATCCAGTGAATTCATTCTCAAACCTTCTATGTTGGTTTTCATATCCATCATTTTCACATCACAGTTAACTAGAGACTATCATAGAAAAATCTCAGATTATTATTAATACTTCTATCCTCCTCATATTATTCAAGTGCTTTTACTTTAAAGCAAACAATCACAGCTTTGGGATACATAACCATAATAATCCAAATTTACCTTTATAACTGGAAATTTCCTAAAAGATAACTTTATATTAAATCTGTCTTACTATTAACCATGCTTAAAATATAAATCATTACTTTCAGAATTCTTTCAAACCATTCTCTCAGATGACTTTCAATCTTCAATGTGTTATTATTCCCAAATGTAACCAAGCAGTAATAAAAACAACACATTAATTACTAGATTTTGCAAAGTAATCTTTCCATTATTACTTACACATAAACCCACAGATCTATACTAAGTTCCAAAACATTGTTTAGAAATTTCAGGGATCCCAGTGGGTGATCATGATTTTTTTTTTGTTATTTCTCGTCATTATCCCTACAGAGCAATCAGGTATTTATCCCAGTCTTCAACATCATTACAATAACTCCAAATGGCTTATATTTTCCACAACAGAAAAACAAAAGATTATAGGTACAATACCTCAGTGGTTACAAAAGTAGATCATATAACTGAAAAAGTTTCTCAACATCTTACTCAGCAATTAGTTACCTTACAGGGGAATACACAATTTTTAATTGACCATTCTTCAGAGCTCCTCATACTTATCCAATACTATTAGATAGTATCTTGAGGTCAAGATATGCTTTCCAATTACCTGTCCACTATCCCTCTGAGTTTTCAATTAACATGAGAGAAGAAATTCCCAATCTTGACTTCTTTACAATTGAACATATAATTATTAATCTGCATTAAATATAGGGTTTCTATGCTAACATCTTATTACCTTACAACAAAACAAAACAACAAAAATATATCTCTAAGGTTAGCCTTATAATTTAATATCTTTTACATTTTAGTTTTTACATACTTATTTACCTCTTATCCCAAATACACTTCTATTTTCTTTATCTCTTTTTCTTTTTGTTTTTTAGTTTTTGCAAGGCAATGGGGCTAAGTGGCTTGCCCAAGGCCACACAGCTAGGTAATTATTAAGTGTCTGAGGTCAGATTTGAACTCAGGTACTCCTGACTCCAGGACTGGTGCTCTATCCACTGCGCCACCTAGCTGCCTCTACACTTCTATTTTCAAAAAGAGATTCTCCAAGAATTTAATCTTTTTTTAAATTTTTTTTAAATTTATTTTTTATTCTCATTTTGTACAAATGTTTTTCTTTACATTAATAAAATATACTTGTTTACAAGTAAACAAAATACCCCTCCCCCCATGAATATAGATAGACTTGCTTGGGCAAAAAAGTAAAGGGGGGAGAAAAAAAATAATAGTAATAATTGTAGGTATGGCCAGGTGGTGCAATGGACGAAGCACCAGCCCTGGAGCCACGAGCACCCGAGTCCATATCCAGCCTTGTAAACTCAATAATCACCCAGCCATGTGACACGCAAGCCACCCTATCCCCACTGCCCTGCAAAAACCAAAAAGAAGGAAAAAAAAGACCCAAAATAAAATAAAATAGTAATAATAGTAGGGGTAGCTGGGTGGCAGACAGAGCATTGGCCCTTGAGTCAGGAGCACCTGGGTCTGAATCCGTCCCCAGACACCCAATGATCACCCTGCTATGTGGCCCCAGGCAGGCCACCCAGCCCCACTTGCCCTGCACCCTCCCCCAAATAATAATAACAAAAAATGTGTTTCAGTCTTTGTTCCAACACTATCAACTCTGTAGTGAGTGGATCACATTCTTTATGATAAGTCCATCACAAAAGTTACTTCCATATTTTTCCAACATTGCCATTGCTGACCGCAACTCCCTCCTTTCTTATTTCTCCACTACCGTGTATTATATTTTCTCTCTCCTTTCACTCTGACTCTGCTGTAGGGTCACTGGGTGGCGCAGCAGACAGATCCCTGGTCCTGGGGCCAAGAAGCCCTGAGCCCCCATACCACCCCTTAGGCCCAGAATCCACCTGGCCCTATGGTCCTGGGCAGGCCATCCAATCCCAGCCCCTTGCAAGAAGTAAAAAAAGAAAATGTGTTATATCTGACCACTGTCCCCCCATGGTCCATCCTCTCCTTTATTCACATCCCCACCCCTTCCCCCTGCTCCCCCCTCCTTCTTACTCCAGATGTCTATACCCCATTGAGTATATTTGCTGTTTCCTCTCCTAGCCACCTCTAATGAGAGCAAAGGTTCCCTCATTCCCCCCTTGCCTCCCCACTTCCATATCATTGAAATAGCTCATTGTAATATAAAAAAAAATCTTATTATGTGAAATAGCTTGGATTACTTCCCCTCTCCTTTTTCTTTCTCCCATTCCATTTCTCTTTTTTTCTTATTGACTCCATTTTTACACCATATTTTATCTTCGAATTCAGCTTTCTCCTGTGCTTCAACTATAAAAGCTCCCTCTACCTGCTCTATTAACTGAGATGGTTCATATGAATATTATCAGTATCATTTTTCTATACATGCAGTTCATCCTCATTAAGTCCCTCATATTTCCCCCCTCTCCTCCAATCTCCATGCTTCACCTGAGTCCTGTATCTGAAGATCAAACCTTCTGTTCAGCTCTGGCCATTCCAAAAGGAACCTTTGAAATTCCCCTGGTTCATTGAAAGTCCATCTTTTTCCCTGGAAGAGGACATTCAGCCTTGCTGGGTAGTTCATTCTTGGCTGCATTCTAAGCTCTTTTGCCTTCTGGTATATTGTATTTCAAGCCCTACGAGCTTCCAATGTAGCTGCTGCTAAGTCCTGTGTGATCCTGACTGCAGCTCCACGATATTTGAACTGTGTCCTTCTGGCGGCTTGTAATATTTTCTCTTTGACTTGGGAGTTCTGGAACTTGGCTATAATATTCCTGGGGGTTGGTTTTGTGGGATCTCTTTCTCGGAGGGATCGGTGGATTCTCTCCATTTCTATTTTGCCCTCTGCTTCTAGAATATCAGGGCAATTTTCCTGTAGTAATTCTTTGAAAATGATGTCAAGGCTCTTTTCCTGATCATGACTTTCAGGTATTCCAATAATTTTCAAATTATCTTTCCTAAGTCTGTTTTCCATATCAGTTGTTTTTTCAATGAGATATTTCACATTTTCTTCTAATTTTTCATTTTTGTTTTGGCTTTGAAGTATTGATTCCTGATTTCTGGTAAATTCATCAATCTCCCTGAATTCTATTCTTTGTCTGAAGGATTTATTCTCCTCAGAGAGTTTTCTTATCTCTTTTTCCATCTGGCCAATTTTGCTTTTTAAAGCATTCTTCTCCTCAATAACTTTTTGAACTGTTTTATCCATTTGACCTAAGCTGGTTTTTAGCATGCTATTTTCTTCAGCATTTTTTTGGATTTCCTTGACTAAGCTGCTGACTTCATTTTCATGTTTTTCCTGCATCTCTCTCCTTTCTTTTCCCAGTTTTTCTTCCAACTCTCTCATTTGATTTTCAAAGTCTTTTTTGAGCTCTATCATGGCCTGAGCCCAATTTCTGTTTTTCTTGGAGTCTTTAGATGCAGGAGCTTGTGCTTCCTCATCTTCAGACTGAGTATTTTGATCCTTCTTGGGCTCATTTGCAAAATATTTCTCAATGGTCTTCCTCTTGTTTCTTTGTTCATTTTCCCAGCCTAAGCCTGTTTTTTGAGGGTGCTTCCTGAGCTTTGGGGACACTCCCACAAGGGTCTCAGTGTGTGAGGTTCTGTCCTCCCTCCTGGTCTGTGAATGACCATAAGCGCCACCCTCTGCCATGGGGCTGAGGTGGGGGGGGCTGCTGTTCTATGGGGGGGGGGCATAGACTGGGATCAGGAGCTGAATGTGGTCAGAGCCCCAGAGTCCTGTTCCAGGGGCAGAGGACAGAGCTGGCAGTCTCTCTTCACTCCCCTCCTTCAGCTCAATGGGCTCATGCCCTGGGGGCTCCTGCTTACCAGCTCCACCTGCTTCTGTTTCCAGGTCTAGGCTGCCAAAAGACCAGGCTGCTGGCTGTGTGCCCTGAGGGCTGGGCTTCATGTGCTCGCTCTGGCAGAGGTCCCCCACTGTTCCCCCACTTTGTGCCGGTGCTCCCCGGAGTGCAGCTCAGGAGACTCCCCCGCTGCTGTGAGCTGAGGCTCCCAGCACCCTGGGGCTGCCTCTGGGAGGCTGAAGTTCTTTGCTCTGGTGGGCCACCCCTCTGGTGGGCCACCCCTCCGGCCCAGGGAGCAGAGCCTTTCTGCTCTTTTCCAGGTTACCTTGAGTAGGAGAACTACCTCACTGGGTCCCTCTGTGGGTTCTGTCTCTCGAAAGTTTAGTTAGAGACCTTAGTTTATGAGTTTTTATCAGAGAGCTCCTAAGACTGGATCCCTTCATGTCGCCATCTTGGCTCCGCCCCCGACGAATTTAATCTTATATGTAATATCATTTTAAAATCTCAATGTAAAATGTTTCTCTCCTGAGAGTATTTCTCTTTCTCAGCAAATATTCTTGCTATTATAAGAACAATCACAAAATTTTAAACCTTACACTTAATTGGGAACTTGTAACAGATCTCTTAGTTATTCAACCTTAAAGCAAAATAAATAAATAAATAAAGTTTTAGAATTGGAAACTATCAACCTCAAGTCACTATAACATTATTATTTTTAAGTATTCTATTTAGATTACCCAATTTTCTTCACATGCAATAAATTCCATTTATCACAAAACTTTCAAATACCACCTTCCTTGAATTCAGGGATACTTCAATAAAGTTCACCAAAACATTAAGATTTACTCACATACAATTTTTCCAAGGCACTAGAAATAAATCTACATTTGCACATTAACTAACATAAGCATACTCTTAGATGAAACCAGTTTAGCAATCCACATTGCATAATTACTCCCATTCCATACAAGAATTTTGGCAGAGTTGAACAATACTGATACCCTGTAAAATCTTTAAAGTGATCCCAAAAATCCAGTTCAGAGCTGGGGTAATAAAGGAACTAGAAATTGATTAGCCGTATCTCAAGAACCTGAAATAGGGAATGGGGTAGGGGGTATAGTGCTTTAAGTCACATGTTCAGTGCAGATCAATTTAACATAATCTCCTGTCAAAATTTTCCCAACAACTCATTTTGATAAATTCAAATTTTTTTTTTATCATAGAACAACTTTAAATCAAACTCCTCCTATGTACTGATTTTAAAAAGTGACCTCAAAATTAAGTCACTTATGTTTTAACAAAATTAACTAGTTTGAACTTTTTTTTAAAACCTATCCAGACTTACTAAAATCTTTATTTTCCCCTTATAGCTGGTTGATTAACTGACAAGCCATTAAATCAAGTTGCCTTCTAAAGGTTGGCACCTTCCTCCAGTTTGAACTCCTAGACAGATGGGCAGACAAGAGTTAAAGCCTTAAAGAGATGAGGAATGGGATTGAGCAGCCATGTGTAGGCCCCTGGAGGAAGTTGTACCCCTCTCAGACTAAGGTTTTTAGACAAGAATTGCCTCCATTCCTAACCCTTAAAAAAATCATTCTCTTCTCAATTCTCTTAACACCACAAGTTTTTCTCAATTTATCACAATTATGATATAGCCCTAAGAAATAAGGAGTTTTAACCAATAAATATTCTGCATATAGTAATATGTATGGACTTCACTAAGTAAGTGCAAGATATACATGTCAAAGTCTGGGGCCTGCTTGTGATTGTTGTGCTTTTGTGCAGGTATATGGGAGTAAGACAAAAAAAGGGAAACAAAGCCAATCACAGAACTGGGAGAGGTCTCCCCCTGATCAGATCAGATTAACAGAGGCCTGCTCCATCCAGTCCTGAGTTGACCCAGGTCTCTGTCCTCTGCAAGGGTCCTTGGCAGGGAAAAAAGGTCCCCCATTCCTTCTCGGGCTTAGCATCCTTCTCTCAAATAAAATTAGCATTTGATAAGTCCTTTGAATTGAATTGACTAAAATAAATTGAACTCCAAGTCACACTTCTCACCACCCCCCAGGCCAATATAGTCTTCTTTTTCCCTGAATGTGCCTATTCCTCCCCATCTCTTTCTCCCTGCCTAAAACACTTTCCCCCTTCTGCCTGCCTTGAAGATGGTTATATTTGGAGATCCCCTCTAAATCCCATTTTTTTTTATGAAGCCCTGTCTTTTAGCCTCCACTCAGTAGTCATTTTGGTTAAACCCTGGCTCTGGCATGTTACCCTCTATTTCCTAAATCCTAATGGCTCCTTATTACCTCCAGGATCAAAATCCTTCATCTTTCAAAGACTGTCACAACTAGCTTCTTCCTATATTACTCCAGTCCCCTTACATATTACTCACCAAAGTAGATCAAAACACCAACTTTCTTGCTGTTCCTCATGAATGACATTCCATCTTCCAATATCCTACCTTTTCTTTGGCCCCTTCCCCTTCCTGGGCTCCTCTCCTTCCTGACCTTCTGCTTATGACTTCCTTCAATTTCTTCAAGATTTTGTTCAAGTCTCACCTTCTGTAGGAAGATTTTCCTATCTCTCCTCTCCCCTCCCCTCCTCTCCCCCATTTAAACTCAATAACCAGATAGGTGTGCATACATATATAAGTTTGTGTGTCTGTGTGTATATGAATATGTTGTATCATAGGATAGCAAACTTTAATTTATCTATCTGAAATTTCTATACATTGTTCCAACACTGTATTTTATGGATAAGGAAGTTGGGCTCCTGCAATTGAAGGTGATTGCCCAAAGTCAAAGAATGAGTTAGTATATTCACCTTAATCATATTGAGCTAATTAAGGTATTTTTCCCCATCTCACTGCATTGAGTGATGTCTGCATATGTGGTGATATAGCTAGGAAAAGAATAGAGTTAAGAATTTGGTTCCCAGCCCTGATACTTAACCGGATTTGCAACCAAGCAAATGCTGGCAGCTAGGAGGCACAGTGGAAAGAGAACTGGACTTAGAATCAAGAAAATTCTTTTTCATGAGTTCAAATCCAGCCTTAGACACTTATTAAGAGTGTGACCCTAGGCAACTCACTTCACTCTGTTTGCCTTGGTTTGCTCATCTGTAAAATGAGGTGGAGAAGGAATAAGCAAAGCATTCCACTATCTTTGCCAAGAAAACCCCAAATAGGATGATGAAGAGTCAGATGTGACTGAAAAATGACTGGACGATTACAATGCTGTCAATTCTACCTTTATAAAGTCTTTGGTACTTGCCTCTCTTCTCTCCTCTGACACTGTCACCTACATCATCTCACATATAGACTATTGGTTGAGTTCCCTGCCTCAAGTCTCTGTCAACTTCAGTTCATCTGTCAAGTTGATCTCCCTAAAACACAGTTTGGCTTCCTAGGACTCCAGGATCAAAGAAAATCCTCTCTTTGATATTCAAAATCCTTCAAAATCTGGCAACTTCCACATACAACTTTATAGCTTATCCTGCCTCTCCCCTCAACCTTATTGTACAATTGACAATACTGGCCTCCTTGTTTCTTTCACAAGACCCTCCACCTCCAGACTCCAAGCCTCAGCTTTCCCCCATATCTGGAACAATCTCCCTCCTTATCCCTGTATCCTGATTTCCCTGGCTTCCTTCAAATCCCAACTAAAATCTCACCTTCTGCAAGAAATCTTTCCCAGTATCCCTTAATTCTATTACTGTCACTCAGAGAGTATTTCCAATTTCTCCTGCCTATAGGTTGTTCACCTGTTGTCTCCCTCTTTAGGCTGGGAGCTCCTTGAGACCGGGGACTGTCTTCCAAGTCTGTTTTGCCTTTCTTTGTATCTCTGGCACTCAGCACAGTGTCTGGAACATAGTAAATACTTATTAGTAAACCAATGCTGCCTATCACTGACTACCCACTGAAGAAGGAAGGGGAGATACTAGAGTCTCTAAGACCAGGATGTGTAGACCCGGGGTCATGCTATATGAGGACAGGTAGTAGCTAGAAGTGTTTGGGTTAGATAACAAAGAAACTTAGAGGCCATATGATAGACGTCTTTAACTTTTTGGGGTATTGTTATTCAGAAGAAAAGCAATAAGGTGGTATAAGGAATATGGGGGTGTTTGGGTTCCACAAGAAGGTGAAGGGAGAATTTTTAGTTTACATTACATAGACTGGGGTCTGCCTATATTGTTGCTTATGGGCAGGTACTTAAGTTAAAATCAAAGCTTTAGGGGCGGCTAGGTGGTGTAGTGGATAAAGCACCGGCCTTGGAGTCAGGAGTATCTGGGTTCAAATGTGGTCTCAGACACTTAATAATTACCTAGCTGTGTGGCCTTGGACAAGCCACTTAACCCCGTTTGCCTTAAACCTAAAAAAAAAAAATCAAAGCTTTAGCTTCAATCTGATCAAAAAACACGAGATTAGACCAGGTCTGCCTTACCTAGTTCTAAATTAACCTAGGGTCTGTGTTCTCCTTTGAGCAGGCTCAAAGAGGTAACTGTTCTTGTTCATTAGTGTAATGACAGGGAAGGGGAAATGTATTGGGGGGGGCAAATTATATTAATTACATTGTGACCCCAGTCAAATATTGGCATGAAGGGACAGGAACAAAACCTTTCAAACTGCATATAACACCCAATGTTTCTGGGATTTCCCACCCCTTCTCCCCTTAAGAGATGTGTGCCATGAAGATGTCTAAATAAAAAAAAAAATTGATCACTCTGGACTAAGTATTCACCAGTCATTTATAACAGGTGGCATGGGATTGAGTGCCAGTCCTGGAGTCAGGAAGATTCATCTGTTCATCAGTCCAAATCTGGCCTCAGACATTTACTAGCTGTGTGATCCTGGCCAAATCACTTCACCCTGCTTCCCTCAGTTTCCTAATCATGATATTTTGCATGATGTACTCTCTATATAAGTTATATAAATAAGGTCTTTCTTAAAGGGTATTTCCTCCTCCTGAAGGTCTTTTGACACAGGCTAGATAATGGCCCATCCGAATGTTGCAGAGGGAACCCCATGGGTAGCTACATCTTAGACAAAATGGCCTCTGAGGCCCCTTCCTCCTCTGAGGTTCTGTGATTTTGTGAACATCCCATCCCTAGGCCTCCAGACTGAGAGCTCTTTTTACTGTCCTAGGATGTCCCTCAGGGAAACTCATTGTACAATCAGAGGGAAGATGCACCCTTGGAGGAATGGGAAGAGGATAGAACAAAGAACACGGAACTTTCCCAAAGGGTAAAAATCCTCCCCTGCCTGCATCTTTTACAAAATCCCTCCCTCCTCTGACTTCCCTTTCCTAAAGTCCCTCCTAGCTCTGACGTTCTCTCTTCTAAGTCCCTCCCCAGCTCTGGCAGGATTTGTTACCTTTGTTTCTTAATAGTGTGTTTTTTAAAGGAAATGATGCCAGAACATTGAAATAGGAGCTGAGACTGGGAGGAGAACGTTTATAGAAAAGATAAAACCCGATCAGAAGTGAAGAAACCAGAGTGGAGGAAGAGGACTTGCTAGTCAGAATCGAAACCTAAGGACTTTAGTTCCTCTTTCTAGCCTGCCAGAGGACTTGTCCACAAGCTAACTTTACTATAAAGTTAATACTTTGAAGAAGGAAAAAGAAATAATGTCAGACTCTTTTCAGAGCTGGTGGAATGATGGTCAGCAAATGTCTTACTCTGACTCTGCTAAGAATCTAGATCAATTCATTCAGAATGAGCTACAGCCCCAAGAAAAGTATCTGCAGCACATTGATGTGAAAATTGACAACATCTGTGAGTTCCTGGAGGCAAACCTTTGCAGACCAGTGAAAAGTATAATTCTGGTAAGCCCTGGATGGAGAGGGTGGAGAGGGGAAGAGAAAATGGGAGGACAAAAGGAAAAAGGAAGGAAAGGGGGAGAGGAAAGGGAGGGAGAAAGGGAGAAAGAAAAGGAGGGAGGAGAGAAGGGAAAAAGGGCAGGGGGGAAAGGAAAAGGGAGGGAGAGAGAAGGGGAGGAGAGAGAGAGAAAAAAGGAAGACAAAAGGGAAAATAGAAGAAAGAGAAGAAAATGGGAGGGAGGGAAAGGGAAAAGGAGAAGGGAAAGGAGAAAGGAAAAAGTGGAGAGTAACAAAGAAGAAAAGAAAAAAGAGAGGAAAGGAAGGTGGAAAGGGTAGGGAAGAGGAATAAGAAGAGGGAAGGAGAAAGGGAGGAGAAAAAAGGAAGAGGAAAAGAAAAAAGAGGAAGGAGAGAGGAAAAGTGGGAGGAGAAAGGGAAAAAGAAAAAGAAAAGAGGAGAGAAAGAAATGGGAAAGAGGGGAGAGGAATAGGAGAAGAGGAGGTTGAAAAAAGTAGGGGAGGAGGATAAAGGAGGGAGCAAGGAGAGAAAAAAGAGAGGGAGAGGAAAAAAGGAAGAGGAAAGAGAAAATAGCAAGGAGAGAAAAGAAAGAAGGAAAGGAGGAAGAAAAGAAAGGAAAAAGGAGCGGGAGTCAGAAATGAGAGATATGGGGAAGAAAGAAAGGAGAAAGGATAAGAAAAGAAAAGGAGTGAGTGAAGGGAAAGAGAGAAGAAGAAAAGTAAAAGGAGAGGAAAAGTAAAAGGGGGAAAGAAAGGTCAGGAAATCAATCAAAGGAAAAGCTTTGTTTTATATTTTTGCAAGGCAACAGTGTTAAGGACTTGCCCAAGGTCATACAACTAAGTATTAAGTGTCTGAGTTGGATTTGAACTCAAGTCCTATGGACTATGGGGCTGGTACTCTATCCACTGTATCATCTAGCTGCCCCAAAGAATAAGCTTTTATTTGATGCCCACTGTGATATACCAGATACTATTCTTAGAGAGGAGGTTACAAAGACCAAAAAAACGCAACTCCATCTCTCTTGGAAGGGAAAGCATCCAAATAAATGTAAGCAAAACAAATGCAAGGTTATTTGGGATGAAGATCTGGAGTAAAAAGAGGTCCTCAAGCCTGTGAAGTAGGAAAGGTTTCATATATTGGAATTTAATTTGAACTTTGAAGGAAAACCAGTATTCTCAGAAGTGGAGGCAAGGTGGGAGGGCATTCCAGGCATAAGAGACAACATGTGCAAAGACATAGAGGTAGGAGCCAAAATATTGTCTGAGGAACATCAAGAAAGTCAGTTTGACTGGATCGTAAAGCAATTAGAGAGGAATAGTGTAGAATCATTCTGAAAGGGTAGATTAGAAGCAAGGTGTAAAGAGTTTTAAATGCTCAAATTTGTACTTGATCCTAAAAATAATAGGGATTCACTGGAGCATATTGAACAGGAAGTGATATGATCAGATCTGAATATTGTTCTGGAAGTGTGGGTCTTAGGGAGGGTTGGAGAGGCTAGAAGCTTGAGTTATGAAGATACTTAGGAGACTACAGCACATTTCAGAGAAGAAACAAGGAGGGAGGTCACATAGGGACCATAAATATGAAAGGTATTAAAAATGAAAACAGGGGCAGCTAGGTGGCACAGTGAATAGTGCACCGGCCCTGGAGTCAGGAGGACCTGAGTTCAAATCCTGCCTCGGACACTTAATAATTACCTAGCTGTGTGGCCTTGGGCAAGCCACTTAACCCCACTGCCTTGCAAAAAAATGAAAATAAAAATAAAAACCAAACTATAATAGGTTCCAACAAGCTTTGGGTTAGCTTCTCCCCATCAAGTTTTTCCCCCATCCCAATCCATCCTCCATTCAGTTATCAAATTGATTTTCCCAAAACACAGTCTGCCCAAGTCACCCCCACTGTTCAGTAAGCTCTCTGTCAACTTGAGAATCAAAACCAAAATCCTTTGCTTGGCCTTCACAGCCTTTCATGAGTTGATTTCCCCCGTTACACATCTTTCTGGACTTTTTACACCTTTCTTCAGTGATACTAGATGCTCAGTTGACTGCTTTGGGGATCTTTAAAAATTCTATTTTGATCTTTCCTTGGTTTCCTAGGAAAAGCTTCTTCTGAAAACTTCCTGCTTTTGGACTGAGTACATTTTTTCCTGAAACCTAATTCAGAACAGCCTAAAATACTATGAGAGAAAACTGGAATGGGGAAGTAAGAGAGGAAGGAACTGGGGAGGTCTTTTTGCCTTGTATGACCAATCTGAATTCAAATTTAAATATAAATGTGAATTCACTAATTTCTCCACTAAACCAGAAATTCCTCCTTCAAAGCTTCCTGTTAATGTTGATCTGCACCATCCTCCTTCTTGCACTGTTTTTTTCGTCTTCATTCTGCCCAGAAATTTGCTGCCAAGTCTTATCAGTTTCATCATTACTTGTCACAGTCCCTTCTTGAGTCACACCATAAACCAAGTCCCCATCACCTTAATAACTGAAATTGTCTCCTGCTGACAGTCAGTGTGTCCTTTTCCTTGTGTTGTGTTGTTCACAAGATGGCCCAAAGGCCATAAGACCAGGCCTATTCGTATCCCTCCTTTCCCTAAAACCTTCAGTAGTTTCCTCTGCTCCTCTAGGAAAAAATCCAAACTGTTCAGCCTTCCATGAAGGGAACTCCCATCTCCATTTCCAGATTTAGTCCCCATTGGCCCCCTTCACACATTCTATACTGCACTCAAATTCACATACACACACCCACAGGCCAGGGATGCATGCACTTCTTTTTCTTTTCTTTTTTCATTTAAAAAAATTTTTAGTGCATATATATTTTATTTGCTTTTCAATTATATACAATAGTAATAGTAATTTCTACCTATCCTTTTTGGGGAAGGTTTGGAATTTTACAATTTTAACCCCCGCCCTCCCTTCCCTCCCTCCTCCCCACATCAGAAGGCAATCTGATATTCTTTACAATGTTTCCTTGCTATGCATTGATCAAAATTGAATGTATTGAGAGAAAAAAAAACATATCCTTGAGAAAGAAATAAAATATTAGAGATAGCAGAATTATGTAGTACATAAGACAACTTTTTTTAAAAAAAATTGAAGATAATAATCTTTGGTCTTTGTTTAAACTCCATAGTTCTTTCTTTGGATCCAGATGGTATTCTCCATTGCAGATACCCTACAATTGTCCCTGATTATTGCACTGATGGAATGAGCAAATCCATTAAGGTTGAACATCACCCCCATATTGCTGTTAAGGTGTACAGTGTTCTTCTGGTTCTGCTCATCTTGCTCAGCATCAGTTCATGCAAATCCCTCCAGGCTTCTCTGAAATCCCATCCCTCTTGATTTCTAATAGAACAATAGTGTTCTATCACATCTATATACCACAATTTGTTTAGCCATTCCCAATTGATGGACATCCCTTTGATTTCCAATTCTTTGTCACAACAAACAGAACTGATACATGCTCTTCTCATCTTCACCTCTTAGAGTCCTCAATCTTCTTTGGACATCTAGGTGGCAAGGTGGATAGAGCTCTGGATCTGAAATTAGAAAGATGAGTTCAAATTTGGCCTCAGTCATTTCCAAGCTCTGTGACCCTGGGCAAGTCACATAACCCTGTTTGCCTCAGTTTCCTTATCTGCAAAATGAGATGAAGAAGGAAATGACAAACCACTCCAGCATCTTTGCCAAAAAAGTCCCAAATAGGGCCATGGTAGAGTTGAACATGATTGAAATCCAAATAAGTTACACCTTCTATCAGAGCTCAGCTTAGCTCACTTGCCAGCTCCTACCACAGACTTTACTAAATGAATCTACTGTTAACTATTATTTCTCTCTTTAAATTATCTTATCTCTAATTACCTCTGGACTACATAGATGGTAAGATAGTATGGTAAGTAGAACATTGGATCTGGACTCAGGAAGACCTGAGACCAACTGTGTGATCCTGGGCAATTTGCTTAGTCTCTGCCTGGTTCAGTTTTAGATAAAATAAAAAATAATGACATCAGGGTTGTTGGGAGAATCAAATGAGATATTTATAAAGTGTTTGATATTTAATAAATTCTTGTTCTCTTTCCTCTCCCCCAAACATATTGAATAAATAATAAGTCCTTTGAGGGGCAGGGGAGTTCATTTATTTGCTTTTGATCCCATCAGAAGCTATAAACCATGAACCTTTAGAAACACGAGCTGCCATTTTGGGGGGAATGCTTATTTTGGCAAGTCAAAGGGAGTTGGAACTCTAGAGATTTTTAATAGAGCTAGGATAGTTGGTTCCTCTTGCTAGAGTTTCTTCTCCTGGTCTTTCTTTTAAGTGATGGACAAGGAGGTTCTGAAAACAAAAGTCCCACCACAAGTTTTCTCTTCCCTTGAAGGGTGGATCCTATGGCAGAGATACTGTTCTCAAAGGTCAGTCTGATGGCACCTTTGTCATCTTCCTCGAAGAAAAATCTGAAGTGAAATCGATAAAGTGGAACTTGATAGATTGGGAGCCACTGGCAGCAATGGGGAATGTCAAGATAGTAGAGGATAAACTCCAGCTGGTGCTGTCAGAATCTGAGTTATGCATTACCTTTGATGTACTTCCCATCATCAGTACCTTTGGTAAGTGCTCCCTGGGGAGGAAACCATGACCTCAGGTGATATAAGGCATTGGTATTGGTAATAAGAGGGGAATGGAAGATGGAAAGATAGATGAGTCTTTGGTGGAGATTATCCAAAAGGATAAAAGATCATTCTTCCCATTTTAAAGATCATGAAACTGAAGTTGAAAGGTGGCATCCTTGTTCAAGGTAGCATAGTAAACTATGTGTTGAGCCAACATTCAGACCTTTTTTATTTCTTATAAAAATAATTTTTTAAAAAATGTTAAAAAGGCAAAGAAAAATAATTTTACATTTATTTTAGAAAATAACTTTCTAAGATATAACCACTCAATTTTCGAAGCATTTCAAGGCAAAATAACCAAAGAAAATAAAAATAGTTGATAAAAATTTATTACCCATAATACACACTTGTCAAAAAGAATTCTTAGGGGGCAGCTAGGTGGCACAGTGGATAAAGCACTGGTCCTGGAGTCAGGAGTACCTGGGTTCAAATCTGGTCTCAGATACTTAATAATTACCTAGCTGTGTGGCCCTGGGCAAGCCACTTAACCCCATTTGCCTTGCAAAAACCTAAAAAAAGGATTCTTAATGAAGAATTCACACAGAACAAGCTCTCACAGTGGGGTCAGAAAAAGTGACACCAAGTCTCGAAGGTATCTCTTAAAAACTTTGGAATTGATTGTGTAGCATGAGATACACTGGTACAAGACCACCCTGAATGACATGCCCTCATCAGATAAGGTGCTGTGCTCTATAAGCAAGGCAGAATTGAAGTGGCTCAAAGGAAACGTGAGATGCACAAGCTTAAAGAACTCACCCCAGGTGTTGACCTGGACTATGTTGTGCCCAACCTGTAGCAGAGCATTCTGAGCTCATATTGTTCTGATCAGTCACAGTCAGACATACTACATCTCATCTCTAACGTAGCCACATCATTTTGGTCTTTTCAATAATGAAGGTCAAGAACCAATCAATCAACCTCATGGCAGGGATCATGCTCAGCACAGAGGATACAAGGAGAGGCAAAATACAGGAGATAACAAACAAATATGTGACAAAAATCATATTTAGAACAAATGGGAAATGATTAACAAAAAAAGACTCCAGAATTAATAGCGATTAGGAAAGGCTTCCAGTACAAGATGGGATTTTGGTCAAAAAGAATTGTTTACCTTCATTTCATATAAAATCAAACTGACTGTTCTGCCTGAGTCTCTAGGACCATAGATGGAAGAGATATCTGATGTCATCCACATTTTACAGGTGAGGAAACTGAGATTGAGGGAAGTTAATGGACTTTCCCAAGGTCACACATGTCTTCAAGGGCAGAAACTGTGTTTAAACCTAGTCCTCTAACTTCCTAGTTCTTCACATTCTATGATTCTGTCTTTCATACAGCCCTACTCTAAGCTATAATCTGCCTGGTCCTTAGGTGGTCAAAAAAGATAGACAAGGAAAAAAAAAAGGATAGAATGTCTCACTTCCCTTCTGTGAGACTGCTCCTAGCTTTCTCCCTAACTTATAATTATTTTCCATCAATGGAACTCCTTTCCAAACTTGGTCAATTTATTCTACTAAGATTTATTCACAGTCCTGGGCATGAGCTGGCTGATCAATCCTTGAGGCGGCCCTTGAGATATCATTCACTCTCTGGTTCATTAGGATGAAGCTCAGATTTTAGTTTGAAAACTCTCAGACTATTTAGTGGTTGGGAATAGCTTTAATCTATGTCTACAGACATGGAAAAAATATTTGGGGAGGAGGGCACCACATCCATTGAAGTTCAAACAGAAATTTGGTGACTTAATAGAAAAAGCCAAAAACCCAGAAATGAAGATCAGTTGTTGATTTTCGCAAATATTTCCTAAAATGAGTTCCCTAATGCTATCAAAAAGAAGAAGGGGCTGCCTCGGGAATGAACGCATTGCCCAATTACTCCTCATTGGAAGACTGAATTTTATACATGGACTTTCTGCCCAGGATTGAACTCATTATCCTCTGAAGTTCCTGCCAACACTGAGAATCTATGATTTTATTTAGGTGCAAATATAACCTTAAAATTCTTTTCCTCCTCCTGATCTTTTTTCTCCTCCTCTTTTTCTTCCTCCTCCTCCTTCCCTTTCCCCTCCTCCTCCTCCTTCTTCTTCGACTACCTTTTCTTTCTCTTCTTCCTCCTCCTCTTCCTCCTCCTTCTCTTCATCCTCCTCCTTCCTCTTCCTCCTCTTCCTTCTTTCTCCTCCTTCTCTTCTGCCTCCTCTTTTTCCTCCTTGATGTCTCTTCCTTCTTCTCTTTCTCCTTCACTTCTTCTTCTTCTTGTTCTCATTCCTCTTTTCCTGCTCCTCCTCCTCCTCCTCCTCCTATCTTGGAGAGAATAAGGAACCAATGAAGACTTTGTCCTAATAGAGGCTCTCTTGTGGAGCAGCCTGAGTTTTTCTATGCCTTTCTCTCCTGTCCAGTTGCCTCAGGTAACAGGTATACCCGCACATCGATCTCAGGATATAAACCAAGCCCTGACACTTATAAGAAATGGATAAATTCAAAGAACTTAGATCTTGGACAGCCAGTCCACTTCACACAGCTACAAGGAAATTTTTTCAAATATCGCCCCCGAAAACTGAAGAACCTAATACTCTTGGTGAAGCACTGGTATCAGCAGGTACTGTCCATCCCAGATTCCAAAAGTTTTTGAAGTTTGAGTGAATCTGCTTTTTAATTCATTGTAACCAGTTACAAGTTTTCAATTCTTAAGATAAAAATCTGATGGTAAGATAATCTACAAGTTCTATCAAAATGTCCAATATGACTCAGATAAGAACAAGGTTTACTTGGCCCTTAATATTTTGAATAGGGTTCAGTATGGGTCTGAATCTGCTTTTTTTTCAGGTTGAATAGGGTTTGAGTCAAATGGCTTTTCAACAGAGTGAGAGGGTGATCAATAAAGAGAACTGAATTTGAACTTGCATGATTAGAAGTATAATGTTCAGAAATAAGGGGGTGATAGCAAGTAATACTATGCCATGGCGTACCCTGCCATGAAGTTAGAGAACTCTGCTATGAATATTTTTGTACAGGTGATGTTTTTACACTTTTCCATCATCTCTTCAGGATAGAGACCCAGTAGGGGTATTGCTAGGTCAAAGGGTATGAACAGTTTTTTGCCCTTTGGGCATAATTCCAAATTTCTCTCCAGAAAGGTTGGATGAGTTCACAGCTAGATGGAGAACAACATTAAAAATAAACTAGACAATTCCACATAAGGAACATTTTGCTTGGGTCTGGGGGCCATATTTTAGAAAAGACATGAAGAAACCATACCTTAGACTAGTATCTGATGCACAGTAGGCACTTAATAAGTGCTTGACCTGAGAGTAAGGGACCAAAAGTTTCATACTGGAAGAGGAAAGGAATGGGAATCATTGTCATTTTTAAGTATTTGAAGATCTATCATTTAGAAAGATAGCCAGTTTTTGTGACCCCCAGAGAATCATGGGTTGGGTTGGGTAGGAGGAAGGCTAATTAGGATTGAGGGAAGGGCAAATTTTACTAATAATTAGATACATCCAGAATAGTAATGGATTCCCCCCCCCCCACTAAAAGTCTTCAGGCAATTCAAATCTATTCCATTTAATGCTACTAATAATCTTTCTTTAGAAAGACTTTATTTATTTTGAATTTTACAATCATTCCCCTAATCTTCCTTCCCTCCCCCCACCCCCAAAAGGCAATTTGTTAGTCTTTAAATTGTTTCCATGGTATACATTGATCTAAGTTGAATGTGATGAGAGAGAAATCATAGCCTTAAGGAAGGAACATAAAGTATGAGATACAGCAGAATTACTTAATAAGATAACTTTTTAAAAAAATCTTAAAGGTAATAATAGTCTTTGGTCTTTGTTCAAACTCCACAATGATGGCATTCTCCATCACAGATACCCCAAAATTGTGCCTAATTGTTGCCCTATTGGTGGTATGAGCAAGTCCATTAAGGTTGATCATCACTCCCATGTTGCTATTAGGGTGTACAATGCTCTGGTTCTGCTCATCTCACTCAGCATCAGTTCATGCAAATCCTTCCAGGCTTCCCTGAATTCCCATCCCTCCTGGTTTCTAATAGAACAATAGTGTTCCATGACATACTTATACCACAGTCTATTAAGCCATTCCCCAATAGATGGACATTCACTCAATTTCCAATTCTTTGCCACCACACACACATAGCTGCTATGAATATTTTTGTACAAGTACATTACTTTTAACCTTTTTCATAATCTCTTCAGGGTGTAGATCCAGTAGTAGTATTGCTAGATCAAAAGGTATGCACATTTTTGTTGCCTTTTGGGCATAATTCCAAATTGCTCTTCCAGAAGTGTTAGATGAGTTCACAGCGAGATGGAGAACATCATTAAAAATAAACTAGACAATTTTGATTACATTAAATTAAAAAGTTTTTGCACAGACAAAACCACTGTAACCAAGATCAAAAGAAATGTAGTAAATTGGGAGACAATTTGTATGACTAGTATTTCTGACAACGGGCTCATTTCTAAAATATACAGAGAACTGAGTCAAATTTTTTAAGACTTTATTTATTTTGAGTTTTACAGTTTCTCCCCTGATCTTACTTCCCTCTCCTAACCCCCCGCCACAGAAGGCAATTTGTCAGTCTTTACATTGTTTCTATGGTATACATTGATCCAAATTGAATGTGATGAGAGAGAAATCATATCCTTACGGAAGAAACATCAAGTATAAGCGATAGCAAGATCATACAATGAGATATCAGTTTTTTTCCCCTAAATTAAAGGTAATAGTCCTTGGTCTTTATTCAAACTCCACAGTTCTTTCTCTGGATACAGATGGCATTCTCCATTGAGGACAGCCCCAAATTGTCCCTGATTGTTGCACTGTTGGAATGAGCGAGTTCAAGGTTGATCATCACCCCCATGTTGCTGTTAGGGTGTACAGTGTTTTTCTGGTTCTGCTCATCTCACTCAGCATCAATTCATTCAAATCCCTCCAGGCTTCCCTGAATTCCCATCCCTCCTGGTTCCTAATAGAACAATAGTGTTCCATGACATACATATACCACAGTTTGCTAAGCCATTCCCCTATTGAAGGATATCAGGAGGACTCCAGGAGGATGGGAGTTCAAATCTGCCCTCAGACCCTTCACATTTACTTGCTGTGTGACTTTGGCTAAGTCACTTAATTCTGATTCCTTCACATCCAGGGCCATCTCCCATTGTCCTGATTCCTAACCGGTCACTGGATCCAGATGACTCTGGAGAAGTAAGGGTGATAAATTAGCACCATACCCCCTCACTAAGATCCAATTCATGTGCTTGTCATGGCATCACCTTCCTGTCATGATCTTCGAGAATGAAAGATAAACATCATCATTACTCATGCTTGAGGTTACCTTTACATAAAAGTCTCACTAACAACCCCATGGACAAAACAACCCCATGGTCATTTCCATTTGGTACCAGAGCTGAGAGAAATCAACCTAGGAAAGATTCAGAGCCCCTGTTCAGGATCCTTTATCCATAATTAGAGAAATGAAATTCCTGAGTCTTCCTGGCCCAAAGTAAACAATTGACTGAAGAGCCAGGACTAGAAGCCTGCCCTCTTTCCTGTTCTGAGAGTGTTACCTTCAGGAGGGGAATACAGTCACCTAGGGATAGCCCCAGGTATATGTGATCTGTCCTAAAGGCTGGGGGTGCGAAGGTGGGATTGGGTCCTCTAGCTCTTCACTGTCTTTATATTCTCCTTCCACAGTACCAAAAGAGATTGAACCAAGACTCTTTTCCCTTACAATATGCTCTGGAGCTGCTCACAGTCTATGTCTGGGAACAGATGTGTGAATCTGATGATTTCAACACAGTTGAAGGTTTCCTAATCATCCTGAAGCTGATTACCCAGTACAACCAGCTCTGTGTCTATTGGACAGTCAATTATAACTTTGAGGATCAAACCATCCGGAACTACTTGCAATCCCAGCTTAGAAAAGAAAGGTATTGATGTCTTCACTATCATTCTTCCTCTTGACTTGTAGTAAAGAATGAAAAGAAATTACCTAATCCAGCAGACTCTAGCTATCCCAGTAACAATGAAATTAGACCCTTAACATTTCAGAACCAGAAGAAACCTTGGAGAATAAGGTTTCTAAGTTATATGACGCCTTGAGACCAAGAAAGGACTTTGTATATATAACCTTAATTAATACTCAAAAAACAGTCTTGATTTGAGGGTAATACCTAGGTCACAAGTATCAGAAAAGGCTGCATTGGGTAATAACTACAATGTTGGAGTTAGGATCAGGAGAGACTTAGATTCCAACCTCTTAGCCAATCACTTCTATAAAATGGAGACAATAGCACCTGTCAAACAGGATTGTTGTAAGACTCCAAAGAAATAATATTTGTAAAACATTTTGAAAACTATAAATTGCTATTTACAAGTAAACTGTGTGTAACTATTATGCTATTTTATGAATAAGGAAACTGATGCTCAAGAAGTTTAAGTGGGGACGGCTAGATGGCACCGGCCCTAGAGTCAGGAGGACCTGAGTTCAAATTCAGCCTCAGACACTTAATAATTACCTAGCTGTGTGGCCTTGGGCAAGACACTTAACCCTATTGCCTTGCAAAACAAAAAAAGTTTAAGTGACTTGCTCAGGGTCGCACTGCTAGTCAATGTCAGAGGCAGGAGTGAAACCCAGATTATCTCCTGACTCATCTCTATTAAATTATGATGCCTCCTAGAGATGAGTTAATATAACGCTTCTATTTTAGAGAGAAGGTAACTGAATTGGAAAAAAGAGCAAATGTCTAAGGTCAAAAAGCATGACATATCCAGGACTAGAATCCAAGTGTCTGGGTTCCTGATAGTTTTCCCTTTGGACTGCAGGGAAGGGGAAGAGAAATAGTGAAAAAAGAAAAAAGACAACATTGCATTTATACATAGACACATGGGGTTGGAAAGAAACTCAGAAGCCATTTAGTGCCCCCTGCTAATTTTACATGGAAGAAATTGAGACAAAAGCAGGTTAAATAATTTGTACAAAGTTTCATAGACAGTGTTAGAGAAGGAATTTGAATCTAGGTGGTACTCTTTCCATTGCCTTCCTGTTTATGTTGTTCAGTCATTTCAGTTATTTTATCCGAATAATTATTTTTCCATTTGAGGAAACTGAAGACCACAGAGGATGTGTGGTCCAATAGCACACACAGTCAGAGAGATACTAGAACCCAGACCTTCGGAACCCCAGCTTCTGAACTCCCTCTGTCCTACCTTATCCTATGGATCATATCTTTACCTGTGAAAATTCACCCCTGATTCCTTTGTCTTGAATTTTTAGACCTATAATCCTAGATCCAGCAGACCCAACTAGTAATGTCAGCGGAAAGGATCCCAAACTCTGGAAACAGCTGGCCAAAGAAGCAAAAGCCTGGTTATCTTCCTCCTCTTTTGTGGAGAAGTATACATCATCTTGGACGCCAAGGAACGTACTGGTGAGAGAGAGACAGACAGAGAGAGATGAAGAGAGCCAGAGGGGGAGAAAGAGAGAGAAATGACAAAAAAACAGCAAGAGAGATAGAGATGAAAAGACAGAGATAGAAAGACAGAGACAGGAGAGAGAAGAGAGATACAATGGAGAACAAAGACATAAACAGAGAGAAGTGAGAGAGAGGAGAAAGAGAAGGGAGAAAGAAAGGTGTAACCTCTTCTAAGAAAAAGGGATTACTGAAGCTCATAGTAGCCACCTTCTGCTTGGGAAACACTAGTGAGAAAGAGTCTGTAAAACCCTTTAGAAACATTAAATCTTATATAAAGTATCAGTTGGTCAGCAAACTTATTTTTGCAAGGCAATGGGGTTAAGTGGCTTTCCCAAGGCCACACAGCTAGGTCATTATTAAGTGTCTGAGACCGGATTTGAACTGAGATCCTCCTGACTCCAGGGCGGGTGCTCTATCTACTATGCCACCTAGCCGCGCCCTGGTCAACAAACATTTTTAAGTACTTATTCAGGATCAGGCCTTGGACTGAGTGCTTGGGACCAGGAAGAAAGGCAAAAACACCAGGGATTTGTATTCCAAAGGAATAGGCAAACATACAAATAGCTAGGGGCATATGGGCTATATATAATATAAACAGGAGGTGATCTCAAAGGAAGAGACTGGGGAGAAGAAGGTTGGGAATGAACTCTTGCAAAAGGTGAGATTTGAGTTGACTCTTGAAAATAATACCTTCTTAACATATTGTTGCATTGGAGAAGAGGGAGAGATCAAGAAAGGGGCCCCAATTGTGATTCTTATGATATCTTATCTACCCCCTAGAGTTTTCCAAACAACTGTTTCCGGAGGAGAAATTGGATTTCAGTTGGAGCAACTTTAGGGTGGTTATCAATAAGAATTCTCCCCTCAAGATACAGTTCCATCTGCATGTCCTTTTGAGTCCTGGAAAATGAGTTTATTCTGAATCACCATTAGATATAACAGTGGGTCCTTGGGATTTGGAGGTGGTGGGAGAAAGCTTAGAGATCACTTAGTCTGACTCCTTAGTTTTATGAGGAAAAGGGGGAAATGAGGCAATAAACTGGGAAAAAACTTCTTCAAGATCCAAAGAACAAAATTCTACTTAGGTGGATCCATTAACCTTCCTGGGATTCAGTTTCCCCATGTGTCAAAATGAAGGGGGTAGCTTCTGCCATCCTTTCTGAGTTTTACAATTCTCTGATTTCCAGTATGTTTCTCTTCAGCCAGCTCTGCTTCAACAAACTCCATCCTGGGACCTGGACAACTTCAACAGTAAATTCCTTCAGCCTGACAAACAATTTCAGGATCAAGTGAGCAGAGCTGTAGACATCATATGCTCATTCCTGAAAGAAAACTGTTTCTGGAATTCATCCATTAAGATTCTCAGAATAGTCCAGGTAAGCCTCTAAGACTCCTAGATGGAACAGGGTCCCCAAAGGAAGGATTGGGCACTCCCTGTAACCAGAGGGGGTCGGAGTCAGAATTAGGGAGAGATTTGGGAGAGATTTGGCCCCAGTCATTTCATCTGGGGAGTATAAGAAGAAGGGAAATAAGAAAAGGAGCATTTAATAGGCATCTGTTTATCCTTGACCCTGAGCTAAGTAAGCTAACCTTGCAAATATTCTCTAATTCAATCCTTACAACAATCTTGAGAGGGAGGTGCTAATATTGATCCCATTTTACAGATGAACAAAACTGAAGACAGATGAAGTGACTTATAAGGAGGGAGGAGGGATGTTGATCTACCAGCTCTTCTAATTTGCTGGGAGATGCTCTAGAAATCTCAGAGAGGTCTCCCCCTCCTCCCCTGACATTCTCCATCCCCTGGCCCCCAGCTCTTAGGTCAGGTTGTTTTATTATTGTGGACATCAGGTTGCAGTGCTAAATCAAGTTACTAAGTGCCTCTACCTAGACACTGAGCCACCTCCAAGATCTCAGAAGAGGTAGAGAGCTCAGTTTTGATCCCAAAATGGGACAATTCCCAAGACAGTGCCTGAGTCAGAACCAAGCCAAACATTAGGGCATAATGAAAAGAGTCTGGAATTAAAATGGACTGGGTTCTAATCCAACCTCTGACATTTTTTGCCTGTATGGCCTTGGCTATCAATGTACCTCCTGGGCCTCAGTTTTTCTCAGTGAAATGAGATGGGTGGACTAAAATGAATTCTGAGGTTCCTTCCAGTATTATATCTTTGAGTCCATAAATACTCACAACTTGGACCTCTCTATGGTACATAAACTCACACCTTGGCTTCTCTATGGAGCCAGCTCATACCCACTCTGTGACTTGATTGTTAAATTTTCAGTGTGAGTATTGATTCTTTGGAAATAGACAAACACTACAAATCAGGACCTGGTTTATTGTTTTGTTGAGTGTCTAGACATAAAGAAAGTAATAGATAAAGTACTAATAATAAAGCAAGTTGAAATTACAAGGGCATTGTGGGTGAATTTTTAAGGAGGGATGAGGGAATCTAGCTGTTAAATATCCTCCAGTACATCCCTGTCACATCCTTGTTTATTTGGCATCATACTTAAAGGAGAACCTGTCTGAAGGGATCTCAACATAATGGAAAGCCTTCAGGTTGTTGTTACTATAATTACTATTACGTACCTCTATCTTTCTCATAGCACTCATGGCAAGAGCTTGCTCAAAAAGTGTTTGTTAAATAAATGGACCAAGGTGAATTCAAAATCAAGGCAGACTAGGATCAGTCAAAGAAGGTTCAGCTACGTAGACCAAAATGACATCACTATGTTTGAGACAAATTAGAGTTTGTTTGACTGTGGCTGATCAAACTAATATGAGCTCAGAATGCTCTACCGCAGGTGGGGGCATAGATAGTCCAGGTGAAGGCCTGGGGTGGAGATTCCAAACTTAAGGATCTCACCTTTCATTTGAGCTGCTCCAATTCTGCCTTCTTCATAGAACTCAGCAGCTCACTGATGCGGGCACACCATTCTGGGTGGTCCTGTGCCAGTGTCTCCCATGCTGTAAGATCAATTCTAAAGATCTTAAGAGAGATCTTCAGTCTCAGTATCACTTCTTCTGACTCTCTTGTGAGTGATTGCCCTGAATAATTTCTCTATAAAATAGTCTTTTTGGCAAGCATTCATCTGACGTCCTAACAATGTGTACAAGTCCATCATGATTGCACTCTCTGTAGTAAAGTTGGAATGTTAGGCAGTTTAGTTCAAGAAAGGATCTCGGGGTCTGGAATCTTCTCTTACCAGGTGATCTTCAGAATCTTCCTAAGACAATTTAAATGTAAATGTTTCAGTTTCCTGACATGGCACTAGTAGACTGTTCAGCTTTCACAGGCATATAACAATGAGGTCAGCACAGCGGCTCTGTGGACCTTCAGTTTGGTAGTTAGTCTAACACCTCTTCTCCCCATGCTTTCTTTCGGAGTCTCCCAAATACTGAGCTAGCTCTGATAATACGAGTGTCAACCTCATTGTCAATGTGTACCTCCCTGGAAAGGATGCAGCCAAGGTAAGTGAACTTGTCCATAGTACTCAAAACTTCTCCATTTGCTATAATTGATGGTTCTACAGATGGATGGTGTGGTGCTGGATGATGGAGCACCTATGCTTTCTTGGTATTAATTGTTAGACTAAAATGAGCACAAGGAGTAGAGAATCAACCCATACTCTCTTGCATCTCAGCTTCAGAGGTTGCACTGAGTGCACAATCATCTGCAAACAGAAGATCCTGCACTAACACTCCCTCTACTTTGGTCTTGGCTTGAAGCCTTTTCAAGTTGAAGAATTTGCCCTGAGAGTGGTAGCTGACCTTGAGGCCATGTTTATTCTCAGTGAAGGCATTTGAAAACATGGCTGAAAACATCAAGCTAAAAGGCATGGGAATGAGACTACAGCCTTGTTTCACTACATTGGTAACTGGGAAAATTCAAGAGCATTGTCCACTCTTCAGAACCCAGGCATGTCTTGGAACTGATGTACAATACTGATGCACTTCTTTCTCTAATCTGGGGTTGAGAATAGAGTCAACAGAATTCTTTAACCTTAATGTAGAATTTATACCATATGAGGAATAGGGAAACCTAATTTTGACATAGAGCCTGGACTAAGACATAGTGATCAGTGCTATGTCACAGGACTGTCAACAGGCCTTATTTTCCATTACAAAAGAAGATAGAGCTAGATCTTTGTATGGGGAGGAGCCCTGAGAAAGATGAGGAGTTGAGGAGGTAGAGAAGGCTCCTGCTGAGTGAGCAGTTTGACTCTGTGGCTCACAGGCCGTCTCTGAGGAGTTTCTTGGATAAATGAAGATACAGGACAGTCCCTGAGTACCAAGTGGCAACCTCCCAGTCTACCAAGAAAGAAAAAGAACTTCAACCTAAGAACCAGAGGCTGGCTGAGAAGTAACCACTCTCTACTCCTTTAGCCCTTCCTGTGAAGAGGTGGGGCTCTTCAGGTAGTTAGGGGAGAAATATCTACTCTTTCAATTCATGTAATAGATTCTAGCTGCCAAAATCATCAAGAAATGAACAATTTAAAGAAGTAAAACATTTAGGGTTTATTATGCTTAAGCACAAATTCAAGAGATAGAAAATTAACACTGGACCGGATTAGGATTCTAATGAAGCTTTTTATGGATAAAATTATATCAGGAGCCAAAGAAATAATTTATTTAAAATTTTTAAATTTATTTTATTTTTTCCCAACTATATGCAAAGATAGTTTTTTGTAAGATTTTTAGTTCCACATTTTTCTCCCTCCCTCCCTTTCCAAGCCTGTCTCCTTGACAGTGAGTAATCTAATTTAATTTACACAAACTTAACTACATTAAACATATTTCAATATTAGTCATGTTGTAAAAGAAGAATCAAAACAAAAGGGAAAATTCATTGAGAAGGGAAAATAAAACAAATTTTAAAAATAGAAAATAGTATGATTTGGTCTGCATTCAGAACAAAGTTCTTTCTTTGGATATGGATAGTATTTTACCATTACTAGTCATTTTAGAATTGACTGAACATTTTATTGCTGAGAATAGCTAAGTCTATCATATTTATTCATCACATAATGTTGCTGTTAATGTGTACACTGTTCCCTGGTTCCGCTCCCTTCACTTAGTATTAGTTCACTGAATTCTCTCCTGGGTTTTCTGAAGTCCACCTACTCAAGATTTCTTTTTTTAAATTTTTTGTTGAAGATAAAACTTCTTCAACAAGCCCTTCATTTTTTTCCAATTACCTGCAGAGATAGTTTTCAAATGATCTTTTTTGCAAATTTTTGGGTTTCATATTTTCTGCTCTTCTCCCTTTCTGCCCCACTCTGGGTGGTAGGAAACAATCATGATATAAATTATACATGTACAATCATGCTTAACCTATTTCTATATTAAACATGTTGTGAAAGTGGAATTATAAAGAACACAAAAGAAGTTTTAAAAAGTAAGCAAAATATGCTTTACTCTGCATTCAGAATTCATAGATTTTTTTCTGTATATCATGGGCATTCTCTTTAAAAGTCTCTCAGAACTGTCCTTGATCACTGAACTGCAGAAAGGAGTTGTAATTGATTCTAATTGATCATCTCACAATGCTGCTGTTAGTAGGCATATTATTCTTCTGGTTCTGCTCACTTCCCTCAGTATCAGTTCCTCCAAGTCTTTCCATGCTTTTCTGAAGTCAGAACACTCTTAATGTTTTAACAAAATAATAGTAATCAATCACTTTCATATACCATAGTTGCTCAGCTATTCTCCAGTTAATGGTTGTCCCCTTAATTTTCATATCTTTGCTGCCACTGAATATTCTTGTACATATGGGTCTTATCCCATAATCCCTTATAGTCTCTTTGGTCTTATCAAAGGATATACATAGTTTTATTGTCCTTTGGCATAGTTCCTAATTGCACTCCAATGGTTAGATCACAAGCATTGGAATTCATGACTCCACCAGCAGTGTATTAATGTATTAACGTCCCAGTTTCCCCACAACCTCCCCAACATTGATCATTTTTCTTTTTTTTTTGTTATTTTAGGCAATCTGATAGATATATAGTCATTTTAATTTTCCTTTCTGTATTAAATAATGATTTGGAGCACTTTTTCATATGACCATCTATAGTTTGATTCAGTTCTCTATATGTTTTAGAAATGAATCCTTTATCAAAAAAAATATCTAACATAGGTTTTTTTTGCAAGGCAACGGCATTAAGTGACTTGCCCAAGGTCACACAGCTAGGCAATTATTAAGTGTCTGAGACCAGATTTGAACTCAGGTACTCCTGACTCCAGAGCCGGTATTCTATCTACTGCACCACCTAGCCACCCTTACTAATATAGTTTTAGATTTGGTTCAGCTAGCCGCCCCCCTTGCATTTTTAAATTAATCCCCTTGCTATTCTTGACTTTTGTTGCTTGAGATTAATTTTATTACTATTTTTGTAGCTGTAAAATAGCTTATTGGGAGTTTGTTTATGGTGCTGATTAAATAATTTAATGTGGACAGAATTGTCATTTTTATCATATTAACTTGGCCTAAACATGAGCAAATGACATTTTCCAATCAATTAATTTGTATATTACATGTGTGTATTATATGTATATTATTTGTATATTATAAATATATATAAATTATGTATACATGAAAATATGTATAAATAGATCTAACTTTATTTGTGGGAGAAGTATTTTGTAATTGTATTCATATAGTTTCTGGGAGGTAGAGTCCCAAGTATATGATGTTGTCTTCAGTTACTTTAAATGGAATTTCTCTTTCTAACTCTTGTTCTTGGGCTTTATTGGAATATATAGAGATGCTAATGGTTTATTTGGGTTTATTTTATATCCTGCACTTTGCTAAAGTTATTTTTTTCAAATAATTTTTGAGTTGATTTTCTAGAGTTCTCTAATCATCTTATCTTCTATAAAGAGTAAAAATTTTGTTTCCTGAATATCAAGGGAATTAATGGGAAAAAATGCACAGAAAGGTGTCTTAGCCAAACCAGAACTAAAATTATTTTATAAAGCATCAGTCATCAAAACTGTTTGGTACTGGTTAAGAAACAGTTGTGGATCAGTGGAATATATTAGGTGCAAAAGAGACAGGATTAAATGACTATTGTAGTTTGTCAAAGGCTTTTTTCAGCATCTATTTAGATAACTATGATTTTGTTAGTAATACAGTCAATTATGTTGATCATTTTCCTAATATTGAATTATCCCTGCCTACTTGGTATAAATCCTATCTGATCTTGGCATATTATCCTAATAATAACTTGCTGTAATCTCTTTGCAAAGAATTATTTAAAATTTTTGCAACAATATTCATTAGGGAGATTGATCTATAATTTTCTTTCATTTACTCTTCCTGGTTTCAATATGAGCACCATAATGGTATCATAAAAGGAATTTGGCAGAACTCCTTCTTGACATATTTTCAAAAATAATTTATATGTAATTGGAATTAATTATTCTTTGAATATTTGGTCAAATTCCTTTGTAAATCCATCTGACTAGAAATTTTTTCTTAGGTAATTTATTAATGGTTTTGTTCAATTTCTTTTTCTGAAATGTCATTTTTAAGTATTTTATTTTCTCTTCTGTTAATCCGTGTGGCATATATTTTTGTAAATATTCATCCATTTCACTTATACTGTGCAAAATAGCTCTGAACAATTTCCTCCTCATTGGTGGTGAGTTCTCCCTTTCCATTTTTGATACTGGTAATTTGGTTTTCTTCTTTTTTTTCCTATTAATCAGATTAGCCAAAAGCTTATCTATTACATTTGTTTTTTCATAAAATCAACTTTTAGTATTATTTATTTATTTATTATTTCAATAGTTTTCTTGCTTTCAATTCTATTAATTTCTCTGGGGGTGGCTAGGTGGCATAGTGGATAAAGCACCGGTCCTGGAGTCAGGAGTACCTGGGTTCAAATTCGGTCTCAGACACTTAATAATTACCTAGCTGTGTGGCCTTGGTCAAGCCACTTAACCCTGTTTGCCTTGCAAAAAAACCTAAAAAAAATTCTTCTTTGATTTTCAGAATTTAATCAAGGATTTTTAATTTATTCTTACATATTCTTTTAGGCTTAAAAGTTTAAATAATAAATAGAAGTCAAATGAAAGTTTTAAAAAGGAAAATTCATAATTCCATGTTTCCTTCAATATTATAAATAATTTGCAGACTTCAACAGGATAGTAAACAGACTCCATAGGTAAATTAAATTAAATCAGGTAACAATTACATATTTAGGTGACTCAATGAATATAGCACCAGACCTAGAGTCAGGAAGATGTGACTTCAAACCTAGCTTTAGACAAGTATTAAAATCATCATAATAGTTTATAGAATTCTCATAATAAATAGAAAAGAAGCCAAAACTTCAACTCCACCCAAAACACCCCTGCCTCCCCTATATCATAAACCTTTTCTTTCTTTTGTCCTCCTTGGCTTTTTAAATATTCCTGCCAATGATAGGGCAAATAAGACCAGGACACATCTTCAGTGCCCTCCTCCAAGGTCAAGAGCTTCTGCTATGACATGAGACCAGAGGCAGCTCTTCTGAAAAAGCTGATGCTCCCGGGGGCAGCTAGATGGCGCAGTGGATAAAGCACCGGTCCTGGAGTCAGGAATACCTGGGTTCAAATCTGGCCTCAGACACTTAATAATTACCTAGCTGTGTGGCCTTGGGCAAGCCACTTAACCCCATTTGCCTTGCAAAAAAAAAAACCTAAAAAAAAAAAAAGCTGATGCTCCCAAGGAAAGCCACATTTCATCAGTCTAACTGAAAGAGGAGTGAATTAGGAATTAAGACACCCAGGACTTAGGTCCTGCTCCAACAGTAAGTCTGGGCTTCTGTTTCAGTAACAATAATAATAACAATAACAAATAATAGCATCTCTATAACACTTTAATCTTTGCAAAGCAGTTTACAAATATTACTTTCTTTGTTCCTCACAACAATTCTGGGAGGTAATTACTATTATTACCCCCCATTTTACAGTCAGTAGGAACCAAGTAGATGGTGAGGCCATAGCCCTGATCACCCTGCCTTAGTTCTGCTTCCATGTCAAAGTGAGATTTCCCTATTCCCCAAGCAGGTATATACTCTAAATTCAAGGCAAAAAAAAAATCTGCTGACTCCTCTCTTGCCCATGGTCATACAGCTAATATGGATCTCAGGGAAGATTTGAACTCAACTCTGACTCCAGATTCAGCACTCTATTCACTTTTATATCTCAGTGCTTCTATAAAATAAGAGGGTCAATGGGGGCAGGAATTCCCAAAAGCTCTCCCATAAAACACTCCAAATGCCTTAAAATTATGACTCTAACCAAATTCTAGAGTGGTAGAACCCACAGAAAGACTGAATGAAACAATTTTCTGACCCAAGACAACTTGGAAGATCTATGGGAAGGGTCTTTTCCACTGGGGTTGGAAGGGCAGCCCTAGCTGTGCTGTGCCAAAGCGAATAAGCCCTAACCTTCTAGGAACTGCCCTGCCTGAGTTTGTAGCAGCCCAGATATCTCAGCCCAGGGATCACCAATGACAACTTGGAAGGCCAGCATAGAAACTTTGCCACACCAGAGGGAGCATGGAACCCAGACCTCAGTGCAGACCCAGCCCTGGGGACTAGAAGCAGGTCTACAGAGCCCCCAGCAGCTGCTTCCAGAGTGCTCAACCCACAGATGGTAAGGGGGTCAGAGGAGAGATCACAGAGATCTCTCTGCTATTTCTAGGACAGGACTCTGTTACTTTTCCATACTCAGATCCAGGTCACAGACTGGGGGCCCCCCATTGCCATAGCAGAGCAGGGACCCTCCTCACAGTTTCAGATCAGAGGGGAATGCTTGTAATCATCCACAGACCAGGCCAGGAGAGTAGTCAGAAACTCTCATAAGACCCTGGAGAAATTAAGGTCCTGGGTGGGGGGGCATGTCCCCAAAACACTCAAAAAACTTGGGAAGTACATTAAAATCAGATCATAGGCTGGGGAAATGAGCAAACAGCAGAATAAAAACAATCTGGCCATAGATAATTACTTTGGTCCCATGAAGGATCAAAACACACACTCAGAAGATGACAAAGTCCAAGCTTCTGTATCTAAAGCTTCCAAGAAAACTAGGAATTGGTCTCAGGTTATGGAAGAACTCAAAAAAAGATTTTGAAAATCAAGTAAGGGAGAAGAAAAATTGGGAAGAAACATGAGAGTGATGCAGGAAAATTATGAAAACCAAGTCAGAATCTTAGTGAAGGAGAAACAAAAAAAATCAAAGAAAATAACATTTTAAAAACCAGTTTAGATCAAATGGAAAAAGCAGCCCACGAGGTCAATGATGAGAAGAATTCCTTAAAAAGCAGAACTGACCAGATGGAAAAGGAGATAAGACAAGTCTCTGAAGAAAATAACTTCTTCAAATATAGAAAGCAGCTAAGGGAAACTGATGATTTTTGTGAGAAATAAACAATAAAACAAAACCAAAAGAATGAAAAAACTAGAAGAAAATGTGAAATATCTCATTGAAAAACAACTGATCTGGAAAACATATCCAGGAGGGATAATTTAAAAATTATTAATCTACCTGAAAGTCATGACCAAGAAAAGAACCTAAACTTCATTTTTAAAGAAATTCTCTAGGAAAATTGCCCTGATATCCCAGAAACAGAGGGTGAAATAGAAATTGAGTGAATCTACCACATCTCCTGAAAGAGATCCCTCCCCCCCAAAAAAATTCCCAGGAATTACATCCAAATTCCAGAACTTCCAAGTCAAAGAGAAAATATTACAAGCACTGAGAAAGAAATAATTCAAATATTGTGGTACAACAATCAAGATTATACAGGATTTAGCAGTGTCTACATTAAGAGCTCATGGGTTTGGAATGTGATATTCTGCAAGGCAAAAAAGTTGGAATACAACAGAGGAACAATTCCCCAGCAAAACTGACTGCCCTTTTTCAGGGGAAAAGATGAATATTCTATGAAACAGAGGACTTTTAAACTTTCCTGCAGAAAAGACCAGAACTGAACAGAAATTTTGATTTCCAGGTACAGGACTCAGAGGAAGCATAAAGAAGGTAAATGGGAAGGGGAAGTTATGAGTAATTTGATGATGTTGAATTGCATGTATTCCTGCATGGAAAGATGACATTGATAATTCATATGAACCTTCTCATTTATAAGAGCAGCTAGAAAGATCATATATAGACAAGACACAGGAGGGAGTTGAATATAAAGGTATAATATATTGTAAAGATGGAGTCAATGGGCAAAAAAGGAATGTATTGGGAGAAAGGGAAAGCAGAGGTAGGCTAAGATATTTTACCTAAAATAGTCAAGTAAAAGCTTTTGCAATGGATTAGAAGGGGGGGAAAGGTGAGGGTGAATAAATGAGCCTTCATTTTCATCAGAAATGCCTCAGAGAGGAAAGAATATGCACACTCAAAAGGATATAGAAGTCTATCTTACCCTAGAAGAAAAAGGATAGGAAGGGGTCAGGGGGAGGGAAGGAGATTGTAGGGAATAGAAGAGAGGGAAGTCTGTGGGAGAGGGCAGTTAGATACAACACAACAATTTTTTCTAAAACAATTTCTTATGTCCAGACAAACAACAACAACAAAAAAAAATAAGCACTAATTCATAATGTTTGCTGATTTCTGAATATATATATATATAATGCTACTTTCCTAGATTATCCAGTACATATCTGGTATGAGGAAGCTAATGAGTGATCCCTCTTCTTGTACAGTTCTCCTGTGTTTTGTCCCAAGGGCTATGCCCCTGGAGATCATTATCCTAGGGTCTCTGTCCCCACTGTAGGGCTGTGTCCAATACCCCCCAACAGAAATTGTCTTTGGACAGGGTGGTCCCTGCCTCACAGTGATCCTTAGTCTTAGTTCTGCCCTGACACTTTCCCTTTTCCCCACATTCAGGGAGGTTCCTTTGCCACTGGGACTGCTCTCAAAGGCAAGTCAGATGTCAAGCTTGTTGTGTTTCTCAGCTGCCCCTCTGAATTCAGGATCCAAGGGAACAACCATGTAAAGATCATCAGAGAAATCCACATACAACTGGAAGCCTGTCAGAGGGAGATGCAGTTTGATGTGAAATTTGAGGTCTCCAATTCCAATAACTACAGGCTCAATTTCACACTGATGTCCAAGACCCTGGAGCACAGAGTGGACTTCCTTGTGCATCCTACCTTTGATGTTTTTGGTGAGCTTCCTTTAAAGGGAGATATGGGTGCTTCCCTCAGTCCTCATTCTCCCTATGAGTTGAGCTCATTGCTGGAGTCTCTGAGCCCTTACCCCCCTCCTCCATCCCCTGGTCTTTCTCTGTATTTCTTTAAAAAATGCCTTCTTTTTGGTCAACCAGGATTCCCATCCAGATCCCATTCCAGAGAACTTGAGAGCAAAGTGAAAATCTAGTTGCTCTTGACTGCTGTTCAATTGGTTTCAAATGTATTTTGAGGAGGAGCAGCTAGGTGGAACAGCAGATAGAGCCCTGGCCCTGGAGTCAGGAGAACCTGAGTTCAAATCTGGCCTCAGACATTTAATAACTACCTAGTTGTGTGACCTTGGGCAAGTCACTTAACCCCTTTGCCTTGCAAAAAAATCCAAAAAAAATGTATTCTGAGGTTCTGGCTTAACCCTAGTTCCTGCTTTGATTGAAGACCAGGTAACCATATCGAGCCTCTTTTCCTCCCACTCCCGCTTCCTGCAGTTTCACTCCTAGACTTTGTCCCTCCCCCCTCCCCCTGCTTTCTGACCATCTCAGTGGAACAGGAGACTTGGACCCAGAAAAGTCGAAATAACTGAATTCAAATCCTTCCTGAATTCTATGCAATCCTAGGCAAATCAGTTAATGTCTCAGTTTTCTGATCTATAAAATGAATATTGTAATAGGATCAATGCTGTCCTGAGGACCATATAAGATTATATTTCATATAGATGAACATATGTATAGCTGACAGCCAGAATATCAGACTCCTTCACTGACAGATTAAGTTCCCAAAGGGTAGCTAATGATTCCTTTCTCAGAAGACCAGCCTGAGAAACTAGGTTTCTAGTACTATTATTCATAAGCCCCCACTAATAGTGTTTCCATTGATAATGAGTCAATGGTCTCAACTTTCAACAAATGTATTTACTGAAAAAGTATGGAATGTATAGATTCTATGAAACATTTTCCCCAAACTGGGGGTATAATCCCACTGAACATGAAATGTCTTGAAAAAAGTGGACTCAAACTTAAAATGTAAAGGTATAGGACACATTTGCCTTATAAGGAATATATGTGATAAAGTAAGACCTCACAAGAGCTGGTACTGGAACTCATTTTCTTCCTTTGAGGAAAGCTCATTATAGTTCCTGTAGGTAGAGTTTTGTACTGGGTTCTGAAAATCAGTACTTTCTAGAATCCATAGATATCATTCTCTCTGTTCTGAGGGGTTCACACAACATCCTGAAACTACTTCCTTCCTCAGATCATTAAACTCCTGTATCCCTCTGTATTCTCATTTCACTGAAACTGCTCTCACTAACATGACAGTGACAGTCAAATCCAGTGGCCTTTTCTCAGTCCATATTTTTTTGCAAGGCAATGGGGTTAAGTGGCTTGCCCAAGGTCACACAGCTAGGCAATTATTAAGTTTCTGAGGCCGTATTTGAACTCAGGTACTCCTGACTCCAGGGCCAGTGCTTTATCCACTGCGCCACCTAACCGCTCCCCAGTCCACATTTTCTTTGACCTCTCTGCAGCTTTTGACATCATTGATCACGCCTCCTTGATACTCTCTTCTCACTTGGTTTTCAGGACATCCTCCCTTCCTGGTTGTCCTTCTCCTGCTTCTTCTTTGCCCATTCCTCCTTCAGAGCATGCCCTCTTTCTGTGTGTGTCCCACAGGGTTCTCTCCAGGACCCTTTTTTCCTTCCTTCTCTTCAGCTGATCTCTTCAGCTCACATGAATTTAATTACCAGTTCTAGGTGGATGATTTTTCAGCGTTCTCTATCTTTCTTTAACCACTCTGCTCACCTGTAATTTTTCTGAGATCTGGGATACTAAGGAATGAGCAGACTACTGTTTTTAGGACAACTGCCTTTAAGAGGGATTGAAGAAAGCTTTAACACTGAAAAACCTATGGGGAAGTTCCCTTAAATTCATTCCATTCCCCAAACTACCTTGTGAAACAGATTTACGTTCCTTAATACCTCATCCAGATGATCTGGGACTTCATCCACAGGCCATTTTTGATAGGGTGAGATCAGGACCTGCAAAGGGATTGGGGAAGGGGAAAAGCTTAGTTAAGTAAAGAGTGGGGGAAGGAGGAGTTAAGATGAGCTTACAGGAGAAAAGAAAAAAACTTCTACAATAATAGATTGTAATTCAAAATTTATCATTTTAAATTCTTTTTCCTTTTTTGAGGTCAATTCAATTTAGACTGGTCAACAAAACCCTAGGAGTAGTCATAATTTAGGGTCAACTTTTAGTTGTGCAGCACTGATAATACTGGCTCAAATTCAACATGGGGGATGTGCAATGGAGACCTTCTGGGATCTCTATCCCTAGAGCAAGCTTAGAGAAATATGGAAAGCCCAAGCAGCCATTAGTCCAAGGTTATTAGAGCAAGAAATTGGGGGCGGGGAGGTGGATAGACAGACCCTTCCAAAGCTATGATTTCAGGTATACACCTGGGGGCCCCACAGCTTGTCAAAAACAGATCTAGTACCCCAATTCCCTAATTTGATCTGCATCACAGCACCATTACTGACGACCTCCATCAGTTTGGTCTTAAAAAAATAATAATTAAATTAAGCATGTATTAACCCTCAGAATTAATAGGGGGCAACTTTTACTAAGGAATAGAACAAACAGAAATACATTGACATACAAGCTTATTGAAATTTCTGTAAGTTTGCTGATTTTGCAGGTAGGTATCTTTGGGTGTCTGGCTAAAAAAAAACCTGGACTCCTAAAATGGAGTTTTGCAGATGGTTTATTTGTACTATTACACTATCATAAAAGGGAGTGGGAATCTGAAAAGCTACTTTCTAGCTTTGTCCATCAAAGGGAGCAGCCCTCAACTCAGGATGGGGCAGGATCTCAGATACATTGCCTAGGAGGACATGCCAGGAGGAATGAGTCTTCCTTGACCTTTCTGCCTTTTCAGTTATATAAGACTCCTACAAACCATGGGAATCTTCCCTCTCCAGGATGCCGATGATACCCAGTGACCTTTGATTTGTTATTCGAAATCAATAATATTCATCCATGAATGGAGATAGAGAGATGGCAGAGCAAGAAACTATACCTCTTCCACTCACAATGGCAGATAAAGTCCTCAGCTGACTATTACCTTCTCATAAGTCTAGGGAAAAACCCGAGAAGCTAGGTTTCTAGGTGGGGTTATTACTGTTATTTGTCCTTCATTCTCAAAGGGGAACATGACATCTGCAAATTGATGCCATGACAGGCAAGTGAATTGGATTTAAGTGAGGGAGAGCTGTGCAAAGTCACCAGTCTCACTTTCTCCTCCAGAGCTATGTGGATCTAGTGGCAAGATAGGGATCAGTATGGATGCAATAGGAGACCTTGACCTTTTTAAACAAGGGTCTTTAATGGGTCTCAGGTTGACTGAGGCAAAGTCCATTCAGTAAATAAAGCAGGTAACTAAAGAAATGAAACAAAAAGTGGTCTCTTTGGCATAATCAAAAAAAAAAATCAACCTGGGAGGGGAAGACCCTCAGGGTTTCTGGCCAAAACAAAAACAATTGCTATTTAAATTCACTCTGAGTGAGTCAGGGCCCAAACTATGACCAAGTGAGTTTGGGATCTATTGCTGGCCAATCAATGAGTGCCAGAGGAGGTCATCAGTAATGGTGCTGTGATGCAGGTCAAATTAGGGAATTGGGGTACCAGACCTATCTTTGACAAGCTGTGGGGCCCCCCAGGTGTATACCTGAAATCAAAGCTTTGGAAGGGTGTGTCTATCCACCCCCCCCCAATTTCTTGCTCTAATAACCTTGGACTATCTTACCAGATTTCAGTGATCAAAATTTACATTCATTTAGGCAGAAGGTGAGATTTTGACTAAGACTTAAAAGAAATCAGGAAATCTAAGAGACAGAGATGAAGAGGAAGAGAATTCCAGATATAGAAGACAGACAGTCTTATTCAAGGAACAGGAAGAAGACCATTGTCACTGAATCATAGAGTACATGTGGAGATAATGGATTGTTACTAATAACAGTATTAAAGGCTTCATTATGGTTGCATGCTAGCAGAATGTAAGCCCTGATAATTCCAACCCTTAACTGGAAAGCTGTGGACTACACACCTATGGTGCACAAATTAGTGCAGTTAGTCCTGGAGAAGCTTGAGCCCAAATTAGCTGCAGTATATTGAAATTTTTAGCCACAACTACTTTCTTTGAAAGACCACCTATCGGGGCAGCTAGATGGTGCAGTGGATAGAGCACCAGCCCTGGAGTCAGGAGGACCTGGGTTCAAATTTGACCTCACACACTTAATAATGACCTAGCTGTGTGGCCTTTGGCAAGCCTCTTAACCCCATTTGCCTTGCAAAAACCTAAAAAAAAAAAAGAAAGACCACCTATCAGACTTTAGAGATTGTTCAATTTTCCATCATTCGAGGAAATGACAACACTAATGAAATCACTGCCTCTTAAAGTATATTTATAAGAATTTTATTCTTTTCAAGTTATTTTTATATACATTCTCTCAAAACTTAGATGAAAGCCATTTTATCTAATCCTTGGTGATTCTACAACATTACTAAACATAGTACCCATTCTTGTCTTCCAGACCATTTTTAAGTTAATATTAAATCCCTAGTTTTGACTGAAGACAGGTGAAATACTCCACATATTTCCCTAATATTTCTTTTTCATCATGACTACCTGTGTCTAGTGGTGATTTCAAGTTTGTAGTACTAAAATATTATGCAAAAGTACTTTGAAAACTATACAGTTGGAGCAGCTAGGTGGTGCAGTGATAGTGCACTTACCCAGGACTAAGGAGGGCCTGAGTTCAAATCCAGCCTCAGATACACACTTTTTTAAAAAACCTTACTTATCTGTGTGACCTTGGGCAAGTCAATTAACCCTATTGCCTTGAAAAAATCAAAGAGAAATGAAACTGATAGTCAATTTTATTATTTTTTTAATTATAGGTCAATGGGTTTCAAAATACCAGCCAGACCCTGAGATTTATATCAAACTCATCAAATCACCTAGAAGATACTTTGATGGTGTACTCACAGAACTGCAAAGAGACTTCAGCAGATCTCATCCTACCAAGCTTAAGAATCTAATCTGCCTAATGAAGTACTGGTACCAACAGGTAAATTTTTTCAAATAGTCCTTCTAGTTTTCACATTCATAATTTGCTATTAATGTTGCATTCCTAGATTGGGTTTACAGTTTACAAAGGGTTCTCACAGCAACCTTGTGGGGCAGGTAACGCAAACACTGTGACCTCCATTTTATAGATAAGGACACTTGAGATTCATGGAGGTGTGATGACTTTAACTATAACTTGTATCAAAAGTTCATTCAAACTCAGATATCCTGGATCCAGGTTTATCAGTCTTTCCATTGCAGTAAAAAGGTACCTGCCTGTTCAAAGGGCAGCATCAGGTGCTAAGCCACAAGTTCTTTCAACAGATAGCTCTAGGGAAAAGACAAAATAACTGCTTTGGGGTTTCCCAAGTGTCTTTGCCCCATATTTTCACTCCCAAGCATCTTTAAAGGCTCCCTAGCATCAACTCAAAGATGTAAGCCACACCTAAATGTTTATGGTGTCACTCTCCTGCCACCTAAATGATTCAGTGAATATTTATCTTGGAAACTCTTGTGCTACAAATAAGACAGCCCTTGACCTCAAGATGATTAGGTTCTACAGGCATGGCTGGGGGTGGAGGGACAAATATATAAACACAAGAAAGCAGACATAAAATAGCAAGAAATTATGTCAAGAGGATGAGAATCATCATTCCGGAAAAGAGTCTATAAGGGCCTCTAGAGACCCTGAGTTGTTGTTAGAAGAAAGCTGAAGACTGGTTCTATGAATCTGAGTTGAGAAGGAATGATATTTTTTAATGGTGAGAGAGAGGTGGGTTGTGTAGGGACCATATATATAGCAACATATGGGGATCATGGGAACCATAATACACCAACCTCACCAGAACAGAGAATGCATTAATGATAGCAATTGTAAAAAAAGACTAGAAAAAGAGGTAAAACCTTGATTGTGTTTTCCTAAAAGAAAGAACATTTTGCATTAAATATTTCCATAATGTTGCAACAACTGAACACCAAAGGACAGGTAGCAGGACAATTGAAAATTCAGTCTTGTTATGCAAATTATGCAATCTTATTATGCAAATAAATATAAGGAAATGATCCTGTGTTGGTCAAGACCATAGTCACAATTCTGAATGGGAAAGTCAACAAAAAGTCACAGCATTTTTTCCAATCCAACACAGCTTAGGACTACCAAAAAAGAGGTATATAAACACAGGGGTGGAGGATTGACTAGGAGCACAACACAATGGAAGTGGCAAAAGCCATAGGCTTTGGCACAGCAGCAACAATTAGTTCTAAGATAAATTTAGGGGACTGAACACCTGGTCATCAAAAAATTCTAGGAGAACCCTGTGCTAATACTAGGAACAGAAGAAGAGGTAGCTACTATTTGGTCATTGTCGATTATTACCCAGTTCTAGGTGCTCAGTTCCAGGGCAGAAAGGAGCAGTTACAGTCAAGACAGAGTAGAGGCCCTCCCTACATGACCAGAATGAAGACCAAGATAGCAGTATCTAGACCTCTCCCTGTATCACCACACATTTGAAGAAACAGAAAACCTATAGACCCCCAAACCAAGCCAAGAAAGTGCAGAAAGACAAAAAGACAGAGATTCTGACAAATCATTCCTCTCAGAGGTGAGCAGAACCAAACTCTAATTTAAGGTTCACAGTTAGGAAATATATATATACATATATATGTATGTATTATTAGAGAATGAAAACTTCAAAAATAATGTAGAATGGGGCATCTAGGTGGTGCAGTAGATAGAGCACCAGCCCTAGAGTCAGGAGTACCAGAGTTCAAATTTGGCCTCAGGCACATAATAATTGCCTTGCTGTGTGACCTTAGGCAAGTCACTTAACTCCATTGCCTTAAAGAAATAAATTTTCAAAAATTTAAAAAAATAAATGCAGAAAAGCAGAGACCTTTTCAGACAGTAATACAATAAAAATGCATTCAATAATGCATCTTTAAAGCATAGAATAAAAATCAACAAGAAACTTTGTAATCTAATCCTAATGAATAAGTGGGTCAAAGAATATAAAAGTAATCAATTTCATTAAAGATAATGACAACAAAACAACATAAAATTTGTTGGGAGAGGTTGGTTTTTGATTTTTGCAGGACAATGGGGTTAAAGTGACTTGCCCAAGGTCACATACATCAAGATCTGAAGCCAGATTTTAACTCAGGTCCTCTTTACTCCAGGATCAGTGCTCTATCCACTGCACAACTTAGCTGCCACCAATATAACAAAATTTTGTGATATTCAGTCAATATAGTACTTAAGAGAAGTTTAATATTTTTAAACATGTATCAATAAGAAAGAGAAAAAGCAGATCAATGAATTGGAAAAACAACCAAAAAACACTAGATAAAAATTTAAGATTACTATTTAAATACCAAAATGGAAATCCTAAAAATCAAAGGAGAATAATAAAATTAAAAATGATAAAATTAAAACTAATATATAAAACTAAAACTGATCTTATGAGGGAAATACAAGATAGATAAACCATGGGCTAATTTGATTTATAAAAGAAAGAAGAAAATTTAATTAACAGTATCAAAATTGAAAAGGGTGAATGCACAACCAATGAAGATGAAATTAAAGTAATTATTAGGAACTATTTTGCTCAACTTTTTAACCTTAAAAACAAAATTTTAAAATTATAGGATTAAAATAAAATGACAGAAAATACAGGTTAAACATGGAGTTTTATGCTATGGAATTTACCATTTAAGTGGAAACCATTCTAGTAATGATCACCCCAACCTGAGGGAGATCTGAAAACTTACAGGGTAGCAAGGTAGGGGGGGGAACATAATATACATAACAAGGGAAGACAAAACCTTCAACTTTCCTGGGTATCATTCTATTATTTGATATCAAAGAGAACCATAATCATTAAGGAATGAGAAACAGTCAACTTAAACAGAGGACATGGTCATAAGTCTATTGTGTTAATATCTCAAAAGAAGAAGGAAAGAATGAAAAAGAGCTGCACTAAGAGAAGGGAAAAGAAGAAGGATGGAAGAAATTATTTCATAAAATAGAGGTTCAACAAAGAGCTTTCACAATGGAAGAGAAAATGGAGTTAGGGAGGAACAGGCAAAAGACTGGTTCAAGTAGGGTAAAAATATATACCACATAATCAATTTAATTGATGATAGAAATTACTCTTATCCAACAGGAAATAGTAGGGAAAGGGCTAAATAAAAGGAGGGAGGAAAGTGATTAAAACAAAATACATAAAAAGAAGATATGATGGTTAGAAGCAACAGCATAGGTTCCAGCAGCTATATAGCAAACCAACAAGGAGGATCCCAACCCCAAACTAAGTCCAAACCTTGGGAACACTGGACCAGGTTGGAAATAAATCACTGCATAGGAAGAACCAGGACATAAAAGAGGAAACAAACCTCTACAAAGACAAGCCCTGAACTGCATGGGCAACTCCTTGGCCAACAACAAGTCTGGGATCAGACCCCAGGTCCAGCAGAACAAACTTGGGTCTATACTCCCTGTTCCCCAAGATTAGAACTCAGACAATCAAGACTAGCAAAAAAAGCTAAAAGAGAGCTCACCATAGAAAACTACTATGCAGATAAAGGTGAAATAATGCCACCTCAGAAGAAGAAAACAGTGAAAAATTATTTACAGGGGAAGTCTCAAGAGTCTGTGAATTGGACTCAAATTCAAAAGCTCACAGAAGAATTTAAAAAAGAATTTAAAAACCAAAGAGAGAAAAAAGAAAAATGAAAAAAGAAATGATAGTCATGCAGGAAAATTATGAAAATTGACCAAAGAAATCAGCTCTTTTAAAAGTAAAAATAACTGACTGGAAAAGGAATGTAACTCTTCAAAAAATAAAATCAACTAACAGGAAAAATAATACAACTCAGCAAAAAATTAAAATTAACCAGCTGGAAAAAAAACACAAAAGCTAAATGAAGAAAATAAAACCATTAAAATTAGAATTGAACAAATAGAAACCTATGAATCTACTAGACTACAAGATTCCATCAAAGTAAAATGGTTGGAAAAATTGAAGAAAATGTAAAGTACCTTTTAAGAAAAAACAAATGACCTGGAAAATAGATCCAGGAGAGATAATTTACAAATTATCGGACTACCAGAAAGCTTAGATCAAAAAAAAGAGCCTGGAAAATATCTTTCAGGAAATTATCAGGAAAAGTTGTCCAAATCTGCTAGAACAAGAAGATAAAATAGCCATTGAAAGAATGCACAGAACTCCTCCAGAAAGAGACCCCAGGATAAAAACTCCAAGAGCTATCATAGTCAAATTCAAGAATTCTCAAATAAAGGAGAAAATACTACAAGCAGCAAAAAAGAAACAATGTAAATACAAAGGAAATACAATCAGACTTCTACAGGACTTTTCAGCTTCAACACTGAAGGACCAGAGGACCTGGAATAGCATATTTCAGAGGGCAAGGGACCTTGGACTACAACCAAGAATTTACTAACCTACAAATTTCAGCATATTTTGTCAGGGAAAACATTGGATATTCGTTGAAGAGGACTTCCAAAATTTCCAGATAAAAAGACCAGAACTGAACAGAGAATTCAATCTCCAAATACAAGGCTCAAAAACTGCATTAAAAAAGTAAACAAAAAGGGGGAAAAAACCAAAACAAAACAAATTTTGGTCAAGAACATCAAATTGTATATAACCCTATAAGGGAAGATATGACTTGTAACTATTGAGAATTGTATTTCTCTTAGGATAGTTTAAGGTTGAATATAATTGAAGAGATTGGATTTAGAGGATATGATTATGGCTGGTTCTTGTCTTTCTATTGAAGAGGACCAAGATGACATCACTATGTTTGGAATGAATACCCCAGATGAAAAGCTGTGGGTGTTTACTATAAACTTATGTGTTTCAGTTTCCTTTGACCTACTTTAACTCTGTCTTGCTCATACTATGCTGGGTAGTTGTGGGCCATTGTCTCCCATACCATATAATCAATTTAAAATTCTTAAGAGAGACCTTCAGAGTGTCCCAGTGATTTGAGCACTTGGAGACTCTATAATCAATTAAATCAGAAGTGACTTTAGGGGCAGAGAATGGGTAATACTTAGAAGATTTGGACTTAATACATACTTTAGTTAGCAAGGGTTCAAAGACCTTGATTGAGGAGCTAAAAGGGGGATAGTGTGGGAAAGAGTACACTTGGGATACTCTTGGTACAAATGGTTCATGAAATGATTTAACTTTGCTCATGAGGATTGAGTGTCCCTGGAGAATACATGAAAAGGGGTAAGGTATAAAATGATTATAATTTGATGTGATTCAGGACTCTTGAGAAGTGTATTTCTAATGAGACAGAAAAGGGGAGGGTACTTAGTGATGATGAGGCAAGCCACTTATTGAACAATCAAGCAATCAACCTATCAACCTATGATTGTATTTTGATAGTACTTTGAGCTTATCAAACAATCAAGCAATTAATCAAACTTTGATTGGTGGCACTTTGATTAGAAGTACTTCTACTGATAAATAACATCAAGTGAAGAGGCATAAAGATCTAGAGGGAAAGAAGGGAAGGAGTGAACACTTGAGTAAATTCTATTTAATAGATTTGACTCCCACTTGGGTTTAAAAATCTATCCTACTCTACAGGGAAGTGGGAAAGGGGAAAGAAAGAAAAGGGAAGAAGGGACTGATCAGAGGTAAAGAAAAGGTATAAATGAAAATAAACTGAAAGTTAAAATTTAAAAGAAAAGTTAAAGGGGAAAGGGAGTAAAACTTTGGTGAGAAGGAAAAAGAGGAAAGGAAAGAGAAAAATATAAATGGGGAAACATAGCATGGAAGGAAACAAAGAATTGGTCATCTTAACTGTAAATGTGAATGGGATGAACTCTCCCATAAAATGGAAACAGATAGTAGAATGGATTAAAAATCAGAATCCTACAATATATTGTTTACAAAAAAACTCATTTGAAACAGATACACCCAGCAAAAGTAAAAAATTGGAGCAAAATATATTATGCTTCAACTAAAGTAAAAAAATAAGGGGTAGTGATCTTGATCTCAGACAAAGAAAAAGGAAAAAAATAAATATCATTAAAAGGGATAAGGAAGGAAACTACATCTTCTTAAAAGATACCATAGGCAATGATGCTATATCATCGTTAAACATTTATGCACTTAGTGATATAGCATCCAAATTTCTAGAGGAAAGCTGAATGAGTTACAAGGAGACATAGCAAAATTTTAATAATGGGGACCTCAACCTCCTGTCAATGTCATTGTCAATGTGAACCTCCTTGGAAAGTACACTACCAAGGTAAGTGAACTTGTCCACAGTACTCAAAACTTCTCCATTTGCTACAGATGATGGTTCCACATATGGATGATGTGGTGCTGGCTAATGGAGCACCTGTGTTTTCTTGGTGTCAATTGTTAGACCAAAATGAGTGCAAGCAGCAGAGAATAGATCTATACTTTGTTGCATCTCAGCTTCAGAGGCTGCATTGGGTGCACAATCATTTGCAAACAGAGGATCATGCACCAACAGTTCCTCCACTTTTGTTCTTGGCTTGTAGCCTTTACAAGTTAAAGAGTTAAAAAGTACAATAGCTGACCTTGAGGCCATGCTCATTCCCATTGAATGCACTTGATAATGTGACTGAAAACATCATACTAAAAAGTATGGGAGCAAAGATACATCCTTGTTTTACTCCACTGGTGACTGGGAAATCTCAAGAGCATCATCCGTTATCCAGAACCCAGGTATGCATGCTATCATGAAACTGATGTAGAATACTGATGAACTTCTCTGGGCAACCAAATGCTGACATTATTTTCCATAAACTCTCATGACTAACAATATCAAAGGCCTTGGTCAGATCTACAAATGTTGTACACAGACCCCTGTTCTTTTCTGACATTTTTTCTGGAGTTGTCAGGCAGCAAACACCATACTGATTGTTCCTCAACCCTTTCTGAAGCTACACTGGCTCTCAGGAAGGTGATCAACTTATGAGGGATCAATCTATTAAGAATGACTCTGGCAAGACTCTTACCAACAAAGACTAAAAGAGAAATACCCCTGTGATTGTCACAGGACAATCTATTCTCTTTACCTTTATAGAGATGGTCGATGGAGGCATCCTTGAATTCTTAGGGGACAACTTCATGTTATATAACCTGGAAAATTTCAGTCAATTTTTGGATGAACGATGGACCCCCCCCACCTTGTAGATGTCAGCTGGAATAAAATCAGCATCAGGTGCTTTGCCACTTGAAAAGAGCCTAATGACATTCCAAACCTCTTTTTCAGTTGAAACTTCAGCTAGGGATTGACTGACTTCAACTTAAAATAACTGGTCAATGACTTCTGCCATGATTGATAATGGTCTATCAAGATCACTTTGGAAATGTTCAGCCCATTTCTCTAGAATCATGTCCTTATCATCAATGTAACAGACCAAGAAATAACCTATCTGTCAGCTGTATGGAAAGGGAAATAATTTTCACAGCCAGGCATTCAGATATGGATATCATTTTTAAAATATATAGGAAATTGCATCAAACTTATAAGGTTACAAGTCAAACTCCAATTGACAAATAATCAAAGGATATGAACAATTTTCAAATGAAAAAATTAAGGCTATATATAATCATATGAAAAAATATTCCAAATTATTACTGAGAAATTCAAATCAAAACAAGTAGGAGAAATGCAAATCAATACAAGTAGGAGGTTCCACCTCATACCTATTATATTGGCTAAGATAACACAAAGGAAATGTTGGGACGGTTGTGGGAGACTTGTGATAATAATGCATTGTTGGTGGAATTGTGAACTGATCCAACCATTCTGGAGAGCAATTTGGAATTATGCCCAAAAATCAATAAAACTGATCAAACCCTTTGATCCAGCAATACCAATACTAGACCTTTATCCAGAAGAAATCATTAAAAAATGGGAAACATCCCCCCATTCCAAAATATTCCTAGCAGCTCTTTTTGTGGTGGCAAAGAATTAGAAACTGAGGGGATGCCCAACAACTGAGGAATGGCTGAATAAGTTATGGTATAAGAATATTATTGTAATACCATTCTTCTATAAAAAAAACTGTAAATAATCATACTCTAGAGAAGCATGGAATGAATTACAGGAACTGAAGCTGAGCTAAGGGAACAGAACCAAGAGAACATTGCACACATTGTACACATCATTATGAGTTGATCAACCTGGATGGATGCAGCATCTCTTAGTAGTTCAGATAAAAAGGACAACCCTAGGAGACCAGGCATGAACAATGCTATTTCCATCCAGATGAGGAAAAACAAAATAAAACAAAATAAAAAAACCCCACAGAATCTGAATGAATACTACATTCACTTTTTAAAATTTTCTCTTATGTATTTCTTTCCTATGTCATATTTTCTCTTTTCCCTTAATTCTAATTCCTCATACCAAAAATGACTAATCTGTAAACATGTTAAACACAAATGTGTATGTACAATATTCACCTGACTTTTTACCACTGAGGGAAGGGGGGGTTGGGAAGAGAGGGTGAAAGGAAATTATGTAACTTAATAATATGCATCTGCAGTGAGGATGAATTGAAAAACTTTCATAACATATAATTGGAAAAATAAAATAAAATATCAATTAAAAAAGGGAATCAGTCTTTTTCCAGGAATATAGTTTGAGAAACATTATATTTTGGGCAACTAGGTGGCACAGTGGATAGAGCACCAGCCCTGGAGTCAGGAGGACCTGAGTTCAAATCCAGCCTCAGACACTTAATAATTACCTAGCTGTGTGACCCTGGGCAAGTCACTTAACCCCATTGCCTAGCCACCACCCCCCAAAAAGAAACATTATATTTTGACATTAGGTATAGATAAACATCTCACATCTATATCAAGATTTAAGTTCAAAAAGGGTACATTATCTAGATATAAAGGGGGAAATAAGCAAATTAAAGAGCATGGAAGAAATTACCTAAAAGATTCATGAATAAAGGAGTTCATTACCAAACAAGAGATAGGAAGGCTCACAGGAAGTAAAATGGACAATTTTTGATTTCATGAAATTAAAAAAATTTGCACAAACAAAATCAATGAAGGTAAAATTTGAAGGAAAGAAATAAACTGGTGGGAAAGTTTTACAGCAAGTTTCTCTGATAAAGATTTAATTTCTCAAATATATAAGGAACTGAACCAAATTTATGAAAAAAATTGATGAATGTCAAAGAATATGAACAGGCAGTAATAATCAGATAAATATTCATTAAAATAACTCTGAAATACCACCTCACATCTGTCAGACTGACTGAAAAAAACAAAATGACAAAAATTGGAGGGGATGTGACAAAATAAGTACATCAGTGCACTATCATTGTAACTTTGAACCAGTCAAACCATTTTGCAGAACAATTTGAAACTTTGCCAAAAGTGCTTAAAAAACTGTGCATGTGTAAAAATAAAATTAAAAACTTTGCATACTCTTAGATCCATGATAACTGCTAATAGACTGATATCCAGTAAAGGAAAATGAAAAAGGCTCACATGTACAAAATTATTTGTATGGTGGCAAAGTATTTAGAAATTGAGATGATATCCATCAATTGAGGGATAATTGTGATATAATTCTATTTGACATAAGAAATAAAGTAGGTGGTTTCAGAAAAATCTGAGAATACTAAAATGAACTGATACAAAGTAAAATTATCAGAATTAAGAGAAAAATGTACACAGTGATGTGGAAATTGGTGATGCCATCATAAAGATGAGAATTCTTTGAAAATGAAAAACTCATGACTAACTCTGGAGCTGGAAAAGCTCAGGATTTTTATTTCACAAGGCTAAAAGGTCACCAAAATAACAAAGACCTAGGAAAGAACTTAGATGAAAGAAAAGAGAAGGAAACAACAGGGAGACCAGGAGAGGAGAGAAGAAAAACTTAGATCAATATAAATCTGGTCACATGGAGTTTAGGTCATATTGCTTCAATGGTTTAGGCTGAGAACACATGGCTCTAGGTTAAAGAGAAAATAGTCATCCTGCAAAGAAGAAAAGAGAGGAAAAGAGAGAGCTCCAGGAAACTTTGCTTAAATATATGTTCATAGTGGGTTGGACAAGGATAGTTCTTGGGGAGTGGTTTAGCATTTATTTACATTATTTACACATTCTCCAATACCACAGGGGCAGCCCCCCAAGGAGTGGCTAAGACAGTACTCATTGTTCATGGGTGGTGTTCTATGCACCAGTCTTCCCTGTCCCAAAGGGCATGACCTTCAAGTCCAACATGGTCATTACATACAACAGTATTGTAATGATAATCAACTGTGGAAAACTTAGGTATTCTGATCAAGCAACAATGATCCATGACAATTCCAAAAGTCTTGTGATGAAAAAATGCTATCCAGAGAAAGAACTGTTGGACTCTGAGTGTAAATTGAAATATACGTTTTTCTCTTTATTTTTCTTGCTTTTACTTTTTTTCACAGTATAGCTAATGAGGTAATTTTTTTTATTATTTCATATGCATAAAGGGTCTAGTATTTCCTCTTATTAAATGGGAGAGAGGGGGTGAAGGGGAGGAGATTTGGAACTAAAAAATAAAAGTTAAGTTTTTTTTTAATTAAAAGGGGTTTTGAGTTATACTGGGGAAGTCCTAGAATAGAGCATAGAAGAGATGAATATAGTATGGGGTAAAGGAATAAATGGAGACAAAAATCCAGTACGGAGATTTGCATCCAATATTGAGCACACCAGTCTCACACTTCTCATTGCGGTCAGTTATTCTTTCCTCCTTTGTTCAGGTCTAAGTGAAGAGATGATTATTCTCCTTGTAAAAGATAACCCTCTCCACCTGTGCCCTTGATTCCATTCTCTCCCATTTCCTTTAGGAACTCTTTCTCCTTTGTTTCTCTCTCCCTCATTTCTCTTCCTCTCCTCTTCTCCATCTTCTCCTATTTCCTCTTTCTTCTTTCTCTAATGTGTACAGACATTTCCATCTCCTCTTTACTTTGTCATCTCATCAGTCCACAACTCTTTTCCCTTTCCTAGCCATTTCACTTCTAATCTCCTGGAAAAAAAATCATTGATACTTGCTTAATCACTCCTCAGCCTATTGGAATCAGACTTTTAATACCATTATTCTACTGGCCCTCATCCACCCATGACATTTCCATTTTTCAACACTACTGAAAATTCCCTCCTCTTGTCTATTTTTTTCCTTCATGAACTTCCTGATACTGTTCTCTCCTCACTTTTCCCCAATCTGCCTGATCAATCTCTTTTAACCACCTGTGATCATTCATCACCCTTTCTTGTCTCCTAAATGTATGCAATCCTTCATTGTTCTGTCCTACATCCTCTCCTTTTCTCTTTCACTCATACAGGTTCAATGATCACTTTTCTGTAAACAATTCTTGCCTAAAATCAATACTATCTCCTTTTGCCTTGATGTCATCAAATAGACAATACATAAGCAGCTCTAATACATCACAATGTGAATTTATAATCTATCCATCACTATCTCAATATCTCTATTTCTATTTATGGTTCCATTATCTTTCCAATAATCCAGACTTCACACCTCAGACTCAATCACCTTTGACTCTTCCTTCTCCCTCAAACATTTCCATGAGATTTCTCCAATCTATTCCCATCTCTCTATTCACATAGGCACTATACTCCTTTAGAATCTCATCATTTCTTGCTCGGACTATTATAATAGCCTCCTTTTTGGTCTCTTCAACTCCTCTCTCCAATACAGCCCATCTCTCTTTCCCTGCCAGAATGATTTCACTAATATATGATTATAAGTATGTCATTCCCCTGATCAAAAATCTACCATGGGCTCCATATTTCTGAAATGATTATAGGACAGAGATTAGCAAATGCACTCATCTGATTCTCCAATGTTCTTGTTTGAAAAAACATTCAACTTTCAACTGGGGAATGACTGAAAAAGTTGTAGTATATGAATATAATGAAATACTTTTGTACTCTGAGAAATGATGAGGAGGAAGATTTCAGAAAAACCTGAAAAGATTTTCATGACTTTTTCCTTTTCCTCTATTTTTCCTTAATAACCTGAATAATGTGGAAATATGTTTTATATAATCATACATGTATGACCTACTGTCTTGGGAAATGGAAAGAAAAGAGGGAGAAAAATTTGATTCCCAAAATTTTACAAAAGTCAATGTTGAGGAGCAGCTAGGTGGTGCAGTGGATAGAGCACAGGTCCTAGAGTCAAGAGTGCCTGAGTTCAAATCCAGCCTCAGACACTTAATGATTACCTAGTTATGTGACCTTGTACAAGTCACTTAACCCCTTTGCTTTGCAAAGAGTAGAAAAGGGGGAATGCTAAAAACTATCTTTACATGTAGTTGGAAAAAATATTATTGGGTGGAAAAATGAATGTTGAAAATTGTCTCTACATGTAACTGGGAGAAAATGTTACTAATTTTTTTTAAAAAAGAGAAAACATCTAACCATCTTTTTCCTAGAGATTTTCTGTCCATCTTATTCAATATGAGAAAATTTCTTCATTTCCAACTTCTACAGGTAACTCACAAAGACCAAATATCTGTTTCTTTTTTTATTCTACCCAAGAGGAACAACACATCTGTACTTACTGTTTAGAAGCAGAATATCTAGAAACATACCCTTCTCAAACAGGAGAGAAGTTAACCATCCTTCAGGGATATGTCTTGTGGTTTAGTCCATGGGCTGCACTTCTGTACTCTCATCCTACCAGTCATGGTTTGGGCTGCTATTTGACAATGATTCAATGGAATAAGTTTTGGATTTCCTTTATTTTGCTTCTATTTTTCTTTCTTGATTCTCAGTGTGAAAGAAAATTGAAGAAGAGAGGATGCTTCCCTCCAGAGAAGGCTATTGAGCTTCTGACTGTCTATGCCTGGGAGCAAGGTAGTGGCATGGAGGATTTTGACACAGCTGAAGGGTTCCTGACAGTCCTGAAATTAATTATGCAGTTCCAAGAGCTCTGTCTCTACTGGACAGTCAACTATGATTTTCAGAATAAAATCATCAGGAAGTTACTAATGACTCAACTCAAGAAAACCAGGTACCCATTTCAAACAAGTACATTTCTCTTTCCTGATCTGTAAACTCAATGTCAGTGACTCAACCCCACAAGATTTTTGAGATGAAGACACCCCATGCAAGGCTGAAATTACAAAAATAGAAGTGGTCCAAATAGGGAGAAGTCAATATCACCTCATAAATGAAGAATGCAAGAATATTGGGTTTGAACTGTAAAATTGTTAGAACCTTAAATATATAGTTAAAAAGGCCAGCAGAAAAATATAGATTAGATACGAAGTTTTATTCTCTGAAATTTATCAAACAAACCTATAGGTAATGGAGACCATCCCATGATGTTCACAAGGAAACTGAGGGAACCACGGGTATATTTATCCAAAAATAAAGAATAGGGAAAAAACATTAACCAACCTTAGTGACCTAAACATAGGAGTTGCACAATAGTTGCAGCTAGGTGTTGCAGTGGATAAAGCACTGGCCCTGGAGTCAGGAGTACCTGGGTTCAAGTCCGGTCTCAGACATTTAATAATTACCTAGCCGTGTGGCCTTAGGCAAGCCACTTAACCCCATTTTCCTTGCAAAAACCTAAGAAAAAAAAACAATATCCCTATCCAAGATGACTCCACAAAGACTGTCTTTGTATCTTTTCCTGAATTCTTCTTGTCTCTTCCTGGAAGGATGGTCTCCTTGCATCCTGACCACTGTTCTATGAGGCTTGTAGTTAACACAGAGAGAGACTTCATTTCTAAGTAATGAGGCAAGGTGACCTGACACAAAGCTAATATTCTCTAAAGGGCATCTTGTCTTTGAATTAATCTTCCATCACAATAGAGTTGTGAGAAATTATATTGTTTTCACAGTATGCCCCATTTTGATCACAGCTATAGATCAACTAAAGAGGAGTAGACCTAGGGTAGCTAAGAGAATGGGCAGGCAACAAACATGAAGTCAGTCTAAAAAGGGAAGGCGCAAGGATAGATGATGTATTTACAGAATCAAGGGGAAGATAGCAGAGAAAAAGAAAAGAAAAAGGGGGTGTAGTCCCCTTGGAGTAAATAAAATAAAAGGGAAGAAAATAAGCAACAACATAAATTTCTCCTTTTTCTTCTTTCTTCTGGAGCCCTCTTTGATTCAGGTTCTGTGGCTTTAGATGTTGGTTCAGAAACTACTTTAGTTCAGGTCACTGATCTTCCTTAGTTTTAGGAAATAAATCTAGAACTTCTTAGATTTTTGACAATTTGCATTCAGTTACAAAGAGAAATCATACTAGTTTGATTTTGGCATTATCTTATTCCTTTTAAATCATTTATACCCCCATTTGGAGGATTCAATTTCCCACTAAACAAAAAACCCATAAAAATGAGGAATTCTTTAATATGAACTAAATCAATTTTGAGTGTGTAGCATGTACATTTGCTAATCACTTTAGAACAGAGAGAATCCAAGTGACTTTACAGATAAAAACAGTTTTAATGTTTTGCTAATACATAAAATGAATCAAAAATCCTTAACTGAATAATGCATTTTATTCTTTAAAATATTTCAAAGTAGACTACAGCAACGTGTGACGGACATCAGATGCCAAGGCTATATGTTAACCTAGCTAGTTATTAGAATTTAGATAAATATAGCCCAAATGAATTAAATTTCTAGACTAATTTTAATATTATCACTTGACTTGATTAGAGCAATTTACCATAAAGACTAGCGACATCAGAAAAGGAAAATTCTTATTTTTATTTGGATGTCCATTTCCAGGCAGAGGTCATGTGAGTAGCCAACTGCCTTAAGACAGATTTTAAATCTGCCAGATGAGACATTTTCCTAATGTCACATTTGGGGAACTGAGTCAAAAAAGTTCAATCTCAGAACTTGTTTGAAAATCAGTCTTTCAAATCATATCCCAATGAAACTGTTACCTGCATTATCCAAGTCCTATTAGGTTTTTGTCTTCTAAAGGCTATGACCCCCAGCATTTCTTTGAGACTTGAATTTCAGACCCAGGATAGAAGGCCAATTTTCAGTGCCATGAAATCTTTAATACCAATTTCCTATAATAAAACAGTTTTAGCTCTAAATTTTATAGCCTAAAGGATCAGAAAGGTGCCACGGTGATTATATTGTTGCTATAACAGTAAGGAAAAACATCACAGCAAAATCACAAAATTTAATCCTTTTGCATAGGTGATGTTACAACAAAAGATTTGAAATGTAGAAATGCAATAATCTCAAACTGCATATTGAAAAAAATTATAAAAACAATTTCTCTACTAATATGCCCACTTACTATCCAATTCAAATAAAACATAACCAACACATGAATGCTTCCAGAATCCTTTTAAGACAACATCTTTAGTTAATTCTTTTCTTTTTTAGTTTTTTTTTTTTTTTTGCAAGGCAAATGGGGTTAAGTAGCTTACCCAAGGCCACACGGCTAGGTAATTATTAAGTGTCTGAGGCCAGTTTTCAACTCAGGTCCTCCTGACTCCAGGGCCGGTGCTCTATCCACTGTGTCACCTAGCCTCCCCTATCTTTAGTTAATTCTTAACAATTTGCATATGTTTCTACAGATATTCTGAATTTCAGATGTAACAAACAACATACCCAATGGTAATATCTAAATATCACTGCAGCAATGGAGAGAGAAAAAATGAGTAATAATTTTTTTTTAAAATATAGCAACCCCAACTTATATAAAACAGATTGAAAACATTATCTATAATAATGTTTGATTATCACAGAATTACCACTACCATATTTTAAAATACAAAGCTACTGTTCCAAATTATACCAAAAATCATACTAAATTTTATAACAATCCCCCCTTTTCTGTCAAATGAGGCACATACCTTATATTAAATATATATATTTTATATAATGAAACTTTATATTTCTTCAGAGGGCAGGAAACAAAGCTCTTTTAAATATTTCTCAACTGACCTGGGGGGTCACTCATTTCCACTATTTGATAGAAGATGATTATAAATATCTATATTTTATTCACCAGGACATATTCATTAAAACATTTTTGTTTCATAAGTTTATTCATTCCCACCCAAATATACTTACCAGTTTTAAAAAGAAAATGAGATTCTTCAGGAATTTAAACATGATAATTTTAAAATACCAAATATAACTCTTATTTATGCCATGGAATGGCAACAGATTTAGATCAAATCAGCAAAACCTCTTCTATTTGCATTTATTATAGTAGCTTCAAATGCTTTAATATTAACCCAATAGCTAATTATTTCACTAATAGTAACTTGAAATGTAGAAACTTTTCTGACAGCTATAAGCAATATTACCACATTATTGTAATCATTTAAACGACAGATTTGGAGATTTAGTAGATCTTATACAAATCATATAAAATCATACGAAAACTTAACAAAATATTGTTTTCTGAGTTATTATTTTTCAAAAGAAACAATAAATTTTCCTGATGTTAAAAAGAACAATACATTATGAACTTTTAAAGTGACAGACGTTTCTCTTATTTTGTCTTAAAGCAAAAATAAGTCTTAAAATTGGAATTTATCAAAACCAAATTGGTATAAAAAATTAATTTTTAACTATTCCCCAAAATTCTTCTAAGGACCACTTTCCTTGAGACAAAAGATCTTTCCAAACAGAAAGATCTTCTTTAATATAGAGGGTAGACGCACAATGAAAACATTCACCCACTATATTTCTCTTTATCTTAACATTATCACTAGCAATAATTCTTCAGTAAATCTTTAAATTAACCAGTATTACTTAATATTAGAACATTTGGGAGCAGCTAGGTGGCGCAGTGGATAGAGCACCGGCCCTGAAATCAGGAGGACCTGAGTTCAAATGCAATCTCAGACACATAATAATTACCTAGCTGCATGACCCTGGGCAAGTCATTTAACCCCACTGCCTTGTGAAAAAAAATAGAACATTTAGGAATATTACAATATATCATGGTTACAATTATGCACTTTTAAACTTAAAATCTTTTCAAGTTAATTATATATGTATATACACATATATACATATATATATGTTATAATGCAGAGAAAATCAGCCCATATATGGTTAGCTAATTTGAAAGGTGATCATATAGCTATAATACATTTCTTAATTTATGTACTCCTATTGCTTTTTTTTCCTTCAGAACTAAATTTTGGATTAAATCAAACCAAATCTGTCCTTATAGGTCCTTAATCCCTGGATACATATATTAAATTTCAGTTTTTCCCTTACAAAACAAAACAACTTTCCTTTCTGCAACTGAAAAACAATTAATATCAGAATAGGATTTTCAGCTTTATATCCTGAGAACTCACCAAAACAGTTCTATGTCATGATGCTAGGATGCAATCCTAAACCACTTCAAATCTTGGCTCTATATCCTCAGAAAGGTTTCATTACATATACATGGTATTAATCATTATATATACATACATTTACATATATACATATATATCATATATATGTAATATATGTATTACATATAAATACACTAATTTATGTGTATAATAATAAATACATATATGTACTTTGCTTATACATGTGCACACACATCATATTTGTATAGAATTCTCAATAGAATAAAGACTGTGTGCTGAGATTTTAGGGCATCTACTATAGGGATAACCCCAAGAAAAGCCCAGGGACCTCTGCTCAATTCTCAGAGCTAGTAGAAACCAGAGAAGAGCTTCTGGAGGGAAGTCACACACAGACTCTAATTTAAATTATAATTATTATTATTATTTAATCATACTAATTAAGACCAGTCAGAAAATAATTTCAGGTTCAATTATAATTCTCTTTAGATAACTCATATATCAAGATTTCAAATAGCCAATCAGTAACTAAATATTTAAACTTATCTATCTCACTAAATTTGTCTTTAGTATAACTCAAATATCCTTTTTATTAAACCCTTTAAACTGTTCACAACCCAGCAACAAAACATTTTAGAGGAATAAAATATTTCTTTTAAAATTTAAAATGCAGATTTTAAATATGTATTTGTTTCATATATAATTTACATCTACAATGTCTTTTGAATCAACAGAATATTTTACCCAAGTAATCTTTAATTGGTCATTTAAATACCCAATTAAACCAATTTTTAAAAAAAACCTTTCCATTTAGAGCAACAGCTAGTCTGTGTTATCTTTATAGATTCAGAGAGAGGCAGAGTTGAGAAAACCTCCAATGTGACTGAGATGAGAGAGAGAGAGAGAGAGATGAGAAAAATAAGAAAGGGAAAGCTACACAGCCAGATTATTAGAGCAAAGCTTAAGAAGTGAATGAACTAGTTTTACATAGAAAAAGCAAAACTATCCATATAAACTGCTGTCTTTCTTATGTAAAACCAAAAAAAATGTATTGACTACTGACATGAACAAGAATGGAAAAATAGGCATTGCTTAGAATAACTGCAGTGAACAAAATATCCCAACCAAGAAGGTTACAAGGGGCATTAGGAACTAGAAGGAAAATATGCTGGAAATAGTCTTCCCCAAGAGTAATAGCAAGAGGGGAAATGTTAAAAACTCACACAGGCATGTTGATCACCCCTCTTTACTAATATTCTTTCTGAATGCTGAGGAAGAGGAAAGGGCATTTTACCAGGATCCAGACCTGATAGGGTAGCCCCAATATCTACCAGAATAGAAATAGGGTAGCTCTGTATTACCATGGGCACTTGGCCTAGTTGTGAGATAGGTAGAGATGCACCAAATAGAGACTGGATCCTGAAAGTCTACCTTGGAGCACCCCTAAGGCTGTGGGGAAATTAATTCCTGTTTTTTGTTTCTATTTCAAAAGTTTGCACTGTTTCTTTCAATAGCCTGGTTTCTTGCAATAATGACAAACTCTTGCTCCTTCATTCTAGTAACAGGTGGATTTTGGGTAGGAGCTGTTCACTACTTAAGCTGCATAGTGTACACCTTATCTTTCTTTACCCTCAACTCCTTTCTCTCTAGAAGTCCTCCTCTAACTGAGCTGCTAAGGTCTGTGCTTGCTGATCAGCTAGTTTAGCTGTGAACTGGGGATGCAAATTTTGACATTCCAACTGGGTAATTTTAATATTCCATGGCAGAGAAAAAAATACTTTCAGCTTGACTATTAATAACATTTTTGATTTTTGAAAAATCCAATGGTCAGGGAAAAGCAAGTGAGATAGCCTCTATGAAAGCATCCCTTAGAGCTCTTGTGTCCCTTTAGTACATTTGGTGATCTGTACAAGTTACCCAATCAGTCTTCTGAAATTCACCAAAAAATGACTTTCAACTTAGCCTTTCTGAAACAATTCTTAGCTTTTCTTACTAAAGTTATGGCTAACTGGCAAATGTCTGGGATCTGCAGATTTTAAAAAAAGATTTAAAAAATCTTTTTAAAAAGATTTTATTTATATTGAGTTTTACAATTTTTCCCCACCCCCCACAGAAGGCAATTTGCCAGTCTTTACATTGTCTCCACGGTATACATTGATCCAAATTGAATGTGATGAGAGAGAAATCATATCCTTAAGGAAGAAGCATATAGTATAAGAAATAGCAAGATCAGACAATAAGATATCAGTTTTTTTTCCCTAAATTTTTTTTGCAAGGCAAATGGGGTTAAATGGCTTGCCCAAGGCCACACAGCTAGGTAATTATTAAGTATCTGAGGCTGGATTTGAACTCAGGTACTCCTGACTCCAGGGTCAGTGCTCTACCCACTGAGCAACCCATTTACCCCAATTTTACTAAATTAAAGGTAAGAGTCCTTGGTTTATCATCAAACTCCACAATGCTTTCTCTGGATACAGATGGCATTCTCCATCACAGACAGCCCTAAATTGTCCCTGACTGTTGCACTGATGGAATGAGCAAGTACATCAAGGTTGATCATCACTCCCATGTTACTTTTAGGGTGTACAGTGTTTTTCTGGTTCTTCTTATCTCACTCAGCATCAGTTCATGCATATCCCTCCAGGCTTCCCTGAATTCCCATCCCACCTAGTTTCCAATAGAACAATAGTGTTCCATAACATACATATACCACAGTTTGCTAAGCCATTCCCCAATTGAGGGACATTTATTGGATTTCCAATTCTATGCTATGAATACTTTTGTACAAGTGATATTTTTACCCTTTTTCATCATCTTTTTCAGGGTATAGACCCAGTAGTGGTATTTCAGGATCAAAGGGTATACAGATTCTTATTGCCCTTTGGGCGTAGTTCCAGACTGCTCTCCAGAAAGGTTGGATGAGTTCACAACTCCACTAACAATGTGCTAGTGTCCCAGATTTCCCACATCCCTCCAACAATCATCATTGTCCTTTCTGATCATATTGGTCAATCTGAGAGGTGTGAGGTGATATCGCAGAGATGCTTTAATTTTCATTTCTCTAATAAGTAATGATTTAGAGCAATTTTTCATATAACTAAGGACCACTTTGATTTCCTTATCTGTAAATTGCCTTTGCATATTCCTTTGACTATTTGTCAATTGGAGAATAGCTTCTCTTAAAAAAATTTAAGTCAGTTCTCTGTATATTTTAGTAATGAGTCTCTTGTCAGAAATACTAGTTGTAAAGATTGTTTCTCAATTTACTACATTTCCTTTAATCTTGATTACAGTGGTTTTGTCTGTGTAAAAACTTACATTTAATGTAATCAAAATCATCTAGTTTACTTTTAGTGATGTTCTCCATCTCTGATCCTTGGTCATAAACTGCTTTCCTTTCCATAACTCTGACAGGTAAACTACTCCTTGATCTTCTAGTTTGCTTACAATATTGTTTTTTATGTCTAAATTCTGTATCCATTTTGATCTTATCTTGGTATAGGGTATGAGGTGCTGGTCTAATCCAAATTTCTGCCATACTAACTTACAATTTTCCCAGCAGTTTTTATCAAAGAGAGAGTTTTTATCCCAATAGCTGGACTCTTTGGGTTTATCAAATAGCAGATTACTATAATCGTTTCCTGCTATTGTACCTAGTCATATTCCACTGGTCCATCACTCTATTTCTTAGCCAATACCAGACAGTTTTGATAACTGATGCTTTATAATATAATTTTAGATCTGGTAAGACTAAGCCCCCTTCTTTTGCACTTTTTTCATTAAAATTCTTGGAATTTCCAGAAATTCTTGACTTTTTATTTCTCCATATGAATTTACTTACAACTTTTTCTAACTCATTAAAATAATTTTTTGGAAATTTGATTGGTAGGGCACTAAACAGGTAGTTTAGTTTTGGTAGAATTGTCATTTTTATTATATTAGCTCGACCTATCCATGAGCAGTTGATGTTTGCCCAGTTACTTAAATTTGATTTTATTTGTGTGAGAAGTGTTTTGTAATTGTTTTCAAAAAGTTTCTGAGTCTGCCTTGGCAAATAGACTCCCAGGTATTTTATATTGTCTGAGGTTACTTTGAATGGGATTTTTCTTTCAAGCTCTTCCTGCTGTATCTTGCTAGTCATATATATGAAAAAGTAGAGGATTTATGATGATTTATTTTATATCCTGTAACTTTTCTAAAGTTGCTAATTGTTTCCAGTAGTTTTTTGGAGGATTTCTTGAGATTCTCTAGGTATAACATCATGTCATCTGCAAAGAGTGAGAGTTTTGTCTCTTCCTTCCCAATTCTAATTCCTTCAATTTCTTTTTCTTCTCTTACTGCTGAAGCTAACATTTCTAACACAATATTGAATAGTTGTGGTGATAATGGGCATCCTTGTTTCACCCCTGATCTTATTGAGAATGCCTCTAGCCTCTCCCCATTGAATATAATGCTTGTTGCTGGTTACAGATAGATACTGCTTATTATTCTAAGGAACAGTCCATTTATTCCTATACTCTCTAGTGTTTTTAGTAGGAATGGATGCTGTATTTTGTCAAAAGCTTTTTCAGCATCTATTGACAATCATATAATTTCTGATAGGTTTGTTGTTGATGTAATTAATTATACTAAGTTTTCCTAATATTGAACCAACCCTGCATTCCTGGGATAAATCCAACTTGGTCATAATGTATTATCCTAGTGATAACTTGTTGTCATTTTGCTAAGATTTTATTTAAGATTTTTTTGTATCTATATTCATCAGGAAGATAGGTCTATAATTTTCTTTCTCTGTTTTAACTCTTCTTGCTTTAGGTATCAGCACCATATTGGTGTCTTAGAAAGAGTTAGGCAGAGTGCCATCTTCCCCTATTTTTCCAAAGTGTTTATATAGAATTGAAACCAATTATTCTTTAAATGTTTGGTAGAATTCACTTGTGAATCCATCAGACCCTGGAGATTTTTTCTTAGGGAGTTCAGTGATGGCTTGTTGAATTTCTTTTTTCTGAGATAGGGTTGTTTAGGTATTTAATCTCCTCTTCATTTAACCTGGGCAACTTCTATTTTTTGTAAATATTCATCCATTTCACTTAGATTGTCAAATTTATTGGCATAGAGTTGGGCAAAATAATTCCGAATTATTACTTTAATTTCCTCTTCATTGGTGGTGAGTTCAACTTTTTCATTTATGATACTAGCAATTTGGTTTTCTTCTTTCTTTTTTTTTAATTAAATTGACCAGAGGTTTATCAATTTTATTGGTTTTTTCATAAAACCAACTCTTGATTTTATTTATTAATTCAACAGGTTTTTTGCTTTCAATTTTATTAATTTTTCCTTTAGAATCTTTAATTTAGTATTTAATTGAGGGTTTTCAATTTGTTCTTTAATTTTTAGTTGCATATTTAGTTCATTGATTTCCTCTTTCTCTAATGTACTCATGTAAACATTTAAAGATATAATATGTCCCCTGACAGCTGCTCTGAGTGAATCCCATAGGTTTGGATATGTTGTTTCATTATTGCCATTATCTAGGATAAAATAGTTAATTCCTTCTATAATTTGTTGTTTGATCCACTTAAAAATGAGGTTATTTGCTTTCCAATTAGTTCTGGGTCTATATCTCCCTGGCCCACTATTGCAAATGATTTTATTGCATTATGATCTGAGAAAGGTGTATTCACTATTTCTGCCTTTCTGCAACTGATCATTAGGTTTTTATGCCCTAGTACATGCTCAATTTTTGTGTAAGTGCCATGTACTGCAGAAAAAAAGGTATATTCCTTTCTATCCCCATTCACTTTCCTCCATAATTCTATCATATCTAGGTTTTCTAACAATCTATTTACCTCCTTAATTTCTTTCTTGTTTATTTTATGAATTAATTTATCTAGATCTGAGAGCAGGAGGTTGAGGTCTCCCACTAGTAGTTTTGCTGTCTATGTCTTCCTGTAGTTCTTTCAGCTTCTCCTCTAAGAATCTGGATGCTATTGGGTACATACATATTCAGTATTGTAATCACTTTATTGTCTATGGTACCTTTTAGAAAGATATAGTTTCCCTTCCTCATCTCTTTTAACGCTGTCTATTTTTGTAACTGCTTTGTTTGAGATAAGGATTGCTACCCTGCTTTTTTCACTTCAGTTGAAGTAAAATATATTTTGCTCCAACCTTTTAACCTTTTCTCCGTATGTATCTTTCTGCTTCAAATAAGTTTCTTGTAAGCAGCATATTGTAGAATTCTGGTTTTTAATTCAGACTGCTATTCACCTATATTTTAAGGGAGAGTTCATCCCATTCACATTCAAAGTTATAATTACTAACTCTTTATTGCCCTCCATGCTATCTTCCCTCTGTTTTTATTTTTCCCTTTTTCCCCTTTATCCATATTTCCCAGTATTTTGTTTCTTAATACTGCCCCCTTCAATGAGTTTGCCCTCCTATATCCACCCCCTCCCCTTTCTTTCCCCTTTCCCTTTTTCCCTTTTCCCTTCCCTTCCTTCTGTTAGTTCCCCCTTTTCTCCCCCTCCCTGTCTCCATCCCTCCTCCCCTTTTCCCCTTTCCCCCCTTTTAATACTTGAAAGATAAGATTTTTTTTTAGTTAACTGAGCATATGTTTGTGTAAGTTAACTTTAAGCCAAGTCTGAGAGGAAGATTCAGGTGTTTTTCATCTCCATCCTTCTTCCCTTCTATTACAATATGTCTTTTGTACCTCTTAATGTAATGAGATTTACCCCCATTCAATCCCCTCCCTCCTCCTATCTCCTTTCTGTCCCCCTTTTTAAGAAGGAAGTATTTTAAATCATTCTATCTGAGTCATAGAAAATCTTGAGTATCCATCACTTCTGGCTAAGTATATTCTCTCTAATAGAGTTGCAATTCTTGAGAGTTATTAGAGTCTTTCTCCCAAGCAAGGATATAGCCAGTTTTATCTCATTGGGTAGCAGTCTCATGGATAAGACATGAGTGTCCGTCACTTCTGGCTAAGTATATTCTCTCTGATAGAGTTACAATTCTCAAGAGTTATGAGAATCTCTTTCCCATGCTGGGATATAGCCAGTTTCATCGTATTGGATAGCAGTTTTTTCCTTTACCCCCCCCCCCCTCTTTTTAACCTTTTCATATGTCTCTTGAGCCTCCTGTTTGATGTTCAAATTTTCTATTTAGCTCTGGTTTTTTCATCAGAAATTGTTGGAAGTCTTCCATTTTGTTAAATGTCCATCTTTTCCCCTGAAAGAGAAGACTCAGATTTGCCAGATAGTGGATTTTTGACTGCATTTCAAGTTCCCTTGCACTTTGGAATATCTTGTTCCAGGTCCTTCGATCCCTTAATGTTGATGCAGCCAGATCCTGCATAATCCTTTCTGTGGCTCCTTGGTATTTAAATTGTATCTTTCTGGCTGCTTGCAGGATTTTCTCTTTTATCTGATAGTTCTGGAATTTGGTCACAACATTCCTTGGTGTTTTCATTTTAGGATCTCTTTCCAGAGGGATCAATGTATTCTTTCAATAATTATTTTTCTCTTTGGTTCCATGATATCAGGGAAATTTTCCATCACTAAATCCTGTAATATTAAGTCTAGGCTTTTTTTCACTTCAGTGTTTTCAGGAAGACCTATAATTCTCAGGTTGTCCCTTCTCAATGTATTCTTAAGGTCAGTGATTTTGCTGATGAGGTATTTTATGTTTTCTTCTATTTTTTTCTAATTTTTGGTTTTGTTTAACAGGCTCTTGCTGTCTCATGAAGTCATTAGTTTCCACAGTAGACTTCATTCTTTTTTTATGTTTGTTTTGCAAGGCAAATGGGGTTAAGTGGCTTTCCCAAGGCCACACAGCTAGGTCATTATTAAGTGTCTGAGACCAGATTTGAACCCAGGTACTCCTGACTCCAGGGCCGGTGCTTTATCCACTATGCCACCTAGCCACCCCTCCATTCTTGGTTTTTAGAGAAGAATTTTCTTCATTTACCTTTTGCAACTCCTTTTCCAATTGGTCAATTCTAATTTTGAAAGAGTTTTCCATTTGACCAATTGAGGTTTTGAGAGAATTATTTTCTTTTTGTATTTGTCCAATTGTATTTTCCAGTGATTTGTTTTCTTGTTGCAAGGTGTTAATCTTCTCTTGGGTTTCTTTTCCCAAATTTTCCAATTGATTTTTAAACTCCTTCTTTATTCCTTCAAGGAGATCTTTCTGTGCTGGAGACCAGATCATATTTTCCTCAGAAGTTCTAGGTATTTGTGATTTAGGGTCTTTTCCTTGCAAGAATTTTTTTCATGGACCCTCCTTTATGCTGGCCTTTCTTGTGTCGGGGAGGGGCTGGTTCACAGAACTTGGGTGTTGGGATCCCTAGAGGCTTTACTCACTGAGTGTGATATCTTCAGCTGGCAAGTAAGGGATGCTAGATTTGCTCACTAAATGCAATATCTCCAGCTGGCCAGTAGGGGATGCTGGTTGCTTTCTCTGGAGTGTCTGTAACCTTGATTGAGGCCCTCTCCCTTGGCCTAGAGGGAATGATTGAAGCTGTTAAATACTTTTGTCTTCAATCAATGGTGGGCTATACTTTGGGGTGAGGTGATCACCCTCCCTATTGTCAGCTGCTCATCCTCCTGTGCCTGTGGCAGAACTAGTCTGTAGTTGTGTTTGTTCTGGGAAGAGGCTTCAACTGAAATGGAGGAGTGGACTCTTGAGTTCCTCCCAACCAGAGGAGTCCAGGGATCGATGTCTGCAGCTCTCCCACACCAGAACTCTCCCTCTAGCCCTGCCAGCAACCACCAATGCCTCTACCCACTAGTTGACCCAAGCCCCCACGGTTGACCAGGCTTTAGCCCCACTGCTGATCAAATGGGTCAGTTCTCAGGCCCTCAGGCTCCCAGGCTCCAGCCCCCACCCCCCCATTAATTAGGCTAATCTGTGGCTAATCCAAGCTCCCAGTCTCTCACCAGTCCAATGCTCCTGGCAGAGTCTACCCTCTGCACTCTGGCTCACCCATGATTACAGAAGACAAATCCTGAAATAAATTTTCTTCTCCTGGCTTTTCTTTTGGGCTTTGTTGATTGGATTTCTGTTAAGAGGTTTGTTTCATATTATTTATGAAGTAAGATCAGGAGACTTTAGAAATGTGCCTGTCTTCTTTCCACCATCTTGGCCCGAACCAGAATAACTTTAAATTGATCCCTAAAGCTATTGGATCTTGATGCAGGGTCAGGGAAATTTTTTATCAAAGTCTGTAATTCACTTCTGAGTTGAATTAATACTATGGACAGTATAAAGTTTAATATCAGATGTAACCTATCCTTTTCCATCTGAATTTGGAATGGTCTGAGGACAAGGTCTATGAATTACTTCAAAAGGAAATATCCCAATGGGGTCTGGATTTGGAATTTTATTTGGAGATAGACTAACCTCATTAGAAACAGGATCTCTTGAGCAAGAGAAGAAGAAGGAGGTTGAATGGAAGAATAGAAAGACAGGACAATTGAGTAAAAAAGGAGAGTAGAAAGAGAAGGTGGATAGATATGACTGGGAGGAAATAGGCTAAGAAGAGATACTGGAGGAAGACTGACCAGAAGAATAAACAGGAATATAGGGAGGAGATGAGATGGGAACATAAGAAGAAGAAACTGGGGAATACAGAGGAGGTAGAATATTAGAAAAAGGAGATGAGAATGTAGAGGAAGGAGAAGACCTGGAAGGGCAAAGAGGAGAAGTAACGGAGGGTTTAATATTGGAAGATAAGAAGGAGATGAAATTGAAGAGAAAGGGAAGAAATTGAAAAATAATAAGAGGTAATAGAAGGATTAATATTGGGGAGATAAGAAGATGAAACAAAAGAGGAAGGGAAAGAAAATGGAGAACAAAGAGAAGAGAATACTACAAAATAGAAGGGGAGAACAGGGAGGATTAGAACTAGGAGGAGGGGGAAATGAGAGTAAGGAAAATGAGAAGAACAAAGAAGAGAAAAAAGAATGAGAGAGAGAGGAGAAGAAATAAGAATGATAAGTGAGAATGACTCAGGCAGGGAGAAGAAAGAGAGGTAGAGGTTTCCTTAGAACTAGGGATGCTAGGATAGGGGGGAGCAGATAACAATAGGGTTTTACTTGGATTTAGATTGTGACCCACATTTATAAATAGGATGAATCCCCCCAAACAAGAGTCTTTAGGAGGTAAAGAGGGCAGTGAATAAGGAAGGAGGAACAGAAGCTGAAAAAGGAAGACAAGCTGGAACTTTTGGAGAGTGGAAAAGAGTAAGTTTTGAAGACTCCAGTGATTCTATAGGGGAAGGGGCTGAAGTTGAATCTGGAGGAGTAAGATAAACAGAAACAAGTGAGAGGTTTAGAGAAGGGCTACCTTCTCAGGGGGGAGGAACTGAAGAAAAAAATTAAACTAAAATCTCTTTATGACCCTTAAGTGAAGAAATTTCAGCCTCGTGCCTTCTTTGTAGCATCTAATGAAACCAGTGATAGAAACAGTCCCATTCCTTATTAGAAGTCTTATTATTTTTTTAAAATTAATTTTGTTTTACTATAGTTCAATGTATCTCTTTCAAAAGAGTCCCATCCAACATAATTTTGGATCATCCCTTGTTAGTTCACACCAATGCTGACAAAATGCATGGTCATTAGAGTCAGAATGCTAAGTCATTGAGAAAGTAATTGTCCTTTCTACTGGGTCTCTAATCCTAGATTTGTCCCCAGGCCAGATACAACAAACAAATAAGCTACAATAACTACACACAATAACACACTAAACCAAAAAAACAAACTATAGACACTGGACATATGACAGGGATGTAATAGAAGCCTTGCACTTCAACAAAAAAAATGCCACATTAGGGGAAATATAGGGGGAAGTCCTCAGCACTCACCCACATGCTTAAAACTAAAGCAATTCTCACCAACCTGTGAGAATTCCCAAAACTAGTGGTAACCTCCCAGAGAAATTCCAACTTTAAAGAAACCACAGTTCAAAATAGAGTATTTGAGTTTGAAAAGTAAAAAACCTTACCTTCATACAAGACCACCTCAAAAATCTGTCCTGGTTCTCTAGGGATCCTTTCTTGTAGTGTTATCATAGGGAAAAGTCTGTTTCCTTTCAAATCATGTGTCCATATCTGAGTCACAGCACAAAAAAAAAACTGTGAACCCTAAAATTATAAGAACCTTAAAAAGAAAAGAAAAGAAAAATATAGATAAGACATGAAGTTTTATTCTCTAGGATTTGCCAGACAACTCTATAGGTAGTGGAGACAATCCCAAAATAATCATAAAGATCACATAGATATATTTATCCAAAATATAAAGAATACAGAAAAATCATTAACCATCCTTAGTGATCTAAACATAGAAGCTGCACAATATCGCTACCCAAGATGGTTCCACAAAGACAATCATCTTTACATCTCTTCCTGAATTCTCTTCTTGTCTCTTCCTGGGAGGATGGGTTCCTTGCATCTTTACCATTGTCCTTCTGGGTTTGTATTTAACACAGAGAGAGAGACAATTTCTAACTAGTAAGGCAAGGTGATTTGATACAAGCCTAATATTCTCTAAAGGGCATCTTGTCTATGAATTAATCTTCTATCATAATACTAGCTATGAGAAATTATTATTGCTTTCACATGGGTTATATAGAATAATGACAGCATGCTGATGAACAGAGGAGGTAGACAAGAAAAAGAGGATCCTAGATATTCTCTGGGGATCTCTCCAGGCCAGAAATAATCCAAAGTTTAGGAGGAGACCTAAGGGCCTCAGATCACAAGGAGGAAAGTTGAATATATCTTCTAAGACCCAATATTTTCATAGACCTACAGTATCTTTCAGATTAGCCTCTCTAACCCACAGTTCTACTCCCTCCCAATATGAGTAAAAGAAAATAGAGAAGAGCAAGATGAGAATTAAGAGGAGAAAAGGCAGTGAAAGAGATGAAGGGGAAATGGTTTCCCACTCCCACATCATGAACTTTTTATCAAAAAAATAAGTATAGTTTATTTCTATTTTAAATTTTTATTAATTTATTAATAATATTAATAATTTATTGTTATAAATATTAAATTTTATTATTAATTATATTAATATTATTTAATTAATTTTTAGTTTTAGATATCTATTAATGTCTTTTTCTAGAAATATGTAGTCTTATCTTACCTTCAAATGCTTCCAACCCCCCCCCCCACCTTTTTTTTGGTCTAAGGCATCCCTGTCCTTCCAGGGTCTCAGGGTAATCATCTCAACATTATCATGAACTCCTCACTTTCCCTTACAACAGACATCCAATCCATTGCCAAGTCTCTTGATATTTCTATTTCTACAACATCTCTCACATTCAGTTACTCTTCTCTCCTTGCACAGCCACCACCTTAATCCATATTGACTCTCACATAAATTATTGCAAGAACCTCCCAATCAGTCTCCCTGACAGTGAGTTTTTTTTTCTATTCCAGTCCATCCTCCATACTGGATTGATTTGTCTGGGGTTCAGATTGAATATTAAACTTCAGTGGCTTCCTATTGCCCCTACTATTAAATAGAAATTCCTCTGTGTAGTTCTCATAGAACTTCCCAACAGGAAAGCGTTCTGGCCTCCATGAAAATCTTGCCTCTCCCATAATCTGGTGTCCAGCCAAACTGGTCTTCCCTCTGTTCTTCACATATAACACTTCAATCTCCCACCTTTGCTTTTACACTGGTCATCCCCTAGGAGTGATGGGCAATTCCTCCTAATGTCCACCACAAAAAATACCTTTCTTCCTTCAATATATAGCTTAACCATCACTCTCTAAAGGGGAGTCTTTTATGATGTCTCCAGCTGCTGGCACCCTTCCTCTGGAATAATCTTTCATTTAGCTACTTTGGATTTTTTGCATGTCAGTCACTGAGAAGCATTTATCATATGCCCACTACATAGCTGGCACTGATGTAGGCAGAGAGAAAACAAATCCCAGTAAAAAAACAATCCCTGCCCTCAGAGAAAGGCACTGGAGATGGGGGGGGGGAGAGAAAAACAGAGAGAAAGAGAGAAAGAAAAGAGACAGAAAAGGTAGGGAGAGAGAGAGAGAAGGATGGAAGAAGAGAGGAGAGAGAAATAGAAAGAGAGACAGAAATAATGAAGAAGAAAAAGAAATGAGGGAGAGAGACTAAGAGAGATAGATAAGTGGGAGAGAGAAAAGCACACAGACACACACACACACACACACACACAGAGACAGAGAGAGGGAAATATAGTGGTGAAGAGGAAGGGAGAAATAGGGAGAAGAAAAGGGAGAAAAAAAGGGTGAGATAGGTGAGGGGAGAGAGAGAGAGAGAGAGAGAGAGAGAGAGAGAGAGAGAGAGAGAGAGAGAGAGAGAGAGAGAACAAGACATATGAGAAAATCTAGACTGCTACAGAAGTAAGACATAGTTGACCTAGAGATTCTGGGAAGAACTGGTAACTAGATCCTGCAGTGAATAGGACCCTGGCCCTGGAGTCAAGATGACATGGATTCAAACCCAGCCTCAGTCACGGGACATTTTTCTAGCTGTGTGACCTAGGACAAATCACTTAACCCCAATTGCCTCACCTCCAGGGCCATCTCCAGTCTTCCCAATCCATATCTGGCCACTGGACCTAGATGGCTCTGGAACAGAGGCTGGTGACTTAGCACAGCCCCCCTCACTCAAATCCAATTCATGTGCTTGTCATGGCATCATCTCCCTGATGTCATGATTTTCTTTGAGAATGAAGGAAAAACACCAACAAAGCAACCACAATAACCCAAGTTGAGAATAAGGTCATAGCATCCTGCCGAGTACAGATTCCAGGACAGGAGCAAAGTTTTGGAATGGTAGAAAAAGTCTGGAGTTTAGCCTGGAAAGGAATGATTTGTTTTAATGTCTACTCTGGACATGCTTAGGTGCATCCTCCTTTCCCCTAATTATAATCTAAGCTCCCAAGATTATGGATCATTTCCTTGATTTTATCTGTTTCCTCAACACCCAGCACAGTGGAACTTAAACAGTGATTCATTGTTTGGTCCTCTACTTCTTTTCTGATCTTTCTGACTAGACGACTGCCACCTCCTAATTGCCTTTCTGACTCAATTTTCTTCCAATTCCAATCTAATTCTTGATACAGTTGCCTTCACACAATCATTTTCCTAAAGCAAAAATATCACCATGTCATTTCTACATTCAATAGATTCTAATGCCTGCCCCCCCACTAGCTTTAGAATTAAATACAACCTTTTTTGTTTGGCATTTCAAGTCCTTTACAACCTGACAGACCTATATTTCCAGCCTTATTATATGTTTCTTCTATCCTTCAGGCACGCTATAGTTCATAAAAATTGGCCCTTTTTGTTGTTCTTCATATATATATATATATATATCTTCCCATCTCCAATCTCTGTGACTTTACCCTATCATCCCCCTGCATGGAATGCCACCCCTTCTTGCCTCCACCTCTCAGAATCCCAAGTTTCCTTTAAGATTAAAATCCTTCAAGATTCCACACAAAGCCTTTCCAGTCAATCCTCACTCCTTGCTGTAAGCATCTATCCCCAAATTTACCTTCTCTTTAATTTCCATATATTTTGTTCACACCCATAGATGGAAACACTGTCTTCCCCAATTGATTATAAGGTCCTGGAGGGCAAATATTGTTTCCATCATTTTTCTATCAGTCTACAAGACATAGCATATAGTAGGTGCTTAAAAATGATTGCTGATTTATTAATTTTTTTGACTGTTTAGGCCTTTGATTCTGGATCCAATTGACCCCATTATGGATGTTGGGGATGGAAAGTACACAGACTGGAACCCCTTGGCCCAGGAAGCTAAAATCTGGTCATCTTCTCTCTGCTTCAAGACAGGGAACTTTGATCCTGTAAAGCCATGGCCAGTGCTGGTGAGAACTTCTGCCATGCTGGGATAGTGCCCTAGTAATACCAGTAACGGAAAGCAATAAGATAGCCTTAATAGGTCTATAACACTCCTTATGAAGACTTATATACTGTATCATCTTGAGGACCTTCAGGATCCCAGCTGCCCTTCCAAGGATCCTTCATCTTATCAATAACAATAACAAATTACATGGGCAGAGTGCCAAAAAGTATGTAAAGCATTTTGCATATGCTTTCTCATTTGAGCCTTCCAAGAATAAAAGAAAGGAAATCTGGATATCATTAGTCCTATCCTACGATTGTAGAAATTAGAACTCAGAGAGTTTGTGATTTTTCCCAGGATCACAGAGCCAGCAAGTGTCAGTGGTGGGATTTGAATGCTCTTGAAGCCTCTCTACCATTAACCTTCCTAAAATATGGCACCAAGGGGTACAAGATAAAATCTTCCAAATGTGTTCTGACCTACATGCCCAGATTCAGCTTCCTATGGTTGCAAGGGAAACCTAGCTGTAAACTTGTCCCAGGCAACATTATTAGAGCCAGTCCTGCCCAAACCAAGTGTTTTAAGGGAAATCAAGGAAGGCTTCCTGTAGAAGGTGGGATTTTAACTGGGATTCAAAGGAGAGCAAAGTGTCAGAAGTCAAGAAAGATAAGAAGGGTCCCAATGGCGACAAACCAAATAGAGGATTTTATATTTGCTCCTGGAAGTGATGAGGACATGCTGGTTTATTGAATGGCAGCTGGGCCAAGGTTGGACTAGAGGCAGGGAGGCCAATGAGGAACCCATTAGAATTTCCAGATTGTAGAAAGGTTGAGCAATTATCACATGAGGGAGGCAGTGGTGAGGCCTTGGGGGCCCAGAGATCCCACTGTGGCTAAGCAAGATGATGCCTACCACTTTGTGCCAGACTTTTGATTGCAATGCTGATGGAGGAAGCTATTCTGTAGCTCTATGAAGCAGGAGAAGAATTCTCCCCCTGCCTGGGATTCCTTATGAGATCAATATAGACATGTGGGTCAGGTTTCTTTAAGCCTCTGGGTCAACTGACTTGTTGGGGAAAACCAACTCAATTCAATTGAGTTTTTTCAGCAACTTGCTCAGTCCTGGGCTTATGTGAAAAAAAGTGGTAGACCTCAGTTCTTACCCTAGAAACATTCTATTGCTTAAAAGAACATTTTCTTTATAACAGACCTGAGAAGTAATTAGTATAATGATCAATGTTTCCATTTTTCAGATGAGGAAATTGGGTAGGTGGGTTGACTTGACCAGGGGTCACTCAGTGTCTTAGACAGGATTCAAACCGTAGCTCACAGATGCTCAGACCTTTTCTGTTTCTGCGAAATGCCTCTCACCCAGATATAAGGACAAAGTGAAGCAGGGCAGGGAGAAATGGAGTTGGTCTGGGGAAGAGGAATGAATATCAGGGCAGACTTCACCCAAACACGAGGACTCAAGCTGAGTTAACATATTGCATTGAAGAAAAGGGAGAGATCAAGAGAGAGGCCCAAAATTGAGGTCCTTTTGATATCTTATCCACCCTCTAGAGTTTCCCAAACAACTGCTTTAGGAGGAGAAATTGGATTTCAATTGGAGCAACCATTGGGTAACTATCTATAAGAATTCTCCCCTCAAGATACAGTTCTATCTTATGTTCTTTTGAGTCCCAGAAAATCAATTGATTCAGAATCACCACTAGACATATCAGTAGGTCCTTGAGTTTTTGGAGATGGGAGGGAGCTTAGAGATAATTTAGTTCAACCCCTTGGTTTTATGAGGGAAAGGGGAGGAATGAGGCCATCAAGTGGGAAAAAAACTTCTTCAAGGTCAAAAGAATACAATTCTACCTGTTTGACTTTGGGTGGATCCATTAACTTTCCTGGGATTCAATTTCCCCATATGTCAAAATGAAGGGGATGACTTCTTCCATCCTTTCTGAGTTTTACAATTCTCTGATTTCCAGTATCTTTCTCTTTAGCCAGTTCTGCTTCAACAAACTCCATCCTGGGACCTGGACAACTTCATCAGAAAAATCCTTCAGTCCAACAAAGAATTCCAGGATGAGGTGAGCAGGGCTGTAAACATCATCTGCTCATTCCTGAAAGAAAACTGCTTCTGGAATTCATCCATTAAGATTCTCAGAATAGTCCAGGTAAGCCACTAAAACTCCTAGATGGAACAAGGTCCCCAAAGGAAGGATTGGGCACTCCCTATAACCAGAGAGGGTTGGGGTCAGAATTAGGGAGAGAGTTGGCCCCAGTCACTTCATCTGGGAGTTATAAAAGGAAGGGAAAGAAGAGGAGCATTTAAAAAGCACCTGCTGTTTTCTTGGCCCTGAACTAAGTAAGAAAACTTTGCATTTATTCTCTAATTCAATTCTTACACCAATTTGGAGAGGGGGGTGCTAATATTGATCCTATTTTACAGATGAAAAAAACTGAAGACAGAGATGAAGTGACTTATAAGAAGGGAGGAGGGATGGGTCAAAGATATTTGTTGATCTGCCTTCTAATATCCTGGAAGACCTCGTAGAAACCTCAGAGAGACCTTGCCCCCTCCCATGCCATGCACCAAATCATCCTCTGGTCCCAAGAAACTAAGTCATATTGTTTTTCTAGAGTGAACATCAGGACACAGTACTGAGTTAAGTTACTGAGCTTCTACCTAGACACTAAGCCACCTTCAAGGTCTCAAAAGCCATATAGAGCTCAGTTTTGATCCAGAAATGGGCCAATTCTCAAGACAATACCTGGGATCAGAAGCAAATAGAACATTAGGGCATAGTGAAAAAGAGCCTGGAGTGAAAATGGCCTGGGTTCAAATCCAACCTCTGACATTTTCTACTTAGGTATCCCTTTATTCCCTGGCCCTCAGTTTCTTTCTCAATAAAACAGTAGATGGACTAGAATTATTTCCTAGATTCCTTCCAGCTCTAGATCTGTGAGTCCATGTATATTCACAGCTTTGCCTGGACCTCTCTATGTCACATAAACAGGGTGAGCTAGAACCAGCTCACCCACTCTGAGAGTTGATGGTTAAATTTTCAGTGTGAACATTGACACTTTGGAAGTAGATAAACTCTACAAATCAGAGCTTGGTTTATTGGGGTTTTTTAAATTTTTGAGTGTCTAGACATAATAAAGTAATGGATAAAACACTAATAATAATGCAGATTGAATTTAAGAGAGTATTGTGGGAAAATTTTTAAGGAAGGACAGGGCAAGCTGATTGTTAAATATTTTCTAGAAAACCCCTGTCACATCCCTGTCTGTTTGGCATCATATATAGGAAAACCTGTCTTAAGGGATCACAACTTAATGAGAAACATTCAAGTTGTTTCTATAATTATAATTATTATTATAATTATATACACATATTATCTTTCTCATAACCCTCTTGGCAAGGTCTTGCCTAGTTGAAGCTTTAAACCAGGGTCAATCAAAGAAAGTTCAACTACACAGTCAGGAAGAGCATCACAGCATATGAAGCCCAAAAAGGATCTGGGATCTTGCTGTTATAAAACCCTTTAAACATATCACTTTATCTCATCAGATCATTGCATCTACCTTGGCAGGAAGTTATGGTAGGACTCATTATCTTCATTTTGCAGAAGTTCATATAGCTAGTAAATTGTATGCTCCAGACTAGAGGTCAGGTCTACCCTGTATCTAGTACCTTTTCCTCTAATGTGGGAATGACAATAGAGTCAACCGATTTCTTTGATCTTAATTCAGAAACTATACCTGTATGAGGAATAGGGAAATCTAGCTTTGACATAGACAGGACTAAGGCAGGGTGAACTGGACTATGTCCCAGGGCAGAAAATTTAAAAGATTGCTGATAGTCCTTGTGCCATTATGAAAGAAGATAGAGGCAGATCCTTGTTTGGGAAAGAACCCTGTGAAAAATGAGAGGGATGAGGTGTGGGAAAGGTTCCTGCTGAGTGAGCAGTTTGACTCTGTCTCACATGGCATCTCAGAGGAGTATCTTGGATAAATGAAGAAACAGGACAGTCCCTGAATGCCAACATGGTAACTTCCCAATCTAGAAAGAAAGAAAGAAAGAAAGAAAGAAAGAAAGAAAGAAAGAAAGAAAGAAAGAAAGGAAGGAAGGAAGGAAGGAAGGAAGAAAGAAAGGAAGAAAGGAAGAAAGAAAGAAAGGAAGGAAGGAAGGAAGGAAGGAAGGAAGGAAGGAAGAAGAAAGAAAGAAAGAAAGAAAGAAAGAAAGAAAGAAAGAAAGAACGAACGAACGAAAGAAAACTATAGCCTAAGAATCAGGGACTGGTTGGAAAGTGACCCATCCTCCCTACTCTCAACTAGTCCATAGTGAAGAGAGGTGGGGCCCTTCAGGGTGTTAGGGGAAAAATATTCTTTGCATTCATGTTATAGATTCTGATTGCCAAAACAAATCTACCACAAATGAAGAAATTTAAGAGGTAAAAATCTAAGATTTGCTATTTTTAAACATGAATCCTCAAGGTATAAAAATAACACTGAACCCCACATAAGAATTTGAATGTGGTTTTTTAAAGACAAAATTACAAAAGAGAAACAAAGAAATAATTTGCTTTTATAATTTTATTCATGTTTTTCCCAACTACATGCAAAGATAGCTTTCAAAATTCGTTTTCTGTAAGATTTTAAGTTTCACAATTTTCTCCCTCCATCCCTTTCCTCCTACCTCCCTTTAATCTGATATAGGTAATACATTTTTAACCATGCTAAACATTTTCATATTACTCATATTGTGAAAGACGAAAAAGAACAAAATGGGAAAAAATCATAAAACACAAAATAAATTTTAAAAATTGAAAATGGTATGCTTTGGTCTGCATTCAGACTCCATAGTTCTTTCTCTGGATGTGGATGGATTTTTTCATCACAAATCCTTTAGAATTATCTTTGATCATTGTGATTATTGTACTGCTGAGATGAGCAAGTCCATCAAAGCTGATGATCACACAATGCTGTTGTTAATGTTCTGTCTAATGTTTTTAATAGGATGGGTGTTATATTTTGTCAAAAGCATTTTCAGCATCTATTGAGAAAATCATATGATTTCAGTTAGTTATGCTATGGATATGATCAGTTATGCTGATTGTTTTCCTAATATTGAATCAATGCTGAATTCCTAGTATAACTCCTACCTGATCATAGCGTATCATCCTAGTGATAACTTGCTTTAATCTCTTTGCTAATATTTTATTTAAAATTTTTGCATCAATATTCATTAGGGAAATCAGTCTAAAATTTCCTCTTTTTTTGAAGATGACATGCTTTTTTAAAAAATTTGTTTTCCAATTACATGCAAAGATAGCTCCAACATTCATCCTTTTGCAAACTTTTGAGTTCCATAGTTTTCTACCATCTACCCTGCCTTTCCTATGGTAGTAAACAATATGACATAGATTATATATGTACAGACATTTAGCATTTTAACAAATTGTTAAAGAAAAATTAGAACTAAGGAGGAAAACCTTTATGTACAATGTTTTCCTGATTCTGCTCACTTCACTCATTATCAGTACATGCAAGTCTCCACACTTTTCTGAAGTCAGGTCCCTCATGATTTCTTATAGAACAGCAGTGCTTCTTAACATTAATATATACCATTGCTTGTTCAGTCATTCCTCAATTGATGGACATTTCGTGGACTACTTCACAAAAACATCTATTAGTTAGCTTTAGTTTTAGAATATTTTTCCTCCTTCTTTCTCCCTTCTTATTAGATCTATTTTTGCTTTTGCCTTTGTCTGAGATCAGGATTGCTTCCTCTGCTTTTTTTCTTTTACTTCAATTGAAGTGTAATATATTCTGCTCCAGCCTTTACCTTTATCCTGTGTATCTGTCTGCTTCAAATGTATTTCATGTAAACAACATATTGTAGTATTCTGACTTTTAATACACTCTGCTATCCTCTTCTGTTTTATGGGAGAGTTCGTTCACATTCATAGTTAAAATTACTAATTCTTCATTTCCCTCCATTCTGTCTTTCCCCCTTTGTTCTTTACTTCCTCCTTTACCCTTATACCTTCTCACCAGTGTTTGCTTCTAACTGATACATCGCTCATTCTGCCCTGCCTTCAACCAACCCTCTTCTTGTTTCTTCTCCCTTTCCCTTGTTACTTTTCATTTTTTTAAACTTTAACATTACCTTTGATTTTACTTATCCTTCCCTTTTATCAGCCCCATCCTTTTCTTTTTTTTTTCCCCTTCCACCTACTCCTCCATTGGGCAGGATAAATTTCTAAACTCATTTGGGAATGTAAGTTATTCCTTCTTTGAACCATATCTGCTGAGAGTAAGATTTATGGGGCAGCTAAGTAGTGCAGTGGATAGAGCACTGGCCTTGAGGTCAGTCAGGAGGACCCAAGTTCAAAGCTGACCTCAAACACTTGATACCCACCAGCTGTGTAACCTCCCAATTCTATTGCTTTGCAAAAAAAAGAGAAAAGGATAAGATTTACTCAGTGCTCAGATCCTACCTTCTTTCCCTTTTTATAGTAGGCCCTTTGTGTTTTGATCATTTGATGTTATTTATCCTCTAATGTCTTTTCTCAGTATAATTCTTTTTCATCTCAAAATTGCTTTACATCTATATTGTACCTCTACCCTCTGTCAAAGTATACTTCTTTCAACTGTCCTGTTAGAGTAAACTCTCAAGGGCCACAAACATCTTTATATCATAATCAATTTAAACCTACACCCTCTTTTAAAGAACAACCTCTCCAAGTGTCCCAAAATAAATATAACCCTCAAGAGTATAGAGTTTAATCATATCACAGTCAATCCAAACCCTCACCACCTTTTCAGATACTCTCCCTTCCACTGATTCAATAAGAATACAAACCCTCAAGAGATAAAAGTTTAATTATATCACAGTCAATTTATATCACAAACTCTGTCTAAATATATTTCTTTCAATTGTCCTAAGAGAAATACAGTTATCAAGAGTTAACTAACATTCCCCAACTCCACTTCCATTTACTTTTTTACACATCTCTTGGGTCTTGTATTTGAAGAACAAATTTTCTGTTCAATTCTGGTCTTTATATCAGGAAATTTTGAAAGTCCTCTATTTCATTGAAAAGCCATCTTTTTCCACTGAAATAATATGCTGAATTCTGCAGGGTAGTTAATTGTAAACCAAGCTCTTTTGTCCTCCAGAATATCATATTCCAGGCTCTCTGATCCATAATATTGAAGCTGATAGACCTAGTGTAAACCTGAATGTGGCTCCTCTTTTGGCTGCTCCTTTGGTTGAGAAATATGAAATTCGGCTACAACATTCCTTGGAGTTTTGTATTCTTTAAAAGAATATTTTATCTTCTTGTTCCAGGATATTAGGGAAGGTTTCCATAATTCCATGATAATTGCACGATATTGTTCAAGCTCTTTTCTGATCACGACTTTCAAGTAGACCAAGTTATCTCCTGGATTTTTTTTCCAGCCTTTTGGTTTTGTTTGATGGAATCTTGGTGTCTCTCAGTCATTCATTTCAATCTGTCCAATTCTAATTTTTAAGGTTTGATTTTCTTCGGTTAGCTGTTTTGTTTCCTTTTCCAGCTGGTCAATTTTATTTTTAAAATTATTGGGTTCTTTCAGTTGATTTTTCATAATTCTCTTGCATGACTTTCATTTCTTTAATACATTTTCTTCTTTCTCTTTCTTTGGTTTTTAAAAATCCTTTTTTGAGCTCTTCCAAGAAGTCCTTTTGGAACTGAGACCAGTTCATCAACTTCTTGGAAGTTGTAGGCATTTTGTCATTGTTTTCTTCTACTGAAATGGTACTTTTAATCACCCCTATCAGATTAGTAGTTGTCAATGTTCACCAATTTTTTTTTGTTATTTGGCCTTTCATCAGTTGAGCTTTGCTCCTGTGGTATAGGGTATATAGTCCCAAACATTTTTTTTTGCTGGGGATGGGGTTCTTTTCCCTGCATTCCCTTCTTGTTTATTCTCTGTGCTGGGTTACCCAATGCTGCACCAACTTCCCAGGGTTCAAAACTTGTTTTCCAAGCTCAGATTGGCACCCTCACTGCTGGCTGAACTGTGAGCAGACTTTAGCTGCCCTGTGGCTAACAACCTATCACTGGCTCCCCAATTTTCCCACCTCCACTAGGCTAAACTCCCCTTTTAACCACACAAAAGAAGACCATTATTCAATGAATAGAGCACAGGCCTTGGCATCAGGAGGACCAGAGTTCAAATCCAGCCTCTGACACTTACTAGCTGGGTGATCACTTGCCTTGCATCCAAGGCCATCTCCAGTCATCCTGATTCATATCTGAGCCCTGGATCCAGATGACCCTGGAGGAGAAAGTGAGGCTGGTAATTTAGCACAGAACCCCCTCACTCAAATCCAACTCATGTACTTATGGTATCACCTCCTTGATATCTTGGTCTCCTTCAAAAATGAAGGACAAAAAAAAAACCATACACACACACACACACACACACACACACACACACACACACAATAGACCTTTTCCTGAGATTCCTCCAAGAAATCTCACTGAAAAGTTGTTTCATTATTTTTTTGGTGATTTATAATTTTCTTTCTGTTTTGGTTCTTCCTAATTTAGGTGTGAGTACTATATTGGTATCATAAAAGGAATTTGGCAGAACTCCTTCTTTGCCCGTTTTTTCAAATAATTTATATAGAATTGCAAGGTGCTGCATGTCTCTTACATTTCATTTCCTAATTTTCCTAATTTATTGATTTTTAAAATTCTTTTTGAGGTCTTTTTAGACTGGAGAATAATTCATATTCCCCTCTGGAGCTTCACCTGCAGCACTTTTTCCACCATCCTCTTCTGAGATAGTGTTGTGATCTCCATTATCACTATAGTAGACTATCCCAGATTTTTCTATGACTTTTCTTCCTCGTTTTCAGCTCTGTTCCTACATCATAGGGGCACTGTCCCAAGTTCCTTGAGCCGGGAGAGGGATCTGCTCACAGACTTTCCATGCTGGGAACCCTAGCGGCTTACCGACTGCTCTGAGATTGTCCAGTATAATTGTGCTGATTGTGCAAGGAGCTTTGAGGTCTCAATTGGCTGCCTGCAACTATTTTGGAGCCTTCCCAGCTGACCTGCTGTGCCACTGGCCACTGGACTGGGACTCAGGGCCGTCAATTGTGGCTTGCTTCCTCTACACCCCACCTGCACTGGTCCCTCTTCCCTGTGCCAGTCCTCATTCCCTCTTGACCCACCTGAGACAGCTCTTTCTGAAATCCTTCCTGCATATGTTAAGCTGGGGAAAGCTCTATTTGGTTCCTTTGTATCTTCTGTCACTCCAGAATCCATTTAGTCTTGATTAATGTTGTTTCTGTGAAAAACCTGGGATTGCTGCAGGCAACTCACTAGCTTCTTTCTGCTATTTGACTCTGCTTCAATAATTTATTTATTGCAATCTTACATTCTTTTAGGCTTAAAAGTTTAAATAATGTTAGAAATAAAGCCCTTGAGATCCTCTCATTGGGAACTTAGATTCAATAATGAAACTGAGCCCAGAGTGAGTGAAGAACCTTTACTTTTCTTGTTAAAAAAAAAAAAAAGGACATCCCTCCAAATCGAGAGTGTGTGTCCAATACAGAAACAAAAGCAACCTTTATACCTTTATACCTCCCTTCCAGGCCCTATCAGATAATTCCTTCTCTGACTTGCAATCTTTGTTATCCACCCATTTCATACTACTCCTTGATATGTTACCCCTCCCTTGCCATATGACCCATGATCAATAAATAAGGCTCTAATTTTATGTGGAGAGTGTAAGTTACTATGGCTGAGGTTCATTAAGCATGTGTTCCCGATTTTTAAATTAACCTTTATCCTATATAAGACTAACTAGAGTCTGTTCTAGCCCTTGAGGAGAAAAACAGGATCTAAAGAGGATGTGCCTTTATTCTGATTGGTCGACCCCCCCCCCATTCTCCTGCTTGAATAACTTTTGCTATAACTCTTGCTGATGTGGCAAGAATTACCTCGTGCGGAAGCATAATAATATCAGTTTCGTCCTACAAATCATAAAGGAACATTTAAAATAGACAGATTCATAATCCTATGCTTCTATCAATGTCATAAATAATGAACAAACTTCAGTAGAATTATAACCATACATCCCCTAAGCCCTAAGGAAACAAATCTAGTTAAACAGACTTCTTAGATAAATTAAGTCAGGTTCCAATTATGCATTTAGATGACTCAGTGCATAGAGCACCAGACCTGAAATCAAGATGTGACCTCAAATCTGGCCTCAGATACTTATAAGCTGTTTGATTCTAGAAAAGTCACTTCACCCTGTTCACATCAATGCTAGAGAAGGAAATGACAAACTACTCCTTTATCTTTGCCAAGAAAACTCCAAATGGAGTCCCAAATTTAGAGGGTTGACAATGGGTTGATTGAGAGGGGAGATTGGCATCCCTATAGAATTATTGTCAGGATAATCCTTCCACCAATGATTCAATCACTTTGAGAAATTCAAATTCTCCTTCTGATTCTTATTGGAAGAATGCCTAAGATTCTCCCTTAAATTTATCATTCAATTAATTGGGTTTTTAGCCACATGAGACAGACTTTCAGTTAATCAAAAGTCATAGTAGGCATAGCTCTAAACGTGGAATAATAAGATTTAAAAAAGAGAAATATAAAAATCCTCACAATTCTTATAATAAGGAGGGGTAAGACCTAGGAAGGAAGCCAACACCTCAGTTCCTACTGAGGGATGAGTGTCCTGGGAACACTTTTGCCTCCCTATCAGGAACCTTTTCTTTCTTTTGAAGTTTTGCCCTCCTTGGCTTTTCAAATTTTCAAATTTTCTTGCCAGTGGGAAGGTGAGTGAGCATGGGACCAGGGCTCATCTTCAGTGCCCTCCTCAATAGCTTGTGTTGTGTTGCGTCATGAGACCAGAGGCAGTTCTCAAGAAGTGAGTGACCCCAAGGAAAGTCAAATTTCACCAGCCTAGATGAAAGAAGAGTGCACTGGGAGTTAAGACCCCCTAGGTCCTAAATCCTGCTGCAACAGTAATTCTGGCCCTTTTTTTCAAAAACACAAACAGCAGCAGCAACAACTAGCATCTATTTAGAACTTCAATTTTGCAAAGTACTTTGTACATATCATATTGTTTGATTCTCACAACAATTCTAGGAGGTAGGTACTATTTACAGTTGGGGAAACTGAGGTAGACAGAAGTGAAGTGAGGATCATAGCCCTGATCTCCCTGCCATAGTTCTGGCTCCGTGTCAAAGTCTGATTTCCCCATAGAATACAGACTCTAAATTCAAGGCAAAGAAGTCTACTGACCCCTTCCTTCCCCTGGCCACACAGCTAGTAATCATTTCAGAGAGAATTTAAACTCAGCTCTGACTGCAGGCCAAGTATTCTATCTACTTCCATAACCAGGGCCTTCTATAAAATAAGAAGGTAAACAAACTGATTGCCAACATTCTTCCCAATTTTGCCAGTTTTTGAGACCATCAGAACTGAGTTCTCACTTAAGTGTTTTACTTAACTTGTTCCCAATGTCAGTAAAAGTGGAATGACTTAGATAAATCATTTCCTCTTAGACTCTAGGACTTCTTTAAAATATTTTTAAAAGTACTCCGACCAACTGTTGGGATTAATTTACACCACTAATGTTTTCTTCATCATGTCCAAATAATCAATAAAACAATTAATTGAGCCCTAATTCATAATATTTGTCAATTTCTGAATCATAATCCCTGAAAATTTCAATCCTATGACCAACCTTTCTGTTTAATTATACATCATTAGCATTTCCTCCATCAGTTTCTTATGTCCAAACAATCAATAAAATAATTAACCATGCCTTATTCTAAATGCTTGTCAATTTCTGAATTATATTTATATATGTATATATAATTTGAGTGTATAAATATACATAAATATATATAACACAAATATATATAATGCTACTTGAAAATTTAGTGATCATCTTTCCCAGACTGTCTAGCATACAACTATTTCCTTCACAGTTTCCCTGTGCTTGTCCCAAGATCTCTGTCCCTGGGGGTCATTCTCCCAGGGTCTCTGTCCCCACTATGGGGCTTTGACCACCCCTATCCCCAAAGAGAATGTATCTTTTACCTAAGTGGCCCCTGCATCAAGTGGTCCTTGGTCTTAATTCTACCCTGATATTTTTCCTTTTCTCCATCTCTCCCCCCCATTCAGGGAGGCTCCTTTGCCACTGGCACTGCTCTGATGAACAAGTCAGATGCCAGCCTTGTTGTATTCCTCAACTGCTTCCATGAGTTCAGGGACCAAGGGAGCCACAAAGAGAAAATCAGCAGAGAAATCCAAGGGCATCTGGAAGCCTGCCAGAGGGAGAATCAGTTTGATGTGAAATTTGAGATCTCTAAATGGGAGAATTCCCACAGCCTCAGTTTCACCCTGATGTCCAAGACCCTGGAACATAGAGTGGACTTCACTGTGCTTCTAGCCTTCGATGCTTTGGGTGAGTTTTAAGGTTCTTTTTATTTTATTTTATTTTTTTTTGCAAAGCAATGGGGTTAAGTGGCTTGCCCAAGGCCACACAGCTAGGTAATTATTAAGTGTCTGAGGCCGGATTTGAACTCAGCGAGTCCTGACTCCAGGGCGGGTGCTCTATCCACTGCGCCACCTAGCTGCCCCTTTGGGTGAGTTTTAAAGGGAGATGTGGATGCTTCCCTCAGTTCTCATTCTCCCCATAAGCTGAGGTTTCTTATGTACTGCTCCCCCTCCCAGCCCCTGTTGTTCCTATATATGTCGATAAAAACACCTCTTTTGTTCAGCTCTGATCCCTATTTCAGATCTCTGAGAACCTGAGAATAAAGTGGTGAGTCTGCTTGCACTGGGCTATTGCTTGTTTGTTTTCCAATATATCTCCAGGTGCTGGCTAAACCCTGGTAGGACTAGATAACCACTTCAAATTGTGCAATGACACCTTGCACTCAGAGATCTTTTTTCTCACCCTCCCCCCCCCACTTTCAGCAGATTCTCTCTTGGACTTTCTCCCTGTTTTCCCCTCTCCTTTCCCTTCACCCACTCTATCTCAATGAAACAGGAGACTTGGAGTCAGAAAAACTGAAATACCTGAACATGTGGGATGTTTGTCTTTCATTCTTTTTTTTCTTTTTTTTTAGATTTTGCAAGGCAATGGGGTTAAGTGGCTTGCCCAAGGCCACATAGCTAGGTAATTATTAAGTGTCTGAGGCCAGATTTGAATTCAGGTCCTCCTGACTCCAAGGCCAGTGCTCTATCCACTGCACCACCTAGCCACCCCTCCGTTCTTTTCTTTTTAATTTTTGCAAGGCAATGGGGTTAATTGGCTTGCCCAAGGCCACACAGCTAGGTAATTATTAAGTGTCTGAGGCCAGATTTGAACTCATTCTTGAAGAAGACCATCTCATCAGAGAGGTGATGTCATGACAAGCACAGGACTTGGATTTGAGTGAGGAGCTGCTGTGCTAAGACACCAGTCTCACTCCAAAGCCATCTGGGTCCAGTGGCTAGACATGGTCAAGATAACTGGAGATGGCTCTGGATATGAGGAAATCAAGGTTAAGTGACTTGCCCAAGGTCACACAACTAGTTAGTGTCAAGTGTCTAAGGCTGGATTTGAATTCCAAGGCCTCCTGACTCTAAGTCTATCCACTATGCCACCTACCTGCTCACCTGAGTTCAAATCCTTCCTGAACCTCTCTGTGAGCCTGGACAAGTTACTTAACTTCTCAAACTTTCAGTTGTCTGATCCATAAAACGGAGATTGTAAAAGCATCAATGTTGCCCTGAGGACCACATAAGATTATATATTTCATATGTGTGTATACATGTATGGAGACAGACAGACCAACGCATCCTACCTTCTCTACTCATACTGATAGATTAAGTATCCAGAGGAAGCTGACTATTCCTTTCTCCAGTGTCTAGCCTGAGAGGCTAGGGTTCTAGAACAATTATTCACAATCTCCTACTGGTAGTGTTTCCACTGATGATCAGCCAATGGCCTCGATATCTTTAAAAAAGGGTATTTATTGAAAAAGTATAGAATGAACAGATTGTCACATTTTCCCCAAATTAGGGTATATTCTCCCAGAACACGAAAGGTCCCTAAGGAAAGTGGTCTCATACTTAAAGTATATAGGTAATGAGTCACATATGCCTTATAAGGAATATGTGACAAAGTGATACTAAACAAGATCTGGCAGTAGGAGTCCGTTTCTTCCTTAAAGGATGGCTCATTATAGCCCCTTTAGGTGGTCACAGTTCTCTTCTGGTTCCAGAGAATTAATGCATTTCTAGAGTCCATAGCTGTCACTCTCTCTGAAATTACTTCCCTCCTCAGATGGTTATCCTCCTGAATCCCTCTGAATCCTTTTGTATTCTCGTCATCTCACTAAAACTGCTCTCTCCAACATGACAGTGATCTCTTAGTTGCCAAATTCAATGGCCTTTTCTCAGTACATATTCTCTTTGATCTCTCTGCAGCTTTTGACACCATTGATCACTCTCTGTTCTTTGATACTCTCTTCTCTTACAGGTTTTCAGGATACCCCTCCCTCCTGGTTTTTTTTCTCCCTGCTTATTTTCAGTTTCCTTTGCTCACTCCATATCGTGTCCTCTTTCCATATGTGTTCCACAGGGTTCGATTCAAGACCCTCTTCTCTTTTTTCTTTATATTTTTTGCCTGTCGATGTCTTCATCTAAAATGGATCTAATTATCAACCTAGATGGATGGGTTTTTCTTTCTTCCTTTTTAAAAAATTTATTTATTTTTGAATTTTATAATTTTCCCCCTAATCTCACTTTCCTCTCACCAAATAAGACAGTCTGTTAGTCTTTACATTATTTCCATGCTATACATTGATCTAAATTAAATGTCTTGAGAAAGAAATCATATCCTTAAGGAAAAAAATAAAATAGAAGAGATAGCAAAATTACATAAGATAATTTTTTTTTAAATTAAAGGCAATAGTCTTTGGTCTTTGTTCAAACTCCACAATCCTTTCTCTGGATACAGATGGTATTCTCCATTGCAGATAGCCCAAAATTGTCCCTGATTGTTGCACTGATGGAATGAGCAAGTCCATTAAGATTGATCATCAACCCCATGTTGCTGTTATGGTGTAGAATGTTCTGGTTCTGTTCATGTTGCTCAGCATTCGTTCATGCAAATCTCTCCAGGCTTCTTTGAATTCCTATCTCTCTTGGTTTCTAACAGAGCAATAATGTTCCATAACATGCATATACCACAATTTGTTCAGCCATTCCCCAATTGATGGACATTCACTCAATTTCCAATTCTTTGCCACTACAAACAGAGCTGCCATAAATATTTTTGTACAAGTGATGTTTTTACCCTTTTTCATAATCTCTTCAGGGTCTAGATTCAGTAGTGGTATTGCTGGATCAAAGGGCATGCACATTTTTGTTGCCCTTTGGGCATAATTCCAAATTGCTCTCCAGAAAGGTTGGATGAGTTCACAGCTCCATCAACAATGTATTAGTGTCCCAGATTTCCCACATCCCTTCCAACATTGATCATTGTCCTTTCTTTAATTTGCTTTAATAATGCTTTAATTTGCATTTCTCTAATAAGTAATCATTTAGAGCAATTTTTTGATTTCCTCATCTGTAAATTGCCTCTGTATATCCTTTCACCATTTGTCAATTGGGGAATGGTTTGGTTTTTTTAGAAGTTTGACCCAGTTCTCTATTTATTTTAGAAAAAGGGGTGGCTAGGTGGCACAGTGGATAGCACACCAGCCCTGGAGTCAGGATGACCTGAGTTCAAATCCAGCCTCAGACACTTAATAATTACCTAGCCATGTGACCTTGGGCAAGTCACTTAACCCCATTGCCTTGCAAAAAGAAAAGAAAAGAAATGAATTTTGTTAGAAATACTAGTTGTAAAAATTGTTTCCCAGGTGGCTAGGTGGCACAGTGGATAGAGTACCATCCCTGCAGTCAGGAGTACCTGAATTCAAATCCAGCCTCAGACACTTAATAATTACCTAGCTGTGTGGCCTTGGGCAAGCCACTTAACACCATTTGCCTTACAAAAAAAATTGTTTCCCAATTTACTACATTTCTAATGTAATCAAAATTATCTAGTTTGTTTTTAATGATGTTCTCCATCTCTTCCTTGGTCATAAACTGCTTCCCTTTCCATAGATCTGACAGGTAAACTATTCCTTGATCTCCTACTTTGCTTATAACATTGTCTTTTATGTCTAAATCCTGTATCCATTTTGATCTTATCTTGGTATAGGGTATGAGATGTTGGTCTAATCTGAGTTTCTGCCATACTAACATCCAATTTTCCCAACAGTTCTTATTGAAGAGAGTTTTTATCCCAAAAGCTGAACTCTTTGGGTTTATCAAACAGCAGATTACTATAATCATTTCCCGATGTTTCACCTAGACTATTCCACTGGTCCACCACTCTATTTCTTAGCCAATACCAGACAGTTTTGATGATTGATGCTTTATAATATAATTTTAGATCAGGTAGGGCTAAGCCACCCTCCTTTGTACTTTTTATCATTAAATCCCTTGAAATTCTTGACTTTTTATTTCTCCATATGAATTTACTTATAATTTTTTTCTAACTCATTAAAGTAATTTTTTGGAATTTTTATTGGTAGGGCACTAAATAAGTAATTTAATTTAGGTAGAATTATCATTTTTATTATATTAGTTCAGCCTATTCATGAGCAGGTGATATTTGCCCAGTTTTTTAGATCTGACTTTATTTGTGAGAGAAGAGTTTCGTAGTTGTTTTCACAGTTTCTGAGTCTGCCTTGGCATGTAGACTCCCAGGTATTTTATATTGTCTGAAGTTACTTTGAATGGGATTCCTCTTTCTATCTCCTCCTGCTGTATCTTGCTAGTCATATATAGAAATGCTAAGGATGTATGAGGGTTTATTTTATATCTTGCGACTTTGCTTAAGTTGCTAATTGTTTCTAGTAGATTTTTAGATTGTTTAGGATTCTTCAGGTCTACCATTGTGTCATCTGCAAAAAGTGAGAGTTTTGTTTCTTCCTTCCCAATTCTAATTCCTTCCATTTCTTTTTCTTCTTTTATTGCTGAAGCTAACATTTCTAACACAATATTGAATAGTAGTGGTGATAATGGGCAGCCTTGTTTCACCCCAATCTTATTGGGAATGCTTCTAGTTTATCCCCATTGCATATAATGCTTGTTGATGGTTTCAGATAGATACTGCTTATCACTCTAAGGAACAAGATGGATGGTTTTTAACTCTGTTTATCTTTCTCTAATCTCTCTGCTTATCTCTAATCTTGCTGGGTTCATGGTTCCTTAGGAATGAGAAGACCATTGCTGTCAAAGGGGATTGGAGACCAGCAATGTTGGAGTTGGGGTGGACCTGGCATGGGAGCTAAACAAAAGGCCTTAACACAGAAAAACCTATGGGGAAATCTTTTTGGAATTTGCCATTCCCAAAACTATCTTGTGAAATGAATTTACCTTCCTTAGTTCGTAATTTAGATGGTCTGGGATTCTGCCCATAGACCATTTTAGGCAGGGTGAGAGTAGGATCTGAGATCAAGACCTGCACAGGGAGTGGGAGAAGGGTAACAGCAGTATCAACTAGGCAAAGAGTCAGGGGAGGGGGTAGCTGAGATGAGCTTACAGGAGAAAAGAAAAAGAAATACTTCTACAAGTTAAATTAGACATCTATCTTTTTTTAATTGATGGCAATCCAATTTAGACCAGTCAACAAAACCACAATTGGATCATAATGTTGAGTGAGCTTTTAGTTGAACCAGCACTTTTAATATTGGCTCATGATCAGTGTAGGGGTATCCCCAGAGGAGACCTTCTAGTTTCTCCATCCTCAGAGTAAGCTCAGAGAAATATGAACTCTATCAAAAATCACCATTGATTCAAGGTTATTAGAGCAAGGAATTTGGAGGGGGTGAAAAGAGACACTCCCTTTTCAAAGCTGTGATTCCAGGTATATGCCTTGGGGTACCATCACATCTTATCAAAGAGAGAGTCTGGTACCTCAATTGTCTAGTCTGATCTGCTTCATGGCTTCATCACTGATGATGTCTTTGAGTCTGGCCTTTAAAAAAAATCAAATTATACATGTGTTAAACCTCCAGAAACATCTGAATAAGGCATAACTGTCTCAAGAAAGAATAAGCAGAATTGATTAGCATGCAAGTTTATTAAAATTTCTCTAAGCTCACTGATTATGCAGGTGTGTGTGGGAACCTGGCTAAAAGTCCTGGACCCCTAAAATGGAGGTTTGCAGAGGGATTCTTTATACCTTTCCAGTATAAGAAGGGAAGATCTGAAAAGCTACTTTCTGACTTTGTCTATCAAGAGAGCAGACTTCAACTCATGATGGGACAGGATCTTACACACATCTCCTAGAAGGACACGCCAGGAAGAATGAATCCTCTAGGACCTTCCTGCCTTATCAGTTATGTAAGACCTTTGCAAACCATAGACATCTTCCCCCTCCAGGATATAACTCACACCCAGTGACCATTGATTTGTTATTAGAAGTCAATAATACGCATCCATGTTTGGAGATAGAGGGAGATGGAAGACAACAGCCTGTGCCTCCTCCACTCATACTAGCGGATGAAATCCCCCCGAGGGCAGCTGAACATTTACTTCCCAGGAATCTAGGGGAAACCCTGAGAAGCTAAGTTTCTAGTTGGTTCTGTTATTGTTATTTGTCCTTTATACAAGTAAATTGAATTTAAATGAGGCAAAATCATCAGCCTTACTACCTCCGCCAGAACTGGGGTCCAGTGGACAGGTATGGATCGAGATGACTGGAGATTATCTTGGATGCAATGGGAGATACTGACCTTTTAAAAGGTCTTTAACAGGTCTCAGTCTGACTCAGGCAAAGCCCACTCAGTAATCGAAGCAGGTAAAGAAGAAAGAAATGAAAAAAAAATGATCTCTTTTGCAAAATCCAAAAAAAAATCAGTTTGGCAGGGAAAGACCCTCAGGGTTTCTGGCCAGAACAGAAGCAATTGCTATTTACATTCACTCTGAGTGAGTCAGGGACCAAACTATGACCAAAGAGTTGAGTCTGAGATCTATTGCAGACCAATCAATGAGAGCCAGAGTGATTTGTGGCTGGTAAATGCCAAGATATCTTGACAGGTGTCAGTGATCAAAATATACATTCATTTAGGCAGAAGGTAAGATTTTGACTGGGACTTGAAAGAAACCAAGAAAGCTAAGAGGCAGAGATGAGGAGGAAGAGAATTCCAGATATGGGAGACAGTCAATTAGGAGATAAAATGTCTTATTCAAGGATTAACAAGTCATTGTCATTGGATTGCACAGTACATGTGGGGATAATGGGTTATTTTTGATAACGGTATCTATATATACAGTCCTCCATTTATGGTAGTGTGCCAGCAAAATGTAAGCCCTGACCATTTCGACCCTTCATTGGAAAGCCCTTTAATTGTGGACTATACATCTGTAGTGCACAAATTAATACAGTTAAGCCTGGAACAGTTTGAACTTAGATTGATTGTAGGGATTTGAATTTTTCAGCCACAACAACTCTCTTTGAGAGAACACCTATCAAACTTTATAGAGATTGCATTTTCCATTATTGGGGGAGAGAGCCATAATAATGAAATCACTGCTTCTAAAAATATATTTACAAGAACTTTACTGTTTTCAATTTATTCTTTTCAAATTACATATATATATATATATACATATATTTATATATACTCTCATAATTTAGAAGAAAATCACTATATTTAATCCTTGGTGTTTTACATTACTAAACATAGCACCCCTTCTTCTTCCTGAGCATTTCAAAGTTAAGATTCAATGTATGGTTTTGACCAACTCTGTCCATTTCCGATTCAAAGTCTCTAGTGCTAGAATATTATACAAAAGTATTTTGAAAATTATATAGGAAATTTTATTATTATCATTTTCCCATTATAGGTAAATGTCATTCATTTGCTACTACAACAGACCCTAAGATTTATATCGATCTCATCAAATCATCTGAATGCAACGATAGGAGCGTATTCTCTGCCTGTTTCACTGAATTAAGAAACAATTTCACTAGTTCCCGTCCCGCCAAGCTTAAGAATCTAATCTGCCTTATGAAACACTGGTACCAACAGGTGAATTTTTTCAAATAGCCCTTCTAGTTTTCTCATAATCATGGTATGAATGAGATTCATAATTTGCCGTTGATGATGCATTTCTAGATTGGGTTGACAATTTACAAAAGACTTTCCTCACAGCAACCTTGTGCAAACATTGTGACCTCCTTTTTATAGATAAAGATGCTGAGTTCATGGAGGTGTGATGACTTATCTACAGTGATTATCAAAAAAGTCAGTTCAAACTCAGATATCTTATGTCCACATCTATCAGTTTTTCCATTACAGCACAAAGGTACCTGTCTGTTCATAGGGCACCATGAGATGCTGAATCACTTCAACATGTGACCCTAGGGATAAGACAAAGCACTGTCTTGGGGGTACCTAAGTGCTTTTGCCTTATATTTTTACTCCCAAGCATCTTTTTGGGGGTGTTTGTAAGGTCATTGGATTAAATGACTTGCCCAAGGTCACACAACTAGGTAATTATTAAGTGTCTGAGGCCAGATTTGAACTCAAGTCCTCCTGACTCCAGAGCTGGTGCTCTATCCACTATGCCACCTTGCTGCCCCTCATTCCCAAGCACCTTTAAAGACAACCCCATAGGTATAAGTCACACCTAAAAGTTTGTGGTACCTCTCTCTTTCCACCTAATTGATTTCAAAGAATATTTATCAGGCACCTACTACATGGAATTTATTATACTATAAATAAGACAGTTTTTTACCTCAACATGATTAGGTTCTGTTGGCAGGAATGGGGGTGGAGGGATACAATGTGAGCACAAGTAAGCAACACAAAATATCTAGAAGTTATATCAAGGGGGTGAGAGTAATCATCTCTGGAAGGAATCCATAAAGGCCTCCAGAGGCACTGTGCTAGAACAAAGCTAGGGATTGGTTCTATGAAGTTAAGCTGAGAAGGAATAACATTTTAACATGAACAAGAACATGAACATGAAAGACCTGTAAAAAGGGAGGTGAGAGGTGGGCTGTGTGGGGATCGTGGATAACCACAGATGGGAACCATGAGGACCATAATAAGCCAACCTAACTAGAATGGAGAGTGCATGAATGATAGCAATTATTAATAAGAAAAAATACTTCTCAAGCCAAAATGATGTCAACCATTCTTCAATGTTAAATCCTGTGGTCTAAGACAGGGGTTGGTCTTCCTATACCCTCATCCTGCCAGCCATGATGTGGGCTGCTATTTGACAATGCTAGAATGAAATAAGAGTTGTTATTTCCTTTATGTTTTTTCTATTTTCTTTCTTGGTCCTCAGTGTGAAAGAAAATTGAAGAAGACCGATTCTCTTCCTCCAGAATATGCCCTGGAACTTCTGACAATCTATGCGTGGGAGCAAGGTAGTAACGTGGAGAATTTTAATACAGCTAAAGGGTTCCTGACAGTCCTGAAATGAATTATGCAGTACCGAGAGCTCTGTGTCTACTGGACAGTCAACTATGATTTTCAGAATGAAATCATCGGGGGTTTCCTACACACTCAGCTCAAGAAATCCAGGTACTCACAACAAACAAGCACATGCCTCTTCCCTGAACCCTAAGCCCAATATCAGTGATTCAGATCCACAAGCCCTTTGAGGTGATGATACCCTATGTAAAGCTAGAATTAAAAATTATATAAAAGTCAACACCATCTCACCCATGAAGAATCCAAGAGAGGCTGTTTTCTAAGACCCAGCATTTTCAAAAGCATTCAGATTAACCTTTCTTAGCCCACAGATATACTTTTCCCTCCAAAAGAAAACAGGGCAGGGCAAGAAAGGACTTAAGAGGACAAAGTAGAATAAAAGAGACAAAGGAAAAATGCCAGTGGTTTCTCATTCCCATATCCTGAACAACTATAATATAATATAATATAATATAATATAATATAATATAATATAATATAATATAATATACATAATATATTAATATAATATAGTATAGTATATTAATATAATTTTAACTACATTAACATTTATCAAAATTTTATTACTATTGATATCATTTTAATTAAAGTTTTGTTTTACTCATTTTATTTTTCTAGAAATATGTAATTCTCATCTTATCTTCACAGCCTTTCAACTCCTCTTTTTCTGTTTAAGGAATCCCTGTCCTTCCAGGGTTCCAGGTCATTATCTCAGCATTATCATGGACTCCAGTATTATCACATCTCCCTCATAGCACACATTTAATTCATTGCCAAGTCTCTTGCTGTTTCTATTTCCACAACATCTCTCACATTCAATTCCTCCTCTTTCCTCACACAGCCATCAGCTTACCCCATATTGCCTTTTACCTAGGTTATTGCAAGAATCTCTAAATTGGTGTCCCTGACTGTGAGTCTTTATCCACTCCAGTCCATCCTTCACACTGGATTGATTTTTCTTGAGTCCAGACTGAACACTAACCTTCAGTGGGCTTCCAGTTGCCTCTAGTATCAAATAGAAACTCCTCTATTTAGTTTTAAAGAAGTTCACAATATGAAGTCTTTCTAGGCTCAATGAAAATCTTGCTTCTCCCACATTCAGTCAAATGGGTCTTCTCTCTGCTCCTCAAACACAGCCCTTCAGTCTCCTACTTTTGCCTTTGCATTGTTCACTCCCTGGGTGTAATATGCATTCCCTCCTAATGTCCACCAGCTCTCTTCTTTGAATATATATAGTTGAGCATGACTTTCTAAATGGAAGTCTTTCATGATGCCTTCAGCTACTGGCACCCTCCCTCTGGAATAATATTATATTTAATTACTTTGGATTGATTTGCATTTATTAAGTGCTTACTGCAGAGAGCTGCTACTGAATTAAGGACCGAGAATACAAATTCCAGAAGAAAGATAATCTCTGCCTTCCAGAAAGGGGCTGGGGGTGGGTGGGGGGGAGACAGAGATTAAACTAAGGAAGCAAAAATGCAGCAGAAAATGGATGGAGAGAGATGGATGGAGGAAGAGAGGATAAGGAGACAAACAGTTAAATAGAGAGTAATATAGACATAGAGAAATAGAACCGGTGGGGACGGGGGGGTACATGCTAGAGAAAGTCCAGACTGCTCTAGACGCAAGCCCTCACCAGCCTAGATGTCCTCCTTAAATGGGACTCTGGGAGGAACCATCCAAAGTGAGAATAAGGTCATGGGGAGTGAGGCTTTGGAATGGGAGAGAAATTCTAGAGTGAAACCTGGAGAGGAATGATTTGCCTTCATGTCTGTTCTGGACATGCTTAGGTATGCCCTACTTGTCTCCTCATTATACTCTAAGCTCCCAACCCTTTCTATTCCAGGAATTATTTCTATTCCAATTTATTCATCCCATAATTGCCTTCACGCAATCATTTACTGAAGCAAAAGTTTCATCATGTCATTTCTCTACTCCATAGATTCTAATGCCCCTCCTCTCCCCCATTAGCTTTAGAATTAAATTTGTTTGGCATTTAAAGTCCTTTGCAATCTGACTCAGACTTCCAACGTTACTATACGTTTCTTCCCTTCATGTACTCACTAGTTCATAAAAAAAATTGGCCTTTTATATTGTTCTTCATACATCCCTTTCCATCTGCCACCTCTGTGACTTTATTCTGACATTATCCCTGGCCTGGAATGCCATTCCCTTCTTGCCTCCACCTCTCAGAATCCCAAGTTTCCTTCAAGATTCAGATCTAATGTCAACTGCCACATAAACCCTTACTCCTAGCTGCAAATATCTATTTAAGTCATATGCATTTTATACATAACCATTGCCTTCCTCAAATGAATTTAAGATCCCGGAGGGCAGGAATAGTTTCCTTTCTGATATATAGTTTGGATATCTGATATATATCTGTATATAAGACATATCACAGTCTCTGGCACATAGTAGATACTTAATAAATGATTACTGATTGATTAATTTCTTGGCTCTTTAGACCTGTGATTCTGGATCCAGCTGATCCCACCGAAGATGTTGGTGGAGGACATCGTTGGTGCTGGAACCTCTTGGCCTGTGAAGCTGAAATCTGGTCATCTTTTCTCTGCTTCAAAAAACAAAACTTTGATACTGTAAAGACCTGGTCTGTGAACATTTCTGTCCAATGAAATAATCTCCTAGTGACCGCAGAAAGTAAGATAGCATTATCAGATTTTGTAGCATTCCTTATATACCCAAGAAAATGATCCAAGCATGTCTGGACTGAGGGTATTGTTATGATTATCTCCATTTTTATAGATTGAAAAGACACAAAAGAGTAACTTGTTCATGGGGGCACTGCAAGAATGCATCAATGACTGGATTAAAACTTGTGTCTCTCCTGAGAGCATATCTTGAGCTCTTTGCATTTGTGTTACACTTGTCTTTTACCAATGGTCTCTGTTTGTCATTCAAAGAAAATCTTTCATAATCCGGCCCCCTCCTACTCTTCCAGTCTTCCCACAACTCCCTCTTCATCTACTAATCATCTAGCCAGTGACACTGAACCTCCCGGCTGTTCCATTTCCCAACTCCAACATTCTTTCTGGCTTCCCCTCCCCCCCAGCCCCATGCCTGAAATGCTCTCACTCCTTATCTCCACCTAGCGACCTCCTAGGTTTCCTTTAAGATTCATTTAAACCTCCTTCAGGAAGTCTTCGAAAACTCAATTCCAGTGTCTTCTCTCCGGTAATGATTTCCTTTTTAGCCTGAATAAAACTCACTTTGTATCTAGTAGTTTCTAAGCTGTATTCCCCATTAAATTGTAATCTCCTTGAGGTCAAGATCTGTCTTTTGCCTCCTTTTTGTATTCCCACTGCTTAGCATTGTGCCTGGCTCATATACATACTTAATAAATGTTTGTTGAATTGGGTTTTTTGGCAAGAAAATGGGATTAAGTGACTTGTCCAAAACCACACAGTCAAATAAGTATTAAGTGTCTGAGATCGGATTTGAACTCAGGTCCTCCTAGACTCTAAGATCAATGCTCTATCCGTGGCACCACCTACCTGCTTCTATTCTTTGTTATTGTAGAAAGGAGTCATGAGAAATAAGGCTGACCTTGAAGTTGAGAAGGCCTAGATTTATGTCCTTCCTCTTATCCATACTGGCTCTATGACCCTGGACAACTGATCTAATCTTCCAGTGGTCCAAGAAACTCCTTAAGACTATAGGTTGCAGGGGCAGCTAGGTGGCACAGTGGATAAAGTACCGGCCCTGAAGTCAGGAGTACCTGGGTTCAAATCCAGTCTCAGACACTTAATAATGACCTAGCTGTGTGTCCTTAGGCAAGCCACTTAACCCCATTGCCTTGCAAAAAAAAACCCTAAAAAAAAGACTATAGGTTGCAAAGATGAGTTTCCCTTCTATTGCAGAGGGGAGTTTTCCCACTTAAATCTTTCTAAATTGATAAAATCACAGACAAGATGGTGATCCCATATGCCACCAAAAAATTAATGAGATCAGTTCTATAAATGGGAACATGGTATAGTGAAGAAAAAAAAAAGCCACACTTATAGCCAGGAGAAACTTGAATTGAAATCCTGTTTCCTATCTCTACTGGGTAAATGCAAAATGGACCAGTTTCTTAATACCTCTAAACCTAGTTTCCTTGTCTGAAGAACAAAGATACCCTACTTCAAATGGTTGTTGTAGTGAACAAATTAGATAATGAAGGTGATAAGAATTGCAAACTTTAAAATATTAAAGTGATAGTGATAGGCTCCATTTAGAACCCAGGAAAGCTGAAGATCATAAGGAACAAGGAAAGACAACTGAGATGTCATTAAAGCTGAGGACCTTTTAGGAATTGTAGAATAATTCTGGGCCTGGCAAAAAATCTGAGGCTTTCAGTATGAAAGAGGAATATGAAAAAGTCAATAGAAATAATGAACTCCATTCCACTCTTACTTTCTCCAGACATTCAGTTGCATAAACCAACAAAAGAACTTTTTTAGCTGATGTCTGGGCATTTCTAGGAAAATAGCCCCTGCCTGGTTATGGTCAGTGAGATGAATATTTGGAAGATGCTCTGAATTCTAGGTTAGACTGAAGTCTGTCAATGAGTGAGCCATCTCTGAACCAAGAAGAGTTGTCAATCGAGGTTTTGTGGAAACAGAATTGGAGTCCCCTCTGTAATATGAGGCAAAGGACTTCTATGCTTTCTAAAAGTTCACAGTAGTACCTAGATGACCAGGGGCTAGAGGTTGTTTATTGTTTATCCTTCATTCTCAAAGAACACCATGAAATCAATGAGGTGATGACATGCAAGTGAATTGAATTTAAATGAGGGAGGACTGTGCAAAGACAGCAGTCTCACTTTCTCCTTTAGAGCCATCTAGATCCAATGGTCAGATATGGGTCAGGATAACTGGAGATGACCCTAGATGCAGTGGGAGACTTTGGCCTTTTTGAGCTAAAGTGTTTAACAGATCTCAGTTTGACTGATTGCTTTATGGCTTAAATAAATGCCTTTGCAATTTGAGTTATAACTTCACAATCTGGTAAGCAAGAGTGGTGTGTACTAGATTAGGGACGTGGGGATTTGGGATGCAATTTGCATAACTGATCACTCAAACCAGACAGTATGATCCTGGGAAAAGTAAAAAGGGAGTCCCAAAGTCAGAGATTGGGAAGACTATAGCTGCTCATTAAAGAGTAAGTACAGGGGTGATTAGGTGGTGCAGTGGATAGAGCACGGGCCCTGGAGTCAGGAGTACCTGAGTTCAAATCTGGCCTCAGACACTTAATAATGACCTAGCTGTGTGGCCTTGGACAAGCCACTTAACCTCATTGCCTTGCAAAAAAAAACTTTTTAAAAAGACAAGCTTTAGTATTTTTAATCTGCTGATTGACTCTTGTTTCATATATCAGAGAGAGTCTAAGTCTCATAGGGTTCATAAGACATCCTAAGGGAAAAGTGAGGATTCCATGAGGCTGAGGGGTTGACAGTGAGTGATGCCTATACTCCTTCATTCGCTTTTGGTATATTTTGACATGTTAGGGTTTTATGTGTATCTGGTATCTATATCAATAAAATAAAAAAACCTTAATGTTAATAAATTAATAAATCATTACTAAAATAAATATATTTATATTAATAAATTAAATTAATAAAATTTAAATAAAAGCAAATTTACATATTATATTGTATGTAGTTTTAACCAAACCAACCCCCACAAAATGAAAGGTGCCTACCAAAAAAAAATCTCAGTCTGAAGATCCCAGTAATAATCTGAACACAAGTAAACGAGATAATGGCCAAACTAATATACGCATTCCTTACACAAACATTTTATGAGATAAAACAATAACATTCTAATCACATACAATAAGAAATTAACCAGAAAAACTGAGATGATCAAGATGATGAGAAATACAAACTAACATTCATGATTATCAACAATGAATTTAAATCTTGGTTTGAGATACGTGTTAATGATGATAGTAGGAAATCATGACAATGAACAAGATATTTGAAATCTAAGAGTCCAGAAGACAAACCTCTACAATTTTAAGCCAAAGTTCATTGTTTTACAGAATGTCAAAGAACTCAATGAAGAATATTGTGTGAAATGATTCATTTTGAATCCCTACTCCAACTCTAATCCGTTCCGTAAGGGGGAATGATTGTTTGCAATTATTTCACTATATGCATCTAGTAACACATGCTTACTCCATCAGCTAATAATAGATATAAGAATAGAGAATGTTTTGCTAAGCTTTATTGCATATAAATCATAAGGAAATATCTAGGCAAAACAGGTTCTTATAAAAGGGTCCCTAAAATAGATCTCAGACTTTAATGAAATGTTCACTACTTGTTTGTCAAGTATGAAGCTCACTTGCTCAACCACAAGAATTCTGGGTTTTTTAGGGTTTTGCAAGACAGATGGGGTTAAGTGGCTTGCCCAAGGCCACACAGCTAGGTCATTATGAAGTGTCTGAGGTCGGATTTGAACTCAGGTCCTCCTGACTCCAGGGCCGGTGCTTTATCCACTGCACCACCTAGCTGCCCCCTCAACCACAAGAATTCTGACAAAGATATCTCCATTCTGTGTTACTTAACTTCTCTATCCAAGTCCAATACGGATAGAATGCATTGATGCTTTGGAAATTTCCCCAACTTATATTTGTAGCTGCAGACCATTTTCTCTTGTCTAATATGAACAGATGACCATCATATGACCACTTAGTCAGTGGAGATGTCCCAAGTTTCACCCAACCTGTGACTTCCCTGAAGATATATCATTTTTGACTCTCAAGAGCATGATCTATCAACTAATGAGATTTTGTATTTTGTCAAGCTTTTTTTGTGTATTTGGATATCAAAAAACAAAGACAAGGTTCTGGGAACCAGAGGTATGTCAGATTGTGATGAAGATCTGAGTTCTATTTCATTAGAGGGGACCATGGACTTTACTGAAGTGTCATTGGCTCACAATTCTGCCTCCATGACTTGTTTTGCTGCAGATGAAACAAATATAATCCCTACAATGTTTAAAAGTTTCTTAGGTTTTCCATTAAATAATAAAAAGACAAAAGCTACAAACCTCAGGAGAACATTTTTCCTTCCTGTCACACTAAAAATGAGTAAAATAATGCACAGAACACAACAGGGAAACAAAAATGCATTCATTTGTCAGCAAATACTTTTGGAAGAAGAATGGAAAGTGCTGCTGAATACTTAAATAATCATAAGAACAAACTATTCAGTGAGGGTTGGGAGCTCATTATATCATTGGATTGAAGTACACATTGTTGTGGTTGTGGTTCAGTCATGTGGCAGTTTTCTTGACCGAGACACAGGAGTGGTTTGCCATTTCCTTCTCCACCTTCTTTTACAGATGAAGAAACCAAGGCAAACAATGTTAGCTGTTTTACCTGGGGTCACATAGTAAGTGTCTGAAGTCAGATTTTAGCTCATCTTCCTGATGCTAGGACTGGAGCTCTATCCACTGCACTACCTAACTTCCTTTCGTGTAGAAGATGGAACTTCAAATGGATGTGGGAGAAAGAGAGAGTTCTATTCTCATCACATCAACAATATACCCTGGGTCTGAGGTCCTCTTCCTCTGACTATGGGGAGTAGAGATGGAGGAATTTCCTCCAAACCTCTCTTTAAGGAGACCAAGGAGGCAAGTCATCTCTACTACACTGAATGCTACTCCATGATGGGTCTCCTTCCTTTTGTGTGTTGTCTTCCCATTTCAATTGTAAACTCCTTAAGGAAAGAGTGATTTTTATTTGTTTCTTCTTTTTTTTTCTTTTTGATATCCCCAGCTTTTACTCTGGCACAAAAATAGGTTCTTATGTAACTGACTATAGACTATTTATTGACCATTGACATCCTGGTGGCACAGTAGATAGAGTGCCAGGTCTACAGTCAGAAAGACTCATCTTCCTGAGTTCAAATTCAGACTCAGTCACCTACTAACTGTGTGATCCTGAGTCATTTAACCCTACGTGCCTCAGTTTCCTCATTTTTGAAATGTACTGGAATTGAAATGGCAACCAACTCCCCAAAAACCCAACCCACAAAGAGTCAAATACAACATGAAAAAATAATGTACACATGAAATGGAGTTGAGGAGAGAGTACATTCCAGACACCTGGGAGGGCTAATATAAAACCACAGAAAGGAGAAAATCAAATGTTTTCTCTTAGAAACAGAAAAAAGTTTGACTGCATATAGAGTACAAGAGGAAGAGTACTATTCAATGAAGTCATCAAAATATGTTGATTTCAGGTAGGAATTTAAAAGCTAAATGGAAATCATTGGAATTCATTGAGAAAAGGTAATATCTCCATTAGGGGAAAATCATTCTGGCAACTGTGTGAAGGATAGGCCAGAATGGGGAGAGATTTGAGACAGAGAGACCAATTTAAAGACAATTGCAGTCATCTAGACAGGATGAGGATGAGAGCGGGTAGCTGATTAGAGAGAAGGGGTCAGATTCAAGAAATATAGGGAAAGTAAAAAAGGCAAGATTTGGCAAATGATTAGACATTTGGGATGAGAACAAGTAAGAAGTCCCATGATACCAAGGTTCCCAGACCTCTCAGCCCAGAGGTTGCCAAGGACAACTTGGAAACCAGCAGGAAAAGTCTAATCCCTGGGATGAGAATGAAAGCCAGTCTAGCACAGATCTCAGCAGTACAGATAGGACCCCAACAGACCAGAAAAAGTCCTTGGGAATCACTGAATCAGCAATGGCAGCTGCTTCCTGAGTTCTTGATCCATAGAGGATAAGGGAGTCAGAGGGATATTTAGGAATCTCTTTGCTATCACTGAAACAGGACTTGAGCAAAGGGAAACTGATGTCTTCGTGAAAAGTCAAGAAACAGTAAAACAAAAACAAAAACCACTAGGAAAAAAGAAACCACTCAAAGAAAATGTGGACTATCTCATTGACAAAATAGCTAACCAGGAAAATAGATCCTGGAAAATTTTAAATTATTTAATTTAATTTAAAATTTTTAAAGTTATTGTTAGTACCTGAAAGTCATGATAAAAAAAAGATAGAACCTAGACATCATCTTTCAAGAAATTATCAAAAAACTGCCCTGTTATTCTAGAAATAAAGGAAAAATAGAAATTGAAAGAATCTATCAATCCCAAAATGAAAGCTATAGAAATATTATAGTCAAATTTCAGAGCTCCCAGGTCAATGAGAAAATATTGCATACCCTTGAGGCACTTATATTCTAAGGAGGGAAGACAGCACATAAAAGGAAACTGAAGAAGGTTGGAAGTTGGGGAAGATACCATGTAGGGGAATGGTGGAGAAAGTCCAGAGAATCAAGGCAACAGGCAAAGAAATGAAGACATGGCTGGTTAGCTGGAGGGGTTGTGGGGAGCGGGGGGGTCATTGTCCTTTTTATCAGGGTGACTGAAAATGGCCACGGGTTTAAGGCAATTAGGGTTAAGTGACTTGCCCAAGATCATACAACTAGTTAAGGGTCAAGTATCTGAGATAGGATTTGAACTCCTGTCCTCTGACTCTAAGGCCAAGGAAAGGAAAGAATGGAAAGGGTTCTAGATGGAATCAACCAATCAGAGGGACTGGCCACTGGGATAGACAGTATTTTCAGTGTGAAAAGTTCAATGGTAAATTGAGTTTCCTGGGTTTAGAGATATCTATAACATAGGTTGAGAAAAATCTAGCCAGTCAGGAGTGCAGCCTAGAAAGGAAGGAATATCATTTCACATTAGTTTCCTTTATTCCTAATCTGGGAAGAACTATGAATTTCAAGGTATTTGTATCCAGACAACCCTTTGACAGAGGTTGTTACAAATTCAATGACCAGTCATGCTTCCATAAGACTCATGATGAAAAATGCTATCATCCTAACAGAGAAGTGATGGACTCAAGGTACAAATTAAAATAAAATCAGTTTTTTAACATAGTGCCTCCAGAAGCAAAATAGATGGTAGATTTTTTTTCCCTTAATTCTATTTTTTAACAGGGCTTTTGCTTTTCTCTTCTTTCTTGAACAAAAGTAAGTGTCTTCTCCCAAAGGGAGACTGGAAAATTCTTGACTGATATGAAAACTAGGGAAAATTTTGCTATATCTTGCATCCAGATTCTGATGTTTCTATTTCTGTCACAGTTCAGTGACCTCTCAAAGTTCGGGTCAGGGGAGAATGGGGAAGGGGGAATTGAAATAAAATTTTATTTAAAAATAATTTGTGACTATCTTAGAGATAAATTAATCAATCAAAAACCATTTATTAAATTCTTACTATGTGTCATCCTTGCACATAAAGGAAGGAGAAATAAAACTAAAAATAGTCTGTGGTAGAATTAAATTTGAAGTTGACCCGCAGGAGTCATTTATTCATCAGTGAGTTCATAAAGATGAGATCAGCAAGTAAGCAGGAGTCCAGAGATAAAATCAAAAGGTCTTTACTTGACTAGCCTGGCACATAGAGATAGAGTGATAGTTTGATGCATAAAGATAAATAGATGAATGGATGGATAGATAGATAGAGAGATAGATAATGTATATATAGGTAGGTACATAGATAGATGTATAGATAGAGACTGATAGACCGCTGAAGATTGATAGCTAGATAAAGACTGAGAAATTGATGGAGATAGATGGATATAGGTAGATGGATAGATGGATGAATAGATGAAGGGATGGGGGGAGAGAGAGAGAGAGAGAGAGAGAGAGAGAGAGAGAGAGATGGATGGGTGGATAGATGAATGGATTGATAGATGGACAGACCAACCCATACACACACCATTTTTAGGCAGCATTCTATGGAATAGGCAAGAATCACTTAAACCAATCAATAAAAGCAAACTTTAACATCAGTTGGATATCAGGATGGGGTGAACACAGTTTATCTCAAGGGCATGTTTTCAGAACAAGATCAACAGGATGTATATATTATTCAACTCATGGAATGGAAAACAAAAAATCACATTCACAACTGTGATCTCCATTCCTCTTTTTTCATGTCACTGTCCTCAAAAAATCTTTCTTTCAAAGATAAATAATTTATCTACAAAATACATAGATAATATGAAAGTTAACTTTAGAAGGGAAGTTACTAATGGGAAGGAATGGGGAAAGGATAGGGGAGGGAATTGGAAAAGTCTTCAGAAGATAACATTTAAGCAGAATTATGAAGGAAATCAAGAAGGAATTCTAAGAAGTAGAGAGGAGGATGGGGAGCATTCTAGGCATTGGAGGACTGGATAGGCAGGGCAAAGGTATTAAATAGAGTTTATGTGAGATTTTTGTAAGTCTGTGAGATTGTGATAAATATAAGATTTTGTGAAGTCAAAATGAAGATATTTGATAGTAGATTTAGGCTACAGAATGACACAGGAGTTGCAAGCCTGGTTGATTGGAAGAATGCTGCTGCTATTGATATATGGACTTATAGAAGAGGGATATGTTGGGAGTGGAGGAGGAGGAGGAAGAAGAGGAGAAAGAGGAAATCTCAATTTGGGGCACTTTGTGATAGCTATGGAGCATCCAGTTTAAAGCAATCAATAGGAATCTGATTGGGCAAAAATGTAGTTCAGAAGAGAAAATAGAATCGGTTATAGAGATTAGGGAAGCATATCAGTAAAGATCAAACAGATGGAAACTGATGAGTACAAGTGTGAGAATGTAGAAAGGACAGTGTGATAGAGTACACTCAGAGGTAAAACATGGAGAAATGTTCAACAAAATAATCAGATTGGAAGGAGAATAAGGAAAGAAAAATGACATGAAAACCCAGAGTGAAGAGAGCATCGAGGAGGAAAAAAATGAGGTTGATAATATCCAATGCAGCAGAGAAGTCAAGATGGATGAGAATTAGGGAAAAGTTCTTCAATTTGGCAATGAGAGATAACTAGTAACTTTTATGAGAGCTTTGATTTGGTGAGAGTTTTGTTTGAATAGTGATGCAAAGGGTTTGGAAGACAGAAAAAAGGAAGGGAAGCACCATATTAAAATGACTTTTTCATAGAGTTTAGCTGAGAAGGAAAAAGGAAGATTTAGAGCAATAGATATAATGATAATAAATATATATTATATGATACACAATATGATAATGATATATGATATAATAATATGATGTGAGAATAATGAGCTATAAATAGGATAATTGAATCAATGATAGCTTTTATCTTTTTAGGATTGGGGAGGACTGGGAATATTTATAGCCAATTGAGAAGAAACTAGTAGATAATTAGAGATTGAATATTAAAGAAATGGGCTAATCCAGAAGCTGGAGAAGACAAGAATGAATGGAATAAAGGGAATATGTATAATACTTATAAAGGAAAAAAAGAGTCACTTCATCAAAGACTAAAGTGAAGAGGAAGGTGAAGAATGATATCAAGATAATGTGAGATGGAGAGAAGAGGGAACTTCTTGGAGAATGGTTTCAATTTTTTCCATGAAGTATGAGATCAGATCCTCAGCTGAGAAGGTGGCGGGAGGGAGTTCCATGAGTGACTTAAGGAAAAAAAAGAGGTTTGAAGTAGTCACATGTGTAAAGTGGGAGGAAGGATCAGGTAATAGAAGAGTTGTCTTGCTTCAGTTGAGATTAATTAACATATATTTGTAGTGAACTTAATCAACAGGGCTTCCTGAATTCTACCACCCATGCCAGAAGCATAGGAATAGGATCAAAGGAGCAGGAGGTTGGGATCATTCATAGTGAGGCTTTGGACAAAATGTGATCTTCAAGAGATTAAGGAAGGAAGGTATCCCTTTGTTTCTACCAATTAAGTCCTTTTGTACAGTTCTCATATATATCATGGAAATGTTGTTGTACAGTTTCAGAGAGATAGAATAGACATCATATGCCTCTAGTATCCCCCCCACACACCTTTCTCTAGGAGAGATTTTATTTCCTAGCAGAAGGGGAAACAGGAAATTGGAACAGAAGATTAACCGTTCTGATCTCCTCAAAAAGAGGAAGTATAGGCAAGAATTATATATCTCTGCCTCCTTTAATATTGTTAGTCTAGGGGATGTAGTTTTCAGGGTCAAGCTAAATATCTGTTTACTATTCATTATTAAGGAAAGGAAGACCTAAGATTTATATCAGAGCTTGATTCCCTTCCATGAAGCACCAGTTCCACAATGAAGACACGTGATGGAGGTGGTAGATATAGTTTCACCATTTTTTAATCATGTCTGATTCTTTGTGAGCCCATTTAGGGGTTTCTTATCAAAGTTAGTGGAGTAGTTTGCCATTTTCTTCTCCAACTCATTTTCCATATGAGGAAACCAAGATGAACAGTAACTTGCCCAGGGACACATAGCTGGCAAATGTCTGAGACCAGATTTGAACTCAGAAAAATAGTCTTCTTGACTCCAAGCATGGCACTCTATCTACTGCACTATATAGCTGTCTGAAACACACATAGCAAGTAGGAAAGAAACCCATTTATCCAAGTCATGGCAAATGGAAATCAGAGAAAATATACATGGAAGAATATATATCAGATGACAAGATTGAAGGAGCTTTCCTATTAGGAGCAAAGTAATTCAGTTCAACCAAGAGAAAGGGTACTAGATCTCACCCAAGGAGAAATTCTTCAAAGGTTTTAACATCACAAGCTGGGAACAGGGACATGATGAAGCCTGCCAGCTCCTTTCATGATGGCCTCTTCCCAGAGCCTTATTTTCTCTTAATAAAATTGAAGTCAGGTTGGCATCATTCATCTTCTCAAAGTTGGAAGCCACTGCTGAGCAAAGATAATATTCAAGATCTTGAAAGGTCTGAAGACACTCCAAAAAGTCACTAAATTTAATCTTCTCCCTTCTCTCTGAGTCTACCATGCCCCTCACACACCACCACCAGCTTCCAACAACAAAGAAAGACTCTCATTCCATTGGACTCTGAGACTCAGATTATAGTACCAATTAAGGAAACAAAGATAAATAAAGAAGAAAGTCAGTTGTTGACACTGGGTCTAGAGTTCATGCAGGTGTCAAATGTAACAAAATGAGAAACGATAGAACAAAATGGAATAATATTCTCTCTGAAATTCACTTTAAACAAATGTTAAGTGAGAAATTCTCTTACAACAGGGAATGAACACCTTGAGAGATGGTGGATTCTTCTTTCTTGTATATCTTCAAGCAGAGATTGAATGACCAGTTGTTGGGTACCTTGTAACAGAGATTATTTGACATTAATTGGACTGGATGGTCTATGAGGTCCCTTCCAGCTCCCAGATTCGTTCTGCTGAGGTTCTATGACTTAGCTCACAGATCAGAGATTAAGGTTAAAATGATTATTTTACTCCAGACTATTTTGGTCCAGATTTTAGCCTCACACCAGAAGCCCTAACCAAGTTAAACCATAATTGGAACCTGCTCAACAAAACACATAAAACTACAACACAGGGTAGTGAATATGAGTCCCACTGGGATCCATTTCTGATAGATTTAGACAAGTCTTTGCTTTTTACAGAGGAAAAAAACTGATGCCTAGGAAACACTGTCTTTGACAAGATCACACAGATACTCAACAAATACCTTTTAAACATTTATTGTATGCCACAGGTGTACTAAGAAACAGAGCTAGGGGGCGGCTAGGGGGCGGCTAGGGGGCGTAGTGGATAAAGCACCTGGCCCTGGAGTCAGGAGTACCTGGGTTCAAATCTGGTCTCAGACACTTAATAATTATCTAGCCGTGTGGCCCTGGGCAAGCCACTTAACTCCGTTTGTCTTGAAAAAAAAAAACAACAAAGCTAGACTGTTGTAGTGGCAAAGAATTGGAAATTGAGGGGATGTCCATCAATTGGGGAATGGTTGAACAAATTGTGGTATATGTATGTGATGGAACACTATTGTTCTATAAGAAAAGCCTGGAAAGACTTGCATGAATTGAGGATGAGTGAGATGTGCAGAATGAGAAAAACATTGTGCACACTAACAATATGGGGTGATGATCAACCTTGATGGACCTGCTCACCCCAGCGGTGCAATAATCAGGGACAATTTTAGGGGATCTATGATGGGGAATACCATCTGTCTCCAGAGAAGGAACTATGGAATTTAAACAAAGACCGAAGTTCATTATCTACAATTTTTAAAGTTGTCTTATATATTCTGCAATTTTGTTATCTCTAATGTTTTCTTCCTTCATTTTGGAACTGTTTCTTCTTTCACGAAACATTCAGTTTTGATCTATGCATATCATAGATGCAAATGTAAAGACTAAATCAGATTGCCTTCTGTTAGGGAGAGGGGGGAGGGAAGGGAGGGAGAAAAAATTGCAAAACTCAAAACCTTGCAAAAAAAATGATTGGCAGAAACTATCATTGTATGTAATTGGAAAATGAATAAAATATTTATATAATGGGGGGAAAGCAAAAAAGCAGAGCCATAAAGCAATTCAAAAATAATCCCTATCCTCAAAGAACTTATATTCTAATGGAGGAGTAAGTGGCAACAGTTGGATTAAAACTGTATTCCTATAATTTAAAATTCAAAGCTCTTTCTACAAACTCTCCAAATGTTTTTTAATTTTTTTAATTTTAAGTTTTGGTTCCAAATTCTCTCCCACCATTGAGAAGACAAGAAATATACCCATGATACATAATGTCATGAAAAAACATTTCCACATTAGCCATGTTCTTAAAAAAAGAAAAGAAAAGAAAGCATGAAAAATAAAGGAAAAACATGTCTCAATCTGCACTCTGAGTCTGGCAGTTCTATATCTGGAGGATAACATTTTCCATTGTGAGTGCTTTGAAACTGGTCATGGATCATTATCCTGCATAGAATTGCTAAGTTTCTCACAGTTGATTATCTTCACAATCTTGCTGTTACTGTGTCCTTTGCTCTCCTGATTCTGATCAGTTTATAAAAGTCCTCCCGGGTTTTTCTGACATCTTCTTCATCATCACGTCTTATAAGAAATAGTGATGGAACAATCACATTCATATGCCATAATTTATTTGGCCATTCCCCAACTGAAGAGTACTCTTCAATTTCCAGATCTTTGTTAGTACAAAAAAGAATTGCTATAAATATTTTTGTGTGTCTGAGTTCTTTTACTTGGATTTCTATGGAATACAGACTTAGTAGTAGTATTGACTGGAGAAAGGATATGCACAGTTTTAAACCACTTTGGGAATAATTCTAAATTTCTGCAGAATGTTTGGGCCAGTTCACAACTTCATCAACAATGCATTAGTATACCTTCTCCCTCCAGCATTTGTCATTTTCCTTTTTCTGTTATCTTGGCCAATATGATGGGTGTATAGCAATGTCTTAGTGTTGTTTTCATTTGCATTTCTTCAATTGTTTAGAGCATTTTATATGATAATTGAGAACTTAAATTTCTTCCTCTGAAAATTGCCTATTCATATCCTTTGGCTATTTAATCAATTGGGGAATAGTTATTATTTTTAAAGGTTGGGTTCAGTACCTTATATATTTGGAAAAAATGAAACATTTATCAGAAAAACTTGCTATGGGTCAGCTAGGTGGCTCAGTGGATAAAGCACTGGCCCTGGAGTCAGGAGTACCTGGGTTCAAATCTGGTCTCAGACACTTAATAATTACCTAGCTATGTGGCCTTGGGCAAGCCACTTAACCCCATTTGCCTTGCAAAAACCTAAAAAAGAAAAATAAAAAAAGAAACTTGCTATAAAAATCTTCCTCCTTTCTTGCTTTTCTTCTAATGTTGGCTACACTGATTTTATTTGTGCAAAACCTATTTAATTTGATGTAATCAAAACTATCATTTTATTACCAATGATTTTCTCTATCTCTTATTTCTTAATTCATTCATTTTCAATTCACAGGTCTGATAGGTATTTTTTCTGTGCTTTCCTAATTTGCTTATGCTATCACTGTTTATGTCTAAATCATGTGCCCATTTTGAGTTTATCTTAGTAAATTTTGTGAGATGTTGGTCTATACCTAGTTTCTGCTAGACTACTTTTCAGTTTCCCCCAGCAGTTTGAGTTTTTTTCTTTTTATCAAAAAGTGAGTTCTTCTCCCAAAAGCTTGGATTGTTGGGTTATTCAAACATTAGATTATTATTCTCATTTGCTTCTATATATTGTATAATCTAATTTATTGGTCAGCCACTACATTTCTTAAATAGTATGATACTATCTTGATTGTTACTACTTTGTTGTATAATTTGAGATATGGTACTTCCCCAAATGTTTTTGATGACTCTTCCAGGGGGTAGCTAGATGGTGCAGTGGACAGAACACTGCCTTGAAGTCAGGAGGACAGGAGTTTGAATTCGACCTCAGACACTTGACTTTTACCAGCTGTGTGACCTTGGACCAATCACTTAACCTTAATTGTCTTTCATCCAGGGTCATCTTCAATAGTCCCGATTCATTTCTGGCCAATGGACCCAGATGACTCTAGCAGAGCAAGTGAGGCTGGTAATTTACCAGAGTACCCCCTCACTTAAATCCAGATCACTTACCTGTCATGGCATCACCTCCCTGATGTCATGGTCTTCTTCAAAAATGAAGGACAAATATTATTATATTCATGACTCTTCCCCACATTCAAAGCATCTCTGTGAAACAAAGGTCCATCTTATTCACATCAATATTCTTCCAGTGACATTATTTGTCATATCATAACAATGAAATATCATTATCTCCAAAAGATGAAGGTTGATGCATCACCCAAAAGAGTAATGGAGTGGCAGACAATGGACATGATTAGATTACAGCATACAGCCAAAAAAGAATTAGGCATAAAGATGTGACCAAAGAGACACATGCCCCATAAAGGAGGTGGAGAAAGCATGGCAAAAGTATGGATTGTTCCACTGATATTCACACAGAGGATTGACAGCAGTTTCTTAGTCTCATTTATGTTCCAAACCCCTCAGGCAATCTGGTAAACTTTAGGAATCTCTTTTCAAAAAGGTTTTAATGTAAAAAAATAAAATATTATCATGATAAAATGCAAGAAAACAAATTTGAAATTGAATTATCAAACTATTTTTTAAAGCAAATTTGTGGACCTCAGATTAAGAATTTCTGATATAGAGAAAGGTCCCTAAACTTTTGTGTACTTACTGGATAGCACGGATCAGAATTTCATAGTATCAGAGGGCATGAAAACAAAAGGAGTCCCCATGAAATTTATCATGAGACCATCATTGTGATTCATTCCTTGTAATTAGAATGGCTCTTTTTCTCATTATTTTCCATTCCGTTTCCTGGGTCTACAGGAACTTTAATAAGAAGAATCTTCCAGGGATAGCGGAAGAAGGTTTTATGAGAATATAATGAAGCCATTTTTCAGATTTTCTTCCTCCCTATTCATCTCCAAACTTCTCTTTTTGTTAAATATAACATGACTTCTCCTGAATAGACAGTAGGATCTTTGAGGGTCAGAACTAGATCAATTTGATCTCTGTATCTCTCTGCCTAATATTGGAATACACTTACTAAATGCTTAATTATTGACAAGTTGACCCACATAATCTTTTCTTTTTTTTTTTGCAAAACAATGGGGTTAAGTGACTTGCCCAAGGCCACACAGCTAGGTCATTATTAAGTGTGTGAGGTCAGATTTAAACTCAGGTACTCCTGACTCTATTCACTGCTCTATTCACTGCACCACCTAGCCACCCCACCACCACCACATAATCTTTTAACCTTAACATCCCCCTTCATTCTTCATCCTTTCCCTCATCAACATGGCCAAATTGTTGTTAAAAACCGTATCCCCTTTACAATTGAGCTTAGCAAAAAGTTAACAAGAATTATTAGTTAAAAGAGAAAACAGCCATCTGTAGAGCTGTTCCCCTTCTTTAGCAGAGGCCTAAATAAATGTCCACGTCACCCAAATTTGTCTTTTAAAAGGTCCGTTCTGTACCTTTTGGTGTAGGGAGAAAATTACTAGGTTTTGGGTTTTTGTTTTTTTTTTTGCTTCTCCTTTGGACAAATGGAAATGAAGAAGTGCCTGGAATGAAGGACAGTATACGCAAAGGCCCTGAGGAAGGAAATAACACAGTTCATTTGAACAGCTATTTGTTCAAAATCAGTTAATTGTACAATTTGTCTTAAATAAAGGAAATATGCAAGGGAGAGAGGTGACATCATAAGTTTGGAAAGTTAGATCAGATCCTAATTGTAGGGAACCTTAAATGTTAGGCTAAGAAGTTTATATTAGAAGAGGAAAGTGGAAGAATAAAATATTACATAAGAGTTGGAGCTGTAAAGAACTCCAGAAGTCTTCCAGTCTAATCCCTCATTTTGGCAAGAAACTGAGGTCCAGAGAAAAATGACTTTTTCAAGATCACAAAGGGAAACAGCAGAACCCAGAAATGAAATTGAGTCTTCTAATTATGAATTTAACAGTGTTTCCATTTTACCACTGGGGACATTGAGAAGAAGCAAAGTTTGGCAGGGAAAGCAGAGGAAAGCAACAGATCTTTGAGCTAAATTTGAGGTACCCAGTGGGATATCCAGGTGGAAATGAAAGATAATCAGGGACTGAAGCTAGATACTGAGAGATTATAAAGGCAGAAAGATAACAAGTCTTGTCTTCTAGGCGCTTACATGTCACTAGAAAGCAATGTCATATACAAAAATACCTAACTATGAAATTTGTGAAGAAAAAGCATATAAACTAACTTTGAAGCACTAGAGATCATTAATGAATCCAAATTAAATGATCAAAGATGCTTTGAAAAATTTGAAGTGCTTTTCATCATTGTCACTGTTAGGTTTTTATCATTCTTGTGTGACAACGTTGTTATCATCATGGTGCTGGTATTTTTGTACTTAGTGTCATTGTCAGTGGACTGTTGTTTTGTCATTGTGTCATCATTATCCTTTGGACTTTAAAAGGACAGCTAGGTGGCAACATAGTGCATATAACTTTGGATTTGGAGTCAGCAAGACTCATCTTCATGAGTTCAAATCCAGCCTCAGACACTTCACTAATTGTGTGAACTTGGGCAAGTCACTTAACCCTGTTTGCCTCAGTTCCTCATCTATAAAAATAAGTTGGAGAAGAAAATGGCAAACCCCTCCAGGATTTCTGCCAAGAAAATCCCAAAACAGGCTCACAGAGAGTCTGATATGATTGAATAATCACAAAAGCCATCAGCTCTTCCCCACCCTGGATTGCTGTCTTATCATGACAGAGGGACTTGCAAAACTCAATGAAACTCAATGAGCTATACTATGTAGGGTTGTCCAAGATAGAAAGGCCATAGTGGAGAGTTCTGACTAAAGATGATCCACAACAGAAGGAAATGACAAACCATTCCAGTACCTTTGCCAAGAAAATCTGTCGGACAGTGGCCTTGGGAACCCCATGGGGGTATGAAAATTTGAAATGTGATGGAACAACAATGTCATCATCATCATTGTGTTTTGTGTTGTCATTGCATTGTTGTTTATACTGGTGAAATAGATAACAATTGTATGCAGAGATCACTGGGGAAGAGGTCCTCCACTGTTAGAAGACCTGGGTTTGAATTCTTACTCTATACATACTACTGGTAGGTTTTTGAGCATCCATAGGGATGCTCATGAGAGGAGGTTCAGATTAGAGAGTGTGCAAGGTAGCCCATCTCATTGTCAGAAATACAGCCCAAATCTTAACCTATTGCTTGGCTGTTAGGATCATCATCTGAGAGATGGTACCTTTTTCCAACTTTAGGAGCACAAATGAAAAGCTCCATAAAAGAATTCTTTCAAGACGAAAATCCCGGCAGAAGTCCCATCCTTCCTAGAAGGAAGTCTAGTGCCCCAGGACAAAAACAGAGATATCCTCCCTCACTTTAGGGGGCTCAAGTAAGACCCAAGATAATTTTTTTTATCTTCTGGAATAAGCATATAGCTTCTGCATCTGAGGACTGCCTCCCTTCCAGTCTCACCAACTACCTAGGGACTCTCATTGGTGTAGTTCTCCTTCCCCTGACACCACTTCCATTCTTTCTTGGATTAAGAAAAGTTAAGGCAAATGATTGTATTGATATTAGTGGGTTAAGTAAGCCCCCCCAAAAACTATCATTCTAAGAATTTTTTAAAAAATAAAATTTTTTAAATGGGGATGGGGGGGAAACTATGACTTGAGAGAAACTATTAAACAACTCCCTACACAGAGACCTGTTGTCAGACATGACTTAGGGCAGGTTCTGAGAGATCAGAGACCTATGTCTTTCAATGACATAGGTTTGAATATTAGGAAACTGTACTGACAGGTTGTGGTTTAACAGATGGATGGCCCCCAAACTTCACAGTCATTCCTTGCTTTATGCAAAAGGCAAATTTCCAGGGAGCTGGGATATGAAGCTTTTTCTTACTAGCTGGGCAATCTCAGACACGTAATTTCCCCTTTCTGGGAATGAATTTTCTTCATCTGTAAAATAAGAGGATTGGACTGTTTTGTTTGAAGGAATAAAGAAGGCTAAACTAAGTCAAAGGATCCAGTTCTAGCATTACCTGGCTTTGTAGCCTTAGACAGTAAGTGACTTCTCTCTCTTTCTTTGGTTTTTATTTATAAAATAGAGACATTGAACTAAATGATCTGAGGTCCTTTTCAGTCCTGACATCACCCTGCTCTAAGGCCCCACCCAGCCGTGACATCCCCTAGTCTAAGGCCCCTCCAGCTCTGACATCTCCTGTTATAAGGTCCCTTCAGTTCTGACATCTCTTGTTATAAGGTCCCTCCAGTTCTGACATCCCCTGTTATAAGGTCCCTCCAGTTCTGACATCCCCTGTTATAAGGCTCTTCCCAGATCTGACCTTCCCTGTTTTAAGATCCCTCATCCAGATGGGACATTTCCCTGTTCTAAGACCCCACCCCACTCTGACATTCCCTGTTCTGAGGTCCCTCCCAGTTCCCAAGTTCTATGACTCATAGTAAGCAAACATAGTAAAATAAAGAATGACCACCAGAGGGTAGCATGCCTTTGGCTCCTTTTGATTTTCCAGTTCCCAGCTGAGAAATTGTATTTTCCTTGGAAGGGTGAAAGCAGGGAAATCCCAGAGAAGGAGGGCACACAATTTCCTCCTCTCTAGTCCAACTTCCCCAGTACTCCTTATACTGAAAACAATTCATATTGAGGATCAAAAAAGAACTTTGAAAAATCTTTTCCTCCTCCCATACACACCATCATCTTTTTTCTCTCTGCTCACTCCCCAGCTCCCTCACCCCCTCCTCTCCTTCCCAGTCATTTGGAAAGCAGAAGATTCCAAGAGAAGAATTCTCACAAAGAATTCACACTGAAAAAAACAACTAAACAACCCTTTTCCTCACCTGTTTGCCTGTTCCTCCTTCCGATTTCCCTGGATCTGTTCCTGTCATCATCAATTTATCTGGTCCCCTCTCTTTGCCACTCTGAGTTATCTCCTCTAGTCAGTTCCTAAGTCCTATTTCCAATTCCTGCACAAGCCTGGAGACATTTGGCCATCTCTGGAAGTTCCCTCTTCATCACCCTCGGGTCATCTCCTTCCCACCAGCCTGAACTGCACCAGGTGCCATTTTCCTTCCTTTCTAATCCATCTTCTTCTCATACAGCCCATTTGACTGGGAGCTCCTTGAGGACAGAATGGCTTTGTTTGTATCCCCAATATTGAGTACAGCGTCTGCACACAAATAATAAATTCTGCTTCACTGAATGACTAGTGGATGGTGGAGGAGAGAAGAAGGAAAGGAAAGGAAAAGAACAGAAGAGTAGAGGAGAAAGGAGGAGAGAAAGGAAGAGGAGAAAAAGGAGACAAATAGAAACAGAGAGATTGATGGAGTCAGAAAGAGAAACAAAGAGACAGAGAGCAGAAAGACAGAGAAAGACAGGACGACAGCTGGAAGAGAGAGATAGCCATACTCCTAGAGAGAGAGAGAGAGAGAGAGAGAGAGAGAGAGAGAGAGAGCAAGAAACTCAGACTTATTAAGGCAATGCTAAGTGCTAGGGTCTAAATGAAAACAAGACAGTTCCCACTCCTTAGAAGAACCTACATTTTAATAAGGGAATCAACATAAAATGAGAAGGTGGAAAAGGGTTGAGAGTAGGATACCTGATAGGAAGCAAGGATGGCTGGCAAGGAGAAGTCTGATCAGAGTGTCTCCTTGGCACCTAACTTATGATTGGAGCCTTTCAGAAATAGTGGTTTAGGGCAATGGAGTCACCAATCAGAAGAGTGGGGTCTCAGGCGGAAGGCTTTTCCAAGATAGAAATCAATAAGCAAATTCTTGTTTGAATGATTGTTTAGGGGAAATTTCATCACCAGGAGTTACTAAGGACAGCTAGGTGGCACTGCAGTGGACAGAGCCCTCAGACCCGGAGTCAGGAAGACTCAACTTTCAGAGTTCAAATACGACTTCAGACCCTTAGCAGTTGTCTGACCCTGCGCAAGTGATTTAACCCTATTTGTCTCAGTTTCCTCATTTGTGAAATGAGACAGAGAAGAAAAGAACAAACCAACCCAGTATCTCTGACAAGAAAACCCCTGTTGGGGGGTTGGAATTTGGTTGGTTGGAATTTCTGATCTGCTATTTTATAACCCTTTCCCTCTTGCAACAACCAAGAGTTGGACATGAAGGAAATGATTGAACAAGTAATTCTCTACCTCTAATCCATTTCTAAGATTAAAGGATTGGACTAAATGACCTATCTATTCCAATTCTAGGGAGGAAAGAGCTGGCCTTTTTACTCAACCAGAGTCTCCCTCACTCACTCGAGAGCTGGTCAGTGAATGACTACCCCAGTCCCTCCCCACCATTCCCTTCTTCCCATCAGAGCTTTACAGGCAGCCCTAGATACCAACAGAAAGGAAAACAGTGCCACTGGGAGTAGTATTGATACAGAAGCTCTGAGTGTGTTGCCCTTTGCAAGAACTAAAGTGATATTACAATATAAAAACACAGGAGGGCGCCCTATTCAACCAGCACTAAAGAAAAAGTTTCAAATATTAATTAGGTTTCCAAATTTTAAAGGGAGAGAGATTTACTCATTTCTTGGTGGTGACAGAGTGAAAACTGATTCCTACTTCTAGTGATGTTGACTGTATCCTGGGCCCCTGTCAATCAGTAAGTATCTATTAAGCTCCTATTGTGTGCTTAGGAGCTTAACAAATGCTTATGAATTGATTGATTGACTTACTGGCCCTGTGCTAAGTACTAAGGGACAGAAAGACAAGTGAAACAACCCTTGCCCTTCAGGAAAATATCCAGGAAAGCCCTTTACAACAACTATACTATAGCAGAAAGAACCCTGGTCTTGGAATCAAGAGAGACTTGGGTTCAAATGCTGCCTCTGACTGATAGATAAGATTTGAGTTGAACCTTTCAGAAAGGGTCCAAGTTAAACAAAGGCATAAACTGAGAGGCAGGTTGGCAGAGTAATTGGGGAAAAATGTTAGATATGAAGTCAGGAGAGACCTGAGTTTAAATTCTGCCTTCTTCAGTGAGTGACCTCACCTCTCAATATCAGTTTTCTTTTGTAAAATGGGGTTCATGTTGCATTCTTATGAGTCATACTTATGAGCAGCAGGTGAGATAATACATGCAAAATATTTGGTAAATCAGCATGCTAGGTAAGTTTCTATTATTTTTATAACTATCCATGTGAATCTGGGCATTTCAATTAAGCCTGCATAGTCGACTTCTCTATAAAATTCATGCTAGATGAGATGATTTCTAAGACCCCTCCCAGTCCTTTCAATCCCCTGTTCTAAGACCCCTCCCAGTCCTGACATCCCCTGTTCTAAGGTACCTCCCAGTCCTGACATGCCCTGTTCTAAGGTCCCTCCCAGTCCTGATATGCCCCATTCTAAGACCTCTCCCAGTCCTGACATCCCCTGTTCTAAGGTCCCTCCCAGTCCTGACATGCCCTGTTCTAAGGTCCTTCCCAGTCCTGACATCCCGTTCTAAGACCCCTCCCAGTCCTGATACGCCCTGTTCTAAGGGCCCTTCCTAGTTCTGAAATTCCTTGTTCTAAGGCCCCTTCCAGCTCTAACATTCTTTGTCCTTAAGGCCCTTCCTTTAGTAACATTCCTCATTCTAAGGCCTCTCCCAGTCTTAACATTCCCTATGCTAATGGCCCTCCCAGCCCTGAAATCCACTGTTCTAAGATCCCTCCCAGTTCCATCAGCCCCTCTTCTAAGATCTCTCCCCTCTCTCCAACAATTTCGGTTCTAAGGTCCCTCTCAGCCTCTGACATTCAAATTCTAAGTTTCCTCTCAATTCTGATATTCTATATGCTAAGGCCCCTGATACCCTTAAATTCCAAGTTCCTTTGGGCTCCTTGGTTTTCTCAGTCCCCTTGGGGCTCGGGGGCATACAGGGACAGAAGCTGTGGTCTAAGGCAGCACCGCCCCATCTCCCCTTGGCTTAGCCTCCGCCAGAGTCAGGTAACTTCCACTGACTTCCCAGGAAAATCAGAAGCAGATTTATTGGCTCTCTATCCTTTCTCCCAGTCACATGGGAAATAACCTCCTTAAAGTTCCTATAATTTTGAGGTCATTTTTCTCAGTCACCAGGCCCTTGCCAAGGGAGTGGCCAGGGTGACCAGGGCTCTATGCTACCAGGCAGGGGAAGGAAGAAGGGAGATTTAAAGACCCTAGGTTTGAACGGAGAACCAAATTGGAATAATACATTCCTACTGAAGCCTCAGAAGCCACAGAGTTATGTTCCCAGGCTCTCAGGCCTTTGCTTCAGAGGATTTAACAATGTAAAGGCCCTGAGACCTCCTATAACCCAATCCCTTCTTTGTCTTCTACTGTGTCTTCAGTTACCTACCCCCAAGGTGCCTAGGATAGGGTTTTGCACATTGGGTAATCCATCTGAGGTCTGAGCAGAATGGGGAGAGAGAGGTTTTGTGAAACACTTAATTGCAAGTTACTCAGATCATTTCTTCCCTGGAAACTTTCAGACTAAGAAAGATAGAAAAGGAGGTAGACCTATGGGATACCCACAGCTCAGTGCAATGATCATTGATTAAATGTCTGCTGAGTCCAAGTCAGAGAAGCATCATGGCAGAGTGGGGAGAGAGAGCAGCCTGTGTGGCAGGAAGGTCTGGAGGTGGAAATTCCATCCCTAACACCTATCAACTATGGAACTCATAGCATATGACTTCATCTCTTAGTGCCCCAACCAACTCAAACCACAGAGCTGGTACAAATTGGCATAGGTAGAGGGGAGTGTCATATAACAAAAAAAAAAGAAATGTGAATATGGTAAAAAAAAAAAAGTTAACCACCAGGGATGCAGAAACAAAAAATGAAAAATAGCCCTTGCCCTCAATGAGCTTACAATTTACTGGGTTATTGAATGGTGCTATGGATGTCGGTTGGAATTCCTGATCTGCTGTTTTATAACCTTTTACCTCTCAGGGCTTCACTCTCAGTTCTAAAATGAGGAGGTAGATCAGGTGTCCTATTTTAAAAAAACAAAACAATAGATAGCAAATAGATCTCAAAACTTTAGCGGATTGTGTGTTTGGAAAGAATTGAAAACTTCCACTCTCTTATTTTAACAGATGAGTTGGTTGAAGCCCCAAACTGACATTCCTGCTATTACCTCCTAGGGTATCCTTGCTCACACTCTTCCCTCTTGCCTGGAATATCTCCTTTCTCACCCCTTTTGCCTTTTGGAATCCCATGGGTGGCATCTCAACTGAAGAACCTCATAAAGGAGTTCTTTCTGGATCTCCAGTTGCTAGTTTTGTGAGACCATCTCTGCCCTGTCTCCCTAGTCTCACCATCATTCTCATCTCCCTCCCACCACAACCTTGGACTCCACTCATGGATTAAGTAGTACTGACTGAGTTTTTATATTGCCAGGAAACTTCACCCTCCCTGCTTCCTGGTCATCTCCTCACATTCTATGGCACTGGTTTCCACCACTTCAAGAATGTTTTTATTTGTTGTCTTCCTTTATTAGAATGTAAGCAGCTAGAAGTCAGGGACTGTTTTCTGTATTTATCACCATGCTTAGCACATGGTGAAGAATAAATCTTGGGCAGCTAGGTGGCACAGTGGATAGAGCACCAGCTCTGGAGACAGGAGGACCTGAGCTCAAAATCTGATCTCAGACATCTAATACTTACTCAGCTGGGTTACCTTGGGAAAAAGGCAATCCATTGCCTTGCAAAAACAAAAACAAAAAGAATAAATGCTCTATTTGCCTATCCTGTATCCCCCCTATCCCAAGAAGAATGTAATTTCTTTGAGGTCAGACTGGCTCATTTCAGTCTTTTTTGTTTTCAGGGTCAGTGAGTATCTGATAGATGGCACAGTGGATAGAACACCAGCCCTGGAGTCAGGAGGACCTGAGTTCAAATTTGACTAGTTGTGTACCTTGGGCAAGTCACTTAACCCTGATTGCCCCCAGTCGTCCTGATTCATGCCTCGACACTGGACCTAGATGGCTCCAGAGGATAAAGTGAGACTGTTGTCTTAACAGCTCTCTAAAATCCAATTCAACATCATCTCCTTTTATTATGGTCTTTTTTTTTTCAGAATGAAGAACAAACATCATTATCATCCTCATCAGAAAATAAATAAATGGGTGTGGCTAGGGGGCACAGCGGAGAGAGCACCAGCCCTAGAGTCAGGAGGACCTGAGTTCAAATTTGGCCTCAGACACTTCATAATTACCTAGCTGTGTGGCCTTGGGGAAGCCACTTAACCCCATTGCCTTGCAAAAACCTAAAAGAAAGAAAGAAAAAAGAAAGAAAGAAAGAAAGAAAGAAAGAAAGAAAGAAAGAAAGAAAGAAAGAAAGAAAGAAAGAAAAAGAAAGAAAGAAAGAAAGAAAAGAAAGAAAGGAAGGAAGGAAGAAAGAAAGAAAGAAAGAAAGAAAGAAAGGAAGGAAAGAAAGAAGGAAGGAAGAAAGAAAGAAAGAAAGAAAGAAAGAAAGAAAGAAGAAAGGAAGGAAGGAAGGAAGGAAGGAAGGAAGGAAGGAAGAAAGAAAGAAAGAAAGAAAGAAAGAAAGAAAGAAAGAAAGAAAGAAAGAAAAAGAAAGAAAGAAAGAAAGGAATATAGATAAATGCTTGTTAAATTGAATGAATGACTTGCTTAAGATCACTCAGATGTATCACATACATATTTATACCCATCTAGCTATACCTATCTTTCTAATGAGTGTGTGTGCATACACACAAATATGTATAAAATATATCTAATAGATATAACTATATTTGGTCCATTACATTCATCTACCTCCCTATAATCTCCATATCTACCTATAGATATATATATCACTTAGTCACAAGTCTGGCACATGGTAGGTGAGATATATGGATAGATATCTCACCTACTGTGTGGCAGGTCTGGGGTACATGCTTTACAAGAACCCTTCAAAGCAAATACTGCTATTATCCCCATTTTATAGTTGAGGAATCTGAGGCAAACAATTTAAAATGACTAGCCCAAGGTCACCCAGCTAATATGTGCCTAAGGCTCCATTTGAACCAGTGATTTATCTATTGTAATTATAATGTTTGTCCTTCGTTTTCCAAGAAGACCATGATATCAGGGAGGTGATGCCATCACAAAAGCATGTGAATTGGATTTGAGTAAGTGCTATACTAAGTCACCAGCCTCATTTTCTCCTCTGGAGCCATTTGGATCCAGTGGTCAGGTATGAATCAGGATGACTGCAGATGGCCCTGGATGTGAGGCAATCAGGATGAAGTGACTTGCCCAAGGTCACCCAGCTAGTAGGAGTCAAGTGCCTGAGGCAAGGGTTCACACTCCTGTTCTCCTGATTCCAAGGCCAGGGCTCTAGCCAACAAACCACCTAGCTGCCCTCTATCTACTGTAACACGTAGCTGCTCCTAGGAGGATTTGGGATTTCTGACTGGCTGTGAAAAGCATTCTCCAGCACATTCCAGTGGGTGAAAACTGTTTCCTGACTAGGAAGGATTAGTTGGGTAAATGGGGTGGGATTGATAGTGCCCCCCCCTTCTTTGTTCCTGAAATTGCTGTCCGAAACCAACCCAAGCCCCCTTCCTCTGAAGTCTTGGTGTTATGAGTCCTTGTGGGGTGGAGGAAAGGGAGCGTTCAGAGTTTTGCAATGCTCCGGGAGCACACTGGGAGGTCCACTGACCCCCCCAGATTGGCCGACCAGCTGGATCCCTCCTCCTCCCTAGTATAAACACAAGGCCTAAGGTGGTCCTGTCATCTTCCCAGCTGCTCTGTGTTATTTTCCTCTCGGCTCTTGCTTTGCTGGGGCTCCCAGCCAGGGCCAGGCAAGCAGGGGAAGGGACAGTTCTTTGCAGAATGGCCCTGGGTTGGGGGGATGCCTTGGCAGCCCCCATCCTACACAACAGACAAGCCGAACACATTCCTCTGGCCAGGAGCTAGCCCCCCCGGCTTCCTTTCCCCTAACAGCTGGACGCTGGAAAGGGAGGAGAGTGGGAAGACCCTCCCTTTCCCACTGTCCTCAGTTCCCCTGGAGGAAAAAAGAAGACGCATCCACCCTTCCAAGCCACAGAGGATGGGGAAATGCGATTGTGGCCTTGCTTACCAGGCTCCAAGTCCCTAGGGGGGCTGGAGCTGGTCCCTGCCCTGCCCCATCCCCCACCCCTCGAACCCAGTCTACCCTCATGGACTCTGTCTGTGTGTTGACTCTGAAGAACAGTTTGGGGGGTGGGGGCTTGGGGGAGGGGGGGGTGGAGGCCTGGCCTGAGGAGCCGGGGCTCTCCAGGACAGCGAGTGGGGGTGCGCTATCTCCTCCCCTTTCTCCTCCTCCTCTGGCCCCCTCCCCTTCCTCCTCCTCCTCCTCCTCTCCCCTGGCCAGAGCCGCCGCCGTTGCCTTCCAGCCCGGGGATCCGGGCGTCTGGCGGTCCTGGGAGAAGGGAGCTTGGGCCGGCTTTGGCACAGGGAAGACCCCTCCCTCGGCCCCCCGACACCCGAGCCCCGGGAGGCCAGGGACGCCGGGGTACGGCCTCCAAGCCCGGGGGCCAAGTGCCTCGGCGATCGCTAGAGGAAGAGAAGGAACAGAGAGGGAGAGCTGGAGCCGAGGAGGTGGAGGAGGGAGAGGAAAGAGGAGACAGACAGACAGACAGGGAGAGGGAGAGGAGAGCGGAGGGCCGCCGCGGGCAAGAGCGGAGAGGACCAGAGCCCAGGCGACCGGGCGGTAAGGAGGGGGCAGCGGGCGGGGAAGGGGAAGGAGGGGCTGCCCAGAGAAGACTTCACCCCATCCCCGCGCCCATGCCCATGCCCATGCCATTCCTTGGCCCAGCGCGGAAGAACTGGGGAGGGATGGGGATGTCACCCACCCTCGCTGGGGAAGGGAGCGGAGGGTGGAGGGTGCCCCCCACCAAGCCAGCCTGCTACGTCTGCCTTCAGAGACAGCCCCTTGCCCCCCCGTGACCCCCCCCCGGCCGCAGTGGATTCTCCCTAAGGTGATCTGCTGCCCCTCCTAGTGTGGTGGGGCCCGGAGACCCCCGGGCTGGAGTGGGGAGGAAGGATGGGACCCCATTGTGCCCAAGCTCTGGACCTGGAGCTCCAGTCTCCAGTGATTTCCCCCCTCCCCCAGCTGTTGGACTGGACCCCTTGAAGCGCCCCCTCCCCCGGGGCTCCCCATTGTTCTCCGCTGCTGTCTCTCGGGGAAGAGGGTCCGGAGAGAGGCGTGGTTAAAGAGCCCCCTCTTTCCCTTTCTTGTCTCCCCCCCACCCCCAGGTCGCGATTGCTAGTGGACTGAGGAATCCGCTGTTGTCCTGGGCTGTCGGGCAGGGGCTGGTCCAGGTTGGGGGAGGCCAAGGCACCGCCCTCTTCGACCTCAAGAGCATCCTTATCCAGAGAGGCCCCTGGGTGGGGCCGGACCCCCCCCCCCCCACAGAGGGGTCATTCTGCAGCTTCTGGATCCAGGCCAGCCGGAGCAGGAGGCTTCCGACCCACCCCTCCTCAGGGGAGGGGGGCGGGGACCCCCCCGCAGCATGAGCTGGGAGCCAGGCCTGAGACTTGGCTGTTGGGGGGGTGGCCCCACAAGCCGGTGATCGGCTTCCCCCCAGGCAGACAGAGGCAGGGCCGGGGCCTCTGCTGCTGCTTCGGGCGATGGATGGAGCTGGGACCAGGAGGGACCTAGCCTTGGTGCTTCCCAGGCCCTGGGGCTGTCAGGGCTGGTGACAGGGGGAGACTGAGACCTAGGCCACTGAGGTGACAGAGGAGCCGCCTCAGAGGTAGAAAGACGAAGAGGAAGGAGGAGGGGGCAAGCCAGGATCCCAGGGGAGGGTGGGGTCCCACCCACCCTGGCCGGTATTTTGATTGCGATTGGTGCCTTCTCTCAGACTCTGAGGACCCGGGAGTCCTCCTGGGGTATCTCCAGGTGGAGGCAGTAAAGCCAGACTCAGAGAACTGGCTATTGGCTCCTCCTGTGGCTCCAGGCCTGGGGAGGCCTGAACTGGACCATTCACTGACTCATGGGCATCATCAGCTGCAGGATACCTCAGCAGAAGGTGGGGTAGCTGTGGGCAGGGAGGCCTCCCTTGCTCTCCCGACCCCTTCCCCTTTTGAGAGGAGAAAGAAGGCGACAACTGGACTTTCTCAGCCCTGCCATTCCCCCCTCTCTGGGGGACTTGCCAGTGTGGGGGCACCATGTCCAGGCCAGGACCTGGGGCATTGATCTCCATCAATGGCCTGGGCTTCCCACCCCAAAATCTGGCCAGGGTGGTGGTATGGGAATGGCTGAATGAATACAGCCGCTGGCGCCCTTACACAGCCACGGTGTGCCACCACATCGAGAATGTGCTCAAGGAGGATGCCAGAGGCAGTGTGGTTCTCGGACAGGTGGATGCCCAGCTGGTGCCCTACATTATCGACCTGCAGTCCATGCATCAGTTTCGCCAAGACACAGGTAAGCTTCCCCTGCCCCCTACCAAGGGCCCAAGAACAGAATCATAGATTTCCAAAAGAAGGCTGGGCCTTTGGCTCTCATTTGTATGGAAGCCCAAAGGTCAAGTAATTTGCCCAGGGTCCAACAGGTAGCAGGCAGCAGAACTCAAATTCGAACCCAGAACCACTGATCCTAGACACTTTCTCTTATGTCACATCTTACTATCATCCCTTCTGGAGGGGAAAGTGACCTCCACTCACATCCCTATCCCAGAGTTCAGCGTCAGAAACAGTCTTAGATTATATATAAAAGAGCTACAGGCCCCCAAACCCCGCAAAAGTGGAAATCCTTCAAATCAGCCTTGCCAGCCCTAGACCTCTCCTGCTTCAGATTGGTTAAGGGGCAAGTAGGTAGATGGTATGGTGGAGATCAAGCAAAGCCTAGAATCAGGAAGACCTGAGTTCAAATCTAGCCTTAGATACTAGCTTAGTGACCCTGGGCAAGTCATTTTACCTCTACCTCAGTTTTCTTTCCTATCCTGTAAATCTGTAAATATCCTGTAAATCTGTAAAATATTCTCTTAGCATTGGTGTGAGGATTTTTGTAAAATTCTTAGCACTTGCCTGGCTCATAGTGATGTTATTCAAAGTCTTATTCTCTTCTAGCCCTTCAAGGTCTTAGTCATAATGGTCTGATGGGGGCAGAGTAGATAGAGTGATAGATCTGGTATCAGGAAGACCCGAGTTCAAATCCTCCCTCAAAGAATTAACACTAGTTGAGTGATCATGTGCAAGTCACTTAAACCCTCTCTTTGCCTCAATTTTCTCATCTGCAAAAGGGGGGAAAAAGTGGATAATGATAGTAATTACCTCAGTGGGATATTAGGAAAAGAATCAAGTAAACTAACACAGGTAAATAAATGCTTTGCAAACCTTAAGGTATTGTAGAAATGGGGGTGGCTAGGTGGCACAGTGGATAGGGCACCGGCCCTGGAATCAAGAGTACCTGAGTTCAAATCTAGCCTCAGACACTTAATAATTAGTTGTGTGGCCTTGGGCAAACCACTTAACCCCATTTGCCCTGCAAAAACCTAAAAAACCCAAAAAGGTATTGTAGAAATGATTACCATTACTGTCACTATTATTAATGAGCTGCAGGGTTAAGCATGAGTCCTACCAATGACACATCTCAGATCATCCATCTAGAGTAACACAGAACCTTATAGGTCCCTGGATTCAATGCTTTCCATTTTACAGATTGGGAAACAGAGGCCAGAAATGACTTGCCTGAGATCATGCAGGTAGTAAGTGGAAGACTGCAGTTCAAACTCACATTCCCTGACAGGTTTAATCTTTCCACTGTGCTATCCTGCCTCTCCCCTTGATTAGTCAGATAACCCTGGGCAAGTCATTTCTGGGCTCAGTTTCCCAAATTGTAAAATGGGCACCTGTTGTCCTTCCTTCACAGAGTGGTTATGATTAATAATTTATAAAGATTCTTTGTAAACCATAGAGGTTTACCTTTCTGATTTACCTTTACAATCCTGAAACTTTGGCAAATTGTCAAACAATTGCAGTTTTTAATACTTTTGTTTTAATCCGAGTTTTTGACCATTTTTCTAGTTCGTACCTTATTCTTCATGGGGCAGAACCAGGTAGCCCAATTCCTCCGTTTGGTTCACTAAGCTGGGGTCAGAGTATAATTATCAGGCCACCCCTGGAGAGATGAGACTGCTCAGGATTGGCAGACCTAGAGAGAGCATTTCTGTGGGGCAGTTAATGGTGAAGAGCAGGCTTGGGGTTGGGCAGGTGTCCAGGCCCTTTCTCAGTCTTTCTTCTCCTCTCCCTGGTCCCTGCAGTCTTTGTTTACTGCAGCTATCCCCAGGAGGAGGAACGACCCTTACAGATTCCAGAACACTCCACTCTGAGGATGTTGAGTCTGGGGCTCCCTGGACCATAAATGGCATTGTGGAGGGGGATGGGGCCAGAGGGAGGAGAGGCAGACAGAATGGAGGTGCTAGACCAGAATTCTGAGCAAAGAACAGAAGTGGCATTTATACCCAGAATAATATTTTTGTATGTTGGGGAGCTCTGCCACCCCAGGGATATGGAGAATTAGATTGGGAGCTCAGAGGGGATCTTTGGGACTCTTTGGGACAATAATCCTTCCCCTCTCTGTATATCTAGACTCCTTTGGCATGCTCTGTGGCAACCTATGGACCCTTCTAGCAATCGTGTTATTAAATATAAATATAATTCTTTTTATGTTAAATATAAAAATCAAATGGAGAAAATTTCACTTGCATTGAAATATGACTATCAAAATAGTTTCTTTTAAATTCGATGATTTGACTTCCTTGGATCTTATCCGGCCTCCTTGGGTTAAAGGTGAGATCACTGAGGGCCAGGGAAGTTAAACGACTAATCCCAAGTCACACACACAAAGCAGCATCTCTAGGAAATGGACCCTATGTCTTCTGGTGTTTATATTGAGACTCGAGAAACCTATTTGGGGTGGTGTGGAGGCACCCACATGCGGAGTCCTGAGGATTTGGGTTTGAATCCTGACTGTCGTTCTTTATCTATGCTATTTTGGGGTAAGCCATTTAACTCCTCTGGGTCTCAGTTTCCTCCTCTGTGAAAAACAAGGAATCCAGGCTAGATGGGTTCTCTGGTCCCTTCTAACTCTAAGTCAGAGATCTAAGAGAATGGGCTGAAAAGATGAGACCACCAAGAAGGATAAAGTCTAAAAGACCCCGGATGAAGTTCTGAAATTCAAAAAAGGGCAGTGTAGGGAAAGGAAATGTAGTTCAAGTGTGGTTGACTAGGGGTATTCTGCTTGTAGACTGGTAGGAGAAGGGGATGGTGTTAGAACACGTTAGCCAGATGTCCTGTTTTACAGAGCAGGGAGGAAACGTGTAGACCCTTTGTTGTTGTTTAGTCATTTTTCTGTCATTTCTGACTCTTCATGACCCCAATCTGGGATTTTCTTGGCAAAGATACTGGAACAGTTTGCCATTTCCTTCTCCAGCCCATTTTACAGATGAAGAAAGTAAGGCAAACAGAGTGGTGACTTGCTTGGGGTCACACAGTCAGTAAGTAATGTGAGGTCAAATTTGAACTGAGGTCTTCCTGATTCTAGGCTTGGTACTGCACCACCTAGCTTACCCCACAGGGAGGGCATAAGATGTGTTTGAGATAGCTACTGATTGGCATACCTGAAGATGAGTCCCCACGTGGATCTTAGCAAATGTGTGCATATTCCTATACATTTCATTTCACCTCTGTAAAGGGTTAGTGAGTAAACTAGGAGTTTTAAAGATCCTCCTTTCCTCTTCCCAGTCATCCTTTGTTGCCTCTGGCAGACTCAGGCCGGATACTTGTCTAGAGTGACATTGCTGATGGTCAGAGATTCTAGGCAGAGAACACCTCCCATCTGTATTCTCCACCCTATTTCCCAAAAAGGAAAACTGACTCCCTGCCTGAGAACTGGGTACTCACCCTCTAATATATATATCTGAGTGTTTGGGTGTGGGGAGGAAACCCCATGTGCAGGGGGGACAAATTATAAGCTTTCTCCTTAGCGTCCTTAAAGCTCAGATATTTTACTAGGCTGGTGAGGCCCCAGCCTAGTTTGGCTCTCAGGAGGAGGGTATACCCAGAGGGAAAGGACAAAGTTAGTACATCTATGATGCCTTCCTCCTTCTCCTCCCCCTCACGCCGCTACTTGGGCCCTGAGATTGCTCAGCCTCCTCACTGCAGTGCCCAAAGCAGAGGTGCCCATTCTCACTCAGATCATTCTCCCAAATTAGCCCCCCAGGAAGACTGATAAATGAGCCCTTCCTAAGGTGTTAAAAAAATAATGGTTTAATTCACCTTCTTTTTAAAGAGGGGTGGTCATTTCAGGAGGGCATCTTTAGTTAGGGGGCCATAGACCCTAAAGACTCAGGAATTATTCTCTGATGATAAAATTTCAGTCACTACATAATACATAAAGGAGAATATTTGGGGAAGAAAGACCCTCATATTATATTTGGTATTATTTCTAAACATAAAGCCAGTTCATATAGGAAGCTCCTTGGACCTTAGACTTTTTGCCTATTTCCTGGGACAAGAATGACTAAGGAGAGAATTAGCTGTACAGAGGGTCCCTTCTTTTCCTACCTTCCATTCCCCCCCCCCCCGAATTTTATTTTTATTGAGCATCTCCTGAGTTTTACCCCACTGTTCCATCCCCTTCTAGACTAGGCCATTCATACCACATCTACTGTTTTCAGGAAAAGAGAGAACACACACACACACACACACACACACACACACACACACACACACACACACACACACACACACAGGCGTGCAAACATACAAACCCATACCAGGTCTGCTGGGACCCTGCCAAACTCCCCAACAAGGGAGGCCTGGAAACCAACCAGGCTTTGCAGGGGGTCCAGGGAGGGATCCAGAGGCCTGGAAGGGAAGAAGCCTTCACACCCTCCCATCACACAAAATGTCAGGAAAGTGGACCCCTTTTCCCTTTGTCAAGGGCAAGAGATGATGTGGTGGAAAGAGGCCTGGCCTGGGAGTCAGGAGACCTAAATTGTAATCCAGGTTCTTGTCACTAAGCTGTACCTTAGCCAAGTAAATTCCTCTCTCAGAGCTTGTTTCTTCCTTTGAAATGAGTGAGTTGGACTGCCTATGTCTATGACCAATCCATGGAAGATCTCTCGGATCCCATTCTTCTCTTAGAATTGACTACCCTATTAAAAATAAAGTAATATGAAAAAACCAAAGCAATATAGAAGCCTGGAGGGCCCCCTCCTTTTGTACCTTCACTCTTACTTAGGTTTGCCATTGGTCAGTTGGTTCTTGTCCTTCATTATTGAAGAAGACCCAAATGACACCACAGTGTTTGAGACAAATTACAGTATATCCAACTGTGGCTGATCAGACCAAGGTTTGCCGTATATATATATATCGCTGGCAGAGGGAGATCATCTGGCCTCACCACCTTCTTTCACAAAAGGGAAAACCCAGATTCAGAGAGTGAAAGCTTCCCTCTTGGTTAGGGAATGAGTCCTTGATCAAGGTGGATGCTCTATGGTCCTCGATGGTCCAAAGTCAATAAATAGCGGACCTTCCCACCTCCAAACCAAAACTCTTTCCACTGTACCACACTGCCTGCCAGAATGATTGAAGGTAGCCCCAGTTTTATTGTGCTTCAGGGGATCTATGCCTTTCCCCACACACATGTGTACTGAATTACAAACGGAAGCAGAGACACCTAGGTGTATACTTATATTCATAGTCACACATCTACTAATAATTCCCATTGCTGTGTTGCTCCAAAGACATGACCAGTGTAACTATTACTGTCTTTTTCGATTAGGGATGGGTCTTTGAGAACATTTCCTTCATGAATTCAAGTCTGCATTTTTTTTTGGCAACTTAAAAGGCTTCATGAGTGATCCAGATCAGTGAGAGGGTTCAATGACTTATCCAGAGTCATATAGCAAATGTATGTCAGATGGAGAGCCGTAGCCCAGGTCTTGTGTCCTTTCTTATGGCTGGGTAAATGAAGGTTAATATATGTGCCCAAGATCACACAGCTTGCCCGAATGCTGAGATGTTCACGTCGATTCATCATAAACAGACAAGCATGCCCATCTGTTAAATAACAAGGGGGTGGGGGTCAGGACCCTAGAGCACAGACCTGTTTAGCTACCCCCCCACCTCCACAGCCCCTGAGGTCTGGGTGTTTGTGCAGCTGGTGGCCCCAGGCCCTGGTGGCTCATCTGTCTGCCTCACCCATAACTTGTTTTCACTGTTCCCACAGGAAGATGGGTTTTGCTTTGAAATATTTCCCCAGGTCCTGGGTCAGGACCTGGGAACCCAGTCTGGAAACAGCTTTCCCACATGGAAGGAGAAAGAATGGGGGGAGTGGGGCTGAGGGGGGAAGTTCTCTGACCCAGGTCATGGGATGGAAACAAGAGATGAGGGTGGAAGGGAGGTAGGTGTGTTTGTAGAATAAAGAGGGGCCCACATCCAGGGCTAAGGGAGGAGAGGGTGACTTCCTTAGCCCCTTGGTGATTGTTACTATCCTGTTGTTATGTAAGAGATAATTGTGATATTATTAGTAATAATGAAACATTTTGAATAGCTTTATTTTTGAGGCTTCACTATCAGGCTGATTCCCTCCCCCCACCCCAATCTCCTGGACCAGGGTCCTCACCATCTGACTGTGTCACTTTTCCACCTGTGGAAATGGAGTCTTGATTGATCATGTTCTGATTTTCCCACTTGCGTGTACGAGGACCTCACATGTGGTTTTATTGTGTCAGTTCTAGGGAGCACAGTAAACATATATGGGTGCATAAAGCTGATCCTAAGGGACTCAGTTTCCTGGTATTAATTGGATGCCTCCCTGTTTCCCACTAGGGAGTGGACAGATTCACCCAGTCTCTTTCCAATTAGACTTTTTTCTCACTCCTTTCCACTTTACTGGCTGTAAGACTATGTTCAAGACACAGCCTCTCTGAGACTTGGGCTTCTCATATGGCAAATGGGATTAATATATTAATAATCCTGGCTCACGGAGTTGTGAGAATAAAATGAGCTCATTCAGCCGTCTCAAGAGGCATAGATACTAGCCAGTATCGAACAACCAATCAACAAATAGCCATTGACCTCCCAGTGGCTATAAGCCACTTTTTTTGGTCTTTTTATTTCTTATTAAGGGGACCCAAACGATCTACTAAAAATATTTTTTAACAAAACCAACAAGAGAAAAAACAACCCCCACACCCCCAAAACCCAACCAGGTGCTTATTTGCATAGTATTAGTTTATGAAAGAGGTCTTACTCATACCCTTCCAAGCCTCCCACTCCCGTCTCTCAGCCTTTGTGGGGTCAGTTTGGAGAAAAGAAAAATGAGCAACAACCAAGTCCTCAAGCCAATGTTGGCAATAGTCCTGAAGGGCTGTTCAGGGATCATCCATGGGAAGAGAGTCAGTGGAGAATAAAGGAGTGATCCAATGAAGAAGCCCAGTGTATGAGCTTCGGGGTGGGGGGGGGGGGTAAAATTAAGGTACTTTCCTTCCCTCTGAACCAGTTCCCCCTATTCAGACTGGGAGAGTAAGAAAATCAATGGGAGTGCAACCTGAGAATGCAAGAACTGGGAGAGGGCTTAGAACTAAGAATGTCAGAGATTAGAAGAGCCTTAGAACAAGAAATGTCAGAGATGGGTGGGGATGCTCAGAATCCTGAATGTCAACAACTGATGAACACTTGAAGACCACTTTGTCCAAGTCTCTCTTTGTAAGTGGAAACAAAGAGTCATTGAATTGTCCAGGGTCACTCAGAGAATGAGTATCAATGTTCCCAGTCTGGTTAAGAATGAATTAGACACGGCCCTGGAGTCAGAAGTACCTGGGTTCAAATGTGGTCTCAGACACTTAATAATTACCTAGCTGTGTGGCCTTGGGCAAGCCATTTAACCCCATTTGCCTTGCAAAAAATCTAAAAAAAAAATAAATTAGAACAAACCCTCCTCCAGACAAAGAAAGTGGCAGGGAACAAGATGGATATGGGCTGGAGCACCCTGAAGCACAGAGCTGAGCTAATGGAGAGCCCAGGAGTCAGAGTCAGTAACCACAGCAGGGACCAAGATGGCCCAGTAGGCTACTGGGAGCTCCAGAGGGAGAGCTAACATGGTTACAGGTTTCCCAGTGGGCTCCAGGCTTTAGGTCTGCTTCTAAGGGCAACTCAACCAGGTATAATGCCAACTCGATACATTAAAATTGAAATATGATGGACCAAAAGGGTTTGAGAAGACTGGGGTTGGGGTTGATGTGAGGATTGATGGTATGGGTACCTGCTGGGAAATACTTCTTATGTTGGGTAGATAGATGGTACTACATTTAAAGTACTGGGCCTGGAGTCAGGTAGACCTGCACTCAAATTCAGACACTCACTAGCTATATGACCCTGGATAAGTTTGTTCAAACGTAAATCCATAACACCCTCCCAGAATTGTTGTGAGGACCCACTGAGATATTTTTAAAGTGCCTATCAGTGCCTACATAGTGTAGGAATTTAATAAATTCTTAATTTCCTTCTTTTCAGAAGTTACAATTCCACTTTGGTATTCATCCCTTTGAATTTTTCAGTCAATAAGAGCTCCCTGTTCAAATGTAAATGCCCTGGGAAGGATGCCGCCATATTCAATCATCAACCGTTAACATACTAGTGGACATTAGTTGGTTGGGAGAAATGTCTTGGAGGATTGGCACCAGAATAGGTTACTGAGGGGGGAACAGAAAGGAGAGGTCATAGAATTAAGAATTAAATGGACCTTAAAGATTGTCAGATCTAATCCCTGTGCTTTACAGATGTGAGAAACTGAGGCCCAGGGAAGTTGGGCAATTTGACCAAAATCTCACAAATAGTAAATGAGTAATAGACTTAGACTTACACATTCAGTTCACCTTCTCCCATAATCACTGTGATAGGGAAGATGTACTTTGGTGAGAGAAAAGAGTTCAGGATTGGGAACGAGGAGACCGGGGTTTTGGAATTCACTAGACTATTATTATTATTATAGTACCTGGGGAAGTCACTTCTGCAAATAAAATTTAAGGAAGGGGACAAAGGAAAAGAGACAAACTCATCTCTAAACCCTCTCCCAATTCTTACATTCTCTGTTCTGAGGTCTCTCCCAGATCTGACATCCTCTGTTCTAAAGCTCCTCCCAGCCCTGAAGACCCCTCCTAACCCTGATATAATACCACTAGCTGGCAATCCTGGACAAGTTAATTGTTTTGAATCTCAGGTTCCTAGTCTGTAAAATGGGGAACCTGCCTTGAGTCTCTTAGGAGACTCAGAAAAATTCTTGTTTTGGAACATGATAGACATGACAATGCGGTTCCTCTAAGTCCTTGAGAGACTAAGCCTTACAAAGTAGAAGGCCTCCATCTAAAGACACTGAAATTCTTCTTATGACTGGGCACTGGGATGAGTGCTAAGGAACCAGTCCTTTCCCTCCTCTCAGAGTCAACCTGGACATTTATTTGTTCATGTATATATTTATATGAATGTATATTTGTATGTTTGTGAAGACATATATGTCTACACACATCATGCTTACAAAATAAGCACTAGCAGCTAGAGGAAAGAGGGTTCGGAGGTCCTGGCAAGACCTCCTGAAAAGCATAAACCTGGAGATGATTCTTTAAGAAAACCAAGGATTCCATGAGGAGGCCATGTGGAGGAAGCACAATAGAGGCATGGACAACAACCATCGTAGATGGAATTCGTAGTTTGGAGTGTTAGAAATAGGGAGCAGACTGGTATGATTTAGTCCAAGTGACATGAGGAGCAAGGTCTGAAATAGGGTACTGGGCATCCACGTGAGTGGAACAAAGGGCACAAAGAGAAGCGATGCTTTAGAATCATCCAGATTTGATAAGGGATTGGATAAATTCAGTGAACGGGGGTGAAGCGTTGAGGCGGAAAAAAAATCAAGATTATGTACTACTGGACCAAAAAGATGACTGTGCTCTTGTGGCCTATCCATTAAGAAAGAGGGAACATCCAGCCCCTGGACTCTTAGGGTCCTGAGTGAAGCTTGCCATCATTCTCTTACCTTTCCTCTCATCCACCTTTTGCTTGCTTGGGCTTTGTGAACACTCTGCCTTCTCATTGACCTGGACACTGCTGCACTTGAGCATTCACGTCTGCTCGAGCCCTAGCTTGGGCACTATAAGGTCATGGAATAGGATTGTGGGTTTAAAGCTGAAAGAGATCTTTGAAGGTATTGAGTCTAACCCCCTAATTTTTCTATTGAGGAAACCGAGGTTTAACTTACTGAAAACTTGACAGGTAGGTAGGAACAGACAAAGCCAACATTCAAACCCAGGTCTTTTGATTCTCTTTAGGGCAAAAGTTCTTAACCTGGAGATTGTGAGTTTGATTTATTTTTTGTTTTGACTGCTTTATGTCAATCTATTTGGTTTCCTTTGTAGTTTTTTGTATTTTATTTTATACATTTAAAAACATGGTTCTGAGAAGTTATCAGATTAATCAAAAACCATTAAGAACCCCCTGACACAGGGGGATGAAGTTTGGGGAGAAAGAAATGGAACATGTTGGGGCTGAGGGTGGGAGGACTCCCCTTCTGGTGAGAGCAATAGCAAACAGCTCCCAGCTCAATCATACTTCTGCCGGTCCAGCCTTGGGGGCCAGGCTATCAATACTCTCTCCCTCTTCTATCACATTAAGATTTGCAAAGCTCTGTATTTCTTCCAGTCTGCTATGAGAGGCAGAAATGTTATTATTCCCATAGAGAGCTGGCCTGGAAGGCAGGAAGAGCTGGGTTCAAATCTCATGTCTAAGGCACATTGACTCTGGGACTCCCAGAAAGTAGATATCTCAAGTGGGTATACTTCTGAACTTGGAGTTAGGAAGACCTGAGTTCAAATCCAGCCTCGGATACTTTCTAGTTTTATGACCCTGAATAAATCCTTCTCCCTATCTGCCTCAGTTTCCTTATTTATAAAATAGCTACTAAAAACAGTTCCTTCCAAGGATTATTGTAAGGAACTAATGAGATATTTGTAAAGCACTAAATAAATACTACCTATTACTATTACTACTATCATTATTATTATTATCATTAAACTGGGGCACACCCTGGGCTACTATAAGTCATGGAGAAGTTATTGAGTCTTGTTGGTAGAATCTCTTCCCCAGCAAATCCCTGTACTAATGAATACGCTGGTCTAGGCCTTAGTCTTCCAGGGGCAGTAACTGAAGGGAGGCAACATAATGCAGAAAAAAGAATACTGAATGTAGTCAGAAGACCGGAGCTTGCATCTCAGGTCTGCCACTTGCTCCCTGTGAGTTCTTGGGTCCCTTCACTGGATCTCAGTTTCTCCTTTTATAAAATGCTAGGATGGGTGGTCAATAAGAGGATTGGACCAGGGCGGCTAGGTGGCGCAGTGGATAGAGCACCAGCCCTGGAGTCAGGAGGACCTGAATTCAAATGTGACCTCAGACACTTAATAATGACCTAGCTACACAGCTAGGCCTTGGGCAAGTCACTTAACCTCATTGCCTTGCAAAAAAATAATAATTATAAAAGGATTGGACTATGTGGTCTCTAAGGTCCTTCTGAGCTCCAGAGTTATGATCTTAAGTTCAGGGACATCTTATCCAAAGCTGCACAGCTAATGAGTGACTGAGAATCATCTAAGAGTCAAAACCAGAATTCTTCCTACTATCGTAACTTCACCAATCAATAGGGGTTTAGGAGACCATTCAGGATTCGACAACATAATACAGGACATAGACATTTGGTCCTGGACTCAACAAGAATGTTTCCAATACTTGAAGACATCACACCTCTTCCAGGTTTTCTGTTCTCTAGGCAAAATGTCCCCAAGACCTACAGCTGCTCTTCCTACGGCATATTCTCAGAGCTGTTCACCACCCTGGCCACCCTTCTCTAGGTGCTTCCTAGTTCTCCATTCTTCCTCAGTGAGCTGAACCCAGGCCTCAGATTCTTCATCCTAGACACTCTGCTTACCTCAGTCTTTTTTTTTTTAAACTAAAAGCATTTTATATCATGTTTATGGTTCTCTTAAAGCTGTCTAATATTAAAAAACATATACTATGACCAAACCTACCATATTAATATCAGAAATCATTAAAACCTCCAATAGGTGTTCAAAATTCTTTTGACCAAGCCAGACCCCATTCTATTAAAAACTTTAAGAAATCTCAAAAATAAATTTTTCCTTAATAAATAATAATCTAGGGGGGGTGGTTAAGTGGCTCAGTGGATGGAGCACTGGCCCTGGAGTCAGAATTACCTGAGTTCAAATCCGGCCTCAGACACTTCACAATTACCTAGCTGTGTGGCCTTGGGCACGCCACTTAATCCCATTGCCTTGCAAAAAAATAAAAAATAAAAAAATAATAATCTAAAGCTATCCGGAACCAAGAGCAAGTATCTATGTAGTAGTGAAATGTAAAAGGTCTTTCTACTAAGATCAGAGGTAAAGCCTGGATGTGTTTTGTTCTCACTGTTTTCTAACACGGCACGATAAACAATAGTTACAGCAATAAGACAAGGATGAGGAATCAAGGGAATAAGCAAGGAGGGAATAGTTATTACTTTTTGAAGATGATGCAATGACTTATTTAGAAAAACCTAAAAAAGTCAGCTAAAAATTAATTGAAACAATAAGTTGAGTGAAGCTGCAGCACCTAAAATAAATACACACAAATCATTAACATTCCTGTATATTTCCATGAAAACTCAGCAGGAAGAGCTAGAAAAAGAAATTCCATTCCAAATAAACAGAGAAGATATAAAATATTTGTGTGTCCATATACCGAAACACATTTGGGTATTATAAGAAACCACAAAATACTCTTTACAACAACATTAAAAATAAAGCCCTAAATTATTGAAGAAGTATTATTTGTTCATAGGTAGACTGAGTCAACATAATAAAAATGGTAATATATAAAGTCATTTACTTATTCAATTCTATAACAATCAAATTCCCCAAATAGTGTTTTATCAGGCTAGAAAAATAATAATGAAATTCTTGGAAAGAAAAAAAAGATCAAGAATATCAAGAGAAATGATACTATTTCTGACCTAGGGACAGACCAAGATGTGTATCATGAGCATCAGATCTCAAAGTAGACTACATACGCATAAGTATTTAAGATTTGGTATTGGTTACCAAATAGAGAAGTCCATCATTGGAGTGTTTTAGATACACAACATACAGAAGCAAATTAAAAGCAATAATGCAGAATTCAGTAAAATTGCATTTCCCATATACTGGAATAAGAAGAATCATTATTTGGCCAAAACTGCTGGGAATACTGAAAAGTCGTCTGGAAAAAATTAAATGCAGACCAATATCTCACAACGTGCACTAAGATAAATTTCAAATGATGAATACATGACTTAAACATAGAGAAGAGGAGAAACAAATTGAATTAGCAAGAAAGAAATTACCTTTGTGATTCATGGATAGCAGAAAAGTTCATGAATATAACAATGGATTGAGAGGATTGATATAAAATGGACAGTTTAATTACTTAAAATTACAATATTTTTGCACACACAAAATCAATACAGTTAAATTTAAATGGAAAATGAGTTGGGGCGGCTAGGTGGTACAGTGGATAGAGCACCAGCCCTGGAGTCAGGAGGACCTGAGTTCAAATCTGACCTCAGACACTTAATGACCTAGCTGTGTGGCCTTGGGCAAGCCACTTAACCCCATTTGCTTTGCAAAACCCTAAAAAGAAAAAAGAAAAAAAAAAATGAGTGACTAGGAGAAAATCTTTGCAGCAAGTTTCTCTGATTAAGGTCTCATATCCAAGATATAATGAAGAACTAATCTAGGGGCGGCTAGGTGGCACAGTGGATAAAGCACCGGCCTTAGAATCAGGAGTGCCTGGGTTCAAATCCGGTCTCAGACACTTAATAATTACCTGGCTGTGTGGCCTTGGGCAAGCCACTTAACCCCATTTGCCTTGCAAAAAAACAAACAAAAAAAGAACTAATCTGAATTTCTACTTTCATGGATCTCATATTTGACTCTGAGTGTATGCCACTAAGACATCCAGACCTTTTTCTGATGAATGACTGCTTTGTTGTGCCTTGTTTGGTCACTTATCAAGTGCTTACTTTGTGTCAGACCCAGTAGTAGGTACTATTAGGTCCTTTTTGAGTAGTCAAGCTCTAAGAGCAGAATCTCATAGCAAAAATGAGCAAAGTTTTTGGAGGGGGGAAGTTAAAAGTGGGGGGTAGAATATTGAAGAGAGATAGACCTGACTTGAGTGAGAAGTATGCAGACAGACTATAAAGTTGTAGATCATAGGATCATATGACTATATAGATTTAGAGTTAGAAAAACCTTAGGAACAGCTCTAAAACTGAGGCACAGAAAGGCTAAGTGACTTACCCCAGATCACATTACTATTTGGTATTTGGGGTAAAATTTGAACTCAAGTCTTCCTTTATTTTATTTTATTTTTTAAATTTATTTTTATCAAAGATATTATTTGAGTTTTACAATTTTCCCATCAATCTTGCTTCCCTCCCCCCCCCAACAGAAAGCACTCTGTCAGTCTTTACTTTGTTTCCATGTTGTACCTTGATCCAAACTGGGTGTGATGAGAGAGAAATCATATCCTTAAAGGAGAGAAGAGAAGTCTAAGAGGTAACAAGATCAGACAATAAGCTATCTGTTTTTTTTCTAAATTAAAGGGAATAGTCCTTGCACTTTCTTCAAACTCCACAGCTCCTTATCTGGATACAGATGGCCCTCTCCTTTGCAGACAGCCCAAAATTGTTCCCGATTGTTGCACTAATAGAACGAGCAAGTCCTTCAAGGTTGAACATCACGCCCATGCTGCTGTTAGGATGTACAGTGTTCTTCTGGTTCTGCTCATCTCACTCAGCATCAGTTCATGCAAATCCCTCTAAGCTTCCCTGAAATCCTGTCCCTCCTGGTTTCTAATAGAACAAGTGTTCCATGACATACATATACCACAGTTTGCTAAGCCATTCCCCAATTGAAGGACATTTACTTGATTTCCAATTCTTTGCCACCACAAACAGGGCTGCTATGAATATTTTTGTACAAGTAATGTTTTTACCCTTTTTCATCATCTCTTCAGGGTATAGACCCAGTAGTGGTATTGCTGGGTCAAAGGGTATGCACATTTTTGTTGCCCTTTGGGCATAGTTCCAGATTGCTCTCCAGGAGGGTTGGATGGAACTCAATTCTTCCTGAACTAAAATGAGTAGTCAACCAAAAACCAGCTATCAGATCTAAGAATAACTGCATAGTTTTCTAAGAATTCAAGCTTAAAGGGACATTAGATAATCAATCAATCAACCAAACCTACCTAAAGATGAGAAAATGGAAACCCAGAGGGGAAGTGACTTGCCCAAAGTCATGAAATAATGAACAATGGAAGTGAGATTTGAATCTAGCTCCTTTGACCTCAAATGTGCTTCCTTTCTCACTGTACCATACTTCCTCCAGGAGTCTCTCTCTGCCTGAGATAATCATAGGAACTGGGACAACCAGAGTTGAGTAAAGCAGGCAAGAGGGGTTAGTGAGTAGTGTAGGCCCGGTCCCTTGATACCTACTATACGATGGTATGTCATGGAGGCTGGGATGACGTCTGCTCCCACCTGCTGCCTGTTACCAGGCGGCTTCCCCAGGGGACTTCAGGCTTCACCAGCCCAAGCCAACCTCATTAATCACTGTCCTCGGCAGGTAAAAGAAGAGGAGGAAGAGGAGTAGAAGGTCACATACATAGGGGGATATGGAAACAACCTAGAACAGTGGAGATGAGGCCCACTGCACTGAGGGAAGCTCTTCTCTCCCACTCACTGGTTGGGTGACATTAGACAAATTAGTCCTTTTCCAGTCCACATAAAAAGTAGAACTGGAAAGGACCTTCCCTCGTTTTGAAGAGGAAGAAACTGAGAGACCCATGGGAGTCATGTCAATTATCCAAGGCCATACAGCTGTTAAGTCCTGAAGCGGGATTCAAGTCCAGATTTTCCAAGCTCCAAGAGCAGCATTCTGTTCATTATACCACTCTGCTTGTTATCTGGTAGTCACTGAGAGATGGATCTGAACTCAGGGCCTGGGATTGCGAGTTCAGTGCTCTTTCCACTGTACTGCCATCTCCTCAGTCATAAAAATGAGAGGCTGGCACCTATTTCCCTTTGAATTCTAAATCTGGGACCATTTGCAGCCCCTAGATATGAGTTATGAATCTCCTCCCCCCAAAAAAACTCCCAAAGCCTCCCACTGATTGCATGATTGGTGGGAGGTGAGGTCTCTGTTAGGTGGTTCCCTTAACCCTTCAAACAAGACCATCTACCCATCCTTAGCAACTCTATTTACTAAAAGCTGTTATAGAAAAGGAGAAATAAAACTTTGACATATTGTGGCATATTGCAACCCAGCAGGCTATCTTAAGAAGCCCCAAGATCAAGGTTAGCCACCTAGAGCTCTGGGCAGCCCCTGATAGGTTCACTGGGGGGGGGGGGGTATCTTCCATTTCTCTACTGCAGGAACCTCTGTCTTTTATTCCTGACTCTCTACTCTTTTCTTCACCTCTCTACCACTGTTTCTTCTCTCCTCTCCTACCTGTATGTTAACTTTGCCCCTTGCCTAGCATTATAAACCAAAATGATAATAACCACAACTAGTAACATACAGGTTTAAGGTTTTCAGAGCTTTATAATATTATCCCGTTTCATAATCATCATGGGAATTAGTTATTTCCTATTATAGGGAATTATTGTCATCATTATTATTCCCTAATACAGGTGGGGAAACTGAGACAGTAGAGGTTAAGGGACTGGACTCTGGGGTTCTCTTCCTCACATCAGATTCAGCATACTATTCACTAGCTGCATTCAAGGTTAATAGAGTTGTCCTTAGAGAGAATCCCTAGGGATGAAAGCTTGAAGAGCCGACGGATGTGACCTAGACTCAGTTCTCTAGAGAAGGAAATGGAAGGGCAGATTAAGAAGAATTAAAGGGATTTGTGACTGGAGAAAGTGATGGAGGAGGAGGTAAGAGATCTGTCACAGACATGGGGTTGGAGCCAGAATGAGAAGTAACGAGGGCAGTGTAACAAAGGAGGTCGATGATCCTGGAATGAGGATATAAGTCTGGGATCAAGGAGAGGGAGATCATGGAATGGGATGGGAGAAGGGATGGATTGGAACATTGGGTTAGAGGAGATAATGAAGCTGTGAGAAAGGAAGGTGATGGTGCTTCACAGGTACAAGATTGGGGGAAAGGAGGAGAGGTCAAGCAAAGAATTAAGTGGAAAAAAGATCAGGGATTATAGTGGACCACAAACTTCAACAGTGATTGGACAACTAAGAAGTCTATTGAAATCTTGGGTCTCATTAAGAAAGACCTAGTGGGGGTGGCTAGGTGGCATAGTGGATAAAGCACCGGTCCTGGAGTCAGGAGTACCTGGGTTCAAATCCGGTCTCAGACACTTAATAATGACCTACCTGTGTGGCCTTGGGCAAGCCACTTAACCCCGTTTGCCTTGCAAAAACCTAAAAAAAAAGAAAAAGAAAAAGAAAGACCTAGAGTCCAGGACTAGGGAGATGATAGCCCTGTAGTATCCTGGAGAGAGATAGTATAGAAAAAGAAGATCTGGGTTCTATTCCTGACCCCTGGTTCTTATTATTATTTGTGTGGCCTTGAAAAAGTCATTTAGTCTCCATGAACCTTAGTGTCTTCACCTGTAAAATGAGAGGGTTGGACTAACCGGAACTATGAACTATTCCTTGGGTCTTTTAATTTGTCTAAAAAAAATACTTTGATCACTGTATTTCAGTCTAATAGGTTTCCTTTGTAATCTCTGTTTTTTCATATTATGAACTTAAAAAGATGATTCTGGGCTTCACCAGACTTCCTAACCAAGGGAGTCAAGAACACAAGAGGGAAAGAAACTTGGCCTGGTCAGATAATAGCTGAAAGGATGTGAGCACAGTGTTTTGAGGATTCCTCAACTGGAGGTTCTTAAATTAATATTTTTAGAGGTTCATTTGAAGGATGCCTAAAATGTGCAGATTTATGAGGTTCATGGTAGCTGTTCTTAAGAGGGATTAGAGTTGTTCTTGCTTGTCTCTAGGAGCAAACAAGTGTGATGAAGAATTTCTCAACAATGAGACCTAACTTAAGATGGAACCAGTTGAAGGTCTTCAAGCAAGAGTTGTATGACCACTTATTGGATAGGTTATGGAGGATTTCTTTAGGTCATTTATGTCTTGTCTGAAGATGAATTAAACTAGATGGTGTCTGGGGTTCTCTCCAAATCTGGGATTCTGAGTTTCAGGGATGGATGTAAGTCATAAAGCTACAAGAATGGGGGAGCTTAGAGCCCTGGGATAGAGAAGATGGTATACACAGGTGATAATGCCAAAAATGAGAGGGTGATAGAGCTGGAATCAAAGGTGCTAGATCTGTGAAAGTAAGAAATGATTGATGTTATGGGGAATTGGACAGTGATAGAGCTGGAATTGTATTGATGATCTACTTTGGGAAGGAAAAGGAGATAGGGCTATGATGTTGGTAGTGATGGAGCTAGGATTGAGCAGTGATGGAGTCTAGATTGGAAGGGAGATAGGGTTGTGTATATATGGTGTAGGTGATGGAGCCCAGAATAGGGCATTGTTGGAATGGGTATTGTGTTGGGAATGGGAGCTTGCATGGGAAAGGAGATAATAGGGCTGTGATAGTGGAGGTGACGAAGTCTGAGATAGGGCAGTGTTAGAATGGAGATTGTAGATGATAGAGCATAGATGGGAGAGGCAATTGAGCTGGAGTTATAGAAGTAATGAAAGCTGAGTTAGGGCAGTACTGAAGATGGGATTGGATAATCTCTGAAACTCCTTTCCAGCTGCAATATTCTGTACTTCATGAATCTTCCCATCATTTCATCATTTCCACTCCAGCAACAAATAACAGTCATTGTTCCAAGCTTCTCTCAGTTCTGACATTCTGTGTTCTGAGACCCCTCCCAACTCCAATAGTCCATTTTCTAAAATCTCTCCAAGTTCTGACAGTCTCTCTTCTAAGGTCCCCTCCAGATTTGGCATTCTGTGTTCTAAGATCCTTGTCAGCTTTGACATTCTTTGTTCTAAAGTCCCTTCCAGCTCTAAAATCTCTTTTCTAAGACATTTTCCAGCTCCGACATTCTCTTGAGACCATCCCAGCTCTGACATTCTGTGGCCCCTCCCAGTTCTAACATTCTCTGTTCTAAACCCCTTTCTAAACCAGACTTTCTTTGTTCTAAGAACCCCTCACAGTGTTGACGTTTTATTATTCTTCCTTCCCCCAGTTCTGACATTCCCTATTCTAAGGCCCCTCCCAACTCTGATATTCTATGCTCTAAGGTTTTTTTTTTCCTAGCTCTGATATTCTGTGTTCTAAGGCCCTATCCTAGCTATAATTTATGCTCTAAACCCCCTCCCAGCCCTGATATTTGATGATTCAATCTGGCCATTGACTATGCCTATTCACTGGGAATGGTCATCTCCTTTCCTAGCTTTGCCTCCCCTATATGCTTCATTTACCATTTCATGGTGCCTACTTGAGAGAGCCCTGGATTTCTCCTGCCCATCTTAGCCCGCCCTTCCCCCCAACCTCTTCACCCAACTCCCTTATTCTCATTCTTCCCTCCTCCGGTCTTCTGTGGCCCAGGGCCAAAGGAATCGGCTGCTTCTTGCCTTATTTCTCTAAGGGTGGCAGGTGGGTGAAAGGGGTGCAGAATAAGAAGGCTGGCTCAGCCTTCCATGATGGCAGAGGATGGCAGAGCTGGCACCCATCCCTGGAACTGAATGCACTTAAAATCCTAACAAAGAAAACGGCCGTCAAAGCAGCCAGGACTGTTATGAGGAAGAGTCTTGCAGAAGCTTTTCTGTGCTGGTGACGGGCAGAAGGAAGAGCAATTAGAGCATCAGGAGCCCGCTCTGTTCTGTTGGGTACAGCTTGGGCAGCTCCTGTCCACTGGGATGCAAGCCCACTGTCCCCTGGGTAACCTCCCCAGGACAACTGGTCTGTCACTGCTTGGCGGCGGGGGGGGGGGGCTGGCATTGAAATCTAGGGCAGTTCTAGATAGAAAGGACAGGAGAGAAGGGAGGATGGGATGGAGGGATCAGGAAAGGGAAAGAAGAGGAGGAAGAGACAGGCAGGCAGCAAAGACTCAGTTCACAAGATCAGAGGAATAGGTTGGTTACTGGTCAATCATAGGCACCTAGATCTACAGCCAGAAATAACCCCTCTAGAGGTCGGCTAGTCCACCTTTTGCAGATGAGGAAACAGACCCAGGGAGGAGAAGTGACGTGCTCAATTTTATACAAATCGTAAGCATCAGAAATAGAATTTGGAATTATGTCCTCTGATTCCAGGCCCAGAAATCTTTTTACTGTAGCACTCAGGTGAATGATGAGCACAACCGAGAAATAGAAACCAATGAAGGTGGAGGCCTTTTTTCCTATGATAGTACAAAGATAGGAGAGGAAAAAAGGAAGAAAGAAAAGGAGGAAAGGAAAAGAGAAAAGAAGAGAAAGAATGGAGGAGAGAAGAAAGTGGTGAGCTGGAAGTAGAGTGGAAAGAGTTGAGAGAGAAGTGGGCAGTAGAAGATGACAAAGCAAGAGAAAGATAGAAAAGAATGGAAGGAAGCCATACTTAAAGAGAAGGGGTCAAGGACAAGGGAATGAGATGAAAGATCTGCTCTCCTTGAAGAGAGGAGGGGAGAAATGAGCCCTAATGAACCAGGGTTCCCAGATTAAACTGGGAACTGTGGGAGACACCATGTATGTCATATGATTTCATGGCCCTTCTTCCAAACATGTCCTCCACTCAGAGGACAGCACCCTGGAGAGTTCACTTAAATTGCAGGAAACAGTTTCTTCTTTTAAGACTCTTGAAATGCTGATACCTCCTCGACATAACCAGAGGAAAGGGCAGAGAATTTATAATGATGTATTAAAATCCAGTTCAATGCCCTCCAGTGGGTCAGACACGGCGTCAGGAAGCCATGAGTTGGAAGTCAGTCTTATATACTTACCAGCTTGATGATTCTGAGTAGGTTTGTACTTTAGCTTCCTCAACTGTAAAATGGGAATAATGATAATGCCTGCCTCTCATGGTTATTATGTGTATCATATTAATGTGTTTATATGTACATGTGCATATAAACACATATGTATGGAGTTTGTTTTGTGTGTGTTTATATATGGCTATAACTATGCATAAATATTATGCATGTGTGATGTGTCGAACATACATTGTATTATACAAACACTGAGTATCATACATACCTGTATATTGTATTATATATCTTATATAATATATAGTATATAAATACATATATATTAATATAATATATGTGTGCTGTTTGTGAGGTGTATGTATATATGGAGTAGCTGGGTGTAAGAGTCTGGAGTCAGGAAGACCTGAGTTCAAATTTAGCCTTAGATTCTTACTAGCTGCATGACCCTGGGCAAGTCACTTCAACCAGTTTATTACAACACCCTCTCACTCAAATCCAATTCCTGTGCTTGGCATGGCATCACCTCCCCTGATGTCATGGTCTTCTTTGAGAACAAAATGTAAACATCATCAGTTTCCTCATCTGAAAAATGAACTGGAAAAGGAAATGTCAAATCATTCCAGTATCTTTGTCAAGAAAACTCCAAATGGGTGGCTAGGTGGCGCAGTGGATAGAACACCTGCTCTGGAGTCAGGAGAACCTGAGTTCAAATCTTAATAACCTAGCTGTGTGACCTTGGGCAAGTCTCTTAATCCCATTGCCTTGCCCCCCCCAAAAAAAGAAAACTCCAAATGGAATCACGTTAATTAATTAATTAAAATAACTAAACAACAACTATATATGTAATAGATAATGTTTATATATCAAATGCATATATAAGTATAAAGCACTTATATGTTTGCATAATATGTATTTAGCTGTAATGCATTGTGTATTGTGCAGGTATGTACATATCTACAGGTGCATACATGCATGTATTTGCATATGTCCATACAGACAACTTTGCTATATGAATGATAGCTATTTTTGTTTCCTACGGACCTCTGGGAACTCAAGGGAGGCTGGGGGCACAGAAAAGCTGAAGGGGATTTGTAGCGTACTGATCTTCTGGAAGTCTTTCCTGGGTCCTGCCCTTAAGGACTTCAAGCTGGAGTTATTTGACTTATTGGAATAGAAGGGGAGGACTGCACTAATTGGAAGAAAGATTTAACTTGATTCTCTTGTTTTATAAAGGAAGAAAGTAAAGCTTAGAGAGGGGAAAGTGACTTCCTTAAGGTCACATAGCTGAGCAGGGCCTAAAGCCAGCCTATACCCCCAAACTGACTGATCTTCCCTATGGGTGCCAATGAGTTCTACTGATCAAAAGGCATACTAGTCAGCAAGGGGGGATGGTTCTATGCAACACATCTCTCCCATAGAAAACAGCTCAGCCATGGTGATCTTATTTCACTTCAGGCAACAGAGAGAAAAAGGGCTACACAACATCTGGCTATCCTGGTTCTGTCCAGACCAGTCCCATCCCTTTTTTGGTCTTGGCTTTCCTCTGCTTTGTATAGATGCAAAGCAGAGGCCCAGGGAGAGGACCTGTTCACCCTATGAGTTAATGGCAGACCTTTTGCTAGAATTCTGGTTCCATCTTTCTGGTATATCTCCAGTGTCCAGATTTTCAGGTCATGGGATCATAGGATAACAGATCTAGAATGGGGAGGAAACTTAAAATCAATCTGGTCTACCACCCTCATTTGCCAGATGAGAAACCTGCCTGATGTCATATAGAGAAGAATAAAAAACGATGATTGAATCTAGGTCTTCCAGCTTCCGATCTAACTCTCTTTCCATGGACCCCCTGATTCTGAATCCAAGGCTCTGTAATGGGTGAAAGGGGCATGGCAAGTATACTGAAGTCAGCCTGGGATATCTGGGATGCCCCTCCAATTCTGTTAGAAGCTGATTAAAAGGGCTTAGTTCCAGAGGATTTGAAGGAATAGGGGCCCAAATCATGAAGCAGAGACCTGGCATTGGCCCAGTCAAGATTCATCTCACAAGATTCCTCTTGTGGCTTTGAGACGAAAGCAGGTTAGGACGTCATCAGATCTTAGGAGACACTCCTTAGGAGACACTGTGAGCTAGGAATAGATGCCTGCCTGTTTTTTCCCTTTCCTTGTGCATCTGTCCCTGAGACCACTCATTTACCCCCGTGGAATCTGAGCCCTTCCTGAGGAGACAGCAGAGCTCTGGACCCCTGCCCATCCCCTTGCCTGGGTTTGCTCTCCCCTCCCCTCCCTCCAAGTGCAGGGCCCAGGGCCAGGCCAGTTTTGTTTACAAGAGAACCCACAGAAACCACTAATGTATGTCTGTTTAGCTAGATGAGCCCCCTGGGAAGGCTACATGGCCAATGTTACACTTCAGACTGGATTATTGATTACACTCACGGGCTCCCAGAGAGCCTCAGGATCATGGGGTTACTAGCTGCAGAGCAATTTCAGTAGTGACTAGGCAGTCAGTCTACAAGCCTTTAGTAAGCATGTACAATGTACCAGAAACTGGATTCAGAGCACATATAGAAAGGGAGAAGCAGTCCCTGTCCTCAGGAAGCTTCCAGTCTAATGGAGAAGACCGCTGTGAACAAATAAACTATAGACAGGATAAACTGAAGATCATCAATAGAGGGGGGGCACCAGCAGTGGCAGAAGAGCTTCCTGCAGACACTGGGATGAAAATAACATTTCTCTAGGGTTAATGATGGAGGTAGCTAAGTGGCACCACAGTGGAGAGAGTTCTGGGCCTCAAGTCCAGAAGATCTGAATTCAAATACACTTCCTGAGTGTGTGACCCTGGGCAAGTCACTTAACCTTTTTGCCTCACTTTCCTTATCTATAAAGTGCATCGGAGAAGGAAATGACAAACCACTCCAGTATCTTTGCCAAGAAAAGCCCATTGAGATCACAAAGAATCAGAAACAATTGAACAACTGTGCTTAATATGTGCCAAAGCTTTTACAAATATTATCTCATTTGAGTCTCATAACAACCCTGAGAGGGAAATGCTCTTATCACCACTTTCAGATGAGGAAACTAGGGTAAACAGAGGTAGAGTGACTTGCCCAGGGTCACACAGCTAGTAATTGTCTGAGACCAGATTTGAACTGGGGTCTTCCAGGCTTCAGACCCAGAGTTCTATCCACCATGGCACATAGCACCTCTATCCATTCTACCACAAGCCAAGGATATAAGTAGAATCTTAAAGTAAAAGAAATTCAGAGGAAGCAATGAGAATGAAACAGAGCATTTCAGGTCTGAGAGATAACAAGTGGGAAGGGGAGGGATAGAGAGAGAGAGAGAGAGAGAGAGAGAGAGAGAGAGAGAGAGAGAGAGAGAGAGAGAGAGAGAGAGAGAGAGAGAATAAATCTCGTTTTCCAGGCTAGGTGACTGACTTAGAGGATAATGGTGCCTTGAATGGTAATAGGGAAATTGGGAAATGAGGAAGGTTTTAGAGGGAAGACAACAAATTTTACTTTGGACATGTCAAGTTTGAGATGCCTATGGAACATCCAATTAGAGATGTCTAAACTCAATCCCCTGATTTTGCAGGGGAGGAAAGTGAGTCCTGTCAAAGGGCAATTACTTGTGCAAGGGTCACATGGACATTAAATAACAGAGGTCAGATTATATTCCAGATCATGTGACTGCAATCCCAGTAATCTCTCCAGTAAATCAGTATTTATTTACCATGTGCCAGGCACTGCGCTAATTACCAATGAAGCAAATAAAGAACAAAAAGCAAAAACCAATCTCATCTTCTATTGGGGAGAGATCAGGATAGTGAAGGGCCAGAAGGCAGATTGTATGTTGTCCTGGAGCCTCCAAAACCAAGGCCCAGCTCAGTCAGAACTCCCAGAGTCTCAGAAGGCTCAGAAAAGTTCCAATTCTCTGTCTGTAGTGTCTATCTCCATAAACCAAGGGAAATTAAGGTAGGCAATGGGGTCTTGAAGCCAGTTATCAGCATAGACCTGTGTGTAAAGAATGGCAAGAAGGAGGAGAGCATATATTAGGACACAAGAGGTGGAGAGCTTGTCCTAGAAGAAAGCACCCTTGATTTGTAGGCAGAGTACTTTTATTTGTATGACTTTGGGCAAATCTCTGAACCTCAGTTTCTTCATCAACAAAACGGGGATATTGAGACTGATTAGCCCTAAATCCTAGACTTTTAAACTAGCCTTTTTATAGTCAGAATTAGTCATGTGGAGTACAATCCCCCTCATCCCACAAAATATCTCCACTGCTGACCAGCCACAATGCCTGTGATTTGGAGACAAAGATTTGAAAGAGTCATTCTGTGGACTCAACAAACACCAGAAATGGAAGAGTCCTCAGATCTCATCTGGCTTAGAACCCAGAAAATAATAGCGAATACCCCTGGATCAAGCCACATATGGGACTTTGAAGGGTACCCATTTTCAGGAAGGATACAATGAAAAGAGCAGTGCACTTGGCTAGAGAAAACCTGGGTTCAAACCACACTTTGGTCATTTACTAACTAAATGAACTTGAGCAAATCTCTTGACCTCCTGGTCTCAGTTTTCTCATTTGTAAAAAGGAAGAGTTGGGCTGAACTTATTTCTTTGAACTTGGGAACATTGTGATATGGCTGCTAAAGGAGATGATTTGATCCTAAGTTATGCTGATAAACTCACTGCACTCTGACCCAGTAAACCATACTTGGAGCATGTTTAGCTCTGGGCACCATACCTTAGAAAGAAAACTGATTAGCTAGAAATCAATAAAAGGAAGGTATCCAGGATAGCAAAAGGCCTGAAGATCTTGCCATAGAAAGATTAAAGGGACTTGAGGATCTTTTTTCCTGGAAAAGAGTCAGGAAAGATAAAAGAGTTATTGTCAATTCCAAAAAAAGATTCTGCTTGGCCCCAGAGGGTCTAGAACTAGGGACTAAGGTGGTTGTTGCAAGGAGTCAGGCTAAGACTCTATATCAGAAAAAGACTTAACAGTGAGAGATTCTCAAGAGGATAACTGGAGACCCCAGGACGTGATGGGCTCTCCTTCATTGACAAGCCTCAAAGAGAGGCTGGATGACCATCTATTGGGCATGCTTAAGAGGGGATTCCTTTTCAGGTATGAGTTGGATTTGATGACCATTGAGATCTATGCCAAATCTAAGATCTTTCCAGTCTCTGATAACTGATTTAGTGGTACTTAGGATGGATTAGGAAAGACCAGGACTTGCCTCCCATGGTTGTTATTGTCACTTGGGGACCCTGAGTCCAGGTCTTTGACGGCCTCTTGTTCTTCCCAAAGTTCTGAGTAGAGACGGTCCTTATTCGACAATGGGGTCATTCCAGGCTACATGTAAAAACGCATGACTCTGCCTTTGTAATTCTCTCCCTGCCTCTCTGCAATAGCTACTGCCGTCATGCTTTCCCCCCCTCAGCTAACAGGATGTCCCATGACCACCTTCCCCTCTTGGGCTTTGGCCCGACTCCCTTTCCGGTGGAGGCCCCCTTGGCTAGCCGTTGGTGGCCCTTTCCTCATGACTCTCCCACCCACACACTGAAGTCATTTCCCTCCACCCCAGAGATAAGGGCCAAAGTTAGAGAGGAGGGAGAGGAGGTCACAGCTGTTGCTCTTCAGGGCCCCCCATCAAAAGGGAGGTAGGAGGAAGAAAAACAGTGAGGGGGCAATCTACAAGAAGCTAGGAGAGAAGGTGGCAGTGAGGAACCACTAAGGAAAAAAGATCATTCTTTTTCAGTTATAGCCAACTCTTCATGACCCCCATTTGGGGTTTTCTTGGTAAAGATACTGGAGTGGTTTGCCATTTCCTTTTCCAACTCATTTTACAAATAGGGAAACTGAGACAAACAAGGTTAAATAGCTTACCCAGAGTCTCATGGCTAACATGTGATTGAAGCTGGATTTTAATCCATGAAGAAGTTGTCCTGACTCCAGACCTGCCGCACCATCCATTGCACAACCTAGCTGCCCATCTCTATAATGGTTTCAGAATCATAAATTATAAACTCACAAAAGCCCCCATGAGGGAGGTAGTGTTATGATTAACACCTCTCATGTGATAAATGTGGAAACTGAGGAAACTCACTTAGGTAAGAGGGGCTGATCTGGCAGGTAACCAGCATGGGACAGTGTGGAACCAGTGTAAAAATCTAAATGAAACATCCATGTAGGGAATAGATGAACCCATAATATTGAAAAGTCTACCCATGTCCCTGCCCAGTAGACTGTGCTTTCCAACCCATACGTCCAGAATCTCAGACCACAATGGCCATTCAGTCTGACCCATACATGACCAAAGAACCCCTCTATAAGACATCTGATCATGGGAAGCCACTCCCTCCTCAGTCAACCCATTCCATCTTGGGATCACTCTAATTATTAGGAAGTTTATCCAGACATCAAGCCTAAATCTGCCTCCTTGCGTCTTCCACCCACTGCTCCTTGTTCTGGAGCCAAGTAGAACTAGTTCAATCCCTCCTCCACACCCTTCGAATATTTGAAGATGATTTCTTGTCCTCTCTAAGTCTTCTCCTCTGAACGTGTAGCCTCAGCTCCTTCCTATCATGCCAGAAACGCAAGGTCCTTTATCATCATCTCAGCTGACCTCCTCTGGCCACTGCTGTTCCACTTACTAGCCCCCTTCCTAGAGCATGACTGCCCATACCAAACACGAATTCCCATATTTGTCTCACCAGTGCAGACAGCAGTAGGACTAATTAACAACAGCAATAATAGCAATAATAAATAGCATTTCATAAGCTTAGCGTCCTTCACACATACTATCTCATTTGATCCTCTCCGCGACCTTTAGTCCAGACCTCTGAGCGATAGGTGCGATGATGATAATGATGATGATGATGATAATAATTATTATTATAATTTTACATGAGTATTTATTTATATTATTTAATAGTAATTATATATGAGTTTAAGATATGCAAAGCGCGCTTTCTTATTTTATCCTCACAACAACCTTGGGGAATAAAAGTTATTATTTTTCTAATTTACATAGGAGGAAACTGAGGCAGAGATTAAGTGACTTGCTCAAAGTCTAGTAATTGTTTGAAACTGAATTTAGGGGTGGCTAGGTGGAGTCAGGAGGACCTGAGTTCAAATTCAGTCTCAGACACTTAATAATTGCCTAGCTGTGTGGCCTTGGGCAAGCCACTTAACCCCATTTGCCTTGCAAAAACCTAAAAAAATAAAAAAATAAAAGAAACTGAATTTTAACTCTGGAGTTCCAGGTATAAAATCAGGAAGACCTGAGTTCAAATAGGACTTCAGATTTTTATGAGCTTTGTGACCCTGGGCAAGTCAACCAACCTCCATTTACTTCAGTTAACCCCTCTGTAAAATGAGGTTAAGTAATAGCTCCTACTTCCCAGATTTGTAAAGATGAAATAAGATAGTGGCAATGTTGAGGAAAAAAAAACTCAGGTCTCTCAACACCAATCATTCCTATCCTGAAAGTACACAACTAAAATCTCCTCCCTATGACCTGGGGGAAGTCACACTGCCTCAGTTTCCTTGCCTGTAAAATAGATGAACTAGTGCCCGAGTCTTGGATTCAATATTCATTCCTGCTAGGGCAGTGCCAAGGTATAACATTCATTTGTAAACTATTTCTTGCCAGCTTTAGAAAAGAAATTATAGAAGTCAATTTTTTTGGATGCTGGAAATATGAATTTTAGATAGCTCAAAGTCTCTGAAATGAGCAACTAGGTGACTAAGTAAAACTCTTTACAAATATTATCTTATTTGATATCACTACTTCTTGAGGCAGCTCATTCCACTTTTGGAGAACTTGAATTATTTGAATGCAGTTGGCACAGTGGGTAGAGTGCCCAGTCCGGAGTCAGGAAAACTCATTGTCTTGAATATAAATCCAGCCTTACTAGCTGAGTGACCCTTCTGCCTCAGTTTCCTCATCTATAAAATGAGCTGAAGAAGTAAATGACAACCCCTTCTAGTATATTTTCCAAGAAAACCCCAAATGGCATCATGCAAAATTCACTTATCACTGTTTGTCTCAGTTTCCTCATCTGTACCTTTGCCAAGACAAATGAAGTCAAGACAAAGCAGACATGACTGAACCCCAACGAAACCCCAGCAACAAACCCCTGATCCTCTTAAGTAGTGAAAGATGTTTTTACCTGAATTGTCCCAGGAAATTCTCCTTAGAAAATCTAGTAGCCAGAGGCACTGAAAGAGATAACCTGTCTAGACAGTCGCCCAAGGATACAATGAAAGACAAATAACAGGCCTGTCCTCAAGGAGCCCTGAATCCAATGGTGAGTCCCTCTGTCACCCAGCATACTACGTGCATGGCAGAAAAACTGGAACTCAAGCATCCTTGACTCCTGCAACCCAAGAGAGCCCACTCTTTGAGTGATGTAGGTTGGGTGCTGGATGTGAAGTGTTTCTGAGCTGTTTCTCTAGCTGGTTCGAGGATGTCAGTGCCCTAGTCTTGGACTGGTGTTAGAAGCAATTCTGCACTGAAGGAAAGCTGTGGAAAATTGCCAAGGAGGTGGAGACAAGAACTTGAAGCTTGAGGGGTGTGGATAACCTGCCTTGGAAGGACAGTCTCCCTAATTACTCCACTCTCAAAGGCCCCACTCTGGAGATTTCAATCTCATTTCAAAAGGGCTCCAGGGACCAAGTCTTAATAACTACCAGAAAACAGGCAGAAAAATCGATACCCTCGTAAATAGAGCAGTGGCCAGTAAGTATTCAGCAGCTGGCCTAATGCTGGACAGTGCTGACCTACCCAACTCTCTTGGCTTTTTTCCTCAATTTGTATGGCCAATCAAGGTGGAGGTTTCTGCAGAATCTTTTGCTGCTAAACAGGGCCAGACCCAACTGGACTTTGGTATTCTCCTGCCGGATCCCCTCTCTTTGATACTATCTCTACCTCCCTGCAATGGGTCACTGAGCCAGAAAAGCATCCCATACTGAAGATTCTTCTCCTTCACCTCACCATCAATCCCTGGGTCCCCAAGCCTGGGCCAGGTGACGATGAATGACTCAGACAACTGGACTATCAGACTTAGTTTTTCCTCTCTTTCTTATAATAGAAAAAATTATTTTCCTTCACTTCTCACATCTGATCATAAGTTCTTTGTTTCAGAAGTTGAAGGGACTTAAAAGACCATCTACATCCAACCCTCTCATTTATATACAGAAAAAACTGAGAAAGGAAATGATTTACTCAAGGTCTCACAGGTAGTTAAATGGAAGAGATGACACTGGAACCACTTAACAATTCTACTCCTCAACTTTTCTCATTTCTTTCTTCTTCCCTTCATCCCCACTCACCCTCCCCCATATCAGTCTTCATTATCACTCACTCCCACTATTGTAATATTTTTCTGTTTAATAGAGATCCTTATTATTAATCTCCCTATAGAGAGGGCCAAATTAACCTTTCTAATATGTGGCTTGGCTTATTGCTCCTCTGCTCAAAACCCTTCAAATCAAATGCTTTCTGACTAGAGTTCACATTTCTCTTCTTGGTATTCAGTACACGCCTAAACAAGACATCACTCTGCTTTTGCAACTTTTATCTTGTATCACACACACAAATACGCACATACACACAGAATATTCTTTGAGCTACCAGCCTTCTCCTCTCCGAGAGAAAGAGAGAGAGAGAGAGAGAGAGAGAGAGAGAGAGAGAGAGAGAGAGAGAGAGAGAGAGAGAATGAGAGATTGGAAGGGGGAGGAGGGGGAGAGGAGAGAGAGGACATGAGAGAGCAGAAGAGAGAAAGATGGAAATGGCAAACCACTCCAGTATCTTTGCCAAGAAAGCCCCAAATGGGGTCATGAAGAATTGGAAATGAATGAAATGACTGAATAACAACAAAGTGATAAGCCTTTTCTGATTTCCCTTCATGCTGTCTTCTCTCTGTTGATAATCTTCAATTTATGCTGCAAGTCTCTTGTTTGTACTTTAGTTGTTTTATTATTTCCCCATTGATATTGAACTCCTTGAGAATTATCTTTTGCCTTTCTTTGCATCACCAAGGATTAACATGGTGGCTGGCACAAAGTAGACACTTAATAAATGCTTATTTAACTGACTTTCTTTCATTTGAGGAAACTGAGGCAAACAGGCTAAATGACTTGCCCAGGTTCACACTGCTGGCTAGATTTGACTGGGGAAGATGGGACTTTCTAACTCCACTATTCCCAAAGTCTTCTCAAAGATGGAAAAATTTTAGTTGGGACTTGAAGGAAGCTGGGGAAGTCAGGAAATGAAGACGAGGAGGGAGACCATTACAGACATTGGAGACAGGTAGCCATGGAAAATGCCCAGAATAAGAATATGGCATATCTTTTCTGAGGAACAATCTGTAAATCAGTGCCAGCAGAGTATATGTTGGGGATTTAGGTAAAAGTAGATCAGAAGGAGGGGAGGAAACAAGATTGCACAGGGCTTTGAATGCCAGAGGATTTTTTATTTGATACTGAAAGCGATAGACAATCACTGGAATTTATTGAATGGAATATGAAATGGTCAAGTCTATACATTACATAATTTGATAGCTAAGTGGAGGATGGGTTGGAGTAGAGAGAGAGAGAACAAATGAAAGATCAATCCCAGGTCACAAGTCTGATCTTAAGATCATGCATCTAGGCTTGGAGGGGATCTCGGACACCATTTAGAGCTAAGATTCATATTCCAAGTCTTCTGACTCCATGCACACCTAGCCTTCTTTCCATTACATCAGCTCTGTCAACTTCAGTCATGGTGAAGAGAATATGTCTGGGAAGGAAAGTAGGGGCTCATCGAAACAGACTTTGTGTGACTGGTCTTGGACAGTAACTGCTCTGGGTCTACATTACATCATTTCCTTCTAAAATGGAGGCATTTGCAAGAACCAGGGACAATTTGGGGCTTTCTGCAAAGGAGGATACCATTTGTATCCAGAGAAAGACTTGTGGAGTCTGAACAAAGACCAAAGACTGATACCTTCAATTTAGGGGGAAAAAAACCTGTTATTTTTATGTAATTTTGCTATCTCTTATACTTCATTTTTTTCCTTAAGGATATGATTTCTCTCTCATCACATTCAACTGAGATCAATGTATACCATGGAAACAATGAAAAGCCTAACAGAATGCCTTCTATGGGGGGGAGGGAAGCAAGAATGCAAGAAAAATTGTAAAACTCAAAATAAATAGAATTTTTCTTAAAAAAATAAAAGGGGTGGCTAGGTGGCACAGTGCATAGCATACAGGCCCTGAAGATAGGAATACCTGAGTTCAAATCTGGCCTCAGACACTTAATAATTGCCTAGCTGTGTGGCCTTGGGCAAGCCATTTAACCCCATTGCCTAGCAAAAAAAAAATAAATAAAAATAAATAAACAAACAAGCAAACAAACAAACAAACAAATAAATAAATGGATAAATAAATAAATGGGTGGCTATATAAATAAATGAACAAATAAATAAACAAACAAATAAATAAATGAATGAATAAATAAATAGAAATAAAATGGAGGCATTAAGTTCAGTTGCTCCTTCAAGTTTGATGCACTAGGACTCTTTGTAAAACCTCTTTGTATCTCCAGTGGTGGGGTGCTTTCTTCTTTCTCCGCCCTCCTCATGAAGTACCCATCTATTTCCATCTAATCATGTTATCTCTTAGATTGGATTGTATATTTTCTGATGACAGAGACCTATACATCTCTGATTTTCCATGGTGGACACTTTGGAAATGTTCACTTGAGATCACTTATGGACCCCTGGAGGGGGCTTGGGGGCCAGATCCCTGTGCCCTGTTCCCCATTCCCAGCAGGAAATATTTGTAATATAGAGGAAAGTTTCCTGGATATAGCATCAGATTCTGATTCTGCCATATAATCAATGTGTGACCTGTGGAAGTTCACTTCCTTCTCTAGAACCCAGAGTTCTGATCTGTAACATGAGAGATTGGAAAACATACCATCTCTCAACCCTGGATATTTTCTGACCTCCCCCATACCTGGAATGGCTCTAAATCCTCCACTATGATTGCTAACCTCCCTGACATCCTCAAGAATCCCACCTTTCATGGGAAGTCTTCTTCAAGGTCCCTTAATTCAAGTGCCTTCTATCTCATAATTATTGCCTACTTATCCCATGTATATATTTGTTTGTATATTATCTTCCTTCTTAGACTGTAAATTCCTTGAGGGGAGGGACTGTCTTTTGCCTCTTTTTGTATCTCCAGTGATGGGGTGCTTAATAAATGTTTAGTGATTGATTAGACCTTCCAATTTTAAAGTCTATAACTCTAATTAGAGAAATCAGAGCCTTATAGGAACCTATGTTTATGAAGACTTTACATCCGTTATCTCTTTGGAGCCTTCCAACAGACTGATAAGACTAGAACATCAAGTATTGGGAAATGAAAGCTCATGTAGGTTAAGGGACTTGCCCAAGGTCACACAGGTAGTATCAGAGGCAAGATTTGGACTTCCTGACTGCAAGTACAGGAATCCAGCCTGCCTCATAAGACTCTGAACGGTCTTATTGTCCATTCTACCATTTCCCCTGGAGTGACCTCCTGGAGGTTGAAGATTTGTAGACTGTGTGGGAGGTCAGATACATGTGGGATCATAGATATTGACCTGGAAAGCATCTCAGAAAATGGGAACCAACATTTAGAACTGGAATGGACCTCAAACTTTTTCCTTTTATACATGAGGAAACTGAGGCCCAGATAACAGCTAGCATTTACATAGTGCTTTAATATTTCTGAAACATTTGACTTTATAGATATTATCCTCACTACAATCCTAAGAGATGGGTATTATTACTCTGTCTATTTTACAGATGACAAAATTAAGTGCTTTTCCCAGGAAGTATCTGGGACTGGATTTGACCTCCGTTCTCCCTGGCACTAGGTCCAGAACTCTATCTGCAGTGCCACCTAGTAGTCACCTAGAGCATAGGATTATAAATATATAATGGCAAGGCCCTTAGGAGTCACCTTGGGGCCCAACTCTCTCCTCTTTACAAAAGAGACTCCGGGGTCCAAGAGTGTGAGTGGCTTGTCTACACTCTCTAGTTCTACTGCCATAGGTGACACTGTTCGTGGTTGATATTTGATAGATGGAGGAAGGGGTTTGATGGTGGGCAGGGCTCTGGTCTCATTCCTATGTCTCCTCTTTCTGGCAGGAACGATGCGGCCAGTACGAAGGAACTTTTATGATCCATCCTCAGCACCAGGGAAGGGCATCGTGTGGGAGTGGGAGAATGATGGAGGCTCCTGGACGCCATATGACATGGACATCTGCATCACTATCCAGAATGCTTATGAGAAACAGCACCCATGGTTGGATCTTTCCTCACTGGGCTTTGGCTATGTGATATATTTCAACAGCATGTCGCAGATGAACCGGCAGACCCAGCGGAAGAGGCGGGTAAGGCGGCGCATGGACCTTGCTTACCCACTGACCATTGGTTCCATTCCCAAATCCCAGTCCTGGCCAGTGGGCGCCAACTCGGGCCAACCGTGTTCTTGCCAGCAGTGCCTGCTAGTCAACAGTACCCGGGCTGCTTCTAATGCCATCCTTGCCTCACAGCGGAGAAAGATGTACCAGGCCGCAGGCACGGGCACAGGAGCAGGCACTTTGCCAGTACGCCAGAGTAATACCTTCAATGGAACTGGGACTACACTGTGGGCTGGGAGCACCGGCCCTGCCGGAGGGGTGGCCAAAGGGGAGCCTGGCCGGTCACCTAATGGGGCTCCAGGAAGCAACTTTTCTCGGAGTCAGAGTGTTCCTGGTGGTGCCCAACTCTCCAGACAAAACAATCTGAACCGACCCGGGACTCAGCGTGTGGCCGTTCTGAGTACCAGGGCATCTATTCCTCCTGGGTAAGATGGGCTGTTCTAAGGAGTCCTGGCCTGGGAGGGATGAGGGAGGGAAGCACATCTGCCCTCCAGGGTTATCTCTAAACTGCTTTGTGAAGAAAACCAACCTAGGCAAAAGTTTAAGGGCTTTTGACCAAAGAATTTAGACCCTGAAAAGACCCCAGAGACCACTAGTCCAACTCCATCATTTTACAGGTCAGGAAACTAAGGTGCAGGGCAGTCCAAGATCATGCAACTAGTAAGTGTCTGAAGCAGAATTTGGAACCAAGTGTTAAGATAAATCAAGAACTGAAAAGTTATTTCCAAGACCCAATAGACCAAACTCCTAATTTTGTCAGTTGAGGAAATAGACCAAAGAGTTTGTGATGTCCATGTGATGGGACAGTGGAAAGGGATTTCATGGTATTTAGAATTTGAAAAGAACCTTAGAGAGCAGCTTGCCCAATCTTGAGAAGAAGATGGGGTCTTAGATCTAGAATAAAAAAGGACTTCGGAAACAATCTTTCCTCCTCACTTTTATAGATGAGAACAGAGTTTAGGAGATTATGTGATTTGCCCAAGGTCTCTCCCTCTCTCTCAATATGGTTCCCTCTCTTTCTCTGTTTCTTTGTCTCTGGCTCTGGCTCTCTTTTTGTCTGTCTCTCTGTCTCTCTGTCTCTCTCTCTCTCTCTCTCTCTCTCTCTCTCTCTCTCTGTCTCTCTCTCTCTCTCTCTCTCTCTCTCTCACACACACACACACACACACACACACACACACACACACACACACACACACTCAGAATAGTAGGGAGTTAACTCCTCAATTCACAGATAAGGAAACTGAGGTTCCTAGAGAGGGAGGGAATTGTTTGAGATGACCCAGTTAATAAGTATCAGAGACAAGATCTGAGCTGCTTTCCTTTGATTGTGCCTCTTTAGTCTTCTGTATCCATCTAGGAAAATGGGAGACAGGAGATAGCATCTTTCAGCTGGGTGGGGGGGATAATCCAGGAAGGCTATATGGTGGAGGCAGCGTCCTAACTGAGTCTGGAAAGAGCAGGGTTCTGGGAGCACAAGGGAATAGATCCAAATCTCTTTTAGACCTCCTTCAGAAATGTCTGCATCAGAGGCCAAGTTGGGATATGTGTCCAGACCAATGAATGGAGGACAGAGAAGAACAAGAACAGAGACAGAATTTCTTGCCTCCCCTTCCCCACCCCAGTCAGTCTGATGGCCTGGTCAGCCTGGTCCTCTGATAACCAGCATCAACCAGCCTGTCCAAGCTTGGCAATCTGTACCATGACTAGCATTCAGTTGTCACAGCCTTCAAGAGCCCAGGGTCGCCCCTACAATTAGATATGGGAGGAGAACTTCAGTGAAAGACACACTATTCTCTCAGGTAATAATACCTATAAGAAAGCAGGGTGATAGAATGAATGGAGAGCAGGGAAGCTCCAACTCTTACCTTTAATACATACTAGCTATGTAACTCTGGGCAAGTCACTTAATCTCTTATCGACCTAGACAAATTACCAAGACTATAAGTCATAGAGGAGGTCGCAACCTGTGCTGATGGAAGGACCTTCCTCATCCAGGAATTTCCTGTGCCAATGAACTCATAGGAACAATCTCTATCCTCTAAAAATAATCATAATGGCTTGGATTTCTATCCTAGATTATAGGATTTAAAGAGGCCTCTAGGGCCAGCCCCACTGGGTGCAACCAGAGTAACTCAAGTCCCCAGGGCTTGGTGAAGACAGAGTGGGGTGAAGGACTCACACAGGGCTCTCGGTGCCCAGTGCCCAGATATAGTAAGAGGGGGGCAGGTTAGAGCAGCTTGGGCTCCAGCTGCTGCCAGTTAGCAAGCTGGCCTCCCCAGGGAACTCATGCTTTCCCAGCCAAAGCCAGTCTCATTAATCACTGTCCCTGGCAGGAAAAGGGAGAGAAGAAAAGAGAGAAACAGAAGGAGGAAGAGGAAGACACAGAGGTTAAGATGAAGGAGAGCAGAGACAGGAAGAGAAAGTAACATCTTTGGGCAACCACATTGATTGACATGTGTCCTTTTTCTCACAATAGCTCTGTGATGTAGTCAGACAAGGGAGGGGAGAAAGAAATGAATGATAGATATATAGAAAAATAGACGGCAGAGAAATAGACAACAGAGATAGAAATAGATCTTAGAGATAAAAATAGATGATTGCTAAATGATTGCTAGGGATATTTAGAAATGGGTGATAGATTGAAAGAGATAGAAATGGATGAAGAGAGGGATATAATAGCAGTAGTAGAATGAGAAATAGATTAGAGATAGAAATAGATGCTCGAGTACCAAATTGTTACTATGAGGTAGGGATCGTGCTAAATGTTGGGACTACAAGTAAAAGCAAGATGGTCCCTGGCCCCTAACATTCTAATAGGAGAAGCCGACAAGGGAGATAGGGTGAATCTTGGCCTGCCCAAAACTCCCACAGAGGAGATAACTTGGGCTCAAAGAAAGAATTTGCTCATGGTCCCACAAGTGAAGAACTGGGGACCTGAACCCAGAGCTCCTGAATCCAAGTTCAGTGCATGGAGGACCCTGAAAGTCAGAGATGATGATGATGGTGGTGGTGACAATGGTGATGATGGTGATAGCGGTGATGATGATGTGGTGAGGATGGTGATGGTGATGATATCTAGCATTTATATACAACTTTAAGGTATGCAAAACTCTTCATATATGCTAACATTTGATCCTCACAATAGCCCTAGGCGGTAAGGTGATATTATTATCCCCATTTGGCAGATGAGGAAATTGAAGCTGAAGGCAATTAAATAAGCTGTCCAGGATCACACAGTTAGTAAGAGTGGAGCATTCAGGTCTTCCTGCCTTCATGTCCAGCCCTCTAGTTGGATCAGATGTGGTAGACAAGGATCTGGAGCAGAGGAATGATATGTTCGATTCACAGGTATTTATAAAGCAACGACTTTGGGCCAGACATGGAGGATGCAAAGGCCCCTCAAGTTTGCACTCTATAATGGGATACTCCTTAAACAAGGGTAGTCATAAAAGTATATGCAAAATAAGTCCATAAAATAGATACAAAGTTCAGGGGAATATAAGGGGGTACTTGGAAGTGGAGGGGGTGACAGGAAGAAATAGGTTTTTTTTAAGATTTTTCAAGGCAGTGAGGTTAAGTGACTTGCCTAAGGCCACATGGCTAGGTAATTATCAAATGTCTGAGGTCGGACGTGAACTCAGGTCCTCCTGACTCCAGGGCCGGTGCTCTATCCACTGCACCACCTAGCCACCCCAGGAAGAAATAGTTCTTGATCTGAGAGCTAGAGGGACGGTGAAAGAATAACCCTGGAACCAAAGAATATCTGTGACCCTGATGGCCATCTACTCCAACTCCTAGACAAACCTAATCCCCCATATAACATACCCAAGAAGGGGCGGAGATGGAGAAATGGGGGTGTCCATCACGTGAGATAATCATTGGAAAGCACTTTGCAGACTTTATGCTAGCTCTTGTGTATTGTCCAGAGCCAAAGTTCTTCCCTGTTATGTTATTTTATAGGCTTAGAATCATCCCTGACCTAGGGGGGAACCCAGGTATCTCTGGTGCTACATTCTCTACTCCCCCTTGGCCTCTCTGAGTTTTATTCCAGCGGTCAGAGAGGTGTGTTCTGGAGCCATTAATTGAATTCACAGCTGAAGGAAATAAGGTGATCAGATATTAGGTGACTTTCCCCAGATCATACAACTGGTAAAATCAAATATTTCCATGAGAGTTTTCTACCATGGCTAGGCATAGTCCTTGAGAGTTGGGGGGGGGGGGTCATTCTACAGGTGGCAGGAAATTTGCTAGTCCTTTCCCCAGAATGTGTCTCCTTTATCCTCCCTTTCAAGCAATCAATGATCCCGCTATGTGTGATAGTGGGACTTGAGGGACTGTGTAAATCTGGGAGGGATGAAGTAGGAGAAAAAAGATCAAGCAGCAGAGCTGGCCTGGCCCTGTTGGGAAGAGACTACAGAGCACCTAGCATCCCTTCCCCCGCTCAGGGAGTAAACATCTCAGCCCCCAGATACGCAGGCTGATGGCTGAGCCCCCCAACTCTAAGAAGCTATAAATATCTGAGGGCTGGAGGGGGGAGGCAGTGTCTGACACTGGGGGTGGGGAGGGAGGTGACATGCGCAGGAAGCGCCAGCTCCCGAAGGCCAAGGTTTCCAGTTGCCTTGGCAACAAGGGCCCAGGTGCACTGCAGAGGCAAGTGTCTAGAGAGGCCTTTGGGGAGTGGGGGCAGCCATGCTCTTGGCCCTGAAACCCTCTGTGTTACCCTCCTTCTCTCTCACTGCTTTCCAACTCTCTCCATCGGGCCCTTTGTCTCTCTGGGTTTCTCACTCTCTGCCTCTCCATCTCTTTGTCCCTCTGTCTCTCCCTCCTTTTGTCCCTCTTTCTGAGTCATTCTCTCCCTCACTGACTATTTCTCCTTGAGACTCCTGTTTTATCATTTGCTCTGTTCTTTTCCCCAGTCTCTCCATGTCATTCTCATTGACTCTCCTCAAATTCTTTGTCTTTCCCTCTCTTTGTATTTTCTCTCTCCTCCCCTCTGACTCTTCCATCTCTCTCTACATCTCCCTCCCTCTTCTCTCATTTGTTGTCTCAACCTTTTTCCTTCATTCCCCTACTCATCTCTCCCCCCTTCCTCTCTGTCTCCCTCTCCCTCTCTTTATCTCCAACTTCCTCTTTCTCCCCCTCCCTCTATCTCCCTCTCTGTCTCCCTCTCCATCTATCTTTCCTCCTTTCCTCGTTCTCTCTCTCTCTCTGTCTCTGTCTATGTCTCTCTCTGTGTCTGTCTGTCTCTGTCTGTCTGTCTATGTCTCTCTCTCTCTCTCTCTCTCTCTCTCTCTCTCTCTCTCTCTCTCTCTCTCCTTCCCAGACAGCTTTCTCCTCATATACTTTTAGTCTCCTCAGTACAAAAGGAGCTTTAAAAAAACCAAACCTCTATTCCCTTCCCCCACTGTAACCACAGCACACCAGACTCATCCTAACCTAATAAGCCTCACCCACAGCTTTCTAAACACAAAGAGATTCCATGACCTCCATCAAGAACACATGGGAGGAAGCTTTCTCTGGTGTCTGACCTAAATCATTTACAGAGCAGGGGGGAGGGGGGGAAACCAAAAACAAAACACAAGTGAGAGTCAGATAATGACAGGGACTTGCCCAAGGTCATTCACTGAGTCAGCTGGAGCTCATTATAACCCCAACAGACTTGGAACCAGGAAGACCTGGGTTCAGATCTTTTCTATGATACTTTCTGTGCAAACTTAATATCATTAATCCTTAACTTTTTCATCTGTAAAATAGGAGAAGTAATGGCATCTACCTCACAGGGTATTGTCACATAAGATGATCGTGATAGTCATTAATAAATACATCACAATGATCTCATTATTGAATGAAATAATGTATGCAAAGGGTTTTGCAGATTTTAAAGTATATAAATATCTATCAGTAGTTGTACCATAGGTGTTTAGGTTGAATTTTTCAGAGAGGTTTCATATAGGGAAAAAAGTTCCTAGTAATCAGAGTCCCCAGAAAATGGAAAGGGCTACCTCTGGGTGGCAATGGTCCAAAGATTCAATGGATACTGTAAAGAGGTTCCTGTCCAGGAATCAGATAGCTAGGTGGCTCTGTGGATGAAGCACTAGATCTGGAGTCAAGAAAAATCTAGTTCAAATCCAGCCTCAGACACTGACTAGCTATGTGATCCTGGACAAGTCACTACATCTCTGTCTGCCTCAGTATCCTCAGTGGTAAAATGGCACCTGCCTCGCAGAGTTGTTGTAAAGTTGATGCCTTATAAATCTGTATTCCCTTCCCCCCCTCGCCTTTCAGATTGGATTGGATGGCTTCTGAGGTCCCTTCTAGTCTGCAGGCATCTCTCTGAGTCTCTCCATTTCATCTAGGCAATGAGAGAGTGTCTGTTTGGCAGTTCCTCCTATGAGGGTCAGGGGAAATCTGGGGTGGGAAGCCAAGAGGTAAGTGAGAAAACCCCAACTGTTTATAAAAAGGGGTCAGTCCTCAGAATTTCTGAGACCAGATGTTGCTGGGGAGGAGGAAACTGGCTCAGAATTTCCATTACATTGAGGGTTGGGTGGAAGGGAGAGTGATTTATATGTGTGCAGGGGGAAAGGATGAGATGTGTTTGGAGGGAGGGATTAAAGAGGAGAAAGGAAGATTTATGATGGAAGGAGGTGGATTTATGTGACTGTGTACAAGGGAACATGATTTATCTTTATTTTTAAAGGAAACAACAAGCACCTGAGTGGATTTTTCCTCCACCACCCAACCATGTAGAGACTTCACTCCTCTTTCCCAGTCCTCTTTCCCAAAGCTTTCTGGGAGGGGAGAAGGAGGATGCCAACACAGATCCATAGGACTGAAGTCCTTTGATGGGGCCCAGGCTTTCCCCATAGTCTTCCATCCTTTCCATATCAGTTGCTTCTTCAGAACTGAAAGAATTTATGAAAAGACCCCCCAGATTAGGGGTCAGAAGACCTGGGTTCAAATTTCCCCTCTATCACTCACTACCCATGTGATCTTGAGCACATCATTTCCACTCTCAGAGTCTCCATTCCTTTGCTATAAAATGAAAGGATAAGATTTCTACCTCCACATTTTTAATTCTGTGATTATTTGAGGGGAACCAATCAACCAATCATTTATTTGCTTATTTGTGTTTTGGCATCGCAATGGGGGGGGGGGGGTAAGTGACTTTCCCAGGGTCACATGGCTAGGTGATTATTAAGTGTCTGAGGCCAGATTTGAACTTAGGTCCTCCTGACTTCAGGGCCAGTGCTCTATCCACTCAATTAATCATTTATTAATCAATTACTATGTGCTAGATATTGAGGATAAAAAGTGAGATCAAACAGTGACTGGCCTCAAAGAGCTTAAATCCTATCAGGAACCATAGTACCATGAAAAATCTAAGGGTTGGGGAAGCTAGGTGGCACAGTGGGAAGAGCATTAGTCCTAGAGTCAGAAGGACCTGTCTTCAAATCCAGACTCAGTCACTTGACACTAACTAGCTGTATGACCCTGGGTAAGTCACTCCAATTCCCCCCCCCCAAAAAAAGGACACATGAAAAACCTAGGGGCCTGAATTAAAGGTCAATGATCCCATTGACTCATCAAGACTCTTTGGAAAATAATTTCCATTTAGGTTAAGAAAGAAACTTTGCAAATATAGATCAGAGAAATATGGCTAGATCATATGTGGCTCAAAAAAGATTTGATGGGGCAGCTAGGTGGCGCAGTGGATAGAGCACTGGCCTTGGAGTCAGGAGTACCTGAGTTCAAATCTGGCCTCAGACACTTAATAATTACCTAGCTGTGTGGCCTTGGGCAAGCCACTTAACCCCATTGCCTTGCAAAAAATAAAAAAAAAAGATTTGAGTATTTAAATGGAATCGAAGTTCAATAATAATCCTTAGCATGTATAGAATGCTTAAGTTTTGCAAAAGCACTTTATATATTGACATCCAAATTTGATCCTCACAACAATCTTGGGGGAGTTAGGTGCTAGCATCAACCCCATTTAATAGGTGACAAAAGTGTGGTATTTAGAGGTAAGTGACTCTCCCATGGGCCATATAGCTAGTAAGTATCTAAGAAGCTAGATCTGAATTCAGGTCTTCCTGACTTCATGTTTGCATTCTATCCATTGCACCACCTAGATCTTGAGTCAAAAATGTAATATGGTGGCATTGAGAGGTATAATATCCAAAGCTGCAGAGGTGACAATCCCATTGTATTCTGTTCTAATCAGAAGACTGGGACAACTAGGTGGTGCAGTGGATAGAGCACCAGCCCTGGAATCAGCAGGACCTGAGTTCAAATCCAGCCTCAGACACTTAATAATTACCTAGCTGTGTGGCCTTGGGCAAGTCACTTAACCCCATTGCCTTGCAAAAAAAAAAAAAAGGCTAACGTAGCTTGGCCTAATCAACCTCTGAAGTTCCTTCCAGGGCTGAGTTGTTATTCTAAAACAACTTTCATGTCTTCCTAACTTGGCTCCACTTTTAACACCTCCAGAACCTCCTCTCCATCTCATGGAATTTGACACAGGAAGGGAAAAGATGTGAAAGAGTTGGGAAAAAAATCAATAATCCGTGTGTGTGTGTGTGTGTGTGTGTGTGTGTGTGTGTGTGTGTGTGTGGCGGTGAGTGGAGAAGAAGAGGTCATGGCATCTTGCTGATGACTCCCACTTCTCCTGGGTTGTTGGATTTCCTGGTCCCAAGTTCACACAACTGTATGGGGAGGAAACTGTGAACAGCCAAGCGGAACTGTGTGGTGAATGGAGGGGGGATGAGGGGGCAGTTAGTTCTCAGCAGCCTTCATTTCCCCCTCTCTTCCCCTCCACACCACATCAGCTCATCTCCCACCCCTAAATTACCACAAGGTTAAACCAGATCCGTCAACCAGATGAGAGATACTTCCTGCCCCTCTCTCTTTGCACCTGCTGAAGGTTTGAGCTGTGGGAAGTCCTCCCCTAAGGTTCAGGGGGGGAAGGGAGGTTCTCACCCAGGTACCAGGTTCAACAGGGTAGGATTCAGGTCAATGTGAAGAAATTAATTGGCAGAATGGGACTAAGGGTCCTTGGGGGGGGGGGGGGCTATAGGCAGAGTAACTGTGAGACAAAGTAGGCTTCAGACGGGACGTGGTGGTAGCATTTCAGAACTGGAGGAACAATCGACAAGGTTACATTATCACTATAAGCCAGAGTCCGCATCCCTGGGGTTAGCTCTAACACAAATGAACTATGTGATAAGAGGAAATTTACCTCTCCTATCTGAGCCTTCATCCCCATATTGTAGAAATAATATCTCTACCCTTACCTCTTTTACTGAGCTTTTGGGAACAACCTGACATTTTACTGAGCAACAAACCCTTGGCTTGGAGGAGTTCCCCAATCTCACTCATTACAGAATCTGTCTGATCCAACCAGCTCTTCATTTTAAAGAGAGAAATTGGTTTACCTAAATTCACATCGGGGGAGCAGCCAGATGGTGCAGTGGATAGAGCACTAACCCTGGAGTTAGTTCTAATCTGGCTTCAGACATTTAATAATGACCTAGTTGTATGACCTTGGGCAAGTCACTTAACCCCATTGCCTTGTAAAAAAAGCAATATCAGTATACTGTTTACAAAATTCTCTTGATTCTGTTCATTTCATTCTAGCTAAAGTCACATTGGGAGAGAAGGGTAAAACCAGAATCATGGGCATGAGATCTTAGGATTTTATGCCTCTGGAGCAAGAAGACATCCTAAAAGTCCCCACTTTGGCCATCCACTTTACAGATAAAAATGTAGACGCTCACGGAAAGAAAAGGACTTGCCCAGTCTCACACATAAAAGACAGAACTGAGATTCCAATCTAGTCCTTCTATCATCAAATTCAGCCTTTCTCCTGGGATATTGAGTTGCCTCATTAAGATTTGCAGCCTGGCATCTGTCCTTGGAATTGGAATCCGACAAAGCTTAGAGGAAAGGGAGGTGTGAGAAATGAGTAGAATTGCTTAGGTTAGAACTGGCTTCCAATGGGAGAATAGGATTCCAGTACTGGGGTGTGTTTCCAGTCAGAGGCGTGTGATTCGGTCTGTTCTCTTCACAGTCCTGACACACTCCAGGGTATGCAGGGTATAGTGTCCCAGCATACATCTCTTGAAGAAGGGATGACCTAGATTGGTCCATTTATTGACCGTTCTCTGAGAACAGGTTCCGAATCACCAAAACAGTCAAAGGTGATGGACAGAACCCAAGTAAATGACCAAGATGGTGGCTTCAAGTTTTTACCATATGAGGATCACTTGAAAGATCTGGGGGTGTCTAGCCTATAAAAGAAAAGGGGGTGAGATGGGGAGGAGAGACAGACACTATGGCTGTCTTCAGAGACTTGGGTGGCAATCATGTGGATGAGGGATAGTATCCTTGGGTTCTACCCCAGAGGGCAGCTACCCCAGCTACTGACCCTTGGTGGACTCAGCTGCTCCAGGCTGCAGATGTTGCCTCTTTGGCCCATATTCATATCCTTCCTTTTCCCCTCCAAAACGGTGCTGATCGTGCATAGTTATAATGGATGGAGGTTGCAAAGATATAAATAGTGGTTTGATAGGAAAATCTTACTAATAATTAGAGCCATGGAAAAGTCAAATAGGCCCCTTGGGGAGGTAATTTGTTGCCCCTCCTCTCTGAAGGACTTTGAGCAATGACCAGATGTGACTGAGAGGGCATGGTTTGGATGAGATAGTCTTAAAGATCCCTTCCATTTCTGAGATTCAGCGACTGAGTCAATCAATCAGCAAATAGTTATTAAGCCCTGACCGTATGTCAGGTTAATCACTGGGGATGAAAGAAGGACCAATAGTGCCCACTCTCAAGTACATTGCATTCTAATGATAGAATCAACTTGTAAATAAATTTGTCATTTGGGATGAGATATTGGAGGGAGTATTTGGAGCTTTTTGTCCCTAGAAATCAGTCTCAATCCCTCTCCCTTCATCTTTAGAAGTGAAGGGTGTTAGCAGTCTAGAGTCAATCAACAAACATTTATTAAGGGGTGGCTAGGTGGCACAGTGGATAGAGCACTGGCTCTGGAGTCAGAAGGACCTGGGTTCAAATGCGGCCTCAGACACTTAATAATTGGCTAGCTGTGTGGCCTTGGGCAAGCCACTTAACTCCATTGCCTTGTCCAAAAAAAAATCCTAAAGAAAAAAAAACAAGCATTTATTAAGTGCCTTCTATGTTCCAGTGTACTATGCTAACCACCGGGTATATTAAATAGGCAGAAGACAACCCTCATGCAGATGGAATATTACAGTGGAAAGAGTGTTGCATTGTAAAGTTGGAGGACCTGAATTCAAATCCTTTCCATGGCTCATCACTATCTCTGTAATACTGGACAAGACACTTAATCCCCTTTGGTCTCAATTTCCTCATTTGTAAAATAAGGGAATTGGGCTGGATGGTCTCCGAGCTTCCTTCCAACACTCAATCCATGATTATGATTATAATTCATACAGAATGTCTGAGAGAAATGTTCTTGGGAAAATCAGAGCAAGAATGCCCACACAGAACATGCCAATGGGACATTCCCAGGATGAAGCATTCTCCTGGAATGTTCCTTTGGAGCATCTGGCAGGAGGACCCCTTAAAATCCAACTAGGTGGTGTAGTGGCTCTCTAGCACTGGCCCTGGAGTCAGGAGGACCTTACTAGCTAGGTGACCCTGGACAAGTCACTTTACCGATTGCCTAAAATAAATAAATAAATAATCCAGATGCTGCCAGGATCCTAGCTGGAACAAGTTTAGGTGGAAACAAAAAAGAAATCTGAGGTTAGATGTAAGATAGAAGATAGAACAATTTCAGATCTAATTCTGGCAAGAAGCAGACAGAGACCTTATAGGTAAAGGGAAGTTGTACAGACCTGGGGTTTTCTAGACCCCAACCCCCATCTTCAAGAAGCTACAGTGGAAAGATATGGCTCAGTGAGTCAGAGGAAGTCATTGAAGTACCTGAATCAAAAATTCTGAGACACAGTACCTAATCAACACATTTTCTAAAGTCACAATTCAAGGGAGATGGAGAGTCAACACACACACACACACACACACACACACAGAGTCAGAGACAGAGAGAGGTCTGAATACAAATTCAATTTGATTTTACTATAAGGTAAAACCTCCTTGGGGAGAAAAACAGAAGAAACATTTATTATGCATCTATTATTTGCTATATATACAGTGCTAAGCCCTTCCCAGATATTTCATTTGATCTTCACAACAATCTTGGGAGATAAGTGCTATTATTACCACTAACATTTTACAGTTGAGGAAACTGAGATGCATAAAGGTCAAGCGACTTGCCGAGAATCACATGACTGGTAAGTATACGAGGCTAGATTTGAACTCGGGTATTTCTGAATCCAGAACTGATGCTATCCACTGCATCACCTAGCCACCTCTGATTTATGGAGAAGCACCAAAATCCAAGGAAATACTTCCTCTGTTTTGATTAGTTATATTAACAAAGTACAAGGATTCATGGAAGAACAGAAGGATCTCACAGCTAAGGAACGTCTTAAAAAAAAATCTAGATAATATGTGGGACTTTCAACCCTAGGTATCTTTTCAAAAAGCATGTAGGATCCTTTTCAGACACGTGTTATATTCATTTTCCCAGCAAACATCAACCAAGATAGAGTTACTTAGGTTCCGAGTTAGCTCAAAGCCACCATTTCACCACTTTACAGTCAAACATGCACCTCTGAGTGATGGTATGGAAAGGTGATTGGATTTAAAGTCAAGAAGACATGGGTTCAAATTCCAGCTCCACCATTATTTGTAGTGACCTAGAGTAGTTAGTTACTTACCCACTCTGAGCTCAGTCTTCCCATCTGTAAAATTAAGGGGTTGTATTATATAGCCTTTCAACTCTAGATATATGAGTCTATTAAAACATCCCAGGCTTTCCCATTTGCTGTTATGTGGGAAACTATGCCCTCGATGGTCATTGCAGGCAGATTCAGGAGGCTCTAGAGATGGTCCTTATATGACTAGCATATACAAGCATCAACTCCAAGACTCGCTCCCTTACCTTATTCAAAAGTAAATTATTTAATTAAATAACTCATTGAAATTTTTTTTGTTTTTTGCAAAGCAATGGGATTAAGTGATTTGCCCAAGGTCACACAGCTAAGTAATTAGAAAGTGTCTGAGGCCAGATTTGAACTCAGGTTCCCCTGACTCCAGGGCTGGTGCCACCTAACTGTCCCCACAACTCATTAAAAATGAACGATGAACTCTAGTCTCACATAGTTGATGACTCTACCTGAGGCTGCATTTAGCATGGGCTGGGAGCAGGCACTCTGAGGGAGGTCAGAGGTATCCTACATCTAAATCTGGAAGGAACCCCAGAGACCCTTAAATAGATGAGGAAACTGAGATCCAGAGAGTGGAAGTAACCTCTCAGATTTCCTGCCAGAGTCAGATTAGAATCTCTCCAGGTGTACTGCCTCCAAATCCATCATATCACTTTGTGTTTCTACCCATGGACAAGCTGTTGAAAGGTTTAATTCTTTAAAAAAAAATCTCTTCCCATGGCTGCTATAGCCAAACCAATTTAAAATCCACCAGATCCTCCTTAAATCTTCTTAGCTTCACCAAGACCTACACTGACAGTTACTGCCATCACTATCATTCAGAGCTTATGCTGTGGTCAGAACCCTGGTGGTGATGTCTATACTGGCTACAAGGTCTAAGAAGTAATCATTGCCCTTGCACTTATGGAGTCTTAAGAAATGTCCCTGAACCAGAAGTGTCAAATATTGTTCTATGGACTGGGAATACGAAGAAAAGCAAAAACTATCCTGGAGATAGCAGACTAGTGAAGCAGAAGATTTAGCTAGGAGTTGACTTGAAGTATTTGTAGAACTTTCCAGGGAAAGTGGCATTAACCTTGTTATTTGGGCCCAAAGGGACCAAATAACCAGCAGTGGCGAATGGGGAGAGTGCAAAAAGTTTGGCTCCATTTAGGGAGAAAACTTCCTAATGGTTCATTCAAAATGATACAGGCTGACCCAGGGCTTCAAGCAAAAGCTAGATGACCAACTGAGGGGTCAAATTGAACTGGGTGTCCTCATAGCAAAAAAAAAAAAAAAGCTCCAGTTCAGAGAGGTCTATGATGTAGCATAACTTGGAGTCAGGAAGATGGGTTCAAATCCCATCTCATAAACATGCTACCTGCATGACCCTGGATAAATCACTTAACTTCCACTTGCCCCAATTTCCTCACCTGTAAAATGAACTTGATAACCTCTAAGGTCTCCTCCAGCTCTAAATCAATCATCATCTGAGGTTTTCATCAAATCTAGACTCTATCATTTACTATTCTGTGGCCTTGGGCAAGTCACTAAACTTTCAGGGTCTCAGTTTCCTCAACTGTCAAATGAAGAGATTGGACTTTGAGGTTCCCTCCAACTAAAGATCTGTGAGCTCTTCTAAGAGATTCTATGATTTCTCAACCAACATCTCCTAAGTACCAATTGCGTGCTAAGCATAGGCTAAGTGGAATTGATAAAAGTTGGGAGGTGAGTGAAGACATTCCTGTGGATCTGTGAGAGCATTGATGCTCTCCAGTGATTCAGATTGTCACTTGTACATCTCAGGAGACTTCCCAGTCCTTCTACCAGTGCATTCTTATAAATCACATCTCTGGATTCTTATCACCTGAAAAACACAGGGGGTTGGAGGAGAAAGTACTTTCCATCACCAGGGTCCTTTCTCTAGAACTTTTGACACTTGCATGTGTACTAGCCATCAGGGGAAGCCAATAGAACAGAGAATATTTTGCCATCAGATTTGTCAGATTATTGGAATAGGATTTCTCCCCATGAGGAAATTCCCTAGATTATTAGCAACAGTCCCACCCGATAAGCTAGACTTGCACCCACATCACCCTGACACCAAAACAGCTTCTCTATTCACCTCACCACTACATTGTCACTCAGGAGACCAAAAGAAAGAAAAACATCATCTCCTTTGTAACATCCTCCTTCCAGGGGTCATAGATTTGGCTCTGGAATGGACCTTAGAGACCAGCAACTCCCTCATGTCATAGGGAACTGATAAAATCTCTTCTCCAATTATCACCTCCAGGACTTTTTACCAACCATGCTACCTGTTGTCTGAACTAGATCCCCTTTGCAGTTCCTTACAAGTTTAAGATTCTGGGGTAAAGCGACTGAGTTCCCTTAGCCCAGAACAGCTCTCCCCACTGGACCTCCTTCTGCAGTGGTGCCCCTCCCAGAAGGATCTGAACTAGGAGGCAGGGCATGAGCTGCCAATGCTGTTGAGCTCAGAGTCTGGCTTTGGTTCCACTTTATTTTTTAGTGTTGTCTTTGTCTGCCTGATTGCTGGACTGAGGCTAACAATAGCATTGGGGGAAGGGGAAACAGTTACACAAATAGCTTGGGGTTCATTTGGAGCTACAAAGACTGGTCTAACTGGAGAGAGGACTTAGAGAAGGTTGTTCTAGGAAGGGGGCTGGCAGGCTGGATTGGCTGTGTGAAAGCAGGTAAGGAAGGGGAGAGGCACAGTGGGCCAAGTGGGTACTAACTGGGGCCAAGTGAGGCACCACCTGGGGCCATAGAGAAGTATGGTCATGACACTGGTACCAATGGCAGCTTTCTTCAACATATAAACCTGGGGAGTTGTTTGGAGCCCTTACAGGTTAAGCAATTTGTCGAAGGTCACACACAATGTGAGCCTCTGAAACAGAGCTTGGCCATCATTTCCTGAATTCAAGATTTGTTGTCTGAGGGCAACTAGGTAGCACAGTGGATAGAGCACCAGCCCTGGAATCAGGAGGGTCTGAGTTCAAATCCAGCCTCAGACACTTAATAATGACCTAGCTGTGTGACCTTGAGCAAGTCACTTAACCCCACTGCCTTAGAAAAAAAACGAAAAAAGAAAAAAAACACTTGTTGTTTGTCCACTAAGCCTGACTTTATACATACAAAAACCAAATTTTTTTCTCTATAACTGTGTTGACTGTGGGCCTGCATATCTCAGTCTCGCTCTCTCACTCTCTCTCTCTCTCTCCCCCCTCTCTCTCCTCGCCTTCCTCCTCCTCGACTGTCTATATAATGTATCTCCCCACCTTTCTCCCTCTCTCTGTCACATTCTTTTTCTTTGTCATTGTTTCTGTCTCTCTTTCTAAACCCTTTGTCTCTCTCCCTTCTGTTCTGTCTCTGTGTACATTTCTGTCTCTGTGTGTCTCTGTGTCTCTTTGTCTGTTTTTCTGTCTCTATCTCTCTGTCTTTCTATTTCTCTCCTCCTTCTCCCCTGTCATCTCTCTTTCTCTTTTTTATTGTTTCCCTGTCTCTCTCTCTCTCTCTCTCTCTCTCTCTCTCTCTCTCTCTCTCTCTCTCTCTCTCTCTCTCTCTCTCTCTCCCCCATTTCTTTGCTGATGTGTGGTCAGCATCTGTGTGATTGGGAATGGGAAACCCTGCCCACCTATTTCTTTGTGGTCCCTGTTTTGTGAGCTCATTCACAACAGACATTTCTGTGAGGGTGGGACCTGTGGGTTAACAGTGTGAAATCTGCATTCCCAGAAAGGTGTGTGTGTGTGTGTGTGTGTGTGTGTGTGTGTGTGTGTGTGTGTCTGAATTTGTATGTCTTGTGCGAGAGAGATATCTGGAAGTATTCTGGAAGAGAGAAGGCAGCTTCTCAGAAGACCAGAGCCCAGTCTTGGAGCTCCAGAAACAACAGAGCCCTTCTCCAGAAGCTAGGGAGAGCTTAGGCTATTATCTCACCCCATAGACATACATGTGTGTGAGTTTGTGTTGTGCAAGAGGGTGTGTGTCTTTGTGCATGTGTGAATCTTTCTGTCTGTCTGGGCAGCCCTGACAGCCAAGCTCTTCCACAGCCCAGAATTCCAGGTTTTCCAGGGAGCCCCTCTGAGGGTTTGTGTCCCTCTGTGTCTATATATGTTTGCCTTGTGCATGTGTTTGTGTTGTTCCACGTAGAAGTGTGTTTGCCTGCTGCAGGAGCCCTGACTGCTGGCCTGCCAGGGGGACCATCTGCTTGGAGAGGCCCCCTCCGGCTGGTTCTGCTGGGCTGCTTTCGGGCCGGGCAGGAGGCCAGGGCAGGATCTGCTGAATTACAGCAGTTTCCCTTCCTTTCCTAGCCCAGCCTGTCTTGGGAGAAGCCAGCAGCCTGCCTGCCCACCTAAGACCCAGGGGGAAGTTGGCCGTGTCTGATACACTACCCTGCCCCCAGCCTTCCACACTGGCACCCCAGTCCCTGTCTGTCTGCTCCATCCCCCACATCTGAGCCCTAGACCCAAGGTCCTTGACCTTTAGGGCTGTCTGGTGAAACCTATGGACCCAGATAGTCTTTAAGGGTCCTTCCGGATTTAAATCAATGATCTCTGCCCCCAGAAACCTCCTTCAGGCTCTAAATTAAGGCTTGACTTTTTGCTTTAGTGAATATAATAATGTTTAATGACCAGTCTCCCCAGGTAGGCAAGAGGAGTGCTTTGGAAGCTTCAAAGCTCCATAGAGATGTGAGACATTGTCCGGGGAGAGGCAGTCAGCATGGTAATAATAAACAGAACTAGCATTTATAGGAGACATTGATTCTCATTGGGTCCTCACAACAGCCCTGGGAGCTAGGTGTTACTTTTATCTCCATTTTACAGGTGGGAAAACTGAGGCAGGCAGAAATTAAGTGATTTGGGGGAGGCTAGGTAGCGGAGTGGATAAAGCACCGGCCCTGGAGTCAGGAGTACCTGGGTTCAAATCCAGTCTCAGACTCTTAATAATTACCTAGCTGTGTGGCCTTGGGCAAGCCACTTAACCCCATTTGCCTTGCAAAAACCTAAAAAATAAAAAATAAAGAAATTAAGTGATTTGCCCAGGTCACACAGCTAATAAATGCCTTAGGTTGGTTTTGAACTCAGGTCTTGCTAACTCCGAGTCTAGTTCTTTTATCCACTGGATCAGTCAGCTGTTAATGGTTAATGCCAAGTCCCTCTGGTATGGGGAGGGAGAGGGAGAAAACAAAAAGAGACTGAAGTATCACCTAAAGGTGAAAGAAGGCAGATTCCTAGAAGACCAGAACCCAGTCTAGGAGTTCCAGAAGCAATAGCATATTTCTCCAAGAGGTAGGGATAGCTTAGGTTAATATCTCATCCCCCCCATCATTAAACACCCCCAGGGAAAAACAGTTATATAATTTTCCCTAGGAAAAATAAAGAACTAGAAGGTTCTTCAGAGCATAGAACATAGCATATTAGAATAGGAGGAGTTTTAAAACATGGAGTGTTGGAACTGGGAGAGATTTTAGAACAGGGAATGTCAGCACTGGGAAAGATCCTAGAACAGAGATGTCAGAACTGGGAGGGACCTTAGAACAGGGAATGTCAGATTCTCAGAGCAGAAAAATGTCCAAGTTCAATGTTACCTTAGAGATTATCTAGTCTGCACCCATCATTACACAGAACACAAAAATATAACACAACTGAGATTTGAGTGTCCAAGGTCACACAGTCAGGGAATGAGTGGGAGCTCAGATGCACCAGACTGAACTGATAGATCTATCTTGCGAGTGTGGAGGAAATTTCATGTCTCCCTTATTTCCTTCCTTCAGGGTCCCCGCACTCCCTGTGAAGAACCTGAATGGCACAGGACCTGTTCATCCTGCCCTGGCAGGTAAGACATCTTCCTCATCATCAGCTCTTTGAGTAACCCCACACTCAGACACAATCACTCCCACAAAAACACAAATGCACACTCCTATCCATTCACACAACCATCTCTATGCTCACCCAAACACAAGCACATAGGCACCCCCAACTACCCTCCCACAGAGTTATCCAGGTATGTACCCAAGAGGGATTTCTAGGGTTCTGTAGATATGGCTAATGAGAAAGGAGAATCTGTTTAGTTGGGAGAGGGGGAAACTGATAGGGTTCCACAGCTGGGAAGAGCAATGACCATCTCAGCTGCTCCAAGTTCCAAACCAGCAGGAGAGGGTTTCTGGGAGGCTAGCTAAGCTCTCCCCCACCCCTCCCTGGCTGACTCTGCTTTCTCTTCTCTAGGGATGACAGGAATCCTGATGTGTGCAGCAGGGCTACCAGTCTGTCTGACCCGGGCTCCTAAACCCATCCTACACCCACCTCCCATTAATAAGAGTGACATCAAACCTGTGCCTGGTATTCCAGGCATCTGCCGGAAAACCAAGAAGAAACATCTGAAAAAGAGTATGCCTGGACCCTCGGGTCTCCTCCCCAGAATTAATCTTTCTCCCCACTCCATCCTTCTCCTCCACTCCCCTTTCACTCATGGGTCCTCTTGCTCCCAAGAACCTAGGAAAGCCTCTTGGGGTAAGACTTGGGGTGTGGGATCTTGAGGGAGAGTGTTTATTAGGGATTCATCCTGGTGAGCTTGGTGGGACTGGATGGAGGAAGGAAGGCATGAAGGGGAGCTATGACCCTGGTTCAGTCCTGTCTCCCCCACTCCTCCGTAGGTAAGAATCCTGAGGATGTGGTTCGAAGATACATGCAGAAGGTGAAGAATCCACCAGATGAGGTAAACCCAGAACCTATGGGGCCTTCATGAGGTGCATGGCCATTGTCTGCCTTGTGGATCATGTCCTAGGGCTTGAGTCCTAAGATGGGGCAAGGACCCTGTGCTCTTGAGCTAAAGCTTGGGGAGGAAGCAGGGTCCCAAGGAACCTCAACAGGGAGTTCTAGAGAGCTCTGGAACAGGAATGACTTTGGGTGGGAGAGGGCCTAAACCTGGATACAGAGATTTGGGTCAGGGAAGGGGGAAGGGAGAAAGGGAACAGGACATGGTGGAAAATTCAATCAGTCGATAATCCTTTATTATGTGACAAGCTGGGGCAGCTAGGTGACACAATGGATAGAGCACCAACCCTAGAGTCAGGAGGATCTGAGTTCAAATCCAGCCTCAGATACACTGTGTGACCCTGGGCAAGTCACCTAAGCGTAATTGCCTCCAAAGCAATAGAATAAGCACCACGCTGGGCTAGTTGGAGAGAATACAAGGATAAAACTGAAGCTTCCCAGAGGAAGTTCACATTCTATAGGGAGAGCTAGGACATGCACAAAACTAGCTCCAGAAACTTCTGTCTAGATCTGTGCCCTGTGAGGAAATTCCTTCTAATAATACAGCTCAGCAAAAGCTCAACGACTTCTGGTGTAGGGCTAGTGGATGTAAAATCTATTCCAGAATAATCCTTATGGATGGCAATGCCAGCAACTATGGGCATCAGAAGGGATTTCATTGAGGAAGTGGGATTTAAGCTGAATTCTTGGGAAGTACAAGAGTGCTAAGAGGCAGAGATGAGGAGAGTGGGTACAACAGGCATGAGGGACAACATAGGCAAAAGTCTGCAGGAAGAAGATGAAATGCCATATGTTAGGAATAATAAGAAGGGGCAAGGGGAATAATGCTGGGGAGACAGTTAGCCAGTCAGCTAGTAATCAATGACTGTGTACCAGACTTTGATAAAGCTATGCACTAGGAAAATGATGAAAGAAAAAAAAAAGTCCCCGCCTCCTTCAAGGAGTTTCCATTCTAATGGGGAAGGCAAGATGTATATAATTAAATCCATACAGGATGTCTTACATAGAATAGGTTGAAGGCACTCTAAGAGGGGAAGGCACTGGAAAAGGCCTTCTAGAGAAGCGATTTGAGCTAAGTCTTAAAGGAAGTCAGGGAAACTGAGTCACTTTGACTATGGGAAAAAGCAAGTATAAAAGATACATAATTTTGAGGTGAAGGATCAAGAACAAAACCAGCAAGCAGTGCAGTAGAACTGGATGGAGAGTAGAGTATCTGAAGACTGGAAAGGTAAGTAAAGGCAAAGTTATATGCCAGATAAGTTTATATTTGATCCTTGACATCCTCACAGGAGTTTATCGAGCAGAGGAGTGACCTAATCAAACCTATGCTTTAGGAACATTGCTTTAGATCCCTAGTATATGCACAGCCCTACAGATGCAAAGAGAACAAAACACCAATAGGGCCGCATGGGGAAAGCTTATAGGGTGTTTGTGGAGTCTGGAGGAGGATGTGCACAAGCAATCAATGTCACAAGATGAGGTTAAGTACAATGGACAGCTCCTAGTAAAGATGAAGGAAAACTGAAGAGATCCTTTACATCTTGAGGGGATGTTGAAGGTGTTAGAGGTCCCGTGGGAGCAGCAGCAACTGAATTGGACTTTTCAGGGTCAGAGAGGTCTGTTCCCAGGATGGGGGGTTGGGGGCAGTGGGAGACATTATGAGCAAAAAAGAAAAGATGAGAGAGTGGGTCAAGAAAGCACAGAAGATAATCCGGTTGGCTGGATCCTAGAGTTTGCCAAGGAAAGTAATACAAGCAAAAGCTAGAGCCAGACTTCAAAAACTTTGAATGCAAGTCGGAAGGTCTTTTTGTTTAGATAATAAGGAGGCGCAGAAGGTTCTAGAGCAAAGGAGTGACAATTCTAGCAGTGATTTAAGGTTATTCATCTTCAGTGGGGGGATGAGTTGGAATGAGAAGCCCAGTTAAGAGGCTGCTGAAATTACTCAGGTAAGAGGTAATAAGAGCCTTAATTGGAGCAGTAGTAGTGGGAAGGGAGAGGAGGAGCAAATGTAAAAAAAAAAATATCGAGGAATAGAATTCATTGGATTGTCAGCTGAACGAAGCAAGAGACAAGGAAATATAGATTATCGACATCCATTCTATAGAATGAATTGTAGATCCCAGAGCTGGAAGGAGTTTGGGGTGAGTTATTTCTGAGTCTCAATTTCCTTCATCTCTAAAATGAAGGGGTTAGGTGAGATGATCCTCAAGGACTCTTCTAGTTCTCAGTCTATGAAATATTCTAGCATAGAAAGTACCGCTTTTCTCTTTTCAAGAGCCCCAAGAGGTTGTATAGCTTCACAAATGTCAAATAATGAATCAGTGCTGGAGGGGAGTTCATCTCCTCACTCCTTTTCTCAGAGACACATTGTGGCTGGTTTTAGGGAGGCATCTTGAGCCAGGTCTGGGTTCAAGTGTCACCACTCGTACAGACTTGTTGGGGATTCCTGGGAAGTTTCAGTGTCTCAGGCAACCACTGAAGATTATAAATTATTAAGCAGGTGCCAGTTTACTTTAAGAGAGGTCATTTCTTTGTATCTCAATGATTAGTATAGTCCCATTATATAGTATTATTAATAATAAAAATAATGATATCTATAATAATTAACACTTATATAGCATTTTAATGTTTGCAAAATGCTTTATAATTATTATTTCAATGGATCTTTGCAACAGCCCTAGGAGGTCAATGTTCTTATTAGCTCCATTTTATAGAGAAGGAAACTGAGGCAGAGATCAACTGACTTGTCCAAGGTCATAAAGCTAGTAAATGTCTAAGATGGATTTGAACTCAGGTCTTCCTGACTCCAGATCCAGAGGGGTAGCTATATCAAATAGGGATGATGGCATATTATGCCATATATATCCACTCTGCCACCCAACTATCTGATACAGAAACACTTTAAAAATGTTGGTTGACTGACTTTTTGAGAGTTACCTGTAGAAATGAAATCACATGCATGGAGTAAAAAACAAACAAACAAATATCAGAGTGATTTCTTCATTAAAGCTGCAGTTCTATCAAGCACCAAACTGGAAGTCAAGAGAATTGGGCTGTGTCACTATGTGACCCTGGCCAAGTCCCTTCCTTTCTCTGGACCTCGGTTCCAACTTGCCCAACTAAATGATGGGGCAGATTCTAGAGTTCTCCCGTTCCTTTCAGAGTCCTGTCATCTTGTGTTTCTGTGAATAAGACTTTGCCCCCATCTCTGGCAGGACTGCACTATCTGCATGGAGCGATTGGTCACAGCATCTGGTTATGAGGGCGTTCTCCGCCACAAGGGTGTGAGACCGGAGCTTGTGGGCAAGCTGGGCAAGTGTGGGCACATGTACCATCTCCTGTGCCTAGTGGCCATGTACAACAATGGCAACAAGGTATCCCTGGGGAAGGTGGCCTCGGGGTGCAAACAGGGGGAGGTGGGAGGGCCCAGGATGGGAGTGGAGGAGAGGAGAGACAGGCTGAGGGAAAGAGAAAGACTGAGTGTGGGAGAGAGATTGAAAAGTTGAAGGAGATTGAGGAGGGATAGGCTGAAGGGGACAGAGTGACTTGGGGGGGGAGGGTAAGATAACCTGATAGGGGAAGAGAAACAGACTGAGGAGAGACAAAAATTAAGAAGGGAGAAACAGGCTGAGGGGGAAAGAAATTGAGAGGGAGAAAAGTTAAATATGGGAAAAAGTGAAAAAGTGAAAAAAAAAAAAGGATAGACTAAGGGGAAGAGAGAAACTGAGGGGAGAAGTGATGGTAGTGAAAAGAGCTAGTCTGAGGAATGGGGAGAGACAGGCCAAGACTAGGGAGGAGAGACCTCAGAAGGCTCTGCCCTGGCTTCCTGGACCTGAAGCTATGCCGTGGGAAAGGGCAGCTGAACGAGGGAGGGTGTTGATCCGGAATTATATTTTCTGCCCAGCAGGATGGCAGCCTTCAGTGCCCCACCTGTAAGGCCATTTATGGAGAGAAAACAGGGACTCAACCTCCTGGGAAGATGGAATTCCACCTCATCCCCCATTCACTCCCTGGCTACACGGATACCCAGACTATCCGAATTGTCTATGACATCCCTACTGGGATCCAGGTGAATTGGCCCCCTTCACCCTAGTCCACAAGGTGCCCTTGTCTCCCAGTGCTCTGCCCCCAGCTATCCTTGGCCTGCCTCACCACACTTCTCCTCTCATACCTTTCTGTGGTATTTAAGAGTTCGTATTATTGGGGGGGGCCTTTATGGATAACCTAGGCCCAAGGACTTGTGCAGATCACATCATTTAAAGATCCTACTCTTAGAGGAGCCCCCAGACTCATGAGGGAGGAACGTTGGTCCCAGGGGATTTATCCTAGATCTGCTGTGCCCCATCTATGAGAAGAAAATCAATACTTGGGGATATTTCCGATTTTCATATCCTAAGAAATCTAGAACATTCTCTAGGCCCAAGAAAGTTGGTTCTTAGGCATGAACTCAAACAATAAATCCAGGTTGGTTTCTGCTCCACCTGCTGGCTGTCAGAGATAATCCCCTTATGTCCCCATTACAGCTCTGCCAACCCCCCAAAGTTCTGTCCATGATTCAAGACTGGGCTTAGGAGGGGAACAACCAGGCTGAAAACAGTTGAGGGGAGGGACCAAGTCTCCCTTCCCTGAGCCTGGTTTCTCTCATCCCTCCCCACCACTGCAGGGTCCCGAGCACCCCAACCCTGGCAAGAAGTTCACAGCGAGAGGCTTTCCCCGGCATTGCTACTTGCCTGACAATGAGAAGGGCCGCAAGGTAGGTCATCTGGAAGGAAAGGGAGGGGACAAAAGGGAAGAATGTTGGCCAGGCCCCACAGCTGAGGGGAGAGGAGGGGGACTAGCTTCTCTTCACCTCTGCCCTTCTTCAAGGGTGGTGAGATCACAGTGGATCACTTTGGAACTTCTCTGTAGGATCCATTGCCCTAGATGGCACCTCCTAACCCTGGGTCCTCCCTAGAGTTCAGGTTTGAAGATACCAAACCATCTCAAGTTGAATCCAATCTGTTGCCCTCAGAGCCAAAAGGAGTCTTAGAAGAGAAAATGTCAGACCTGGAAGAGACTTTAGTGATCATCTCAGAAAGTAATCTCCTCTCATTCTATAGAGGAGCACAACATTGCCTCGGGGGATTGGCTTGCCCAGAAGCATTCACTTATTGAATTAGTGGCAGAGCCTACTTTTTCCTAAAGTATCAGCCCTTTGAGGTATCACACTTGCCTTTTGAGAGAACCTCCTGGAGAGAGAGGCTTCCATCCGAAGGGAATTCTAGTCCAGAGTATATCAGGAAGGAAGAGATTTTAGAAGAGGAGGCTTCTGTTTTCTATCCCCTGAGCGGCCGCTACCCTCAACCCCGGCTCTGTCTGTAACTCCCTTGTCGCTGTTGCCTCAGGTGCTCCGACTGCTCATCATGGCCTGGGACAGGAGGTTGATCTTCACCATTGGCACATCTAACACAACGGGTGAATCGGACACCGTGGTCTGGAATGAGATCCACCACAAGACAGAGTTCGGCTCCAACCTCACTGGACATGGCTACCCAGACCCCAACTACCTGGACAACGTCTTGGCAGAGCTCACAGCCCAGGGGGTCTTGGAGCCATCTTCAAAGGACTAAGACCTGGGTCCCTCCTCCAGGCTGTCCATGCTCCTTGCTCTATTGGATGTCTCACTTTCTATCCCTTTACCTTCTGCTGCCCTCCCCCACCTCCTCCAACAGGCAGGCTGCCAGGATCTCTACTACCTGGAAAGGTGGAAATCAATTCTACCAGGGTCTAGGTTGGGGACAAACATTTAGATCTCCTCTCTTTCAGTAGGACAGCAAGGGACAGATACACATTTTGAGGAGGAAGAAAAGATATACCAAAAAATCCTCCATGAAAACACCCTGGGCCCCTGAATGAAATAACGATTCCCATTTGATAGCATTCAGTTTACAGAACACATTCCTCACAACAACCCTATGAGGTGGGCAAGTCAGGTATTCATAATTCCATTTTACCGATGAATAAAACTGAAGTTCAGGCAAGGGGAAATGACTTAGAACTGGAAAAAGTCTTAGAGATCTGCTGATCTGAATTACTCGTCTGTTCATAGCAGAAGAGGTGTGTCCAAGACCACACAGCCAGGGAATAACAGATCTGTGCCTTGGCTAACAGGCTAACCTAATGGGAACTAAGCATCCCTTCCATGCTATCACACACACACACACACACACACACACACACACACACACACACACACACAGACCTCATAGAGAAATATCCAGACCCTTCTAGAAGCATCTCTCTATCTCTGTCTGTCTGTATCTCTGTCTCTTTCTCTCTCTCTCTCTCTCTCTCTCTCTCTCTCTCTCTCTCTCTCTCTCTCCCTCCCTCCCTCCCTCTCTCTCTGTCTCCATCTGGCTCTGGCTCTGGCTCTGGCTCTCTGACTCTCTGTCTCTGGTTCTCTCTCTCTCTCTCTCTCTCTCTCTCTCTCTCTCTCTCTCTCTCTCTCTCTCTGTCTCTCTCTCTCTCTGTCTCTCTCTCTCTCTGTCTGTCTCTCTCTCTCCCCATCCCCTTCCCTCCCTCCCTCTTTCCTTCTCCCTCCCCACCAAACTGTCTTTTCCTAGTGGACAGGGATGGATTTTGGGATTCTGGGTGGATTCCAAGCTCTATGTTGTGTGTATTTGGGGGTGGGAGGGGGGAAACATGCACAAATTGCTGAAATAAATGGATAACCCTGGGTGGGGAGGGGGGAGGGTGGCACTAGGGTGATGGGGAGGAATCTTGCTTCTTTTTCTCTTTGTCTCACCTTCCCTTTTAGTCCCACCCTGATCTCTGCCTGTCCCTGTTGCAATCTGCCTATAGGAGGTGACAGATGTGACCACAGAGGTGGTCCTCTCCCATACCAAGCCCATTCCATCCCAAATGTGGAATTTCTGAGCCACCCCTTTTGAGAAGTATAAGCCCCATCCTGGAGCCAATCACTAGTTAGGTGTGGGGGTTGGGGATAGGGACTCAGATGAGACCTCCCTACCATAAAAACCCTTAAAAAGGAGAGTGGGTGACAAAGAGTTAACTTCCCTTAATTTTTTTGTTTGTGTTTTGGGGGGGGAAACCCAAAGATATGACAGCTCCCAGCCAACCAGGCACCTGTTGCCTAGGCAACTCACCAGCTCTGCCTCTGTCGATTGGCTGCCGTTGTGGAAGTCGGCCAGGAGTTAAAGGGATGTCAACAATTGCTCTTTCAAAAAACCACCAGTCCCACTGTGGGTGGAGAAATAAATCGCCTTTCTCCTCCCCATGTTGTCCTCCCATTGGTAAAGGCTGGGGAATGGGTGTGGGGGGAAGATGCATCACTCTACATCTCCCTCTGGAAGGGGAGGATTTGGAAAAGGGAGATGGGATAACTCTTGCTGCCCCACTGGACGAACTGTTTAGCCCAGGATGTTGGGGGAAATGTCGTTCTGAGCATGACCACAAGGTGGTGCAGTGATTCTAGCACCAAACAGAAAATTATTAGCCCCTGGGGGTTCATTAAGACCCCTAGAAAATCCTGGAATGCCAACAGATCATAGTAAGTGAAATTTGCACCTTCCCCTGTCAGTCCTAGAGAGGTGTGGATCCACATCTCTTCTTCATCTCCCTTCCCAACCCATACATACAGTGCCAAGTTTCCATCCATCGACTTGCCATTCATTCATTCACTTCAGTTATTTAGCACATCTATTGAACTTAATATATAAATGAATGGATTGGACTCTATGGCTTCTGAGGTCCCCCACATCTCTGAACCTATGTTCTTCAGGAACTAATAAAATCAAGAAACCTCAGCCCTGTCCCTTAGCCCCAGAGTACTTTCTCTTGGTGAGCCTGGAGCAAGAACCCCTAAGAGTTTTGCATATGGTAAGTCTTAATAAATGTTGATTGGTAAGATGTTGGAAGAGAGGAAGGAAAGTCCGGGCAGAGATCCCTACTAGGGTTGTGGTCCCTAGAACAGAGAGGGAGAACAGGGATTGGCAGCAACCACTCTTCACTCTTCCTTTCCAGGGCATCCTTCCTGCTCCCCTAAATAAGCTTGACAATCGTGGCAGACATAGTTAGGGGGACTAGGAGAGCTGAGACACCCTCAGAAAAAAATGTATTTAGGTCCTTTCCCCAAATGACCACAAAGACATCACACTCAGCTCCCCAGCACACATACTAGTCATATCTCCCCGTAACCCACATCTGGTGGGGGATCCATCGACTGAGACCTATCTGAGCTCCCAGGCTTTCTTTTGTTGGTGGTTTACCATACTCTAAACTGCCCTAGCTCCTTTGGGGAAGGCTCTAGGAATATTCAAATACAGTCTCAGGGAATGGAGCTGCGCTCCCCCTGCTGCCTAAAGATGAAACTGTAGTTATTGGGGTGCCTGAAGTTAAGTGGAAGCATTCTTCCCTTCCTTTAGCCCACCTCCTACAGAGGACCACTGATAGCTTTTGGTTGAGGCACTCCTCAGCCTAGGGTCCTTCCAGCACTCTGCACATCTTATGGTCTTTGGTAGAGTCAAATCCCAAACTACAGAATCTCTGCTTTGGACCATTGTGGTATAGGGACAATATTGGATTTGGAGTCAAAGGATCTGAGTTTAAATTCCATTTGCCTCTAGGACCCTGTTCATTCTTTAAAATTAGGCGACTGGACTAGATAATTTTTTTCTTTTCTTTTTCTTTTTTTTGGCAAGGTAATTGGGCTTAAATGACCTGCCCAAATGAACACAGCTAGAAAGTGTCAATTAGGGGCAGCTAGATGGCACAGTGGATAAAGCACCCACCCTGGAGATAGGAGGACCTGAACTCAAGTCCAGCCTCAGCATTTAATAATTTCTTAGCTGTGTGACCTTAACTCCATTGCCTTGTCAAAAAAAAAAGCGTCAAGTACCTGAGACTGGATCTGAACTCAGGTCTTCCTGACTCTACGACTAGCGTTCTAACTACCATGTCACATTGCTACCCCCTGGATTAGATAATTACTAATTCTTACAATTCAAAATCCTAGAATCTTCTGGAAAGAATGTCCCTATCCCAACTCCTAACCCTTTCAGCCTTGGCTACTTCACTCTTTTTCCTAACTTCAATCCCCAAATACAGCTGGGGGGGATCCATCCAAGTATAAGAGGTCATAGGAGGAACCCCTAAGTGATAAGGGAATACAACAAAGACATCCACAAAATTGACTCATGAAAAGTCCTAGATGAGTGGGTGGGTCCCAGAGCCTCTACAGATCAACAGCATCTACCACCAAGACCAGACACTCATGGCTGGGCTTGGGGAAAGGAGCACCCTCCCCTCCTCCTTCTTGAGGCTAAAAGCCTAGAACTGAGAAGGCTCATGCACAGTGGGTGTTGCATTGGTCACAAAGGTTCAAAGGCAGGCACCATGATGGAAAACAAAGGACTGGACCATACAAGAACTGATTGAAAGAACTGGGGATTGTTTAGCCCAGAGAAGAGACAACATAAACGAGACACAATAGTCATCTTTAAGCATTTAAAGGCCTGAGAAGGATTAGCTGTGTTCTGCTAAGCCCCAGAGGGTAAAACTTGGAGTAGAGAGCCAGAATGTAGCATTTTTAGACTTGATGTCAAGAAATTATATTGGTCCAGAAAGGAATGGGTTGACTCAGGAGGCAGTGAGTTCCCCATCACTGAAGGTCTCCAAGAGAAGCCTTGATGGTGTATTTTAAAGTGTTGTGAAGTATCAAAATCATGTATGGAAACTGAGGAGTAAATATTCAAAAACAAACACAGGAAGAGGTTGTTGAGTGGCCCTGCCTAGGAACAGAGGGCCAATGATGGGCAACTACTTTGGGTGGGCTAAAGGATCAAAATGACTAAAAAAATCCATATTTCATAGGTTTGGACCACCAAAACTTATGGGGGTCAAACTGATTCAATCAATTTAGAGGCTTATTGAGGAAACTGAACTTTGTTTCTCATCTGGAGTGGTTAGAAAAATGTTCCATTCCCCAACTGTGGCTCCTTGTCAGTAGAAGCCATCATTCTCAAGGAAGAATATGATTGATTCCATACTATCCCATCTCCACTCTTGAAGACACCAATTGATCCAAATTCTCCTTTGTTCACCTCTTGGAATGATGTGTCTAATTCCCAGGACTCTATTCCTAGCTCTGGAGTCAAGAGCTGTATTCAAAACCTTTCTCTAGCTCTTAGTGCCCGTGGCCAAGTCACTCAACTTTCCTAGGCTCCTTTTCCTCATCTGTAAAATAAGGGAGTTGAACTAGATGGTTCCTGAAATTCCTTAGATCCAATATCTCCAAAGGGAGCTTGGTCTTCTCTACTTCTCTGGATGGAGTCTGGCTCCCTGATGCATTCCCCACTGACACCCATCATCTGGACACTGGATCCTTGGAGCTTCAGAGTTTGACCATGGGTGGAGGAAAAAGGTCCTCAGCACCATGCCCTGGAGTAAAACCTAGAGGGCAGCCGGAGGGTTAGAGCAGTGTGGGCAGTGGGCTATCTGAGAAACAGTCCAGAATCTTCAAGTATTGGCCCTGGATAGCTCAGCCTTGGTGACAACCAAGGAGCTGGAGGGGTCATCTCAGGCAAATGAGTTTCCAGGCATCTCTGAGTAGTCAAGGAGTAAAGGGAAGAGGCAAAAAGGCAGGAAGCAGCCCTGGGGAGAGTCAAGGCTAGGCCAGGTGTCTTCTGGGCTCCTGCCCTTTACTATTCATTGGACATTAGCTCTTCCTTCCCTGATAAAAAATAACCCAGGACTATGGGAGGAGGACAATGTCCTGAACTGGAGAATGGAGACCTTAGGAATGAAGGGAGCCTCTAGCTACTTTCTCCTTCTCTTGCTGCTCAAAGACCTTGTGGGCCTGTTCCAGGTCCTCAATCACAGTCAGTAGATGGGAAGCAACTGCAATAGTGGGGGATCTTTGCTGCTCAGGAACAGTAGATCCCTCTCCTGATGGAAGAGAAAAGAGAAAACTGGTGAAGAGACTGTGCCACCCCGTTTAGACCAAGTCAAGTATGTTATCAGGTCAGAGTCCCTGGTTTGCATTATGACTCTAATCCTTGCTACCCAACACTTTAGGCTAATCCTTTTATTCCTTTGGACCTCAGCTTCCTATTCTGTAAAATAAAGGAGTTGGAGAGAAGTCTAAAGCTCTAAGTCTGGTGAGCTCACCATCCAAACCAGTAAGAGAATTATAAAACAATTCCTTGAACCATGGAAAATATGGGGTTTCCTTTTTTGGGAGATGTACCTGCTAGACTATGCTAATACCAAACTCTGTTTGGATTTGGGGAGATGGGATGGGATTAGATGCTGACCACAAGTAAGTGAGAAAGGATCCTAAGACCATCTTGAGGGTAGTAGTAGAGAAAACTCTAGATTCATGATTGTGACTGCCAACTAGGGTCATAGAGCAGGTTGATAACAGAAGAGAGTTGAAACCATGGATTATTTGTTCCTGGGATAAACACTACCAGTGGGGCTCACCTAGAATGCAGTCACTGGATGGAAAAGGGGGGCGCATGTATTGGTGCTGCCATTGGGGATGGAGCAAAGCAGGGCAAGGAAGGAGCTGGGTCGAATGGGCCTTTAGTTACTCTTTGAATTTTCCACCCTAAGTCAAAGTTCTCAAGCTTCCAGGGGCTCTGGTTAGGAAGGCACCAGGGAAAACCCTACTATAAATGATGAAAATATGTCCATGGGGAGAGTAGAGAGGAGAAGGACTCTGACCATATGTTCTCACCTTCCTGGCCACTCTGTCCCTGGGTCACCTCCTGTTCCAATTTGATCTCTTCTTCCGATGCCTCAATATATTTCTTCCTGGGCAGAGCAAAAGAGACAGAAACAGAGACAGAGCCAAAGGCAGAGAGAGACAATCAGAGAGACATAGACAAGAGAAACTGAGACAGAGACAGTGAGAGTGACATAGAGACAGAGACAGAGAGTGAAAGAGAGACACAGAGAGAGAGTTGGAGAGTCAGAAGACCTGAGTTCAAGGTCTAATTCTAATGGGGGGGACACTAGGGAGGAGAGATTTGACTAGAGAGTGCTAAAAGTCCAATGCAGCAGAATCACATGAATTAATGAATTTTGAGCTAAAGGAGAATCTCAAGACCAGCTAGTTCAACCCCCCACCCCAGTTTTATAATGCTCTAAGGTTTCTTCCAGCTCTGACATTCCCTGTTCTAAGGTCCCTGCCAGCTCTGACATTCAAAGAGACCGTGTGGTATAATGGAAATAGTGAGTGCCTTGGAGTTAGGAAGAACAGAGTTTGAACTTTGTGTGAGCCTCAGTTTCCTCATCTCCAAAACTGGCATACTATCCTCAGTGCCCCACAGACTGTAGTGAGGATCAAGCAAAATAATATGTGTAAAATCTTTATAAATCTTGAAGTGTGTATATATTTATTTTTAACATATGTGTGTTGCATGTATAATAGTTTATACATATCAATGCACAACACTTGGTACATGGAAATGCTATATAAATGTTGGATATCATATAGGTATATAAGCATATATCAACTAGTATCATTATTAGTATCATTATTTAAATTTTATAAAGTCTTCTCTTATCTCTGAGTCCGTGACCCTGTGACAGTAGAAAGAATACTGAATTTGGAATCCAGAAGACCTGGACTCAAATCTTAGCTCTGCTAATTAGTACCTATGCAATCCTGGACAAGTCGCTTGGCCTCAGTTTCCTCAATTGTATAATGAGATGGCTAAGATGCCTTCTGGCTCCTGATGCCTGGTCACCATGCTGACCTCTGGTGGTCATAGTTTTTACTGCACTTCCCAATTCTCCCTTCACCCTCCTAACATCTTCCTCCCCTAAGACTCATGCAGACCCACCTGAGCTTGTCTCTCCCCAGAAGCAGCTGCCGGTACACCATCTGAGCCTCTGCATCAGGGTCCAAGGGGTCACTCCAGTCTCCAAGGGTCACAGCGGAGTGAGTGCGGCTACAGCCCTGGACTGCCGGAGAAGGGCAAGGGGGAACCAGATTGGCGAGGGACACCCAAATTCCACATCTTTACTGCTAGCCTCCAGCTCAGATCAACCTCCCAACTCATCTCTAGGCCCAAGTCCATGTGCCAGCCCAGCCGATGTCTTTAGTTCAGCCTGTGATCACCTGTGCGATCCTGCTGGAGACAGCAGGTCCAACGGCTGCCTCGGAAGATTCCTGGGTGGCATGAGGGCAGCATGCCCTCATTGCAGACACTGGCTTTACGAATGGCTGATAACCACTGGTTCAGTTCATTCACATTCTGATGAGGAACAAATGATGAGGGTTAGACAGAGGTCACAACAGTAGGAGTAGTGGCAGCAGCAGTAGAAGAAGAGGAGAGGGAGGAGGAAGAGGAAAAAGAAAAAGGAGGAGAGGGAGGAAGAGAAGGAGGAGGGAAAGGAAGATAAGGAAAAGGAGGAGGAGGAGAAGGAGGAGGAGAAGGAGGAGGAGGAGGAGAAGGAGGAGGAGGAGGAGAAGGAGGAGGAGGAGGAGGAGGAGGAGGAGGAGGAGGAGGAGAAGGAGGAGGAGAAGGAGGAGAAGGAGAAGGAGAAGAAGGAGAGGAGAAGGAGGAAGAGGAGGAGGAGGAGAAGGAGAAGGAGGAGGAGGAGGAGAAGGAGAAGAAGGAGAGGAGAAGGAGGAGGAGGAGGAGGAGGAGGAGAAGGAGAAGGAGGAGGAGGAGAAGAAGGAGAGGAGAAGGAGGAAGAGGAGGAGGAGGAGAAGGAGAAGGAGGAGGAGGAGAAGGAGAAGAAGGAGAGGAGAAGGAGGAGGAGGATGAGGAGGAGGAGAAGGAGGAGGAGGAGGAGGAGGAGGAGAAGAAGAAGAAGAAGATGATGATGATGATGATGATGATGATGATGAAGAAATCATCATGGTGGTGATAATGATAACATAGAGAATGAAGAGCTGGTCTTTGAATCCAGGAGACCTGGGTTAAAGTTGTGCCTTTCATACATCTTCCTGTGTGACTCTGGGCAAATCATTTAACTTTTCAGTCCTATATGCTCCTCTCAAAGATTATAAATTGCAGAGGAGTGGTGATCTGCCTTGATAAGGGTCTTTCCTCATGTATGGGGAGGGGAAAGAGAAGCTCAGAATACATGCTGCTATGGCCCCTGCCGAGATATAAGGGGCCAGGGTGCTTAGGTGAAGGAAGGGAAGGGAGATGAGCTATTCTCACCTTGCACTGAATGTAGAGGGTGTCCAGCTGCCCGTCCCTGGTCTTTGTGATAACCTGCATCATATGCGGCTGCTGGAAGGCATTCTCATCCACCCTCTCCACGGCACAGATCCTACACACCGGGATGGAGGTCCGCACCTGCCCCAGGCCAGCCCCCATATGCTGCTCACACCAAGCCGGAGGCAGGAAGGAAAGAAGGCTTCTCCCCCACCCACACACCCCTCCATATCTGACCCTTGCCCCAAGATGCCCCCACCAGCTGTAGCACCCAGGGTGAACCCAAGGAATCCCCTGAGCACCTCTGGGCTGGCTATGAGTAAGTGTGGACATCTGTGTTTGTGCGTGTACAAATGAATGTGCATGTCCTGGATGTGGGCACCACTTCCTGTGGGTCAATGTCACTCATTGTGTATGTATGAGCATGTATTAGTCTCTTGAACTGGTTTGACTTGAACTTAGAGAGAGGCATTGGATCATAGAGCTAGAGTTCTCATCACTAAGAATAACCAGATTTAAATCTTGTCTTCAATGTCTCCTTCCTGTGTGTCCAGCCATTTCACTTCTGTCTGCCTCAGTTCCCACATATGGAAAAATAAAGATTGCTAAAACCCATTGGAATAGCAGTCAAATAAACCAAAAATTTTACTTGTTTGAACCAGGAGAAACAGGTGCTATCCCACTCTCTTTCTGTGATCCTATCATGTTATTATTAGAATCATAGAAATTTATAACTGGAAGAGACCCTGCACATCATCTCATGTCATCCCTTCCTTTACAAGGTTTTTTTTTGCAAGGCAATGGGGTTAAGTAGCTTGCTCAAGGCCACACAGCTAGGTCATTATTAAGTGTCTGAGGCCGGATTTGCACTCAGGTCCTCCTGACTCCAGGGCCAGTGTTCTATCCACTGCGCCACCTAGCCGCCCCTCTTTTACAAGTTTTAATAACACCCCTTCCTCATTCCCTCAGTTGCCAATACCTCCCTCTCAAGTAAACAACAGCAACTACTACTACTATTACTATTGTTGCTGCTGCTGCTACTACTGCTACTACTACTACGGCTGCTGCTATTGCTGCTACTACTACTACTACCATTGCTACTGCTACTACTATTACTATTATTGCTATTGCTGCTACTACTACTACTACCATTGCTACTGCTACAGTCACTGCTGCCGCTACTACTACTGCTACTGCTGCTACTGCTACTATGACTGCTACTACTATTATTGCTATTACTACTACTAATTCACTGCTCTTAGTGAAAGGCAGGACTTGAACTCAAGTCTTCTGGATTCAAAGACCATATCTCTATTCATGAATAACTACTATCACCTCTATTACTACTGCTACAAATAATATTACCACTATTACTAATACAACCGTTAATATTACTATTATCACTACTATCATTACTATTACTACTAATATTAACAATGCCATCATCACTACCATTACTCTCACTTTTACTACCACTATTACTATTATTGTTACTACTAATGATAAAAATACAGAGCACTTAGATTCTACTTTAAGGTTTGCAAAGCTTTCCAAATGTGCCTCATTTGACCCCTATAGAGATCCTGTGTCATCACTGTCCCTCCTGTGCAGTTGAGAAAACTAAGACTGAATATAATAAAACTCCCTTTGTTCATGTATGTCTTGTCTGCCCAGATGGAATGTTGCCTCTTTCAGGGGAAATGCACAACTCAATCATGTCCTTGTATCTCCAACCCTAGAGATGTGTCTGGCACATAGGGATCAATTAATAAATGGTTGATTGATGAGGTTGATGAAATCACATTGACAGAATGATTGAAAGTTTGAATGCCACTTTTCTCATGGGAATGGCCTGGCGTGCACGTGTCTGTGTCCAACATCCATCACCCATCATAGGCTGATCACATAGGCTCAGGGATTTAGTTTTGGAAGGGAATGTCACAATTACTTAATCCAACCTCATAGGGGTTGGGGTGGGGCCAGGACCCCACTGTGCCCCTGTAAGTATTGGAGCAAGCTTCTGTGCTCAGCATCCAGAACTGGGGGCAGAGGGAATAGATGCAAGAGAAGACAAGAATGATGGGAAGAAAGCATTAAATGTACCCTTCCTCTCCCCTTCTCCTTTCTTTTCTCCTCTCTCCCTGCTCCCCTCTCCCTCTCTAGTCTACTCCTTCTTCCTCCTTGTCTTTTCCTCTTCCTCTGCCCTTCCCCTTCCCCCCCTTCCCCCTTCTCTTTTCTTTCCTCATCCTCACCCCCCACCCCTCTCCCTCCCATATTTCCTCCCTCTTCCCCCTCTCTCCCTCCTCAAGGCAAACCACTCAGAGCAGCCTTACCTGCCACTCAGGAGCTTTGGAATAGGAGAAGGTCTCACTGCTAAGGCAAAAATACCTCTTCTTGGAGGCAAAACGGGGGACAAGGGCCCCAGCCTCTGTCTTCCGAAGATGCAGGTAGCCTTCCTTGATGACTGCCGATGGGGGGAAAAGGAGCCGTGGCTGGGCCTCCAAGGCTGGGGGCAAGGAGTAGAGGAAAACCAAAGGGGCAATGAGACCACAGCCTGTCTAGACCCCAAGAGATCTAGTTTCCTAACTCCCATGGATCCGAGCTGCAAACTGAATCCTTTCTAGTCCTGTTTGAACAGCACACAGGTGCTGGGCTGGAATCTGGGACTTAGGAGGTGCCCTCATGGCTGGGAAGGGGGAGGCGGCTGCTCCCTCCCCCACATATACCCCAGTTAAACCCACATGCTCTATTGACAGTGGTGGAGTGAGTGAATGTTAAATGACTGAAAAAGATCCAAAGGTCTCCACTCACCTCATTCATTTGGCATTGACTAAGGCTTCTCGCTCTACTGATCCAAATATTGATGACCTCAAGGAAAATGGGATGGCAGAGGGAAAAGAACCCTGAACTAGGGGCTAGAAGGCCTGGGTTCTACTCTCCAATCTACCACTTAGGGGCTGTATATGATAAAACGAGACCCTTCAGTCTTCTGGGCCCCAAGCTTTCTCCACTATAAAATGAAATGGGTAGACTAGATGATCTCCAATAGCTCTCTCAATTCTGGTATTCTCTGTTCTAAGACCCCTCCAGTTCTGATATTCCCTCTTGTAAGTTCCTTCCAGTCCTGATATTCCCTGTTCTAAAGGTCCTCCCAGCTCTGATATTTCCTGTTCTAAGGTCCCAGACGCTCTGACATTCCCTCTTCTAAGACCCTTCCCAACTCTGACAGTCTCTGTTCTAAGCTTTCTCTCAGCTCTGACATCCCCAGTTCTAAGGCCCCTCCCAGTTCTGACATTCCCTGTTCTCAGACCTTTCTCAGATCTGACATTCTCTGTATCTATGATTCCATTGAATATACCTCAAAATAAGAAGTCCTGAAAGGGACAAAAAAATCCAAATATAGGCAGAATCCCTTAAACAACTGTTGATTTTGCCCTCTTGACACCTAAGAACTTTCTACCATTGCAGATCTTGACGCCCAGCTTGGAATCCTAAGAAATAGCCCAACACTCAGTGTTTGTGGGCAAGACTTATCTCCAAGTCCAGTTCCATCTACTCACTATTCTATGGTTCTTCCATATGATAACAAAATAAAAATAAAAGGGGGGAAGGGGAAAGAGAGAGAGGCAGAGGAGAAAAGGGAAAGAGAGAGGGAGAGGGAGGAGAGGGAGAGGAAAAGGTAGGGAGAAGGAGGAGGGAGGGGGAAGGAGAGAGCCCAGATTCAAGATGTATCCCAGGACAGAATGAAGAGAAGCTTCCCAGAAGATGGTCCCAGTCTGGTCAGCAGAACTCACCACCTTCAGCATCAATGTCTACCAACTTGTCCAAGAAATCCTTCAGCTGGGTGATGCTCTGGAGAAGGAAGGGATGGAGGGGAACCATCCATTCTTCCTTTCCCCGCCCCAGTTGTTGGCCCAAATTGCCAATGCTCTGTACAGCCTGGTAGGGAGTGAACCATGGAGCAGGACCTCAGTCATCATGAAAGTAGCTTCGTCTTGGCCCATTCCCCATGGCTTCCCCCAGAAGGGTCAGTTTAGAGCTGAAGAATTCTGGCAGGAGAAGGGGAGGCTGGGGTGGGGATGGGGGGGGTCATACTTTTCATCTCTAGTGACCCAAAAGAAATTTCAAAGTCCCACTCTCAGGTTATTGCTAATGTAACTAAATATAAAAGGGAGTAGGAAGCAGATGTCACTCTGGGTAAGATCTTGCCCTGGGGGCAAAACAGTAACCAGACCCTGAAAATTTCATCTTTAATTCCTTCTGCCCGCTCCTGGTTCCCTCAGCTCTGAAAGACCCTGCTCCAGACCTATCTCTCCCACCCCATTCTGAAACTTCACTGAGATTGTGATGTTAAGAATGGTCTAATCAACTGAGTCATACTAAGGCTGAGTGAATGACTAATGGGCACAAGATCTGTGCTATCTCCCAGAAGGATGTGGCACAGCGGGTGTGAGGTCTCCCCAATCTCACATCATCTATTCTCTGCGGAGGCTATCCCCCAACCCCAGCAGGCCCCTAGACACCTTGGCAAGGAGCAGCAGGGAACGACTGGTCTGAGGATCAGCATGATGGTCCCGGAGGTCAAAGAGTTTGGGGGTGAGAATAGCAGGAGCAAAAAATCGAAGGAAGAGGAAACCACTGATGGCCACATACTTCACATCCTGAAAACAAAGAGAACAGCCTCATGATATGAAGAAGGGGGTTGATGTTTTCTGTCATAACTAGGGAGCTCAGAACCTTCTCCCTTAGCTCCTGTCCTTCTTTTGAAAGATGAGGAAACTGAGGCAGTATGGTATAGTGAGGGGGGGAAGACTAGTTTAGCATTGAGAGGACCTGGCTGCCAGTGGAAACTTCACTGTCATCTTCATGACCTTGGAAAGTCAATTTATGAGAACTCCTTCCACTATGGAAAATCTCAACCAGTGGCTTAGTGGCTAAATCCTAGGTAACAGGCTCAAGTTTCAGAGAAACTCGCATAACAAAATAAGCAGAACCAGAACAATACACACAGTGGCTACTGCTGAAAGGCTTCAGAATGTTGATCCACACAGGGACAGTCGTAACTTCCAGAGGACTGAGAGGGATACGGTGCCCGGAAACTGGGGGCTATGGAATGAGACGTGCCTTTTCAGACATAGCTAATAAGTTGGTTCAGTCTGCTTAAATGTATGTATATCTCTATGACCCTGCATCTCTGTGATCAGTACTTCTGAAGGTGGCATGAAATATAGGGTGGGTCATCCAAGATCCTCTCTCTCTCTCTCTCTCTCTCTCTCTCTCTCTCTCTCTCTCTCTCTCTCTCTGTCTCTTTCTCTCTCTCTGTCTCTCTCTGTTTCTGTCTATCTCTGTCTCTGTCTGTCTGTCTGTCTCTGTCCTCTGTCTCTCTCTCATGCATGCATGTGCCTCTATCTCTCTGTCTCTGTCTCTGTCCATCTGTCTCTGTGACTGTCTCTGTGTCTCTCCCTCTGTCTCTATCCTCCCTCCCTCCTCCTCTTCCTCTTCCTCTCTCCAACTTTCCTCCCTCTCCATCCTTCATCTTTCCCTTCTCCTATCTCTCCCTTCTTCTTCCTCCTCCTCCTCCTCTCTCTCTCCCTCTGCTCATCTTCCTCTTTCTCCCTCTGCTCCTCTCTCTCTCTCTCTCTCTCTCTCTCTCTCTCTCTCCCCACACCTCCCCCAGTCCATTGTGGCTGTCATTCAGGCTGCCCCAGGGAGAGGCCTGAGTGGAGCCCCACCACCACCACTAACATTCCAGCCAGGATGCAGCTGGCATCTCGAGTCAGATTTCTCAGCAGCCCAAAATGCCAACTTCCCACTTCTCTGCCCACCCTACCCCACCCCTTCAGCTGGTTATATTTAGCCTTTGAGAAGAGAACCCAAGCTTTATTTGTTTGTGTGTCTCTGAGGTGCTGGTGGGTACGTAGGGGGTGGTATTGGGTTTTTTTTTAAGAGGTTGTATTTAAGTAGGAGACTAGAACAGAACTAGAAAAAAAAAAGATAGAAGCCCCAGAGCAAGCTTTAGGCAGATAGAAGGAACGACTTTCTAACAAATGAAGTTAATCCCAGTGGGCAGTGGACTGCCTCAGGAGGGGAGGCTGGGGGGCCACTTGCGGAGGGTGCTCCAGGGGCCATTTTTGTTCAAGACTTGGTTGACTTCATTGGTTTCTGGGGTTCTGATCAATTCTTGAAGCTCTGTGCTAGACCAGAATTCTATTTCTGCTTGAGCCAGCGTCCCTGAGGCACTTTGTTTTCATCTGGAAAGTGGTCCTTCCAGAACAATTGACGGGTGCCCCTGTCCCATTTGGTGTGCTGGCTCCCTGGGAACCTCCCTCAGGGAGACACTGGGAGAGGACACCAGGAGAGAGACCTCCCATCCCATCCTGCTTCCCCAGGCATCTTCAGGCTGCTCTTGGTGAGATCCCAGCTCCCCGCTGCTTCCTCCATGCCTCCCACTCACCTCCATTGTTCCAAGCTAACTTTAGGCTCTGCCAGTGTCTCATTGACTCGATCCCCTGGGGAGAGTTGGGGGAAGGGAGGGCCAAGTCATAAGGAGAAGAGTGATTTGGTAAGAGGCTCATACCACCCTGTACTGCTGGGTTCAGATACCACCTATGAAACAACCAACATGATCTTTGGCAAATCACCTAACCTCCCTGGGCCTCAGTTTCTCCATCTGGAAAATGGGGAGAAAACAGCATCCGTCTCACAAAGTCATGAGGATCAAAGGAAATAACCTAGGCGAAGCCCTCTGAAAACCTTAAAGTTGACTATAAAAGCTAGTGGTTTTTATTTTTTTGTCATTTTTAAGTCTTAAAAGTCTCACTATCTCATTGGAACCTCATTATCCCCATTTCACAGATAAAGAAACTGAGACTGGAAGCAGGTAAATAACTGGTCTAGCACCACAAGTAGCTGGATGTCTAGCAAGTGGATGAGATAACATTTGCACTCAGGTCTTCAGACTGAATCCAATTCTCTATCCACCACAGCACCTCACTACCTAAATTAGTTTTATGCGTTCGTATAGTCACACATCTCAATCAGGAAGTGACCTGGGGTTTTCGAGAATAGTGTTCTGGGTTCTTGGGTTCTCCCTAGGGAGAGACCCGAGAACTCATGCAAGGGGCCAGAGACTCAGGGAGCTCCACTGGAAATATAAGAAAACAATCAATCAATGACATTTCTTAAGTATCTACTGTTTACAAAGCACATCATCTGCTTGGTTGGAACTGGAAGAACCCAGGGTTCTAGTTGGTGTGATCCCATTAGTTCCCAACATGACCTTGTCTGAGAATCCTAGCTTCCAAAAGAATTCCAAGTATGGAAGGGAAGAAAGTCCAAGATCCCTGACCCTATTGGGGAGGGAGAAGAGAAAATAATTTCTCCAAGTCTCAGTTTCTCCATCTTTACTCATTGAGAGACTCTATAGGATGGGGGAAAGAACAGAGGCTGAGAGACAAGACAGCTGGGTTCTAGGTCTGGTTCTGTTGAACAAGCCAATGTTACAACTTCTGGGATGTTGTTTTCTCCTTGTTAAAAAATGAGTTGGTTAAATAAAATCTCTAAGGTTCCTGACATTCCCTGTTTTAAGACCCCCTCCCGGTTCTGATATCTCCCATTCCAAACCTCCTCCAAGTTCTGACATGCTCTGTTCTAAGGTTTCTCCCAACTCTGACATCCCCTGTTCCAAACCTCCCAGTTCTAACAGTTCCTATTCTAAGATCCTTCCAACTCTACTTTTTCTGTTCATCCCCTGTTCTAAGGTTCCTCCCAACTCTGACATTCTCTGTCCTAAGGCCTTAATCGTCTATGCTTCCTGGGACTCGGTTTTTTCTGTCAAAAAAGTGAAGCTATCACCTTCTGACTTAGGTACCTCATTGACTTGCATATGACTGGGTAGTGAAAAGAAGTTTCTACAGGCACTTGCCAGCTGTATTCATGTGAAGTGGTGTCCCTGTTGTGTCTGCCTCCCCTTGCCCCCTTGCTCCCACAAGCCCCTTCCCTCTTCCCCTGTCCTCACCCACCCTCCCCACCTCTTCCAACCTCATGTTCAGTCTCAGGGAAGCGCTCCTCCACCCTCTGGTGTAGCTGTCTGAATGCCACTCTCATGGCCGGAGGACACTTGTCCACTGAGCCCGTGATGGCCTCCAGGATCTCTCCCAGGTAGCCCGTCAGCAGCCCCAGGCTGTTTTCCCTCACATGCTCCTCTGACAGGGTGCCCTTGAAGGAGATTCTCCTAGAGAAACAGAACCCAAGCCAGGCAGAGGGGAGTCAGCCATCCCTGCAGGTTGACTCAGTTCCCCTTCAGCTTCTGCCCTGGGCAATGAGGCTTAGCTGAATTCCAACCCATCCCACAAGGTCTCATCATAGGTATCTAGGAGAATAGAGGAGTAATGAGGGGAGGGAGCATCACATGGAGCTAAGAAGATCTGAGTTCAAATATTGGCTCAGCTCCTTTATGCCTGTGTGACTCAGAGCAAAGCCCTTCCCCCCTCTGGGCCTCAGTTTCCTCATCTGTCTTCATCAATCCCCATGAGAGGACTGAGTCTCTGGTTCTGACATTGTATTCTAAACTTGCTCCCAGCTCTAGAACTCATCTGTTCTAAGGCTTCTCCAAGCTCTACATTCCAAGAGTCCTCCTAGCTCAGATAGTCTGTGTTCTATGATCCTGTCCATTTAAGATTCTAAGTTCCCTTCCAGCGCTGTCCTGTGAAATGATGATAATACGGTCCTGCCCTCAAGGAGCTTACAATCTAGTAGTGGAGACAGCTTATTTGGATGAACTCAGATAAGTCACATTATCCCTCCTCTGAGCCTCATCTTCCCCAGTTGTTAAAAGAGCAAACTGAACTAGATTCAGGTCAGCTAGGTGGGACAGTGGATAGAGCACTGGCCCTGGAGTCAAGAGGACCTGAGTTCAAATCCAACCTCAGACACTTAATAATTGCCTAGTTGTGTGACCTTGGGCAAGTCATTTAACCCCATTGCCTTAAATAAACAATTTTTTTAAAAAACTGGACTAGATTCTCTCTCTCCTCTGGCTTTAACATCCTCTCCCCTAAGGTTCTCTCTAGCACCTCCATTTTAGTTCCTAGGGGTCCTTCCTTTCACAGTTGGCAGCTTCAAATTGTGGAGAATAAGATAGAGGTGAGATACAGAAAAACTCCCCCCAGTCCAGGGTTCCTAGATTGACCTGAGTTCCATCTCTAGGCTATGCCCTTACCCCCTGGGTTAGTGGGCTTGACATCCTTCCCCAGAGCCCAGGCAGAGTTTGACAGGAGTCAGAAAAAGGCCTAACTTGGTAGAAGCTTAGATGGGCTCTGTGGCTTCATGGGGAGACATCCTTATCCAGTTTGAGATGATAAACATATCATGGGCCATCAGATAATACCTGGCCACATGGATCACTGAGGGAGGAGCAGGCCTCCCTGATGCTTTAAATGAATAAGAAAACATGTCCTGCAAAGGGAATGGCAATGGGAGGGCTCTAGATCTGGGCATTTCCTGGGGTCCTTCTTCCCCAGCTGATTCTAACCTCAGCTGCATGGAGGGGGAAATGTGTCCTCTCCGAATCTAAAACACAAAGCTACACCTGTATTTAGTCAACCAAGGTAGTTAACTTGGGAAAGTGACAGAAATACATTCCCTGCATATTATAAATTCAGGGGAGTGGAGCAGCAAGGTGGTAAAGAGGTTAGAGCACCGGTACTGGAGGTAGGAGGACTTGAGTTCAAATTCAACCCCAGATCCTTGATACTTGCCAGCTGTGTGAATCTCGGCAAGTGACCTAATCCCAATTGCCTCAAATCAAACAATTAATTAATTAATTAATGGGGGGGGGATATCTGAATTAAAGTCCCTCCTCCATGTCCCCTCTCCATAGCAACTACCATAGAAAAGATCATCCATTAGTCACAAATAGGTTAGAAATCAGATTCTTCTTTATGAAGTGCTTGTGAAAAATGTTACCTCTCCTATTAGTCCATAAAGTGGGTTCAGTTTAACAAATTGAACAAATTTCCCAGGCCCTGGAAGGAGATGCCCTGACCTCTGGAGGACTCTCAGCCAATGGGAGGAAAGACCCCACCCTCTTCAGCATCCCCTGAGACCAGTTGCTTAGCAACCAGCTCTGATGCCATTGGAGAAATTTGAAAGAGAACGGATGAAAGGGGGTCTTGGTCTAGGTGAGGTGGGTGGAAAAGGGTCCTTCTTTCTAGAAGCTTGAAGTGTTGGCTCTGGAGAGACCTCCAAGGATGGAAAATGCCCTCTGTATGGGAATTCTCAGCCTTATTGGCCAACCCTGAGCTGCCCCCATCTATGAACCCTGCCTCATATATTGACTGCTAACTCCTATATTTTGGTCCACAGTATTTATTTATAGGTCTTGAAACAGGGTGTCACACTCCTCTGCTTCCACCACCTTCATTTACATTCCCCTGAAGGTGAAACACTCTCTCTCTCTCTCTCTCTCTCTCCCTCTCTCTCTCTCTCTCCCTCTCTCTCCCTCTCTCTCTCTCTCTCTCTCTCTCTCTCTCTCTCTCTCTCTCTCTCTCTCCCTCTCTCTCTCTCTCTCTCTCTCTCTCTCTCTCTCTCTCTCTCTCTCTCACACACACACACACACACACACACACACACACACTCCTGACTGCCTGTGTGATGACTTCTGTAACTTACCTGTGTAAACATCATGCCTGACATTTGCCTGTGAGGAAATCACTTAATCTCTCTCAATGGTCTCTGAGATTCTTTGCAGCTCTGGACTGAGGAGTCTTCGGCCATGTCCACTCCTTCCTGCCTTCACTACCCCTCTCTCTCCTCCAGGTCCCCTTCTCTCCCTTCCCACGGCCACTATCCCAAGTCAGACCTTCATCATCTCTGTCCTAGACTTCTACAACAACCTCCTCAATGGCATGCCTTCCTCCAATCCACCCCCACTCAACCATCAAGTGAATATTCCTCAAGTCTACATCCGATCATGTCACTCCTCTTCTCAATGAGCTTCAATGGCTCCTAATTATGTCCAGGATCAAACATAAAAGTCTTTGACTTCTAAAGTGCTTCCTGACTTGGCTTCTTCTCACCTTCCCAGGCTTCTTACACTTCCTCCCCACCACCTACTCCGGTCCAATGACATTACTGTTTCTCAAGCTCCATACTCCATCAGTCCCATAGCTACAATGTTCTCCTCCCCTCCACCCTTAGTACCTCTGGCTTCCTTCAAGACTCAGCTCAAACCCTGCCTTCCATGAGTCTTTTCATGTTCCCCACCTGAGCCCAGTGCATTCACTCTTCCATTTGTACTGATTGCATTTTGCAAGAATATAATTATTTGCATGTTCTCTCCCCATTAGAAGGAAAACTCCTTGAGAGCAGAGACCATAGTTTTTACCTTTCTTTCTATCCTCAAGTACTTAGCATAATACTCGGGACATATTTCTATGCTTAGTAATGGACTGACTGGCCTCCCATCACCCCCCTTCCCCCAACCTCTGTTCCATTCTCTCTGGTTCCTCAAAGGTAATTCTCCATTTTAGGAAAGAATCCCTCAAGTTCTTCATACCCATCATCCTTCTCTGTGTTTCTCAGAGTCGGTTCTCCTTGAGGGCCTCCCCTCCTTTTTGTCCCAGCCCTTCTGGTGCTCTCTGGCCCTCTTTTCTGGTGATTCAGCAATCTCCCAGGAACTGTGCCCTGGCCCTTCACCTATCCCTTCCTGGCCCACCCTCCCTCACTAGGCTGCATCTCAGTTTAGTTAAAGAACTTTTTCCCCTTGCCTGGTTCTCAAGTCAACTCACTTTCAGATAAGTTTGAAGCAACATCACTATTTCCACCCCAACCCCTCAGTCTCATGAGCTTTACAAGCTTAGGTAGAAAGCCTTGGACTGTTTTTTCCATCTGGAAGATGACAAGCCACACAGATATAGGCCAGGGACAAATCCATCCCAGCCACCAAAACAATGAGAACTGAAGAAACTTTATACTTATAGATATTTATACTTTATGCTATCTACTTAATACATGAAGAATAATGGAAAGGTTTCTAAGTTTTGGAGTCCAGAAGAGCTGAATTTCTCAGAGATTTGGGCTCATGGACCACAGTAGAACCATTGATTTTAGAATTAGAAAGGTCCTTGGTCATTGAGCCTAGCCCCCTCATTTTACAGGGGCAATCAGAAGTTAAGTGAGCTGCCCAAAGTCACACAGCTAGTAAGTGTCTGAAGAGGGATTTGAATCCAGCCCTTCCTGACTCTGGGCTCTATACTAACTGCGTGGCCCTGATTAAGTCATCTGATATCTCTGGATCCTAGTTAGCTCATCTGTAAAATGAGTGGGGTAGACTTGGTAGTCTTTTCATCTATGACCACATGAACCTGTGGCCAATGACAAAAGTTCTCAGACCACTGGTTCTGGAATGGGCTTCCCTCCAAAAACCTTTCCTCAGAATTTGAGGAGAGATCACATCCAGGGGCAGCTAGGTAGTGCAATGGATAGAGCACCAGCCTTGGAGTCAGAAGGACCTGAGTTCAAATTTTATCTCAGACACTTAATAATTCCCTAACTATGTGACCTTGGGCAAGTCATTTGATCCCATTGCCTAGTCAAAAAACAAAACAAACAAAAAAAAAAAAGAGATCACATCCAGGATTCAACCTAGGTTAAAGTAGAGGAACTAAGCAGAGAAGTCTAGACCAAGGTCTGAGATTTCTGGAATGTTTTCCCAGACAGAGGGCATTCTCCACCCTTGGAGTTCTCCTCAGAACCTACACTCCAAGTTTACAAAAAAAGTGAACCCTCTACTTAAACATCTATCTCTTTTCCTTCTGCCTCTTCTTCCTCATCTGTGAGACTCTCCAATCCCAATAGGTCGGGTCAATTCCCCTACTCACCTGATGCGGGTCAGCTCTATCTTACATGGGTCCAGCTCAATGTACTTCTTCTCTTCAAAGATGCGATTGACACAAGGCTTGAGGACCTCATGGAGATAAGGTGTGCCCACCAACTATGGAAACGAACAGGTAGGAAGCAGAGCAGGGCAGGGAAAGAGGGTATGACCCAGAGAGAAAGTGAACCAGAATTATGGAATGGGGCCTAAGAAAACAGTTTGAGACCTGGGAAGGATCTGGGAGCCCATCTACTCTAACCCCCTCATTTTCTAGAGTAAACCAGAATGGTTACGTGGTCATAGATTTAGAGCTGTAAGGGACCTCAGAGTACATTATAGTTGAACTCATTTATTTTACAGTTGAAGGACATGAGGCACAAGAAAGTTACCCAAGAACACACAGGCAGTAAGGAACCCAAGTTCCCTGACTCTATGATAGAACAGCCTGAGGGGAGCAATGTGAAAGACAGGATATCCTGCTCCCCTAAGGACTGAAAAAAAATTTCTCTGCTATCTCTCCTGCTTCTATTCAAGTTAGAGAAATTCTATCCTAAGATGAGCTTCAGTCTGCCTTCTTAGGGCTAGAATTTTGGAGCAGGGGCAACACCAGGAGGCCTTATATCCTCAGAGAATACTCACCTTCATAAACTGCTCCATGGACTTGGAGGCCAGGGAATTGGAACGAAAGAGGGTATTGGGATCCGCTGGAAGAAAAGGAATATGGCCCCTGGAGCACAGGATAGGGCTGTGCATAGAGATCTTTGTACTCTGAGTTCTCCCCTTGCCTCAGGATGGTGTCTGGGGCTTCCTCAATAGGATGCCCTAGACAGTCAATAGAATAGTATCTGAAGAGAAGAAATCTTCAGAAAAGATGCATGGGACCAAGTTACTTTGCTCATCCATAACATCTTTTGGAACAGACCAACAGTAAGGAAGGAGGAAGCATAACAGAGTGGGGAAAGCACTAGGGTTTGGAGTCAGAGGACAAGTCATCAACAACCAGCTTCACCACCCAGTACCTGTGTGACTGTGACCAAGGTCTTACCCTTCTCTGGGCCACAATTTCCTCATCTGTAAAATGAAAGGGATGAACTAGGTGATATTAAAAGTTCCTTCCAGTTTTAAGAGATGTCTTCCAGCCCCAAGTCTTCCCCTTTTCCAATCTCTCTCTATATATTTCAACATGACATTCCTAAAGCATAGGTTCGCATAGGTTCAACCATGTCACTCTTCTACTCAAAAGCTACTATTTCTAGGTCCAGATATAAACTCTTCTGATTGCCCTAACCTGGTCCCCATCTACCTTTCCAATTTTATGACATATTGTTCATTTTGTGCTCTTAACCAAACTAATCTTTACTGTCCCTTATGTACCACCCACCATCTTCCAGCTCCATCTTTTTGCATTGGCTGCATATGTTTACAACACTACTTCCTTCTTCATCTTTTCTTCTTGGAATCACTAGCTTTCTTTCAAGACTCAGTTCTAGAAGTACCACCTTCAATAAGACCTTTGCTAATCCCCCCCCAAAGCTGCTGATGCCAATCCTCCCCCAAATCATTTGTAACTACTTTGTCTATCCCACAAATGAAAATGGTACCTCCCTCAAGCTCCTTGAGGTCAAGGCCTTCTTTCCTTCACACTTTATATCTCTTTTGTATTTGCCTACAAATAAACATGTTGTCTCTCTCAAGGGAATGCAAGTTCATCAAGGTCAGGATCTATTTCATTTCTCCATCTGTATCTGATAATATATATATATAGAGATATATATATATATATATATATATATATATCCACAAATGAACATTTTGTCTCCCTCAATGACTTATAAACTCCTTGAGGGCAGGTCTTGTTTCACTTACCTCTTCATATCTAGTTTGCTTTTGTCTTTCATTCTCAAAGATAACCATGATGTCAAGGGAATGATGCCATGACATGTTCGTGAATTTGATGTGAGTGAGGGTGGGGGGGGCTGTGCTAAGTCAACAGCCTCATTTTCTCCTCCAGAGCTATCCAGGTCCAGTGGCCAAATTTGAATCAGAACAACCGGAATGGCCCTGGATGTGAGGCAATAAGAGTTAAGTGACTTGTCCAAGGTCACACAGCTAGTGAATGTCAAGTGTCTGAGGTTGGATTCAAGTATCTGAGGTTAGATTCAAACTCCAGTTCTCCTGACTTCAAGACCAGTGCTCTATTGCATCACTTAGTTGGATCAGGTCAGGGGAATCTCTTTTGTATATATCCTCAAATGAACATGTTGTCTCTCCCAATGGACCTATAAGCTCTTAGAGGACAAGGTCTGTTTTATTTCATATTTTATATCTCTTTTATAGGCCTCAAGGAGGCCAGATTTGAACTCAGGTCCTCCTGACTTCAATCTTTGCATTCGCTGCACATGTCTATGATACTACTTCCTTCCTCATCTGTTCTTCTTGGAATCACAAGTTTTCCTTCAAGACTCAGTTCCAGAAGTACCACCTTCATAAGACCTTTGCTAACCCCCCCCCAAAGCTGCTAATGCCAATCCTCCCCCCAATCATTTATATCTACTTTGTCTATCCCACAAATGAAAATGGTACCTCCCTCAAGCTCCTTGAGGTCAAGGCCTTCTTTCCTTCACACTTTATATCTCTTTTGTATTTACCTACAAATAAACATGTTGTCTCTCTCAATGGAATGTAAGCTCATCAAGGGTAGGATCTATTTCATTTCTCCATCTGTCTGTCTTATATATACCCACAAATGAGCATCTTATCTCCCTCAATGACTTATAAGCTCCTTGAGGGCAGGTCTTGTTTCACTTACCTCTTCATATCTATCATGCTTTTGTCTTTTATTCTCAAAGATGACCATGATGTCAAGGGAGTGATGATGGTGCTCTATCCACTGTGCCACCTGGTTGCCTCAGTGTATTTTAAATGTATTAAACTTAGCAGAGTGCCTGGCCTATAATAGAGGCACATAATAGGAGCTTAATAAATGTTTGACTATTGACTATTAAGGCTTAAAACTACACTTAGACTTTTGGGATGGCCAGATATGCAATCAGAGTTTCTCCACAATGCAGCCAACTGCCAGCTGGACAGCTCCCCATAGTTGTCCCACGGACATCTCAAACTCCGCATCCCAAAGAGAATTCATCATCATCTCCCCTTTCTGTTTTCTGCTTCTAATCCCATCCTACAAGCCCTACTTGAAATTTCTATAGTTCTGTTAAGATAAAATTTCATTTTCTCTGGAGATAACAGGTTTACAACTTCGGGGTCCTCCATGACCCTTGATTTTTTTCACCCCTTCTATCCAAGCATTTGTCAAGTCTTAGTTCTACTTCCACATTTGTCAAATCTGCCTCTTTCTCAATCTTCATGAAGGCACTGCCTAATGTAGATCCTTATAACTTCTTTCTGGATTATTGAAAAAGCTCCTAATATGTTTTTCTTTTTTTCCAATCCATCCTTTTCACAACTCCCAAACTAATATCCCTAAAACACAAGTCTGACCATGTTGCCTCCTTATTCAAAAGACTTCATGGGCTCCTATTAACTCTAAGATAAAGTTCACATGTCTCCTCTTGGCACTAAAATAAGCCTTCAAAAGTCTGACTCCTCTGTAGATCTCCAAGCTGATTTCATATTACTCCTTTTTCCTATACTTTGTGTTCCAGTCAAATGAACCTCCAGTCATCCTTTGACCTCTACATTCCACCTTCTGACTCCATGCCCTTGCATTAGTTATTTTTTATGTCTGACAGGCTCTTCCTCCTCATTCCCATCTCCTGAGATCCCTACCTTCCTTCTGGATTCAGCTCAGCTGTCACCTGATTGCACATTTTCCTGAACCCTCTCATCCCAGTTAAAAGTATTCCTTCTTACTTCAAATTGTCCAGTTTTTACTTTTGTGTAAAAATGGAACAATGCATAGGGTACTGGACCTGGGTTCAAATCTGAACTCAAGAAATTACTTGCTGTGTGACTCTGAATAAGTAACTTAACCTCTGCTTGCCTCAGTTTCCTTAACTGTAAAATGATGAGGTTGGACTCAATGATCTCCTTTCTCACATTAAATCTATAAGCCTATTTTATACCCCTCCAGAGAATGTGTGTTCCTTGAGATTAGAAACAGCTTCATTCTTGTATCACCACTATAGATACCGTATCTTCAATGTCTAGCCCAGGACCAAGTATGCTTTGTTTTTTAACTGGATCTCTTATCTCCTTGGTACTTTGGAACTTTCAAAGGGAAGAATCCCTTCTACCAATGTAGGTCAGCACCTTCTCTGCAACTTGTAATCACATAGAGCTGTCTGGGGCACTGAAAGACGAAGCTCCCTACCCAGAATCACAGCTCTCTGGCTACTATGAGATGATAACTAGCATCTAATAGGAGTTTTAAAAGCATCTGTGCAATTGGATCAAGGGAATCTCTTGCTACCTTCCTGCTTATTTATCCTAGGTAACAAAGCAGTAATTTATTCAGTCTGTGTCTTGTTTTTACAGAGTTATTACATATTATCTCCAACATTAGATTGTAAACTCCTTGAGGGCAAGAATTGTCTTTGACTTTTCTCTGTGTCAACAGTGCTTACAATGTACGGGCAAATAGTAGGCATATAATAAATACTCATTGACTGGATAATTAGCCATTTCTGTTCTGTCTTTTTATTATTTTTATATTTTATTATTTATTTTTATTTATTATTATTTAGGGATATGTTTTATTTATTTATTATTCATTTGTTATTATTTAATATTATATATTATATATTGTGGATATAACAGAAGCAAGGAAAAAACTCAGTCCTCCATTATCATCATCACATCACATCCCCCTGGAATGGAATCTCTCTCTTTTGGCAGTTTCTTCTTTTCCCTAGTATGGCTAAGCTAGATAGATGAATAGAAATAGATAGACAGACAGACAGACACATGGACAGACACACAGATAGATAGATAGATAGATAGATAGATAGATAGATAGATAGATAGATAGATAGATAGATGGGTTTATGGATAGACAGACAGACAGACAGACAGACAGACAGCTAAAAACCATCATCTGTCAGAATACTAACAGAATTCTAAACAGGAATAGATACCCATAGATTATCCAGTCCAAACTTTCCTTTTACCCATGAGATTATTGTGGCCCAGGGAACTTATTTACCAAAGGTCCACACAGTGAGTGCATAGCTAAGTACCCTTTGTACTTTGAGCACCAAATTCAGATCCTCTGACTCAAAGCCCATTATCCCTCCCATTATACCAGGGCTACCCATAAGGGGCATCCCTATCAATGATGGGTAGGCAGGCAATCACTCCCTTGGATGTTTTCAGGAATGGAGGGATTGTCACCTACAAGCTAGTTGTCAATGCAGATTGGCTTTCTGGGAAGTGATTAGTCCTATGTATGAGAAATGGGTTGGAAGGGTCACTCACTGGTCCGAGACACTTCCTGAAGATTGAGGTAGTCCAGAAGGGGCACAGCCAGACCTCGACCCAGGAATATTTTCACCAGTTGGGTTGCAATGTCCTGCCGACTCTCCCCAGAGCTCACTTCATCCAGCATGGCCAAAGGGGTCACAGTGCCATCCTAAAAACATATATCATGAGGAAGAAAAGGGTAATTCCACAGATTTTCCTTGAATCTCCAATCCCCAAGGGTACTGTTACAAAAGCCCAATCACCCATGCTCTGTGGAATGGGAATGTGGTCTTCCCAAATGGTTAAAGTGGGTAAAAACTGAAGATGGAAAGCTGAATGAGACAGAAAAGAAAACAACTTATTCATTATCTCCATCATCACTAACATTTATTCAGCATTAAGGTTTTAAAAAGTAATATCTCTTTGGTACTTTGACAAACTTGTGAGATGGTACTTTATGGAGTTTTGTGATTTTAATGGTTTAGGGAATTCCAGATGAGGAAATTCCTTCTACCAGTGCTGATATTACAAAGCTGGCTAGGGCATTGACAAGTCAATGACTTGCCCGGCTTCACAATGAGGACTCTTTCTTCCCTTGCAGGTTATCTCTCTGTCCATTCTGCCTTTCAATACAGCTACTATAGGTCTTATTTATCTCCATTTTCCAAATATGGAAACTGAGACTCCAGGAGGTTAAATAACTTGCCCAGTGTCACATGGCTTGTAAGCATCAGAAATGAGATTTGAACTCAGGACTTCCATGCTCCAAGATCAGATCTCTATTCATTATCCTAGAAAGTCTAGGCAATCCTCCAGGTGCAATTTGCTTAACTCCCCAAGGAGAAATCAACACCTGACCCTGGGAGAGAAACCTACCTGGGCTGGGGACAGAACAGATTCCACCAGCAGTTCAATCAAGGGTTTATAATACACAGAAGGTAAGATGCGTTCCTCAGCCAGGCGCACCTTGAGCCTCAGGGCTCCCAGTTTACCCCTGGAAAGAAGCACCAATATGTGTAAACTGGTGTGGACACACACATCCACCAGTATGAGGATGTCTTCACACTGAGAGGCAAGTTGGAAGTGGGAGAGGAGAGCACAGGTCAATCTCAATCACAACTTTTCTGGCAAAGAATGGGGAGTTCGCCAGTGGAAAGGGCATTCTTGTTGCCCAACTGCCTAAAAATCTCTTGTTCAAATACCATGGAATGAAAAATCATAGATTTAGGATAAGATGAGTCTTCAGAGACTATCCTATCCCCTCATTTTATGGAAGGAGACACTGAGTCTCCTAGAAGGCAAGTGACTTGCCCAAAGTTATACAGCACAAATGCAAGTTGAAGTACAAATGCTTCAGAGACTATATTTTGGTGCTTTTCTGCTACACACACACACACACACACACACACACACACACACACACACACACACACGTAGACATGCCTGTGCCCATTCTCCTAGGTAGTACAATCTCAACAGACTCCATAATGCCAAAAGGATGAGACACCAGTCATGGAATGTTTTGACCAAAGACACGGGTTTGAATCTAAATTCCTTGCTGGTCCCTGGGATGAGAAGGAAGATTAAGGAAAGGGTTCCAAAGCCTCTACTAGAGCCTTGGATGGTTCTTAATGTATCAGGGTAAGGGGGGAGGGAATCTTAGTGTATAGTGGGTGTTCTTAATGTTTGGGAGGATAGGAATTTCACATCCCTCTCCTGTAAGTTCCAAAACATTGGTCATCCCACCCCATTCAGGTCAAGGGCCCTTCTTTCTCAAGCCTTCATTTACCCAGCATCCTCTTCAGCACTGGCAAAGGGTAGCAGACGGAACCAGCCACAGGGGGGGCACTGGAGCAGGACATCAGGAGGAAACTCCACCTGGGATTAAATACCAACTCTACTGTTTTCCACTTAAAGCAGGGGGAGTTCTGGGGCAGTCTTAGGACACAGGATGTCATGATACAGTAGAATAAAGATTGCACCTGCAGTCAAGGGATCTGGGTTCAAAACCTACTTCTAATCCTCACTACTGCCTACATTACCCTGGACAAATCACTCTGTGTCTGCCTGCCTGCATCTGTTTCTTCAACTGGATAAAGGAGAGAGGGTGCAGTTTGCAAAAGAACAAAATATTTGTAACTGCTCTTTTTTTGTAGGGACAACAAACTGGAAATTAAGGGGATGCCCATTCATTAGGAAATGACTGAACAGATTATGGAATATAATAATAAAATGAATATTGTTAAATTATTTAAATGATTGATAATAAAGTATATATCATTACTATATTTTATTAATGATCCTATCGTAATAATAGCACCTCAAGATTTGTAGTAATATATCTATGTTACCTCTCATGATGCTAAAAGAAATGATGAAGGGACAGTTTCAGACTCGATGACTTCTAAGATCACTTTCAGATCCAAACTGGTGGTCCTATGCCCTATGACTTCTACCACCCTGCCTAGAGTTTTAGAGGAATATTTAAGGCTGAAAGAGATAAATGACTTCCCTATGCCCACACAGCTATTAAACAGTAGCAGAATAGAATTTAGCATTCAATCTACCACCCTATGCTGTTTTCTTCTCTAACCTCCTAATTAAGACAATACTATAAAACTCGTCTTGCAAATCCTGTTTCCCCATCTCCACCTACCCTCTTATTCTTGATACAATTACAAAAGACACTCACCTCCCTCTCTCCAGGTCTCCCAGGTCTACTGTCCCCAGCCTCTGCCTGTAACCCTTCTGGGATCATGGGGCATCTCCTGGGGTTGGGGGAGGGGGACTCGGCTGAGTTCTTGATTATGGGAGTTGACTCACCATTCCCAGGAAATCATTCTTGCCCACCATGTCCCAGTCCCATACTTCCACTCGGAGCGGCGGACCCTCTTCACCGTGAAGCTCTAGCACTTCATCCCAGTGGGGAAACCGTGTTTTCTTGATGGTCTACGAGGAGAGCATCAAGGGCAGCTGAGAGAGAGGGCCCTGCCCATCTGAGAGCTGCTTACCTGGATTCCCTTGCATCCTTCCCAATAACAGATAGCCCGGATCCTAGCATTATTCCCATTCTAACACATCTCCCCCACACATAGGCAGCACCAAGTCTGAAAGGAAAGGTGCTTCTGTACACCAATAGGATTGGATCCCCAGGGAATCGCCATCATCCATATATAATGCTTTGAGCTTTGCAAAGCATTTTACTTAAGTGATCTCATAACAACTCTGTGAATCAGTTATCCTCACTGCCATTGGACAGAAACTAAAGCTAACAGATGGGAAGTGATTTGCCTAAAGTCACTTAATTAACTAGCATCCAAGGTAGGATTTGAACTCGAGCTTTCCTGACTCCAAGGCTAGTGTTCTAACCACTGTGCAACCTAGCTGTCAATAATAGAAAAAAAATGAAGAAAAGGGAATAAGTGTGAATGAGAGATAGCATCTCAGCTTACATTCCAGACATTGCATTTGGATTTAGTGGACCTGCCTCTTGAACATTCAGATCCATTCCCTGGGATGATTCCAGACCACTAAATCCAAAAGATTATCCAATTTCATTGTTCCTGACTCAGGTTCCCCCCATCATCAACAATCCCATACTAATTGTTTAGATACACAGACAATTTCTTCCCAGCTCAGCATTAGGACCAATGAACCTCCTGCCACCCTCCCAGGGCTCCATCTGGACCATCTTACCACCGTCTCAAGGCTCTGGTTGCCCCAGAATATGCGGGCAAAGGGATCTGAGGTACCGGAGAGATCTCGGGGAGCCAGGTCTCTGAAGACAGAAAAGGAAGAGAACAACACTGTCGTCTATCTATTGTACCTAGAGTTTTACAAAGTATATTTGTCATACCCAACACAAAAGAGAACTACTATGAGGATTATTATCCTCTGGTTTCAGATGAGTAAAATGAGGCACAGAAAAGCAAAGCAATTTGCCCATGGTCATATATCTAATAAATGGAAATGTTGGAATTCAAACACAGGTCCCCTAAATCCAAATGCAATGCTCTTTCTACCACACCACACTGGTTCCTGATTCTCATATTCTTTTTTTTTTAGGTTTTTTTTTTTGCAAGGCAAATGGGGTTAAGAGGCTTGCCCAAGGCCACACAGCTAGGTAATTATTAAGTGTCTGAGACCGGATTTGAACCCCAGGTACTCCTGACTCCAAGGCCGGTGCTTTATCCACTATGCCACCTAGCCGCCCCCTGATTCTAATATTCTAAGGGATAATGGTAAGCTTTGAAAACACAGAGCTAAGAGGTTCAGATATAGACTCAGTTTCAAATTCTACTCTTTATCTCTGCCCCTTACCTGTGTGGCCTTAGATAAGTCACTTCGCAACTCTCTGAGCCTCATTTCCCTTAGCTATAAAATGTAGGAACTGTAGTAAATGATCCCTAAGGTTTGCAGCTCTAAATCTACAGTCTTATATATAGAACATAAGTGATTCAGTCTAACATCTTTTAAATTACAGTCAAGTAAAAGGAGCCTCAGAGAGCTTTTATGGTCAGGAAATTCCAAGGTGCAGAAGATGGGATATTAAGGCAAGGATCAAAGGGTATAGCAAAGATGGAAAAGAATTAAAGGGGGTACATTACTCTAGGTGAGCAATGCTTCCTTATCAGTACCAGCAGAAGAGCTAATCTTTGTTTTGTGTTTTTTTTTTCTTTTCCTTTTATTTATTTTATTTGGGGGAGAGGATTGCAAGGCAGTGGGGTTAAGTGACTTGCCCAAGGTCACACAGCTAGGTAATCATTAAGTGTCTGAAGTCAACGTTGAACTCAGGATCTCCTGGCTCCACCTAGATACCCCATAAGAGCTAATCTTTGCAAAAAGAAGCCAACAGTAGGCATCAGGTCTCACTTATTAATTCACAATTTGTGTCAAAAACAATGGTAGGCAATCAAAGACCCATCCTTGGTGACAGTTCCTTGGGAACCCTTGCCTGCCTTCTACCCCTATCTTCCTCTCTGCTGGAGTCCAAGCTCCTTGTTGCCATGACAACCCCCAAACAATTAGATCCCAATTCTGCCTTCCTGCTCACAAGAGTCAGACAGATCCTCCAGTTTAATCCCTTAGGATCTTACTGGGTCCCTTTCCCACTCTTCTTAGGGGTTTATGGGGTATGTTTCTGCCATCTCCTTGGGATGCTCTTTCCCATCCATCTTCTCCCCAAAGGAAAGCAAAACCAAAAGGAAAGAGAGGGGGAGAGGGAAGAGGCAAATAAGACGGTAGAGTCTGAGAACTGATCTAAAAGAAAGGATCATAAGACTTGGGAGTTGGGAGATCTGAAACCATCTAGTCCACACCTCTTATTATACAAATATGGAAATAGAGAAGAAACCCAGAGAAAGGAAATAACTAGATCCAAATCACACAGGGACTAAGTGTCAGAGTAGGACTGAAACCCAATTTTTATTTTCTCTCTCTCAAGGCTAACTCTGACACCTCCTCTCCTATTCAAGGCACGAGGGATGTGTGGAGGTCACACTCACTTGGAGACAAAGACCCCAAGGGAGCTTCTTCCCACTCCCTGTCATCATCACTAGCACCCCAACCCCTCCTCTCCATCCCTATATCTAATCCATTGCCCCCCCCTTCTTGGTTTCCTAGGAGCTAAGTTTTGTTGCTAAGATACAATGGTCCCTTCTCCGAGTACTAGAATCTCACCCAGACTCGTTTGGGGGTGGAGGGCACTAAGACCAGAGTGGATAAGGCTTGAAATCTCCATTTCAATCCACACCCTAACTGGGAGTGGGAGTCTCAGAAACACCATCTCTTCTGCCTAGATTTCCCCTAACAACATAACCTCCTGTTCTAATTTCCCTCTCAACGTCTAAGGTCCCTCCCTGTTTTAAGGTCCCTCTCAGTTCTGACATTCCCTGTCCTAATAGATCTGCTTTTAGCTCTGACATTCTCCATTCTAAGGTCCCTCCCAGCTCTGACATTCTATATTCTTAGCAACCAACCCCATATTCTTCTCCTTTCTCCATCCTCAAAGTCTTATGCCTTAATTTTCAATTATCTCAAATTATTATAAAGCCACATTCAATGCTAGGTCAAGTTATTTCCCCACCCCAAAGACATATTTGATATAGAGGGTGAGGGAGATCAAAGAGACACAGGGAAGGAAGAACTCTGAGCCTGAGCTCCCACAGAAAACCAATGGCAGAGCCAAGAATTCAACGAATTGTGTTCCTAAGGAAATTCTGCAGAGAGGAACATGAACGATGGAAGGAATTGTTGTTCAGCCTACATTCTCTTATCTCATAATCAGGGAAAGTGAGGCTCAGAGAGGATTTGCTCAACATCATGATGCTTTCAGGGAGCAAACCTGAAGTTCTAATAATAACTAACACGTGCACAATGTGAAATAGGTTTTCTTATTAGCCCCGATTCACAAAAGAAGACACTGAGGCTGAGGAATGGAGTGACTCGCCTAGAATCTTACACTTAATAGCTGCTGGGGGGTGGGGGTGGGATCTTTTTGTGACACCTGGCTGGAAGGATTGGGGGGGATGGGGTTGAGTGAGTTCTGGTGGGAGTGAAAATGGGTGGAGATGTGACTAAGTGTACCCAAGGAAATACGGAAAGGAGGTGGCATCCTTCATTAACACAGACATTGTCTGCTCCACTGCTGCTGAAGGTGCCCCAGCAGGTGTATTTCCAAGAACGGGGATGGGTTGCACTGAGTCATCCACACTCTCTCCCTTTATGTCCCTGGGTGCATGGGGCGGGAGGATGAAGATGAGAGGGGAATGAACCGATCCACATGGGCATGGACTCTCACAGCTTCCATGACTCTCCTATTCATATCAGACGAGCCTCCTCACAATGACGTCATTTTCTAGAAGTAACATAACACAACTTTGCTAGAAGACTGGCTCTTTCTTGGGTGCTATTCTGGTTCTTCTGACCTGATTAGCTGACTGAAGAACCTGAGCTAGGCAGAGCACACCCAGAGAGTAGAATGTGGAATTAGACAAAAGCCTAGACTTTGATCATTTTGCTTCAACTCCTTCAGTTCCCTGCCCACCAGGCTACAGGAAGAATGGAGATTACAGACTCTTGAGAGTCTATTTTGTAGTCTATTAAATGTGGGAAGGTACATGAGGTCAAAAGACCTAGGTTCAAGTCCTGGCTCTTCCAGTGGCCAGCTGAATGACCCTTGAACAAACCATTTCTATCTGTAAGACTCAAATTCTTCAACTTTAAAATGGATGTTATCCAAGGTTTCTACCAGCTCTGACATTCCATAGACGTTCCCTTTCCTAAGCTCCTTGCTAGCTCTGAGTTTTCTATGTCCAAAGTCCTTCCCAGTTCTGACATTCCACATTCTAAGGTCTCTCTCTTATCTCTGACATTCCAGGTTCCAAGTTTCCCCTTCTCAGTTCTAGATTCCTAAAACCCCATGAAAAGATTCTTCAAATACTGACAGGTAATTAAGATAGTCTATAAGGAAACTAGAGAACTGCCTAGGACAATTCTGCCAAGGTCCCATGAGCCTTGAGGGGCACAAGTGATGCTCTCAGGAGTCAACAGTTTCCCTTCCTCCATGCCACAAGCTATCACACACAGGTCACCCTATTACACTGCGGAGAGAACAGAGACTCCTAGGGTGGGGTGGGAGGAAATGATCCCAAAAGAAGGAGGAGCTGGCTTCTCTGTCCCAATTCCCAAAGAAAAAAAAGGCAGGAAGGAGGGAGCGAGGGGAGAAAGAAGGAAGGGTGGGAAGCAGGATGACCTGAGTTGGAGATTATTGGGGAAGAGACAGCTGGTCTAGCCGGCTGTTTCCAAGAGGGGCCACAGCTGATTCATGATGCCAGGCTGAGGATGAGTCAGAGGAAGACAGCACTAGCAAGCCCCTCCAGGGCTGGCATGAGGCCACTGTCTCCTAGTACAGCCACCCACTCATTAGCACCCACTTCCAACTGCCCATAACCTTTCCCAATTTCAGAATGCTGCAATAGAAACAAGTTTTTGGAGAAGATACGTTTCACCAGGAATCTTTTCCCTCTAAGGCCCACCCACTCATCCAGCCTCCCCCTTTTTCACTATGTCTATTTAATCTCCCAAAGACAGAGAGGTTCCACTACCACCTCCCCATTATCTTACAGATCAGGGACTTTACCGAGCTTCAATTATGTGGCAGCGGAGTCGAGGTCCCTGGGCTTCTGCCAAAAGCTTCACATCCAGGTGGATCTCCCCTTGCACCTCCTCATCAGGGTCCACATGGCTCAGGTTGAGCCAGCTATCAATCCCTGGTATCAGAAAAGGTCAGAAGGAATACCATCACCCAGCTGGATAAAGATGTATCTTTTCTCCATAGCATCTAAGAAGCTCAAAATGCCAACCAGCAGTGGCACCATTCTCTATTCTAACACCCCTCTCAAATCTGATTGTCTAACATTCTCAAGTTCCTGTTAGCCCTGACAACCTGTATTCTAAGACTTCTACTGACTCTGACATTCTACATTCTAAGAGTTCTCCCACTGTTCTAAGACCTCTGTGACTCTGCCCATTTTGTTCTAAGACCCCTGCTAGTACTGAAATCTTCTATTCTAAGACCCCTGCTGGCTCTAACAATCTATGTTCTCAGGGTCCTCCCAATGTTCTAAGACCCTTGTGGCTCTGATATTCTGTGTTCTAAGATCCTTCCCAATGTTCTAAGATCCTCGTAGCTCTGACATTCTATGCTGGGTCCTTAAGCTTCATTCTCCATAGCTATGACCCTAACAGGTTCCCATTAGGCCTCTGAAACTCACCTCTGGGGTTTGCTGCTGCAATGGTCTCCTTGCTCAGCGAGATCTTGCCAATGATGTCATCGTGTCTGCAGGGGAAAAGGTGAGGGATATCTGAATGAGAGCCTACAGGAAGCAGGGAGCATCAACAAACCTGTTCACTCAAAACCCTTGTCTGACCACGTGGACGATGGAAGTCTCTGAGTCCTTCTTTGGAGAGGACATGATCACAATTGTTGAGGTCACTTTGCCATGGGCACCACCCATCTAGAATTCTGAGGGATCCCTCTGCCATCTCTTGGCCTGTTGGAATGATTCGCCCTTCCCACCAAAGGAGGATCATAGGAGGTAGACCTGGAAGAGCCCTCAAAAGTAATAAGGTCCAATCCCAACATTTTATCTCAGTTTCCTAATAGGTGTTGATTCTCACCATGGGCCAGACAAGAGAAGACAAGATACTACTGGCTTGTTGTGTGATAGTAGAAAAATCCCTTCTTCTCTACGGGCTTTGGTTTGAATTAATGCAATGGGACTAGATAGTTTCCCAGGCCATTGATATTTTACTCTAAGGCCTTTCCCAGCTTTGACATTCTCTGTTCTAAGGACCCTTCCAACTCTGAAATTCCCTCTTAAGGCCTCTCTTAGCTCTGACATTCTCTATTCTAAAGGTCCTCCCAGTCTGACATGCCATATTCTGAAAAGGACCCATCCAACTGTGACATTCCCTCTTAAGTCCCCTTAGCTTTCACATTCTCTATTCTAAGGGCCCTCCCAGTCTGACATGCCATATTCTGAAGGTATTCCTGACTATACTCTCATATGCTTTCCTAATTTAATGTTCTGCCATCTATTATTCTGAGAGCCAAACAGACTTTGCCGAGGAAGAAGAGTCCTCATCTCCAGGATCCTGCCAAGTCTGTTTGTTTCTGGACATTGACAGGATTCTCAAGTAGTCTTTGACCCTGCCCAAGACCACCCAGAAGGACCCTCACCCGATAGTGTCTTCATCCAGAACATAAAAAGCCAAGTGATGGAAGTCGAGTGGGAGGTTCAGGGTGTACTCTTCTCCCCAGAAAGGATTCAGGTTTCTCCATACAGTTGCTGTCCTGAAGGGTAAAAAGGAGGGCCTGGACACCCAAGCAGAAGCATCCAAATATACAGACACACACACACACACACACACACACACACACACACACACACACAGACACGCTTGCATGTGTGGGTAGAGCTGAGGGTGGGGAAGGAAGGAACCAGTTCAGCCTGGAAAGGAGGAGATGACCCAGAACGGGCCTCAGGAGGGGTGGCAGGCAGTCCTGGCAGCTGATGAGTCAGCACTGGGAGGAGGAGACCAGAGGGATCTGAAGGTTGTGGAGATACAAGAATGGATGCGATGGAGATTGGGCTGACTAATTTGGATCAAACTTTTTATGCCACATCCAGGAGCTCCCCAAAGAACCAAGATATGGGTCACAAGTCTCATATGGGGATCGTGGGCTCTGGATCTAGAAGGCACCCACAGGTTACCTAATCTTTACAGCAGAGGAAAATGAGGCCCAGATGGGAAAATCATCTTAGTAAAGGTAACAAAGGTCATTTTTGTTCGATAATTTCAGTTGCATCTTACTCTTTGTGACCCCCATATGGGCTTTTCTTGGTGGAGATACTGGATTAGTTTGACATTTCCTCCTCTATCTTATTTTACAGTTGAGGAAACTGAAGTAAACAGGGTTATGTGTCTGGGGTCACACAGGGGTAGGAAGGTAGAAAATGGTAGCACTACAGTTTCAGCCTGGATCCCTGAGCTCTAAGATTTGCTGGGAGCAGAACCCAAGACTCCTAGGTCCCTTCCCCAAGTAATTCTTTAAGGCCTAATGGCATTAAAATATCTAGCCCAAGGTTTTTCCATTCATAAAAAGAGCATTTAATTAAAAAAAAAGAATGAATGGAAATCAAAGTGAATTGATCATTTTCCTAGAAAGGCAATAAGTGTGTAAATAAATAATCTCTGAGAACAGAGAGTATATACTCAATGGCCAGGGCAAGGCAGCCCTCAACCCACCCTGACAGAGTCTTGGCTGGGCAGTTTCCAACATGCTCACCTGGCTACCACCTCATGGTCCACCTTGACAATGCAGTAAGGGTCACTGTTGCCAGACCTGTGGAGAGAGTCAAAGCTTTTATTTTTCTTTACAATTACAGTCCCTTAGAGATAACTCATCCACCATAGGCCATCTCCCATCTTGAAAACTTTGGACTGACTGACCCTGTCCATACTGAGAACATATATCTTCTTAAAAACCCTACCTCCTTTCAATAGGATGGAAGAAGCAATGAAGCAAAAAGCATTATTAAACATTTACTTAACAGTGTGTTTCACATTGATTTTATTTTCAACTTATTGAATAAAACAAGCATTTCCATAACATAATACAAAAAAGATTACACATGAAATTGCAAATCTACTATATATCACCTGCCATTTCTTCTAAATATACAAGTCATGTAAATGTATTTTTTAACTTTTTTTCTTGTGCTCATTATGAGTTAAGGATCATAGATAGCATCGGATGGAAGGGAGCTCATCTACCTTGTGATCTGACCCTTTCATTTTACAAGCAGTTTAGGACCGGAGCCAGGAAGACCTGAGTTCAAAGTCTGCCTCAGATACTGACTAGCTATGTGAAAGGGGTGTAAGGTGTGTTCAAGGAAGATGAGAAGCTCAGATGTGAGGGTTGCTCTGAGCCCTTTTCAGATTGCTTTCCATGCTTGATGTCCACCTGAGCCACCTAACTCTCACCTGTGGCTCCAAGAAGCTATAGCATACCCAATTGCCACTCTTTTAATAGATGGGTTAAACCAAGTTGAAGGTACCTGAGGGGACTCAAATCCATCAGTGAATAATGGGGGGTGTTTACCCCAAGCATGTGAAGTCTTTCACTGATGGAATGGGTGAACGAGAACAATTCATTCCAACGGCCATGAAGGTCCCATGGAGCATTAAGAACTTGCTGAGATATTGAAGATGTCAAGGTCATCCACTGCATCTAGACCCAACACCAGTTGTCTTGACTCTGTCTTGCCACTGGCTCATGATGACTTTGGAAGAGAAAGTGAAGCCAATGATTTCGTGCAACTCTACCACCCTTAAATCCAATTTACACATGAATCAAATGACGTCTCCCATTACCACTTTAGCATCCCTATTAACCACCCCAGGTGTTCACATGGACTATTGGTGCCCACCTGTGGTGGACCATTCCAAGCTTGTATCCATCTGATCAACCACAGTCAGAGACGCTCTAACTCATCTCAAACATAGTGGTGTCCTTTGGGTCTTCTTCAATAACAAAGGACAAGAGAAGAACCAAGCTCCATGACCCTGAGCAAGTCACTTAACCTCTGCTTGCCTAGGTGGCAGAGTGGATAGGCTGTTGTTGGGAAAACTTTGAGTTCAAATCTCAGCCTCAAATATTATCAAATGAGAGAATGATCATATAATGAGAGAATAATCAAAAAATGTGTAACGCTGACTGGTTCTTAGTAGATACTATAAATGATATTATATGGAAGAGCAAACTAAGGATCAGAGAGATTGATTGATTTGCCAGGGACACACAGAAAGGATAAAGCTCAGCTAAGATTCAATTGAAGACCTAGCCTCTGGCTACCTGGTCAAATCCCCCCATTTTAAAGAGGAACAACCAGAGGTCTAGAAATGGGAAATGATGTATTTCTCACACTAGCAAAATGGGAATTAAAACTAGGGTCCTCTGCCTCCAAAACCTATTCTCTCTCACCCAGCAACCAGATAAGTAAGGCTGATTCAACCTAACAAGGGTTGAACAATATCTCCTCCACAGAAGGGCTGCTGCTTGGGCAGAGTGGATGAAGCGTCGGCAGAGCACACCTCTGCCACTTTCCACATACATGAGCCAGAGCAAGCCACAGAATTTTGAAGTTCAAAGATGCTTTGGTGGCCATTAAGTCCTACTCAAGCCTGAAAAAGAGTACCCCTTTTCACTTCATCTTCCCAAGCCTCAGTTTCCTCATCTATTCAAGTCCTGATCAAGCCTCCTCCCCCATCCCAATATTCCAGGGTCTAAGAATAGAGACAAAAATAAAACAATCCTTTACCCATGAGAATTATACATACTTGAGGAGAAGCACCATATTCAAAGAAAAATAAATAGAAACTCTAGGCAATATAATGGGTGGGTCTGAGTTAGTAAATGGGAGGTTGGGAAGAGATCAGGAAAGACCTGATAGGTAAGAGAAGGCACCCATGCTATGCTATAAAGAAGTTAGGGATTCAAAGAGTGGAGGTGAGGAAAGAGTTCATTCCAGACATAAGGTAGACAGCCTGGGGCAAAAGCAAGAAGATGGGGAATAAGTTTCTCATGCACAGGGTTTGAAGAATAGCAACTACATTAGCTTGGCAAGAGCAAGCAATCAAACATTTATGAAGCATCTATTCGCCAGGCACGGGAGCTAGGTGGCACCATAGAGTACAGAGAGTGTTGGGTCTGGGACCTGGATTCAAATTCATCCTCAGACATTGAGTAGCAGCAATGTGAACCTGAGCAAGTCACTTCATCTTGTTTGCCTCAGTTTCTTTATCTGTAAAATGAGCTAGAGAAGGAAATGATGAACCACTCCAGTGCCTTTGCCAAAAAACAAACAAACCCTAAAGTGATCATGGAGAGATGGACATGATGGAAATGATTGAACAATGAATGAAGCCAAGATTGTTGGAACTGGTTTTAGGGAGGGAAGAAAGAGGATAAGTGCTGCTAAGTGGATCCAGAGGAACAATCTGGTGGCTTTAACCTCCTCCATTTTGTTCCCAGACCTTTCAGAGCCTTCTCTGCTCTGACCTGCCAAAATGTTAGATCCTAAATCTCTATTGACCCCACTTCCTCCTTCTTTTTCTCCCCCCCATTCCCATTGCCAGATATGGTTTCCTGTTCCAATCTTTTCTAACAGTGGGGATGCGGCTCCTTGGAGCCCTGGGTTTGAATCCTTACTGGGACTCTTACCAGGTGACCTTGAAAGAGTCTCTTTCTCCTCTGACCTCCACTGTCCTCATCAGTAAGATGGGGACACAGTGTGGCATAATGCATAGAGGCTTCACCTAGAAGTCAGGAAGACCTGGGTTCAAGTTCTGCCTCTAACAAGGCTGGCTGCATAACCCATGCAAATGACTCATTAAAGAAATTTAGGAATAACACTTGTATGCTAAAGGACCTTGGAAATCTTGAGCCATATATAGCAAGCACTTATATATTTGTTATATAATATTTTATTATTAACATTATTCATGTTATACATTTTCTATATTATAGCACTTTAAGATTCACAAAGGGCCTTATTCTCTTCATTTTACAAGTGAGAAAACTAAGGACCAAAAAAGTTAAATGACTTGTCCAAAGTCACCCAAGTAGAAATGAATCAAAAATTGATTACAATCTAATTATGTGTCAAACTCTGGAGATTCTAATACAAAGAATAAAACAATTAGAGGCAGAATTAGAACTCAGGTCCTCTGACTCCAGAGTGAATGATCATTTTACTGTACCACAGAGGTGAGTGGCACAGTACTGAGAGCCCCAATCCTGGAATCAGGAAGGTCAAGTTCAAATCTAGCTTCAAATACTTCCTAGTTTTGTGACCTTGGATATGTCACTTAATCTCAATCTGACTCAGGGATATGAACTAGACAGTTCCAGATCTATGATCCTCTGACTAATCACCAACAAAATCCTCCCTTCCTTCAGCTAAGCCCCTCTTTAAGACTGTGGGACCTATATATTCATATCAAAACATTGGATGAGAGTCCTCCCCTGATTTATAGTCTCCCTGTCTGAACAGCGTTTCTCCTTCTGCCTCAGTGTTTGAATCAATCAATTGGGGAGGACTAAGATGGGGCTGGAAATGCCGTAAGCAAAATCCTTTCCCAGGTGGCCCTTGTTTTGACCTCCCATCAATCAGCGCTTGAATCCCTCTCTGAGAAGATTGCCTCCCTTTCAGTCACCTCTTCAACCCCAGAGCTGCTGACGTGAGGAAGGGTCCTTATCAAGCTCCCATCAGATAGGGGTGGTCCGGTGTTATCCAGGGAAAGTGCCTACTCAGCAGGATGCTATCTGCCCTGAACCCTGCCCTCTTAGCCTTTCCCATGGGGAGGGGAACTGGGCCTTCTCACTTCTTATTTATGGGAAAAGCAACTATAACCTTCCCCTCTCCCAACTTTTCTCACATCCAGTAAGAATATCTGACATCTGGGGGGGGGGGGGGGTCTTTCTTCAGAGATATCTAGACCAAATTTCTTTCAAAGTAGCCTTTCTGAACTGGAAAGTTATAAAATAGGAAGGCAGCCATATTCACCCAAGAGACCCTAGTGCTGAAACAATCAGCAGTCTACCTTGCTCTGATACTTAACTGTCCTCAGTTTCCCCATCTATGGATGGTGATAGCTAAATGGTGCAGTAGATACTCATCTTCCTGAGTTTAAATCTGGCTTCCAATTTGAAGCCTCCCTAGTTGTGTTACCCTAGGCAAGTCACTTAATCCTCTTTGCCTCAGTTTCCTCATTTGTAAAATGAGCTAATGAAGTAAATGGGGTCACAGAGAGGCAGACATGATTAAAACAACTGAACAAATAGTGGTGGAAAAAAGATTTCCCTGAGATACCCTTAGCAAAGTCTTTGGAGACCCACAGGATTCTTTCTTCCTCTGGAAGATTCTTTCAAGATGAGGAGCCTGTTTAGGTTCAGATTTAAGGTGAGGGGGATGTAGGGGAAGAGACTTGTCATTCTTGGCTCAGGGCTGGGGAAACTGAGGCAGTGCAAGAGAATCTGCCTGAAGCAGGCAGCAATCACAATTCAGAATGAGTTCATTTCAGTTACTTGCCCTTAATCTAGTTCAAATTCCCCAAAACCTCTTTAGAAGGGGTCCCTCTGCACCAAAACCCATCTCATGACATCAAGTTTGGAGGAAAATGAAGGGCCCTTTGTAAAACCATATAATATCAGAGTTTATTGATCATATAGTCCAACCTTCCCATTTATAGAAGAGAAAAATAAGACCAGAGAGGAGATGTGAATCAAGTCCCACCCAGGATTGCAGGGTCCTGGATCTAAAACTGGAAGAGATCTGAGGAATCTAACCTCTCTCCCCACCATTTTACAGATGAAGAAACTGAGACCAAAGGGAACTAGGTGACTTGCCCAAAGTTGAATAAATGTTGCAAGCATAAAAGACAGTATTTGAACCCGGGCTCTGATACCAAAGTCCTGACTCTCCTCAGTACTCAGGGGTTCTGACTTCCAAACCAGTGCCTTTCTTTTTAAAATTCTGCCCAGGAGAAAAGAGGATATTAGGTGTCCAGACCAGTTTCCAAGCAGTCAAAAAATGGACATTTTAGTCAAAAGAAGTGGTTTTGCCATTTTGAGTCAAAGAAGCTGGGGTATCATCAAATACAGCCTCTGAGGCCAGCCCCAGAACTAAAGGGACCATAGTCCTTCCCTTCCCCCCTCACCAAAGGAAAGTAAGTCTCCAGAATGAGGCCTTTTTCTGGGAGTAAAACTGAATCTGTGAAAAAGAATGGCATTTTCCTGTCAGGAAAGCATTTTTAAGGCAGGATGAGGACACAAGGTTATGAAAGAATTTGAGCTCCTCAATTCCTTCCACCTACCTGGGTGGAAGTCCAGGGGTTCTCCCCACCCCATTCTCCCCCATCCTGCTGGCTCTGTTCATAGCTTCCTTGTTAAACTGGTAAATCAAAGCACCCAAGAAGGAGAATCAGAGCCAAAGTCAGATATCCTGACACATAACACACACACACACACACACACACACACACACACACACACACACACACACCAGCTCCACCCCAGCAATGTGGGTACTAATGTCTCCCAGTGACAACCTAGCAGGGGCAAGCAAAGAGACATACTCCAAGGCAGGGTAGGCTCTCCAACGTGCCAACATCTTAACCTTTCCATGTCTCAGTTTCCCCAAAAGAAGAGAGTTAAAAGAGATCACAGCTGTGACATGCTTAATATTGATATCTAGCATTGACATTTCACTTTGTAAATTTTAAATTGCTTTTCATACCTGCCCTCTCCTTGGAGTCTCCTAACAAGCTTGTGAGCCAGGTACTCTGATATGATCCCCATTTCACAGATTAGGACCTCATGCTACCTTTCCAGACTCATTAGACATGCCTCTCTCTCCTGCAATCCAGCCAGACTGACCTTCTCTTTGCACCTCTATTACAACCTGGCATTTCCCATTTCTGTGGTTTTACACTGGTCACCCTACATACCTGGAATGTTTTCCCTCCTCACCTCTTCCTCATAAAGCCCTCTCTTCCCTGAGGCACAACTTGAGCCCCAGCTCACTCAGGGAGTCTTTCTCAATGCTCTTCCTCCCAGACTACCTCATCTGTAACTGCTTTGAACTTATTTGCACTGATTCCCTTAATATTCATGCCACACTGATAGATAAGCTTGTCTCCTCCATTACAAATATTGTCCCCTGTAAGTTGTTCAGTCATGTCCAACTCTTTATGACCTTCTTTGGGGTTTTCTTGACAGATGGTTTGCCATTTCCTTCTTCAATTCATTTTACAAATGAGGAAACTGGGAGGAAACAGGGTCAAGTGACTTGCCCAGGGTCACACGGCAAGTATCTGAAGATAGACTTGAAATCAGGAAAACGAGTCTTTTAGATCCAAATCCAGCACTCTATCCATTTCAACACAAAATTACTTTTTCCTCGCCCCCCCCCACCCCATGCTTAATAATGGTGACTTGATTGATTGATTGATTGAAGTGGCCAACACAAGGTTAGAGCTGAGATACAAACTTAGAGCTCTCTTGATTCTAAGTCCATGTTCATTCCATTACAGAAGGAAGCTAGGTTTCTCTTGCCTCCAGACATATTATTCTTGCTGCTCCAAAAATGGAGGTCTGTCCATACCCCCAAACCATTGGGGAAATACTCCCCAGTGACTTTAGAGGAATTTTCAGCCTGCTTACTACGGTCTCCAGTCTTCTCCATGGGGATCCATCCCCAGGTGCTGAATCACAGGCACAGTCCTTTCCCTATGAAGGCAAGCCCTATGGGCAAGGGGGTGGAGACTGTTCCACATTTTTGTTAATCCAATGCTTCTGAAAAAGGGCCATGTCATAAGAACAGGGAGTATCACAGAGTATCGAAGCTCAAGTCAAGGGTTTCTTGCCCTAATTAGACCAACAGCAACCACGGGCCAGCCTCTAACCTATTGCCTCACACGATACCTGTAGCCAAGGTGAACAGATGTCCCCTGGAGTCCTGAGGCCTAGGCTAGGAAAGGAACAGGGTGAAAGATTACATGTTTCTTCTTTCCAAATAGGTTTAACCTGGCTGGGAACAGTGGAAGAATGTGAGATGTGGCTATGGCTAAGGAAAGAACCCCATCCCCTCCCCACCACAGACTGGGTCAGCCAGAATGGGGTGGGGGCTAGAGATGAAAACTTCGTGAACCTCAGCCCTAGGAGGAGTTTGGGGCTGAGAACCAGAGGGCTAGAATCCCTATCAAGGGCAAGTCCAAGATCCCAAACTACAGAAGAATCCCCACAAGAGCTCTCTGGCCTTCCAGAGCCATCCTCCATCTGCCAATGATCCGGGCAGGTTGAAACTCAACAGCTCCCGAAGGGAATCTGTTCTGCGCCGCTGTTCTAGCCCCCTCCCCTGGAAGCCCTTTGGGAGAGCTTCAGATCAAACTCCACACCCCCGCCCCAGGGCTATCTGGGGAGAGATGCCCGGATTTTCAGAGAGCCTAGAATGAGAAGCCACCTGCCTGGACCGGCTGGGAGAACACAGGAGAAAAAGAGGAGGAGCGGGGAGACGATGCTGGGGTCTGGAATGATTTGTCCCCCCAAACTTCTGGGAGAGCAGACTGGCTCTGAAGGGGCAAGGGTGGGGCTGTGGTTGGGACGGGCTGCAATTCTCCAGGGTTTGCCCCCTCGATTGAGGGCTGAGGGCCACTGGGAGCTTATGAGATACTTGCCTGACTTCTCACAACCCCCCCAAAGGAGGAGGAGAGCAGAAATGGGGTGGCGGGGGGGAGGGGGCGACTCACACGTCTTTGGCTGGCAGGTCCCGACCCTCCACCACGCGGACATTCAGAACGATGTTCCGAGCCATCGTGTAACTTTGCGCTGGGGGTGCGGCCGGAGGTTGGGGCGCAGAGGCGGGGGGCTGCTGGTCCCAGGGCCACCGCCGCCGCGCCTGCTACATGTCCAGAGCGCTGCGCCCCGATCTGCGAGGGCGGGGAGGAGGGGGAGCAGATCGCTCCGGAGCTGGGGTGGGGAGCAGGGCTGTCGGGGGGCTCCCGCAGAGGCGGGGTGGGGGCAAAGGCTGGAGCGGGCCTGGGGAGGGAGGGGGAAGCAAGGGCTGCCTGGGCTCTACAGGTGGCTCCGGAGGGTGGCAGCGAGCAAAGGAGGAGGCATGGGCAGCCAGCGCCGCGCTGCCCGGGCACCTCCCTCGGCCCGCCCCCCGCGCCCCACCCGGACCAGCTGGAGCCCAGAACCGGCGGGCGGGCTGCGGGGCAGGAGAGGGGAGGGCGGAGGAGGGGGCGGGCTCAGGAGAGCTCTCCCCAGCCCCCCAAGGGAACGCCCCCTGCCGCCTGCCCCCCAGGATCTAGGGGGGCGCATCCAGCCTGGGCTCCAGGTCCCAGATGGAGAAGGACACCCCCCTAGAATGGGGGGGCTGCGCCGATTTGGGATGTGGGATAAGCTTTAGCTCTGATTGGAGACTAGGGGGCTCCTTCTGCATCCAGAATGGGGGGGGGCCTGGGGGCGAGGCATGGACAGGGACATGACTGAGGGGGGGGAGCAGCAGCCGCGCCGGCTCCCTTATTCCAGTTCCTATTTGAAAGTGGGGGTGCGGGAAGGGGCTTAGCCCTGGCTGGAGATTTGGGTGCAGCTCGGGTCACTCGATTCAGGATTGGGGGGCGGGTTTCAGTCCTGACCTAGGCGAAGGCCGGAGGTGGGGGTGTAAAGAGGGTGACGAGAAAGGTTTAACTTTGGTTGGGGACTGAGGAGGTGGGGAGGAAGCAGATGTGCTCAGAATGGGCAAGGGTGGGGGCAGAGGCTTAGCTCTAGCCCGAGCCTGGGGGGGGGGGATGCTGCTGGGGATGGTGATGGAAGGGAGGGGTTGGGGCGCAGCTCTGGCCGACAATGAGTTGAGGGCTCCACTGGGACTGGGAGGCCAGGACCTACAGGGAGGCCCAATTCTGGCCTGGCCTGGCCGTGATCACTTCTGGCCCCTGTTTTGAGGTTGGCCCTCCTCGGGACTGGGATTGGCAGGAGGCTCAGATTTGCTCTGCCTGGGCATTGTGGGAGAGGCTAGCCTGGAACTAGCCAGTTTAGGGACTGAGACCCCGGCTGGAAAAGCCCCAAAGTTTGCTAGGGCTCCTAGGGGTACGAACCCTAGGAAAGGAAGGACTGGAGTAGAAAGGAGAGAATTGCCCCCCGCCCCAGGGACCCGAGGCAGGCTAATTGTATAGGAGACAGTCTCCTCCATTTCCGTTGGTTCCATTTAATCCCTCTCCTCACCCCCCCAGGCCCCCCCTATCCCAGAGGCTCTCCCCCACTCCCATGAGGCTAGCCAGTCAACTGAGCTCTGGGTAAAGTTCTCCTGCTGGTCAGAGTGGGTGCTGGGGAGTCACCACTCCCTGTTGGGTGAGGAAGGGGCCTCCTGCCTTAGCTTCTGGATCTCTAAGCAAGCCTAGAAGATTCCTGGCAGGGAGGGGCCTGGGATCCAAGAAAACAAGGAGCCTCTTGCTCCCCACCCAGTTCCCCATCCTCTCTCCCATCCCCCAGTGGTTCCTAATTTAACCCAAATGTATGCCAGATGATGCAGACTTCTCACACTCCCTAGCAGAAATTGGAAAGAAGAGAGGATCAGAAAGGGAGAAGGACTGAGAAAGAGGCCTCTTGAGGTCACCCCAGACAAGGGAGCTTCCAAAACACCAAGAATTGCACGATCTCCTTAAGGACCCTTAGAATTTGGGATTGACCAAGGTCTCTTCTTGGACCCAAACACCTCCTATTCTATCAGGATCAGAGACAGGGGGATGACCTAAATGACTTCCCACTCAGAAACTCCTAGCATTGATCCCCAATGGGGACCACTCCCTTGCATGGAGGAACCAAGAAGGTTTCTCATCTCCTGTTTCAAACACCCTACTCTCTGGGGGGTCTGGATAAGAGCATTGGACAGAATGTCTGGAAAGCCTGGATCTTATTCCCTGCACCAGTCCTGGGTGATAATCCCTACCAGGGCAACTGGGTGACTCAGTGGAAAGAACACTGACCCTGGAGTTGGGAGGACAGGAGTTCAAATTCAGCCTCAGACACGTGATACTTACTATGTGACCTTGGACAAGTCACTTCACCCTGATTGCCTCCCATCCAGGGTCATCTCCAAGCATCCTGATTCCCATCTGGCCACTAGACTCAGATGACTCCAGAGGAGAAAGTGAGGCTGGTGACCTAGCACAGCCCCCCTCACTCAAATCCAATTCAAGTGCTTGTCATGGCATCACCCCCCCCCTTGATGTCGTGATCTTGGAGAATGAAAGAGGAAAACATTATTATAATCCCTACCCCCACTCCAGCTTGGATTCCTGTTTTCCCTATCTAGGAAATGGAGCTGAAATAGGTTTCCCTAAACAGAAACAGAGAAAAGATATTCATACCTAAGGAAAAAACCAATCCCTCCCCAGGAAGGAAGGAAAAAGGAGGAAAAGGGGACAAGATGGTGGCAAATGGACCCAGCTTGAAGGAGTTGTGACTCGTCCTCTTTGGATTCCCCCACAGTGGTCCCCCCCTTCCCCCCTCATCACATGCCCACAGTCACACACATCAGATGGCTCAAGACTGCCAGCTCGCTGGGGGAAGAATAGCAATGGGACTCAGAAAAGAAAGGCAGGGACATCAGAGCCATGAAGACATGCAACCAACAAAGGTGGCCCCTTCATCTGCCCAGGCCCAGGTTCTAAAGATGCTTCTGCCCCCATCCCTCCATAGGGAGTGGGTCCACAGACCCCTTCCCATCCAATGCAGGCCTAAGCCTTCTGGAGCTGAGGAAAGAACTATGAAATTAAAACCTTGAACTAGGATATTATCAAATGCTCTCTCACCCTCCCCGTACTCCCAGCATTTTTCATTCACTCATATAATGTCAAAGAACAGGAAAGTCTTAGTGAATTTTAGGGATAATAAAGCTAGAAAGACTCTCAGAGACCATCTAATGAAGCAGTGGACAGAACCACCAAGCTTGGAGTCAGGAAGACAGCTTCCTGAGCTCAAATCCAGTGACCCTGGGCAAGTCACTTTTCCCTTCTTGCCTGTTTCCACATCTGTAAAATGAGCTGGAGAAAGAATCCACTCCTGTATCTCTGACAAGAAAGCCCACATGGGATCATGAAGAGTCAAACATAACTGAAAAAATGATTGAACGACAAAATCGACAGATACGTGACCTGAAGTCAGTAAAGGACTCTTTATTTTATTTTAAAGGGATTACAAACTAGTCTGAGATGAAGAAATTCAAGCTTTCAATGACAAAATGAAAAAAGAAATGTTCCAAATCACTAGCAATAAGAGAAATTCAAGCTAAAACAACTCTGAGTTTCTACTTTACATATATCAGACTGGCAAATAAAACAAAAGAGGAAAATAACATTTGTTTAAGGGAATGTGGGAGAATACGTTATTGATGGAGCTGCGACAGCTTGGAAGACAATTGGAAACTACACCCCTCAAAAACATTAAACTACGACATAAATTTTGACCTGAAAACATCATCACTAGACATATGCAGCACACACTCTGTGACAATTCTCCCAATCCCAATTCTATGGGCAGGGCAAGTCCCCAGAGCAAAACTGTGACTTGTCCTCTCAGAATCTAAGGGTACCCTGAGGGTTTGAGGGCCATCCTTCTAATACCATAACTTTTGAGCCTCCATTGGTGTGTACCCTGTCAATGGTTATCAGTTTAAATTAACTAGTCAACCATTCTTAATTAGCCCTCTAGAAAGGGATATTTTACTCAAGTGGAACACAAAAAAAAAAAAATCAAGCCATAGGCCTGTAACATGTTCTTCCGCAAGTACATTCAAAGTCCCAAGGGACAGTGGGTCTAAACTTAGAGAGAGGGTTTAAACTTAGTGTTAACAGGGTCACTCAGAGAGATTCCTGGTTGCTGGAAGTCCTTCCTTTCTCTCTTTTCTGGGATAATCATGAGGTTCTGCTTGGCTATATTGTAGTTTTTCTGTTGGGCTCCTTGTACAAGCCTTGAGTCTTACTTTGCTCATCACATCCAGCCTATTCTTAGCTCCTGATACAGGCACTACCAAAAGCTGCTTCTATCACTGGGATCCTGCTAGGATAATTTGGATGAATTTCAGTCTTTTTGTTTTTTTGGGAAAAAATTTCCCTAGATACGATTTTTGTTGCACATTGAATATTCCTTTTTGGGAACTCTATACCTAAATTTGAAGTCATTTTTCTTGGGACTCCAGGATGGAACTTTCAGAGCCAAAGTGTGTTCTCTGGCTGAGAAGTCAGACTTCTCCAAGCCTAGAACCTGTCTGGATCTAGTAATCAGACCCTTTTAGTGTGAAAGGAGCAGCTCACCAGCCCTCAGAGACTCTACAGGATCTGTTCTTACACTATTAGAGAAGATGGAAAGTGGAGGCATAACATATAATACATTTTGTGGTTTGAACAGCAGGATTTAAAGAGTACATCTCAAAGCTTTTGTTGTAATCATAGAATCATATTTATTTGCTGTAAGGAATCTAGGCACATTTCAAGAGAATCCAGAGACCCACACATTCCCATGCCATTACGAGTATAAATTTCCTATGATTTGTAGCCCCGGAGTTAGCAGCCTACTGATGCAATTTGGCATAACCTTTAAGAATCCCTAAGTTAATGATTCAATGTCAACTTGACAGGAGGTCTCCAGGGGAGTGCCCCCCGGATCAGGGTTTGGCCCCTAGGACTATCTAACATCACACAAAGGTGAGTCAACCCTTTGTGCTCATGCCTGTCAGGCTGAGGATTCCCTTTGCCCATGTATTAGGCCAGATGACTGCTAAGGCGCTCTCCATCTTATAGATTCAATGACTCTCTGAAGACTCAGACTTGGAATCACTTGGTCCAAGGTCAAAGAGCTAGTACGCAATGGAAGTAAGTCTCAACTCTGGTCTTATAAGACAATGACTTCCAGCACTGAATCCAGTGATTTTAGGTCTACCTACCAAAGTCTCTGATACCATCTCCTCCGCTATAACTATAGTTATTTGGGTATCCAAGATAAGCAATCCAAATGTGCTCAGGGCAAAGTGGGGGTATTAGGAGAGATTTCAGACAACAGGACACACCAGGATGTGAAGGTTAAGAGAGCTCCAGGTGCCTGTTGGATGAAGGTGCAATCGTGGGAATGCCACTAGTTCATGTCATCACCAGGACATAACAAAGCTGGGAAGGAATTCGCTTTAGATATGGCCATAATGGGGGAAGAATTCACCATCTGCTAGCTTCCTGTTTTAATTAACTACTCATGCTTTGTTGTACAGTCATTTCAGTCATGTTTGACTCTTTATGACCCCATTGGGGTTTTCTTGGCAAAGATACTGGAGTGGTTTGCCATTTTCTTCTTCTACTACCCGTGTTAATCTGTTCTGAACTCAATTGCTTCAACCTACCATAGGAGCCACAAGTGCTGCTAACACCTTCCAAATCCCAGCTCCCTGGAATAATGCCATGATTACTCCCATCGCAGTGATAGTTCTGTCTCCCCTAAAAACCTCTCACTTCTTTGTTCTTTGCCCTTAAACACAAGACACCTTGTATCAGGAAGTTCACATAATCACAGAGGGATAGGGTTTTAGAGATAGGGAATTTCAAGACCATCCCCAAAAAGAGGAACAAGATTATGCCATAATCCATTGAGTCCTTATCATATTTAAGACTAGAACACAGGGGGCAGCTAGGTGATGTGGTGAATAGAGCCCTGGAGTCAGGAGGACCTGAGTTCAAATCCAACCTCAGGCACTTAATAATTACCTAGTTGTGTGGCCTTGGGCAAGCCACTTGACCCTATTGCCTTGCAAAAAAAAAAGACTAAAACATGGGAATTTTGACTCCCATTCCTAGACCTTTTGCACAATTTCATGGTACTTGTGACTTCAAATTGGAAGAGATATAGAGGTCACCTAATACATCCTCCTCACTTTACATATAAAGAAACTGAGGCAAATAGAAGGAAGTGAATTGACCAAGGTGATTAACTATTAAGAAGAGTCTAGATTTAAACCCAAGTTCTCTAAGACTCCGAATCCATTCAGCTTGAGGGTAAGTTCCTCCAGGACAAAGACTAGACCAAGATCATGTTTTCCTCTCTGTCCCCAGAACCAAGCACAGTGCACAACATAGATCCTTGTCCTTCATTCACAGAGACAACCACGTCATCAGGGAGGTGATGCCATAAAAAACACATGAATTGGATTTGAGTGAAGGGAGGCTGTGCTAAGTCACCAGCCTCACTTTCTCCTCCAGGGCCATCTGGAGACAGATATGAGTCAGAATGACTGGAGATGGCTCTGGATGTGAGGCAATCAGGGTTAAGTGCCTAGGACCTAAGAGGTGCTAGATCAAGAGTGATTCCATTCCCTTCCTCCCTTCTGTTTACCTCAGTTTTCTCATCTGTAAAATGGTGCTTGGGAAGATTCCTCTCCTACCTTTCCAGTCTTTTTATACTTCCGTCTTCAATATGTGCTCCAAATCAGGAACAACGACCTTCTGTTTCCCAAAAAAGACTGTTTCTCATCTCTAGACATGAGGTTCCCCATGCCTGAAATGCTCTTCCTCTTCTACTCTCTGGCTTCTTTGAAGTCCCAACTAAAATCCCATTTCCTATAGGAAACCTTCCTCAATCCCTCTTCATTCCAGTGCCTTCTCTGTCCATTAATTCATATTTATCCTGTCTATAGCTTTCTTTGTTTCAAGTTATCTTCCCTATGTGATTATAAGCTCTTTGAGGGTAGGGCATGTCTTTTGCCTCTTTTTGTATTCCCCCAGTATTTGTGAGGCAAATAATGATGATGATGATGATGATGATGGTGTTTGCCCTTTATTTTCAAAAAAGACCATGATGCAATGGAAGTGATACCATGAATTTTTTTTTGCAATTCACATTTTATTATTTTTTCATCCATATGCACATGTATATTTTTTAAGTTACAAAATTTCCTTCCACCCTCCCTTGCCACCCCCAATCCTTCAGCAGCAATCAGGTTAGCATTGTCCATACATGTTTTTGATAAACATGCTTATGGATTAATCATTTTCGGTGTGAGGAATTAGGATTAAGGGAAAGAGATACATAAGAGATAATTTTCACAAAGTGTTCATCAGATTCTGAAGGGTTGGTTTTTTGTTTGCTTTGCTTTGTTTTGTTTTGCTTTTCTTCCTCTGGTGTGATCCCATGAATTTAAGGTGAATTGAATTTGAGTGGACAGATCTGAATCAGGCTGGAGATGTGAAGTAATTGGGGTTAAGTGACTTGCTCAAGATCATACAACTATTAAGTGTCTGAGACTGGATTTGAACTTAGGTCCTCCTGACTTCAGGGCCAGTGCACCATCCAGCTCCCTGGACACTTAATAAATATTTATTGAATTAAATTGAGAATCCAGTGATATTTATAAATCCCTCAGCACTTTAGTACCTGTACATAGTAGGAATTACATAAATATTTTTTTCCTTCCCCTTTCCTTTATTTTGTGCCAGTCTCACAATTACCTCCTCAGACAAAACAGAAGATTGGAGAAACCTCAGCATCCTTCTAGCCCAGATGCTATTCACCTGCTGTCTGTGAACTTCTTTCAAAAATGTTAATATTAATAAATAAATAATACTTATTTCTACAATATAATATATTATGAAATATAATAATATATTACAAATAACAATAATCAATAATACATTTCCATATAATTGTTTTCTTCATAATTTTACGTCTTTTAATTTATTCATTTAATTTCTTTTATTCATTTGAAAAGCTTTTTCTGGAGACACAACAAGGTGGAGAAGCCTACCTGAACAAGAATCCCCTCAATGATTCCCTCCTCAACCATTGATTTTCCAGCCTCTGCTTAAGGGAAAGGAAGAGAAACCCACAAAGCTCGAAGGCAGCCCCAAATCCACTTTCAGATAACTGAGTTTTCTTTCCATCAAGCCTGAACAAATTATCTTTAGATGTTCACAGATGTTCCAAACTCAGCCCTCAGGGCTCCAAAGCAGAGCAGATCACTTGCCTCTTCTGCCTGACAGCTCTTTGAGCACTTGAAGACACACACATCATAGGAGTCTTCTCTTTTCCAATCTAAACATCCTCAGCTCCTTCCAGTAGTCAATCAGATCCTAAGCATTTATTTATCATCATTTGGATGGTCAATGATGTCGTCCATGACATAATCTCAGAGTGGATGGAGAGTTGGATCTGAAGTCAAAAAGAACTGAGTTCAAATCCACCCTCAAATACTTTCTAGCTGTGTGACCCCAGGCAAGTCATTTCACACCTGCTTGCCTCAGTTTCCTCAACTATAAAATCATAATAGAATCTACCTCAAGGGATTGTTGTGAAGATCTGAGATAAGATTTGTAAAAGCCCTTAGCATAGTGACTGAGACATAGTAGGCACCATATAAATGCCCCCTCCTCTTTATAATCTTGATTGCCCTCTTCTGAATGCTTTCAGATTTGTCAATGCTCTTCCTAAAATGTAATTTCCAGAGGTAAACCCAGTGCTCAAATGGGATCTGACTAGACCAGAGGAATGAGGAGCTATCACCCTCCTAGTCCTGAATGACTCAACAAAGACAGTTTTAGGGACTGTCATATCATAGAACTGATTCACATTGTGCCCACAGTCTATTAGAACCTTCAGATCAAAAAAATAAAATAAAATGTGCATTAAAATTCCTTGGGCAAGCATCCATCTTCCCCTTCTATGCCTCACTTGGTCTACATAATCAGAGGATTGTTGGATGAAGTTATATCTGCGGTTCCATCAGTAGCACATACTCCAGGTTTACTTTCCCAATTTCCACTGGAACTTGCAGGTTGAGTTCCCAGAGTTTGGTTACTTCCTCTGCCCTCAAAAAGGGGAGCTTCAAGGAGCTGGGAGATTGTTTAGTGATATTGTTCACAAACCCACATCTTATGTGTCTCTCTTATTATCAATTAATCCATTAACTTTGATTAGTTTTTACAAAGGAATAATTACTGAGAAAGCAGAGTAAGAACCAAAGTTTACACATACACACACACACACACACACACACACACACACACACACACACACACACACACACACATCCTTACTAAACTGGAAGCATATAGTGGTCTCTGGGAAGAATAGACTCAAATCTTAAGTGGTGGTGATAGAACACCCCCCCCCCAGTCCACTTCTAGGTTTAGCATAGTAAATGTCCAAGTCTTATCTCTTGCTGAGTTTCGCAGTGATTAGAGCACTGGGCTTGGAATCGGGAAGACTCATCTTCCTGTGTTCAAATCCAGCCTCTGTCATTTACTAGCTGTGTGACCCTGGGCAAGTCATTTGACCCTATTTGACTCAGTTTCTTCATCTGTCAAGCTGGAGAAGGAAATGGCAGGCCACTCCAGGATCTTTACCAAGAAAACCCCAAATGGAATCACAAGAAAAAGCAACATTCCTTGATTTCATAGTATGTGATATTACAGCTTTCTGACTCTTTGTGCTGGGTCACCTAGATAGGTCCTCAAGACTGGTTTCTAACAAGACAATTGCTGTGGCTATTGGCAGTGACTGGTCCTCTCCTGGTTCTCTCGGCCTTCTAAAGCTCACCAGCTCGTGACCCGGTCTGTTTCATTCTAATAGTATTCACTTTAGAACAGAAAAGAATAAACATCCACAAAAGACAAAAGAAAACATGGTGGCAATGTATATTTTACATCCACATGATGGCTGCGGAGGGAGATAAGGCAACTACAGCAGCAGGTGGTGGTTGCCACTGATTCTCCCAAAGGTCCCAAAGAATGTCTTAGTTGTCATAACTTGAAAGCTTCCAGAGGGCAGAGAGAGAGAGAGAGGGAGAGGGAGAGGGAGAAGAGGAGACAGTTAAAACATTTTTGTTTTGTTTTGTTTGTCAGCGAACAGTACACTGACAGGAAATAGTTAAGGAAATGAATCTAAGTGAAGGATCACTGCATCACCATTGTCCAGAATCAGATTCCCCAACCTGGTGGTAGGCAAAGCATATACCCTAGACTGATTATTCTTTGTTTGTCCTGACCATTACACAATTCTTAAGGAATTATTAGAATAATATTTGTCCTTCATTTTCGAAGAAAACCACAACATCAGGGAGATGATGCCATGACAAGCACATGAACTGGATTTGAGAGAGGGGAATGCTGGGCTATGTCCACCACCTCATTTTCTCCTCCAGAGCCATCTGGGTCCAAGTGGCCAGATCCAGTAAGTGTCAAGTGTTTGAGGTCAGATCCGAACTCCCGTCCTTCTGAATCTAAGGCCAATGCTCTATCCACTGCGCCACCTAGATGCCTCTACAATCTTAGCATAACCCATTCCTAGAACAAAGACTTTGAGTCTGTTTTGATTATTCCACTAAAATCATTGTGAATACGGCGATGGAAAGTTCAACCTGAAGTCAGAGAATTTGAACTCTAACTCCACCTCCACCTCCACCTCCACCTCTCTGGGTTTGTGTTAGATTTTCTTTTCTTTTTCTTTTCTTGTTTCACAAGTAATCAGAGTTAAGTGACTTACTCAAGGTCACACAATAATTAGTATATGAGGTCACATTTGAATTCAGATCCTACCTACTCTCTCCACTGCACCAACTAGTGGTTGGTGTTAAATTTTTTTCAAGGTGAGCAATCATATCTGGGAAATTAGCAAAGGCTATACAACTCAGGACTTGATTTGTTTTTTGCTGATTGATTAGACTTAAAGTGATAGAGAAAATATTCATTATGCAGACTAAGCAACCTTAATAGTATGTTGTGCATGTCTTTTTTCTCTCTGGAGAGCCAGTTGTCAAACATTTACAAGCAGATCCCTGTCTCTAGACTCCACTCTTTAGTTGAATCATATGCTCTCAAAGATGCCTTCTAGCTTGAAATCTATGGTCCTATGTCATTTCTATTCCTTTGAAAATCTGCTGCTCATTCTCTTCAGAACAGTTGGTTGTTTGGAGTTTAGAGAGATGTCACTGAAATCCCATGACCTTTTCTTTTCAGGGAAGACCATTGTCAATATGGGACCTAGAGAGGATTCACTCTCCTATGAAGGAAATACAAGTATCATATTCACAGTATTTTTACCCTAAAAAAGTCTCCCTGCTCTCCATACTGATGAGGATTTCAGTCTTATTTTTCAAGTACCCAAATATCTCCTCACAGCTTTTTTAACTTGAACTCCATCTTTCCTCTCTTTCCTCCCAGCAATCACGTCATTAATTTCTCCAATTTGTTCTACTGATTTTTTCGTTCTTATCTTACTTGGCTATCTTACTCATCCCCAGGCTGCTTATCTGGCAACCAATGCATAGAATCATCCAGGATTTCTATTCTATGGGATGGAAAAGTGATTTCCTCCAATTGGGCAAAAAGGAAATAGACTCAATCTAGGGAGAGAGCAGGGGAAAGAGGCTAAAACAGGGAAAAGAAGAGAAGGGACTGGGAAGAGGAAGGGAGGGGAAGGGGAGAGAAGGGTAGGCTATGCAAGACAGGGGAAGTGTAAATTCTTTAAAGTTTGCTGATAAGGTTCCATTGATTAGCTCACTGATGTGCTAACAACCTTGAAAGCCTGGTATTTAATTAGGAGAAAGGGAAAGGGAGAACAAATCTAATCCAGGTCTTCCTGACTCTTGATGTTGGTCCTTCTGTTCTCTTGCCTGCATAGCCCCTCCTTTCAAGATGGATAATGCAAATATCATTATCCCCTTTTCACAGGTAAGGACACTGAAGCCCAAAGAGGTTAAATTACTCATCTAGGGTCCTACTGCTACCAAGTGACTGCTACTTAGTGAACCTATATCTTACCTGGTAAAATGAGGTGGAGGTGGGTCACTTGGTCTGAGACTAGCTCCCCTCCCACCCCCATTCTAGTCTACACAGGGCAGCCTCCATTAAATTATTAAGCAATATCTGTGATTGATTCATTGATAGGGAAGAACAATTATTCGCTGAAATCATAAGAAGCAAGGAACTCTGGAACTGGTAGGGATCTCTGAAATTAGCTCCTCCAGTTTTCTCATTTTACAGGTAGCGAAACTGAGGCTCACAGAGGGGAAACAGCTTTCCCAAAATTAAGCAGGCAATAAAGGGCATAATGAGAGTTTGCATGCCTCCAAAATGAGACTCTTTCCACTACATCACAGTGCCTTACAAAATGGTATTGCGCCTAGAACCCCAGGTCTGGAGTCAGAAAGACCAGGATTCAAATTACACACACACACACACACACACACACACACACACACACACACACACACACTTAGAGACTGTGTATATCACTTACCTATGTACATCAAGTATTCTTATCTATAAAATGAGTATAACCATGATGCTGATGATGATGTTTGTCCTTTGTTCATGAAGAAAACCATTTCATCTGGGAGGTGAAGCCATCACAAGCAAGTAAATTGTATTTGAGTGAGAAGAGTACATCACCAGCCTTACTTTTGTCTCTGGAGTCATCTGGGACCAGTGACCAAATAGGAATCTGGAATTAGGACAACTAGTGATGGCCCTGGATATGAAGTAATCAGGGTTAAGTGACTTGCCCAAGGTCACACAGATAGTGTCAAGTATCTGAGGCCAGATTTAAATTCTAGTCCTTCTGACTTCAGGGATGGTGCTCCAGCCGCTGTGCCTCCTAGCTGCCCTAAATCCTATAGGTATAACCAGAGCACTCTCAGGGCAGTCACACTTGCTGGGATGATCAAAGCAGACCTTAAAGAACTAGATAAAAGTCAGCTATTATAGTTGAGCCCCCATGCAGCTTCATATTTTCATTCTAAAGATCTGATATGTCCTAAGATGCAGCCTTGGGCAGCTTCCCATTCTTTAGGGGGACTAGACCAGAAGTGAGGAACCTTTATTCTGCCATGGACCTTTTGGATATTTATAACATCATTCACTGGCTATAGTTGGTCAAACATTTAATTCACCCCTAAAAAGGCACTCGATTTCTTGAATCTTGCTCGAATCCTGCCTGTGGTTGCCTTGGCAACATCACAGGCCAGAGGTTCTCCCACCCCTGAAGTGTAGAGGGTAAGCCAATGTTTGCCCCTGGGGAAGGAGGGCTCTGGTTGGTTAACTTCTCCAGGTTATTGAACCTAGAAATTCAGAGCAGGGCAAGCTTAATAAATAAAATAGACCCAAAGATCAGTCCCGAGATTCCCCCAGTACAGAGTGGGGATGGAGACCCACTGGGGATGGATGGCCACTGAGGTACCCTGCAGCTATGTCAGAAGACATAACCCTTCACTGTGCTAGGGTCTCAACCTCTCCTTTTGTAAAATGGTTCCAGTCTGAGAGCCTGACTCCAAGACCACTGCTCCATTTATTTCATGAACTTTCCCTTTTAATTATTGATGGGACAGTTCCCCAGGGTGATGTAGAGTCAATGAAATGAGTTTTGGGAAACTGGAGACCTTCCATTCCAACAGAGGTAGCCCAGGACAGGTGTGGGAGCCAGGACAGGTGTGGGAGTCAGTGCCTAAGAATTCACCTGCCTCTTATCTCTCCTTACATTAACTGATTCAGAAAGAGATATCAAGCCTGGCCACTCCCTCCAGTGACTTTCCCCACAACTGGTTAGACTGCTCCTGGCTGGGATCTGCTCCTAGACCCTGAAGAGGGGGCTACCACCCTTCTCAGAACTGTCTGGACCTCTAGCACTGTCTCTCCTCCATGACTCCCCAAAGAGCACCAAGGACAGGTACCCTGAAATTGTCCAAGCGCCTGTGAGCTATTTGTAGGGGAATGAGTTCAAGAGAGCTGGCTCCCAATCCGGGCTTGGTCACTGACTCACTGTGTGATTCAGCCGAGCCACTTGCTTCCTTTGACTCAGTTTCTCTTTGTTTTAAGGATCCATCCCAGCTCCAACATTCCCTATTCTAAGCTCTTCAGTTTTTCTAAAAGGTGGTAAATCCAATCTCATGGAACCACCCAAAAGGAGTCTAACAAACTGTGTGGTCCATCCCCTTCATTTTACAGATGAGGAAATTGAGTCCCATGAACATTAATTGACTTTCCCCAGTTAGAACTATCAAATGTGCTCAGGCAGCCACAAAACTACCAAGTTGGCTGAACCAGATTAAAATGTTATTGGGATATATTTAGCAAAATAAACACAACAAAAATTTGATAATGTTAATTTGTGGTTTTCTAAGTGAATATTCAACCCAACAGGAAACCTTCTATGTTTTTTTTTTGTCCTTTCTTAGAGAAGAACATAACATCAGGATGGTGATTCCATGACAAGCAGATGAATTGAATTTGAATGAGGGGAGGCTGTACTAAGTCATCAATCTTAGCTTTTCCTCCAGAGCCATCTGGGACCAGTGGCCAGATCTGAATCAGGACAACTGGAGATGGCCCTGGATGGAAGACAAACAGGATTAAGTGACTTGCCCAAGGTCACACAGCTAGTAAGAGTCAAGTGTCTAAGGCTAGATCTGAACTCCTGTCCAAGGCCACTGCTCTATCTACTACACCACTTATCTGCCCTGGGATCTTTTTATAATGTCTCAGTGACCCCCTTCATATTTGAGTTTGACTCTATACTCTCTAAGGTCCTACAAGTACTGAATGTCTGAGATGAGATTTGAATTCAGAACCTCTAACCCCCAAGACCAAGGTTCTTTCTATTATCTTGCTGCCACCTGAGCATATCTCAGGCTACTGAGGTCTCAAGCACCTGGGTACTCTGCAGTTATGTCAAAGACCACATAACCCTCACTATGCTAGGGTCTTAACCTCTCCTTCTGTAAAATGGTTCCAGGACCAGTTGGGATTACAGTGGAGGTGGGAGGGAAAGATGTGGAGTTGGCCAAAGGTGGGGGCCTCCTTTGTTCATGGAATACAAAATCCCCTTTGTGATCTTTGAAGGAAAGACTGGGCAGAGAGCCACAGCCCTGACTATGTTTTTGTATCAAAGAAGGGGTGGGACCAATGGGATTAAAAAGAAAAGAAAAAGAACATACCACCAATAAGCCATGTCTAAAGCCATGTCTGATGGCACCTCCTCCAAGAAGGCTTACAGGACTTCTGAGCCACCTTACTTACCACAGTCCACAAGGAGTTCTTTCTTCTCTGAGTTCCTTCTTTCAACCTTTACTTGTCCTATGACATGAGAGGGAAGAGGTCTTGTTTTTGAAGTGACAAACTGAGTATTGGCATCTGGGGCCAAGGCTTCAAGGCCAAGCTTCCCTATTTACTAGCTGTGGCCTTAGCTAAATCAGCTCCTAGAAAAGAAAAAAGGATGCACTGGCTTTGGAGTCAGAGAACTCTAGTTCGAATCTTGTCCTTCCTCTTTAATAACCATCTCAGGAAGTCCTTTCTTGCCCTAACCATATAATCGATGTGGGAAAGTCACTTTTCCTTCCTTTGCCTCAGTTTACTCATGTAAATTGAGAGGGTTGGACTCAGTGGCATCCCTCTCAGTTTTAAATCTAAATAGATAGGTGATGTAGTCAGAAAGAGATGAGTTCAACTCTGTCTTAGTATACCTGAGTGACCCCTGGACAAGTCACTTAAACTTGTTTCAGCCTCCATTTCTTTAATAATAAACAGCAGCTTTTTTCCTTAAGGATATGATTTCTTCCTCAACCATTCAATTTGGATCAATGTATAGCATGGAAACACTGTAAAGACTACCAGGCTGCCTGCTGTGGAGGTCGGAGGAGGGAAGCCGGATTAGGAGGGAATTGTAAAATTCAAAAATAAATACATTTTTAAAAATAATAATAATAAACAGCACCTACCACCCGTGAGGCATGACGAGTTAGGACAAAAATGTATTAACATGCCTAAAGTGTTTTGTGTGAACCTTCAAGTGAAAGAGAAAGGCCGTTATTAAATCTGTCTTCCTATGAGTTATAGGGAAGGGGACATGAGGAGGGGGGGAGTGACAACAGCCCCAGCCTGGAGTCAAGAAGACTCTTCTTCCTGAGTTCAAATCTGACCTCAAACACTTGCTAGCTGTGTGACCTTAGGCAAGTCATTTTTGCCCTGTTTGCCTCAGTTTCCTCATCTGTAAAATGAGGTGGAAAAGGAAAGGGCAAATCACTCCAGTAACTCTGCTAAGAAAATCCCAAATGGAGCAGGGAAACATGACAGAAAAACAACTGAACAACAACAAAATGATCTATGTGGGCGAGCAGCGTGTTACCCTGGACTCAAAGAATAGGGAAGAGGCTTCAGGATAGAGATGGAGTATAGCAAGGCAGGGCAAAGAGCTGTGGGGATGGACTGCAAGTGGGGCATAGATGTTGAGTGTGGGGCGGGGCAAGGTAAGGAAACAAGACTTTATTAAGTCCCTCCTATGTGCCAGCACACATACCATCTCATTTGAATCTTCACATCCCTTCTAGGTAGTAGATACTATTATGATCTCTCTTTTACAATTGAGGATACTGAGGCAGAAAGAGATTAAAGTGACCTATTCAGGGTGGCACAGCTAGGAAGTGATGGGGATTGGATTGGAACTCAACCTCAGCCCTCCGTTCACTGTGCCACCCTGCTGCCCTCTACCATTAGTCTTCCAGTCTGACTGTAAATATCAATGTGATGAAAAAGAGTAAGTGATATTCAGCAAATATAGAATGACTGGTGAGCATTAGATGACCGAAGGCCTTCATTGTTAATGGAAGGAGCATTTTCATCCCAGATTCAGCAAGGAGCCCTGGAAGGGGTTTGAGCAGAGGAGAACCATGGAAGGAGAACTGGGCTTGAGGAAGACAGAGTCATACTGAATACAGAGAGTCCTGTAAGAAGAAGAGCAGAAGATTTGTGTTCCATCACTGTAGAGGTGAAATTTGAACATGGGAGCTGATGGCATTACTCTGTGTGTGCATGGATGACAACATACACATAAAATATTTCTACACGTGTGTAGACAAGTATATATTACATGCATATATTGTTTGTGTGTATTTTAATGTGTGTAGATAGTGTTACATGTGTAGATACATATCTATATAGCTAATATATAGAACATAGATACTTGTTGGTGACTAGACACATATGCTGGGTAATGTATGGATGCAATGCACATGTAAACATTCATATACCCATGTGGGAGTGGGGAAGAGAGGGAGAGAGAGTCACAGAGAGAGACAGAAAGAGATGAGATGAGAGAGAGAGAGAGAGACTGAGTGCATCAGTTTAAGGGAGTTAGGAGTGCATAATGTGAGGAATTATGGTATGTTTGATTTCCACGGGATGTAAGAGGAGATTATTGGTTAAAATATATATATATTACAAAGACTGAGGTCTGGCTATGGTTATTGATTCAGCCTATGTGCAGGGATGTGAGAGTAAGACAAAGGGGAAATGAAGGAATTGCCCTAACCAATCACCCAACTAGGATGCCAGACCTGAGATTAGACCTATGCCTGCTCCAACTACCCTCCCAAATTGTATTTAAGACTGGACATTGTCACAACTTGGGGCTTTTTCCCACTAGGGGAGATATCCCTTTTCAGCAGAAAAGTTAATAAAAACTATTCTATCACGCTAGGCTGAGTTCTCATAATTTTGGACCATTTATAACACATAATGATACAACAAAAAGAACTGATGAAAAAAGACCATAACAACAAGGAGGTGATGCCATGACAAGCACATGAATTGGAGTTGAGTGTGTGTAGAGGGATGCTATACTAAGTCCCCAGCCTCACTTTCTCCTCCAGAGTCATCTGGGTCCAGTGGTCAGATATGAAACAGGATGACCAGAGATGACCCTGGATGAGAGGTAATCAGGGCTAATTGACTTGCCCAGGGTCACACAGCTAGTCAGTGTCACATGTTTGAGGCTGGATTCGGCCTCCCATCCTCCTGACTTCCAAGGTGCAGTGTTCTGTCCACTGCCCCACCTAGAAGATTGGGTGAATGTGTTAACATAAAACTCTGGGATGAAAGATGGGCTAAGCAACATTGTATATTTTCCCAGAACTCTTTTTCCCATCAGCCTAGGCAAGGTGCTGATGGTTAGAGTAGCCAAGTTCAAGTCCTCCTGCAGTCTAGGAGATGCCAGTCCTTAAAGAAACCCCCCCTCCCTTACTCCTTGCACAATGAGCTCCAGTGGTTCTCTATGGCCTCCAGGATCAAATAGAAACCCCTTTGGCAATAAAAGCTCTTCATAGCCTTCTTTTCTTTTAAATTTTATTTATTTAAGGCAATAAGATTGTGACTTGCCCAAGGTCACACAGCAAGGGAATTATTAAATGTCTGAGCCTGAATTTCAACTCAGGTCCTCCTAATTCCAGAGCCAGTGTTCTATCCACTGCACCACCTAGCTGCCCTCTTCAAAACCTTACCCTGCACTTTACTCTCTTCTAGGTACTATGAAATCCAGCAACACCCATCTACTTTGCTTGCTTGATTGATTGACTGACTGACTGACAATGCAAAACCATTCCACCTCCCTCTGGGTCCCATCCCACTGGCTCTTCTCCCTCTGCACCTTTTCCTCTGAATTCTCTTGGCTTTCTTTAATACTTGCCTCACATTTCTCTCCACTCCTTCCCCCTGCCCTCCTCCCCCTGCATCCCACACTGTTTTCCCTCCCCTTTCCCCCCAAATTGCAGAAAATCTTTCCTAGTCTCCCCATCTGACAAAGCCCCAGCCTTCTACTGACTCCATATTTTCATTGTTTGCACATCATTGCTTGCATGTTTTCTCTCCCCATGAGAGTGCACACTGCCTGAGGGCAGGGACTCTTTCTGACTTTCTTTGCATCCCCAGGGCTTGGTACAGTGTCTGGAACCCAGTTAGAGTTCAATAGATAAAATGAAGGTCTGTTGACTGACTGATGAGATCCCTCCACCTCTGGCTAGCTCCTGCCCTCTTGCCCTGGAAGGGGCAGATACTGTCCCCTCCCGGATTCTCCAGCACCAGCCCTCCAACCCACCCCTAAGAAACATTCTCGGGTCCTCTTCTTTGCTGGTAGCACCCCTAGTTAATAGCTGGGGCACGCGGGAGGTGGCTGCCAGGCAACCGATCGTTGCGCTGCCTTGTTTCCTAGCAACCGCGTGGGGGCTCAGCTCCCATTCCCGGAGCCCAGGATGCACTGATGGGCTGAGGAGTTCTAATCCTCGGTCCCCTAGGGTGTTTGTGTGTGTGTGTGTGTGTGTGTGTGTGTGTGTGTGTGTGTGTGTGTGTGTGTGAGAGAGGGAGAGAGAGACAGAGAGACAGAGAGACAGAGAGAGAGAGACAGAGAGACAGAGAGAGAGACAGAGAGAGACAGAGACAGAGAGAGACAGACAGAAGAACTGACAGACAAGACACAGATACAAAGACACAGAGAAAGTCGGAGGGAGAGAGCTCACAAAACTCCAGGTTTTACAGAGTCCCAGCAGAAACCAAATAAGGATGTCTGTGCTTTGGGAAGAATCTTTCCAGATGGTCTCGGAAGAAAAGATGCTGGCAGAGTGAGTGAGTGGGGAATCAGATGGCCTGGTACAGAACCATAGGGACCTCTACTTCTTGCAGAGACCTTCCATAGGAGGTGGCGGCCACTGGCTGAAGTGAAGAGCCATTCCCAAGAGCTATCTCCCAGCCAGGGTCAATGGGGGTTTGGGGAGGAGGCGTGAGAAGAGGGGTTCACAGAGGGAGCAAGCCTTCCTAGAAACTCTTGCCACAGTGGGGGGAGGGGTGGTGGTGGAGTATGCAGCTTTGCCAGATCTGCTGGATGACTGACCCCAAATCTGTACCTGAGGTATTTCCTATCTTACTAACAGTTTTCTATAGCTGATACCCTACAGTTCCTCTCCTTTCTCTTCCTCCAATCTCTGTCCACCTTCTAAGGAGGTTTCACAGATTAGCATTAGATCGGAGTCCTTTGGGAAGAAAAATAGAAATATGGAATGTCAGAGCCAGGGGAAGGATGTTCATAATACACAGAGCTGGGCGGCCCTGAGAACACGGAATTCTGAGCTGAACTGGGAGAGTTCCCAGCACAAGGAATGTCAAAGCTGAGAGGGTCCTTAGAACATAAACTTTCAGAGCTGGAAGATCGCTTAGAACATAAGACTGTCAGAGCTGAGAGGAGCCTTAGGACAAATGTCAAAGATAGGAGGGCCTTTAGTACATAGACTGGCAGAGCTGGTAGGACCCTTAAAACACGAAATGTCAGAGTTGGGCGGGTATTTAGAACTCAGGATGTCAGGGCTAGAAGGAATCTTGAGACCATGAAGTCCAACCCTTTCATTTTACAGATGAGAAAACTGAGGTATAAAAAGTTTAAGGGACTTACTCAAAGTATTTGAGGCAGAATTTGAACTCAGATTTTTCCATCTCCAAGTCTAGTGCTCATCCATAAACCTTAGTTATCTCAATGATCTGTACACATGTCATTTTCCCCAGGAGATTTAAATTCTGTGAGGTCAGAGATTTTCCCCTTTATTCCTTAGTACTTGGCCCCCAACAGTCACTGAAGAGCAGTTCTGGGGGGTGCCTTAAGACACAGGATGTCAGAGTGCCCCCCTAACTCTACCTGGACTCTGGCAACTTTGTGCAGATTTGTTCTTTTCCATTTCATTTGTGCTCCCGTGCATCTTTGGTACCTCTCCTGGCAAACAGGAACTGTGACTATAGCCCTAGTGCCAGTGTAGAGGAAGGTCATAATGCATACTTGATTGATTGATTGGCCTTAGAACACGGAACATCAGAGAATTACAACTCTATCACCAGAAAGAGCCTTAGAGGAGCTCTAATCTTTTCATTTTATAGAGAGAAACTGAGGCTCCTTGGAGGTCTCAAGGTTAGGTAGTGGCACCTGGGTTTGGATGATGTATCAGTGATGGAACTTCTGATACCACTGGGGAGAGATGGGGGGGGGGGGCCCCAGTCCCTTATAACAGATAAAGTAGACACCTACCCACTGTGTCTATGGGTCAGACTGCTTCTTGCCCATGCTAGTGGCTTCTTTTGCTTCCTCTTAGAGAATTTGACCTTGGTTTCTATCTCCAGTTGGTGACTCCTGTAGGGCAGCTATGCAGGGGCCTCAGAGAACTGTTCCCTCATTTTCTTCTTCCCTTAGGAAACTCCTGACATGTGAGGACAGCTATATCAACCGTGCTACTCAACTGCTGGAGAAGAAGCAAGAAATGGCACAGATGGAGGAGGCCCTGCAGGCTAAGAAGGAGGTGATCTTGCTTGTCCTCAGTACAAGGAGGAGAGAAGGGAGAAGGCGTGAGAGAAAAAGACTTCCAGATATGTAGGCCAGACTCTAGATGTTGGGGTGCTCAAGCAGTTCTACCTGTCAGTACTTGAGCTTTCCCTCAGGTACAGCTGAGGGTCCCCCTGGGGAGTTATGGAGATGGGTGTGGGGGCCCAAACCTTGGTGGGCAGGGGGGAGGTTTTATCATGGAAGGAGTCCAGATTGGGATTCAGAGACCTGAGTTCTGATTCTGGATTGTTCACTAAATTCATGTGATATGCAAACTTGGGCAAATAACTTTCCCCTGGCTGGAGATTCTCATCCATAAAAACAGGGAGATAGATGAGATTTCTTCCCAGTAAGGCCCTCCCAGCTCTGACATTCCCTGTTCTAAGATTCCTCCCAGCTCTGATATTCCCTATTCTAAGGCCCTTCCCAGCTCTGACATCCTCTGTTCTAAGGTCCCTCTCAGCTCTGACATCCCCCATTCCAAGGCTTGTACATAGTAGGAGCCACATAAATATTTGTTTCCTTCCCCCCCTCCTATATTTTATGCCAGTCTCACAACTACCTCCTCAAACAAAACAGAAGTTTGGAGAAACTTCACCATCCTTCTAGCCCAGGTGTTCTTCACTTGCTGTCTGTGAACTTCATTAAAAAAATGTTAATATAAGTAAATAAATAATGTTTATTTCTACAATATAATATATTATGAAATATAATAATATATTATAAATAACAATAATTAATAATACATTTCCATATAATTGTTTTCTTCATAATTTTACGTCTTTTAATTTATTCATTTAATTTCTTTTATTCATTTGAAAAGCTTTTTCTGGAGACACAACAAGGTGGAGAAGCCTACCTGAACAAGAATCTCCTCAATGATTCCCTCCTCAACCATTGATTTTCCAGCCTCTGCTTAAGGGAAGGGAAGGGAAGAGAAACCTACAAAGTTCGAAGGCAGCCCCAAATCCACTTTCAGATAACTGAGTTTCCTTTCCATCAAGCCTGAACAAATCATCTTTAGATGTTCACAGATGTTCCAAACTCAGCCCTCAGGGCTCCAAAGCAGAGCAGATCACTTGCCTCTTCTGCCTGACAGCTCTTTGAGCACTTGAAGACACACACATCATAGGAGTCTTCTCTTTTCCAATCTAAACATCCTCAGCTCCTTCCAATAGTCAATCAGATCCCAAGCATTTATTTATCATCATTCGCATGATAAACGTTGTCAACCACGACTTAATCTCAGAGTGGATGGAAAGTCGGATCTGGAGTCAAAAAGAACTGAATTCAAATCCAGCCTTAAACATTTTCTAGCTGTGTGATCCTGGGCAAGTCACTTCATTTGCTTGCCTCAGTTTCCTCAACTGTAAAATGGGGGGGATCACAATAGAATTCTACCTCAAGGGATTGTTGTGAAGATCCAATGATATAATATTTGTAAAAGTCCTTAGCATAGTGACTGAGACATAGTAGGCACCATATAAATGCCCCCTCCTCTTTACAATCTTGATTGCCCTCTTCTGAATGCTTTCAGATTTGTCAATGCCCTTCCTAAAATGTAATTTCCAGAGGTAAACCCAGTGCTCAAATGGGATCTGACTAGACCAGAGGAACGAGGAGCTATCACCCTCCTAGTCCTGAATGACTCAACAAAGACAGTTTTAGGGACTGTCATATCATAGAACTGATTCACATTGTGCTCACAGTCTATTAGAACCTTCAGATCAAAAAAATAAAATAAAATGTGCATTAAAATTCCTTGGGCAAGCATCCATCTTCCCCTTCTATGCCTCACTTGGTCTACATAATCAGAGGATTGTTGGATGAAGTTATATCTGCGGTTCCATCAGTAGCATATACTCCAAGTTTACTTTCCCAGTTTCCACTGGAACTTGCAGGTTGAATTCCCAGAGTTTGGTTACTTTCTCTTCCCTCAAAAAGGGGAGCTTCAAGGAGCTGGGAGACAGACAGACAGACAGACAGACAGAGAGACAGAAACAGAGAGACAGAGACAGAAAAGGAGATAGAGAGAACAGAAACAGACAGAAACAGAGAACAGAGACAGAGAGACAGAAACAGTGAGAGAGTAGGAGATAGTAAACCATTTTTGTTTTGTTTTGTTTGTCAGCACACAAAGTATACTGACAGAAGAAAGTCAAGGGCATGAATCTGAGGGTAGGATCACTGCATCACTATTGTCCAGAATCAGATTCCCCAGGACTGGTGGCAGACAAAGCATATACTCTAGAGATTCTCAAGGAATTATTATATGATCTTAGAAGATATATAGCTCCTTCCTAGAACAGAGCTTTTGAGATTGTTTTGTTTATTCCACTAAAAGGCATTAAATAATGCAATGGAAAGTATGTTCAACTTGAAGACAGAGAATTTGAACTCCAACTCTACCTCCACTGCAAGACTTTGTATAAGTCACAATCTCTCTGGGCTTGTGTTAGATTTTCTTTTCTTTTTCTTTTCTTTTTCTTTTTTGCAGGCAGAGTTAAGTGACTTACTCAGGGCCACACAGCTAGTTATATAGGAGTTTGAATTCAGGCCCTACTTACTCTCTCCACTGCACCCCCTAGTGGACCGTGTTAAATTTTGCAAGGTGAGCAATCATATCTTGGAAATTAGCAAATGCTACAACTCAGGATTTGATATGTTTTTTTGGTGATTGTCTAGACTTTAAAGTGATGGAGAAAAATATCCATTATGCAGACTAAACAACCTTGAAAGGATGCTTTGCATACATTTGTCCTCTCTGTAGAGCCAGTTGTTAAATATTTACTAGCAGATCCCTGTCTCTAGACTCTTAACTATAAAATAAGGGAAGTTGAATTATGTGCTCTCAAAGGTTCCTTCCAGTCCTAAATCTATGGTCCTGCGTGGTTTTTCTTCCTTTGGAAATCTGCTACTCATTCTCTTCAGAGCAGTTGGTTGCTCCTGAGAGATATTACTGGAATCCCATTACCTTCTCTAAATGGGAAGACTGGCAACTGCCTCTCTCTCTCTCTCTCTCTCTCTCTCTCTCTCTGTAAGAGGATATTTAAGCAAGTCAACTGAATACATAAATACAAAGAAGGATGACATGTGGTCTATTTTTTCAAAAAAAATTTTTTTCCAATTAATTATTTTTTCTTTTTTCTGATTCTTTTAAACATAGGCAAAAGGTTAAAAGGTTAAAAACAATTTATAAACCATCAGCTAGATACACTTTCCAAAACTGATTATTCTTTTGGAACTTATTTTTGTTAGTAGAGACGCATCTTCCAAATGGGGAAATAAAATAATGCCAAGTACTTTAAAATTAATCTTTTAAAGCTGTATTGTATAAGGGAAGCTAGGTGGTGCAATGAATAGAGCACCAGCCCTGGAGTCAGGATGACCTGAGTTCAAATCCAGCCTCAGACACTTAATAATGACTTAGCCGTGTGGCCTTGAGCAAGTCACAACCCCATTTGCCTTGCAAAAACTAAAAAAAAAAACCCCTGTATTGTATTAAATTTGGCTTTTAAAATGTTCTATTTGTAAACCAAGGTCTCTGTGTGACAAATTGTAAATCAAAGAGGTTCCAGAATTATGGGTTTTGTCATAAAACTTGTGTTGAGATATTACAAGTAACCTGAATGTACATGGAAATAGCCTGGGCATTGACAGACACCGGGAGATACAAATGATATCAGATGTATCCAGAAGAAAGAAGATATGGGCCAAAAGTTTATAGTTTTCTTTCCTTTCTCCCTAAGAGTTATTCAGTTATTCAATAATGCCCCCATTTGATCTTTGTAATTTGTCTTAGACTCTGTAAATGCTTGTTCATCCTTTATGCTCTCCCCTCACAGACCTTATGTTTGTAGCCTGATCATACTTCTAACACAATAGGTCTCCTCCTATAGAAGCTTTTTCCCACTCTAATATGTCCTTTGTGTTTTTTTTTCCTTTAGTTGCTCTATAGCAAACATAATGCCATCAGCTTTGATTAAAATAGGGGAAAATGTCACGGTATCACTGCTATAAGTTTTTTACAACTATTCCTGATCAAAGGTAAATGTGAGGAATGGAATGTGCCTTCCTTAGACTTTGAAAGGAAGCTCCTGTCCTACCCTCCTAATCCAGGAAAGAATTCTGTCCTTCCTTAGACTTGGAAAACAAATTCTCAGTCTGCCCCCCTGGTACTTAAACTCCAAAAAATGTTACCTCCCTCAAGCAAAATAGCCCTGTTGAAGGATGTTTCTCTCTCTCTTTTTCTTTTTTGCAAGGCAAATGGGTTAAATGATCTGTCCAAGGCCACACAGCTAGGTAATTATTATGTGTCTGAGGTCAAATTTGAACTCAGGTACTCCTGACTCTAGGGCCAGTGTGCTATCCACTGCACCACCTAGCCACCCCTAGGATGCTTCTCTTTGATGTTGTTGCTAGTCCTTCATTCTCAAAGTAAACCCTGAAATCAGGAAGGTGATACCAAGACAAGTATATGAATTGGATTTGAGTGAGGGGATGCTGGGCTAAGTTACCAGCCTCACTTTCTCCTCCAGAGCCATCTGGGTCCAGCGGCAAGATATGAATCAGGATGACTGGAGATGGCCCCAAATGGGAGGTAATCAGGAGTAAGGTCACACAGCTAGTAAGTGGCAAGTGTCTGGGGTTGAATTCAAATTCCTATCTTCCTGACTCCAAGGCTGGTGCTCTATCCACTGCACCACCTTTGATATCAAATAATAGAATGGTCTTCAGACAATTAGAATGGTCTTCAGCCCAGTTTAATGGTTTGTGTACTCTTGTTAAGTAAATTCTGTTCCCCTCCCCTTGTTGCTGTATCAATTTTCTGATCTCCTTCATCTTGCAGTAGTCATTACTAGAAAGGCCTCTACCTAACAATAATGGTAAATCCCAGAGAATAAAACTCCATATTGTCATCAATGGCTCATAATAATAAAAGCTTAGCCTGGACTACCTGAATAGCTTTTATCAACTTTTGTTTATTTTATTTAATAACTTTTTTTCAGGAAAGGGCCCTCTCTCCTAGAAGGAAGAATCCCCAAATTGTGACAATGTCTGGTCTTATATACAATTTTAAAGACTTTCTCCTCCTTTTCGAGCCAGCCATTGGTCTGAATCCTCAGACCTCTAATCAATATGATGAACCTCAATTGTCACAATTGAAGTGTATAGTAATATGTATGGACCTCATTAAGTAAGCACACTTGCAGAGGTCAGAAACCCTAGGTCCACCCAGGCCTAGTTGGAGCAGGCCTTGGTCATCTCAGGTCTGGTATCTTGAGGTCAGGTTGGAAGACTTCTCCTAGTTGGGTGATTGGTGGAGTCAATTCCTTTATCTCCCCTTTTCTCTTACTCCCACATTCCTGTGAGAAGGCTGGTGTCTTTCCAATAACAGTGAGCAGACCCCAGCCTTTGCAATATATATTTTTTAACTTTGTAATATATATATATTTTTAACATCCTTCTCCCTGTGGAAACCAAACACCCTATAATTCCCCAAAATGTCTAATTCATTTTTTAATGTTCTTATATTTATTTTAAACCTATTTTTTCAGATTCTTATACTTTTAAAGGTTAACAGTTCAATTCTATATTTTATTTCATTTTCTTTTTTGTTTTTGCAAGGCAATAGGGTTAAGTGACTTGCCCAAGGTCACACAGCTAGGTAATTATTAAGTGTCTGAAGCTGGATTTGAACTCAGGTCCTCCTCATTCCAGGCCACAGTGCTCTATTCACAATACCACCTAGTTGCCTTTCAATTCTATATTTTTCTATATTTTAAAAGAACAGTAAGCTAGAGATTCATAGTTTTCCTTTTCAAGCTTATATTCCATTTAGCATTTGGGAACCCATTTTATTGAGTATTAAATTAGAATTTTTAAAAATAAATTTAAAACAAAAAAGACAGTAACATGTAGAATTTATAATATACTTTCATAAATAAACTGCATATGTTAAAGATTCTTGATTTCATATCCAATCACCTTTTCTTTGATATGTACACAGAAAAGCTTATTTTGCTGTTGCTATCATTTTAGTTTTTGTTCAGAATCTTTTTTAAATTAAAATTTTTAAGAATTTCAAATAAAATCTTTCCAGTTCCAAGTCTAACAGCTGTCCTCAATCCCATGCTGAATGATGTCCAGAGCTGGAAGAGACCTGAACATCGTCTATTCTAACCCCTTTGTCTATTTTTTTGGTTTTTAAACTAAGAAGAAACTGAGGCCTAGAGAAAGAGCTTGAGTGTCCTAAAGTTACACAGGGCATAAGGGGTATAACCTCATGACCAGGGGCACAGTGCTTCTAACTACTGGATCAATGGTCTTTCTATCAGCTACTGAGTCAGGGTGGATGCCCTGAGCAAGAGGATGTAGCCAGATAGGGCAAATACCACATTGACAACAAACAAGAAAATAAATAAGTGAATGAATAAATAAATGAACAAATAAGTTAAAATGAATGAAAAAAAGACAAAAAGCCCCCCTATATACAAAGAGATCTTTCCTGATTTTTATCACATCCATGTTTTACATTAAGGCTCATTAAAATGCAGGTTACTTCAGTGGAGAGCCTTTGGGACCCATTTAATATCAAGCTTCCTGAGACTGGGTTCCTCAGACCATGGTTTTTAGTTCTAGACCCAAGGGAGGGGAAATTTATGGGATGGATCCACATAGCTGGAATGGGTTTTGGTTTCATTGTCTAGAACAGTGCACCCTAGACCATAAGGAATTGGGGAATGGAAGGGAAGGGAGGAATCTTAAAGGTGCTAGGAACCTTTAAAGGATCTCAGGGCAATTGTAGCTTCACCTACTTCACCATTTTCCTGAAGGTGGTTTTTCCTGGATCATGTATGGAAGAAGGCTTACCTCAGGGTCCAGAGACCTAATTTTTTTCCCCTATTAGGTGTCCATTTTTCATTCACTCCAATCTATTGAAAAGGCTTTTTCCCCCCAAAACTAAAGAGATTCTGTATGACTCCAGTTAGAAAATGAAGAAAGGGGCGGCTAGGTGGCATAGTGGATAGAGCACTGGCCCTGGAGTCAGGAGTACCTGAGTTCAAATCCACACTCAGACACTTAATAATGACCCAGCTGTGTGGCCTTGGGCAAGCCACTTAACCCCATTGCCTTGCAAAAACCTAAAAAAAGAAAAGAAAAGAAAAGAGAAGAGAAGAGAAGAGAAGAGAAGAGAAGAGAAGAGAAAAGAAAAGAAAAGAAAAGAAAAGAAGAGAGAAAAGAAAAGAAAAGAAAAGAAAAGAAAAGAAAAGAAAAGAAAAGAAAAGAAAAGAAAAAAAGAGAGATTTGAAGGGAAGAATTAAAAGTTCAGATACCAAAGAAGAAAGAGACCCCTTCCAAGACCTATGGGGCTGATGGAGAGGGGAGAAAGAACTTTGATCCTCATCCCACCAGTTCTAGCCCTTGGCTTCCTCTAGTAATGTTCAGGAAAAAAGCAGTTGCCTTTTTAAGGATGCAGAACAAGTCTTCTGGAGTTAGAAGAGATTATGCCCATGGTTCCTTTCATTTTTAATTTCTTTGTCTATATTTTAGCCAACAGGGTTTAACAGTGTCTGATAGACAGTAGGAGCTTAATAAATGCTTTGAGGAGTTGAGGATATCGGTATCTGTTATCCAGAGTAGTTGGGAGGAAGGTGAGCTCACTGCCCATGAGATATAAGCAGTATTTTGTCAACTTTAAAATACTGTCTCACTGTCCATTATGATGATTATGATTATGATTATCATGAGGTTCTCACCTTTTTTTGATGAAATCCAGACAGAAGAGGGCTTGGAATATCCAGGTAGAATCCGTTCACATTTGCTGACGTAACAGTGTCTGGGCCATATCGGTAGTTAGTAAAGATGCATTTAACTGATTGACAGACGGTTGCTGAGCTATTGCATATGTGGTGTAGTATTGTTATTCTCCATTTCCATTACCTTGTATTTTCGTCGTTGTTTTTTAGGGTTTGGGGGTTTGTTTTTGCAAGGCAGATGGGGCTAAGTGGCTTGCCCAAGGTCATTATTGAGTGTCTGAGGCCGGATTTGAACCCAGGTCCTCCTGACTCCAGGGCCGGTGCTCTATCCACTGCCCCACCTAACTGCCCTTCCTTTACCTTGTTAATGTTTTACAGATCTTTGATTTGATGTTTCTATGGATACACAAGGACATTCATTTTTTGTTTTTCTGGTGGTTCCATGAGCCTTAGATGCTCCTCTTCCTCATCTCGGAGTCAAAGAGTCTGTCTTTACCTTCTGGACTCAGGCCCCACTCTCTACATGAAATCTTTCCTGATCCCCCCAACTGCTAATGATGCCCTCCTCCTCCTCCCAAACTTGCAATTATTGTATTTATTCACCTTTTATTTATGCTAGAAGGCAAGGATTACATCGTTCTCTCTCTCTTTGTATCCAGTCAGTAGAATTCCTACTTAATAAATGTTTATTGACTTACTGAACGTACAATATTTAAAGCCAATGATCACTAGCCCCAGTGCTTCCCTTTGACTCTGAGAGTCACCCAAAATGATCAACTCTCTGATTTTTCCCAAACTGTCATTTCTGGGAGGCAGCTAGATGGTGCAGTGAATAGAGCACAGACCTTGGAGTCAGGTGAATGGGAATTCAAATCCAACCTCAGACGTTTGACTAACTAGTTGTGTGACCTTGGACAAGTCACTTGACCCTGATCACTTTGCATTCAGGGCCATCTCCAATCATCCTGATCGGTATCTGACCACCCAGATGACTCTGGGGGAGAAAGTGAGGCCAGTGACTTAGCACAGCCCCTCACTCAGATCTAACTCATGTGATTGTCTTGGCATCACCTCCCTGATGTCATGGTCTTCTGAGACTGAAGGACAAACATCATTACCAGCATAGTCATGGAAGTTGGAAAGTTGCTAAAACCTCTTCCCTCACTGTCTTCAGGTCCACTGGCCCCCTTCTGGCCTCTGAATTGTATTACTTTAAAATATTTTTTAAAATGCAAAAACTTGTTCAAGATATTCTAAAATTTAAATCTATTTAACTCTTTTGGTAGGGGAGCAAGTTATGTTTATTTATGTGCTTCTAAATTTTTACAATTTCCCCCAATTTCGATTCCCTCCCCCCCACCTCCCACAGAAGGCAGTCTGATAGTCTTTGCATTGCTTCTATGCTATGCATTGATCTAAATCGGAGGAGCAAGTTATGTTGAAAAATACGTTTTCTGCAAATTTTATTTGTCATTTGGTTGTTTTAGGTTCATTTTATAGGATAGTCAGGGAGAAACTAACAAGTTACACTATAATTGATCCCTTATACAAATTTGACATCCTTTTAAGGAATTGGGGGAGGAGAGCCCAAAGAGTGGCACAGGACCTAGAGGGGAGAGGCCTGAACAGGCCAGGCCTGGGAGCAGGGGAAGAAGGAACTAGAGCTGAACCAGTGTTATCCTCGGTTCTTTGCCAGCTGGTGGTGAGCCCTGGGATCGGGGCAGGAGGGGGCTCCTCTCTGGGGAGCGGGCTTCAGGGACTCAGTGGGTTGGGGGACCTCCAGAAGGGGTGACAGAAGACAGGGGCAAGGCATCTCTCTGCGGGAGAGAGGGGGTGAACCTCAGCAGTGAAGGTAGGAGATAGGGTGGACCCCTCTCCTGTATGACAAGAGGAGGTAAGCCCCCTTTCTTTGTGAGCTAATAAAGGACGGACACCCCTTCAGAAGAGTGGGGAATAGGGAAGGGGAGAGGGAGAGGTTCCTCTCTAGTACCCTGGACAGGGGAGCCCCCAGGGGAATAGGGTTCAAGGTCTCCAGTGAGGTTGGAGGACAGGAGTCAGGAGGGTGAGGGAAGACAGGGGGAAGGCATTCCTCAGTGGGACAGAGGGGGTGAGCCCCATGAGTGGGGTTGGGTCTCTTCTTTGTGGGGAGATGGGGTGGGCACCTCTCCTATGCGACTGGAGACAGTAACTCACTTCTTTTCAAGGAGACAAGATAGATGCCCCTTCAGAGGGATGGGGGATGGGAAGTTAGCCCCCCCCCCCCCCGGGAGGGAGTGGGCCCCCTTCTTAAACAAGGAAAATGGGAGTGGATGAGATAAAAGAGAGTGGGTGGGATGCCCCCTTCATTAGGGAGGTAAGCAGTAGGGTACACCCCAAATCAACTCTGAGTCAAGTTTTTGGGGTTTGCCCTGAGAGCTACCAGAGCCTCTCCTCTCCTCCCTTCCCACCCTCCTTTGCAAAAGCCCTGACTCTTGGGAAACTTGGAGGAAGAAGAAGGCAAGAAGGGGAGAGGAGCTACCTTGAAAGGGGAAACTTGTCCCCACCTTGGACCCAATTCTTACCCCATTCCAAAAAAGTCACCCCTTGTTATAAGTTATCGAAGCTCCAGGCAGAGACTCTAATAATTCATTTGGGGGGAGGTTGAATGGATTTATCATGAGTTTGGGTGTGCCTCCTTCTTGCTGGAGGAGACCTTAAGCATCCTCTAAATCTGGGGTCCCTTGGGCAGCCCAGGAGACCTAAGGATACCTAAGAATCATATTTTTAAATGTCCAAGACAAAATACATTGGATTACACTGTAGAAAAGATCCCTTATTGAAAGAACCCATAAATCCCCAGCACTCTTCTTTCATCTTACAGAAGAGAAAACTGAAGCTCAGAGAAGGGGTTTGCGGGAGGCTGAATTAAAGGCTTTTGGTCTCCTGGTGCCCTACTCCTTGCTCTCTATTGGTTTTATTTCTCATCAGTGGGCAGCAGTAAATAGAGTGATGGTACTGGAGGTACTGGAGATGGTACAGGAAGACTCATCTTTCTGAATTCAAGTTTGGTCTCAGACACTAGCTGTGTGACCCTGAACAAGTCATTTAATGTTCTTTACCTAAGTCTCCTCAGCTATAAAATGAACTGGAGAGGGAAATGACAACACATTCCAGTGTCTGCCAAGAAAACATCAAATATGACCTTAGACTCTTACTAGTTGTGTGAACAGGGCAAGCTGTTTAATCCTGTTTGCCTCAGTTTCCTCATCTATTGGAGAGGGAAATGGCAAACCACTCCAATAACTTTGCCAAGAAAAACCTCAAATGGGATCATGAAGGATCAGACTCAACTGAAAGCAAATGATCAAAAGTCTTGTCAGGACCAATCACTGCACCTACAACAATCAGACTGATTGGGATGATCTTAAAATAAAATCAGCAACCCAGGTAAGGAAATCTCCTGAATTCAAATCACTCCTCTGACATGGATTAGCCATTTGACCCCAAAGAGCAAAACCACTTAAACTCTATGTCTTAGACTAATTTCTGTTATTCTTCCCCCAAGAAATAAACTAAAAGCCCAGCTGATGCCTCTGGGCTACCTGGGCCCTGCTCCATAGAGGAGTCAAATCGGAGCCAGGCTGTGGCTTCAAGTAGTTAGGTAAAGTCTTTCCACTTCTCCCCAGTTCCAACTCTCTTGTTGTCCCTGTAATGTCCTTATCTTGTTCCTGTCCCATCCTTCTTCATGCCATTAAAGGCAAAGGGCCTTAGGGAAGCTTTTACTCCATTCTACGGACTGAAAAACCTGATAAAAATTGAATGGAATCTGGGAGAGCCCCAGAAGTAACAGTAGGGCTGGCTTAAATAGTCTTTCGGGAGAAAGTGCTCACAGGATGTGCTCAGAGGAGGGAAGTTTACTTTGGGCAGGGTGATCAGGTTAGACATCCTGGGGAAGGAGGGCCCTGGAGGAGAACTAGTTGGGTAGTCAAGATCAGACTTCAAAACCTAAGAATCATTTTCTTATCTGTAAAGTGAGGTGGTTAAGGTTATATGGTCTCCAAGAGCCCTTACAGTTCTAAAGTTCTGATCCTGGAAAACAATGGCAGTTGAGTATTAGGCTATGGACACAGGGAAAATTTGTGTTCAGCTCTTTTGTCAGTCAGTAATCCTGTGACCTGGACAAATCATTTAACTTCTCTCTGACTCAGTTTCCCCCCTCTATAAAATGAGTATAAATATATATTTTATAAATTTATTTATTAATAAAATTAAATATTTATTATTTATCAATTAATTATTGCTTATACTAATAAATATATTCTCATATAAATACATGTTATATATATTATAAAAATTATATAAACATTTAAATATAAAATGAACAATCACCTCACAGGGTTGTTGAAGGATCAAATAAGATGACATTAACCTTTACAAATCTTAAAGCACCACATGTGAGTTATGAAGGGAAGATAAGCTGCTTAGGGGTAGGACAGAGCCTAGGGGACTGGATGGGCAGGGGGCATGGGCAAATGGGAAAGACTAGGGTGGCCAGGGGGCTGGGTTCCCCACATCCCTACCAGACCCAAAAAGTGGAAAGAAGGTAGCAATTTCTAGTCACCCAAAATGCTGTCATTTTTTTCTTTTCACTCAAAGACAGAAATACTTCATTCCCTGCACATGATTTTTAAGAACCATTTTTCTGCTTTTTAGAATAAAGGGGAAAGTGTTTTTGATGTTACCCAGAATGTTCTCTTTCTTCTCTCCCTAGGTTTTTGGACCTGCTGGCCAGTGGAAGTTGAGGGTCCAGAATCAGGACAGCCCCCCAAACGGGGCAGGATAGCCATCAGCATGGGGGACAGCCGGGCCCTCAACCACCTCCAGCTGCTGAGTTGGCTGTGGCTCCTCCTGAGAGACACATCCCCTGCGCAGGGGGCTGGCCCAGCTGCCCAGACACCAGGAAACCCAGGCCCTTTAGCTGTCCAGGAAGGGATGAACAGCACCATGATGGACTTGGAAGTGAGTATTGGAGGGGTGGGGTGACTCCCTGCAAATCAAGGACTTGAGGAGGAAGACCATGTCAAGCTAAGAGCATTATAGGAATTGGAATGATTAGAAGTCCTTTTTGGGCTGGACTTGGAGTAGTTGGCATGTGTACTTTCTGTTTTATCTGACCCTCACATCTACAGGGTGGGAAGGGAACACTTAGGATTTTCTGATATTTTATGATATGTAGTAGTTATTATTATGATTCAACAGATGAGCACACTGAGGCAAGATTCCATATTCAGCCTCTAAGAATATCAGTTTCTCAAGAGTATATTCCTGGGAATGAAAGGCTGATTTCTGTAGAGAACACTGTCTTCACTTCTCAGTCACCTTTGCCTCTAGGCAAGAAGTCAAGATCCACCAGCATCTCCCCCTGTGTTCATTACAGTCTCAAGATTACTGAGTAGGAAACTGGAAAATTTGTCTTGTCTTGTTGCTTAAAGTTTAGGAAGAGAAAACAATTCATCAGATAGTATTGTATAAGGATGATAGTCTAGGTGGTGCAGTGGATAAAAAAGCATCATTCCTGGAGTCAGGAGGGCCTGAGTTCAAATTTGACCTCAGACATTTCATATGTACTATGTGGACTTGGGCAAGTTACTTGACTCTGACTGCCTCGCATCCAGGGCCATCTCCAGTCATCCTGATTCAGATCCAGCCACTGGACCCAGATGGCTCTGAAAGAAAAAGTGAGACTGGTGACTTAGCACAGTGCCTCCCCTCCTCACTGAAATCCAATTTTCTTGATTGTCATGGCATCATCTCCATGATATTATGGTCTTCTTGGAAAATAGACAAAAACATCATCATAGTCTTTGAGGAGCAATTGGGCAATTTCATATTGTGCAATTTTAGTAAGGCCTCCAAGGAGATTAATGAGTTTTCCCTCATTCTTTGTTTTTGGATAAATCTTCCCTTCTCTTTTGGATCAATGTGGTCATTTCCATAATGCCCTTCACCTATAGGTTTATAGTAAATCCCAGAGAATAAAACTTCATATCTAGCCTATATTTTTGTTATTGTATTTTAACCTTATCATATTTTAAGGGTTTATGACTCAATATTCTGTCCACTAGAGAAATGGATATCGCCCCATTTTATAGAGTCAGAAACTGAGGCCCAGATATTCAAGGGATTCTACTAGCATCTTAAAGCAACTAAGTATCTAAGGTGGGATTTGAACCCAGGACTTCCTGACTCCAGGGTCAGTGCCCTATCTACTACATCACCCTTGCTGATACCAGGTAGAGTTAAGTGATGCTCAAGGTCATAGGGGTGATTTGAACCCAAGACCTGACTCTTTCCACATTATCCAGGCATCTTTCCAAAATATTATCACTTTTATCACTATATTACTTTTTTTGATGAAGAGGTTTCTTTATACTTGTTTTCCCTCTTCCCTCCCACAAAAATAAATAAATACAAAAATAATAAACATTTATAAACCTTACTATGTGTCTAGACACTATTCCAAGCACTTTTTAAATATGATTGTATTTGATCCTCACAGCAACCATGGGAGAGAACTGCTATTTATTATGTCCATTTTAGAAATAAAGAAACTGATGCTAACAAGTCACTTAACACAGGCCAGTAAGTGTCTGAGGCTGGATTTGAACTCAGGTCTTTCTGACTCAAACTCTTCCCCTCCACATTAGCATATAAGCCCTTTGAGGGCAGCAACTGTTCTGCCTCTTTGTCAGCACTGAATAGTAGATATGCACCATAGATCTCTGACCCAAAAATTGCCTTTAGGGTATCATAAAAACATTTCAGTTTGTTACTGTCTGCATAAAATTGAATTTCATCTGCCTTCTTACTGAACCAAGAGTCCTGCATCTCTCCAAGTTTTGCTTGTATTTTATTTTTGAAGGAATTCAATGCTGTCTTTTTAGAAATGGATGAAGTATCCTGCTAGTAAACCCTGTGGAGTTCTCGTTTTTCATTTAGCAACTTCTGTATTTCCCCATATATTTTCATCAAACCAGTCTTGATGTTTGTGAGTGTTCTAACCTAGTTGAGCAAATGCAGTGCTGTACTCTGAAAGCTGTCCCCTCTTTTTCTGCTCCACTGTTGCCAACTGTGTGTTGGCTTGGTTTTCCCTCCAAGTTGGCAGCAAACTATTTCTGCTCAGAGAGATACTTTAATCTCTTGACTTTAATTCTTCTAGTAGTCATTTTATCTTAGGGTTGCAGCTTTGACTGAATGTGAATATTTAGCTTAGAGAGGATGAGTCTGTGATGAGTCCAGCACTCTGCATCACACATTGCCTTTGTAATTCTCACATCCTGTGTGTCTCTTCTCCTTACAGTCACACAGTCTATTAGACGCCAATGTTTGCTACAAGGGTGTATCCCAGTTTTATTATGTTTAGGAAACAGAAGACTGTTTATGATGAGATGCACAAGTCTTCCAGTAAAAAGTGATCATTACTGTTGCTGTTTCCAATTCCATTCCTTCCAAGGACTCCCTGCCATGTCTAGTAATCTGATCCTACTCTAGCTTGAGAGTCACCCAGAATTATAAGCTTGTCCTCTTTTGGTACATTGAGGATTAGGGTCTCCAGGTCATCACAAAATTTTTCTTTAACATCACCATCATGGTGGGAGCATAGGCACTGATGATGATAGCATGACATTCCTGGAAGTGGCAATCTCACTGTTTCATATGAGTCAATTGCTCACTTCTTTTGGTAGGCATTCAAGAATGTTGACTAGATTGATTTTGATTGCAAAACCTACCCCAGTTTGATGGCATTCCCTTTCACTGTGGCCACTCCAGAAAAATGTGTATCCAGTTCTGACTTTGGGAAGCTGGCCTTCATTTGTCAGCCTTGTTTCACTCAGCACTACCATTTAGATACCGTACCTGCTGAGTTCTCTCACAAGAGCTGTTTGTCTTTCAGGTCTATTGGACCTTGTGTTGACTATGATTGTGCATATGTTCCATGCACCAATGGTGAGTGAAATCTTCTTTGAAGAAGTTTTGGTAATTTTTTTTATCTCAACCACAGGTGGGATCCCCACCTGCTACAGTAATCAGGTCAAGGAGGGGTAAGCAGACAATTTCTAACCCCTTCCTTGCATCAGGAGGTGAGCGGTATGATCCTTAAAAGGGCTGCCAAATCTCACTGCTGCTTTCAGTGGAGAAATGATCCTATGACCTGTGCCACCTATGTGCAGGGTTGTGACTACAGGTCCCAGTGTATCTGTACCTGCTGCTTTGTCACTTCCCTGTCACCACAGGACTTTTGAGATCAGAACGGTAAAATGGTAAAGTGATATGGGTGATGTCTTTTGATGCATAGCCTCATTCTCTTTTCCAAAGACATTATGATCCAGCATGGCAAGATAGAGTCAAGGCAACTGGTAATGGCTCTAGAAGCAGTAGATGGCCTTGGCATCTTCACTGTCTAACTAAGCTCTAAGCCCTTCACAGCACCTGCTTCAATTGCCTTCGTAGCCATTGGAACGAATTGTTCTCTTTTCACTCACTCCACCAGTGGAAGACTTCACATGCTGGCAGGTTACCTGGGCCTCTATGGTTTCTACATGTTCATTGTAGTCCTCTCTACCTGGATATATCAGCGGCAGAGAGTGGCATCCCACTCCCTACCTAGCTCTTCAGGTAAGAGGACCCGGGCTCTTGGGAGGACATGGCCCTGTAGTGTGGGAGTCACTAGGTTCCAGGATCTTGTCTCTTCCCTCCTTGTGACTCTGCTCCCTCTGAACTTTGCCTGCCTATATCTGCTACCAGCAGATAAGATGCTAGGGACCTGGAATGGGCATCAAAGACCTTTCTGAAATTCTATAAGGGATCTAAGGTCCAGGGGTGTGATTTGCTCAAAGTCACAGAATCCTAACTTGAGGGGTAGTCAGGCATACAATCAACAAGAATGTTAATATTCAGTTGTTTTTCAGTAATGATCAATTCTTAATATCCCCACTTGGGATTTTCTTGGGAAAAAGAAGGTTTTGCCATTTCTTTCTCCAGTGTGACCCCATTTTATAGATGAGGAAAATGAAGCAGTTATCCAGTTAGTGTCTGAGGCTGGATTTGAACTCAGTCTTCCTGTTTCTAAGCCCAGAGCTCTAATTGCTGCACTTTCTTCTTCATACTCCAGAATTCATTCCCTCCCCCCACCCCAACCCTTCCAGGAGATCACAGAATAAGAACAGCTATGATTTTTTTCTAATTTGATCCTTAAAACAATCCTGAGCAGGTGATGCTATTATTGTACTCTTTTTTTACAGATGGGCAAGTTGAGTCTAAGAAAAGATAAAGTGCTCTTCAGAGTTAGTAGGTTCCAAAAGAGCATTGAGTCCACCTAATGTATACCTTAATAGGGAATTTGCCCATGGTAGTTCTTAGAGCTAGAACTAGTTAGAAGATAAATGTTAGAGCTCTTTGGGTCCTTCCCCTTTTTTGTTTGTTTTTTTCAGATGGAGAAAATGAGACCTAGAAAAGTTCCAGGGTGACATCAATAGTAGAAAGCAGAGCTAAGATTTGAACCCAGATCTCAGGGCTCTAAATGAAGTGTCCCCTCCAGTGTACCATTATCTCTTCTCCTGGAGAGCCATCTACTGGTGGCTGCTAGAGGAAACTCTCAAGCGTTGAGAAACCCAGCACAACCACTTTATATGGTACTAGGCCTGTTCCAACTTCTTCTCGCCAGCCTTCCATGCTTGACCTAACATTCAGGGCAGAGGGAGCATGATCACTGTCCCCTTTAAATCCCAAAGGGATCATCTGCTAATGAAGGTCACATGTAGAAATTAGAGCCAAGGTGTCAACTCTGGGTTCTTACCCACCCCCACTCCCCCTACCCTGTTCCTCATTGCCTAGCTTTATCCTTAATCTCTCTTAGGGTCTTATCTCCCCAGATAGACTGGAGGGCAAGGACTTTGTGTCTTTCTTGTCTTAACCCAAATTAGCCAAGAGGGGCCTGTCTTAAATACTTGGTAACTTTGACTAATTCTTAAATTCTATGGCCAATAGCTATGATTATGGTAAGTCGAAGAGGTAAATAGCAATCATAAATCGCAGCAAATTCTTCCGTGGCCCACTGTTAGGATTATGACATATCTAGATGGTGTAATTAATAATAATAATAACAGGGGCAGCTAGGTGGCGCAGTGATAGAGCACCGGTCTTGGAGTCAGGAGGACCTGAGTTCAAATACGGCCTCAGACACTTAATGACCTAGCTGTGTGGCCTTGGGCAAGTCACTTAACCCCATTGCCTTGCCAAAACTAAAACTAATAATAATAATAATAGTAATAGCAACAACAACAAATAACAAAGCAAAGTCTGCACAGGGGTTGTTAATAATAATAATAGTGATAATACTAAGAGCAATAGCTGTAATGATCAATAGCAACACTCTCTGCTACGTTTATGCTACAGCAGAATGGGGTTATAGTAAGAAATCACAATAATATTTCTAGCCAGTGGAAAGAATATGCGATGTGGAATCAGAACCAGAAATCAAATCTTTGTTCTCTGTGACCTTAGATAAGTCACTTAACCTCTGTGGGTCTCATTTCCCCTTCTGTCAAGTAGGTTGAACTAGAGATACTCTGAGGTCTTTTCATTTGATTCTAATGGTAATAATCTGAGTTACAATGTGTTCACCCTACAATTTCTTCATTTGGCAGAGTGGGGAAGCACTATGGCAAAAGAGAGGACTTTTTTCCATAGAAATACCATAATCACATTGGGAATAGGGAGAATGTCGACCAGGGACTTACAGCTAATCATATTTTGTTCTTGGTGGAAACAATGGGATAGGAGGGGGGTGAAGAACGATCATGGATCACATGCAAGGAAAAAACAACTTTGAAGACAGAGTCCAAGGTTGTAGGTATAGGTGACCAGGTCATTTCAAGCATTCCCTTGTCTCACTCTGCTAGGGTTAAGTAACAGCAGGAACAAATGCTTTAATAACAGTAAGCCTTTATTAAGCACCTACTATTCTCCTGACAATGGGTCGAAGAGTCATCTGCTTAGAATAGTCAATGAGATTTAGAGTAGTCACTGAGTAGAATAGGGGAAATGAAGTCACAAGTGGACCAATGGGAGGCTCCTAGATGGGAGTTGTTGGTTGCCAGTCTACAAAAGTTTAGTAAATTCCTATTGTTTACCAGGCCGTGTTGAGTCCTGGAGAGACAAGGTAAAGCCAAAGGAGTCCCTTTTCTCAAGGAGTTTATGTGCTAATGGGGAAGACAGCAAGGACCTGGCTGGGACCACACAACAGTCATCCAATGGAAGTGGAAAGCAATTCATCAATCATTTAAGAACCTGCTGTCTAGGGAAACAAAGACAGACAAGATTAGTCCCTACCCAATTCAATCCCATCCAATCAAGTCAACATTTATCAAGTGCCTGCTGTGTACCAGTGACTGTGCTGATTGTGCTAAGTGATGATGATGATGATGATGATGATGATGATGATGATGTTTGTCATGCATTCTCAAAGAAGACCATGGTTTCAGGGAGATGATGCCAAGACAAGCACATGAACTGGATTTGTTTGAGGGAAGTCACACTAAGTCACCAGCCTTACTTTCTCCTCCAGAGTCATCTGGCTCCAGTGGCCAGATATGAATTAAGATGACTAAAATGGCCCTAAATATAAGACAATCAGGGTTAAGTGACTTACCTAGGGTCACACAACTAGTAAACCTCAAGTATCTGAGGTCAGCTTTGAACTCAGGTCCTCCTGAGTGCAGAGCTCAATAATCTAATGGGGGGGTGGGCAGACAGCATGTAATTAACTATGGACAGGATAAATAGGAAAGAATCAGTGGGGGAAGGCATCAGCATTAAGCTTTTTGGAAAGAAAAAGGATCACAGATTTATGGGAATTCAGTCCATCTTCCCATGTTGCAGAGTCCTGGAGAAAAGAAAAAGTAAATGGCACAACTGGGATTTGAACCCAGGACCTTTCACTGCAGGACACCATCACAGAGTCCTCTGCTTAGAATAGTCATTGAGGCTACTAGGGGAAATTAAGTCACAAGTGGATCAAGGAGAGGTCTATTAGGAGACTTTGGCAATGATGTGGAAAAAAGGGAAATCTAAAGACATGGTTTCAAATCACTTCCTTGGGCAGCTCAGTCCTGATCTGAATCTGTTTCTTCCTCTGTGAACCTGAGAGAGTTTGGATCCATTGACTGTCCCAGATCCCTTCTGTCTTACTAAGATCTCACACATTAGATATAGAGAGGAGAGTGCAAGTTTTTACCTTCAGGGGATTTACATTCTGCACTGTTTACAACCAGGCTAGTCTTGAGCAGATGGCTCCACCTATGCTTCATATGCATCATCTAAAAAGGGAGGTGAACATGGATGTACCTTCCGGTCTCCTGGAAGTGCCCCAGTAGGATTTCAAGGATCCAAGGCAGCCCCAGAGCAGAGAGTCCTGAAAGCCAGCCCAGTGTAGGTGGAGAACTCTTAAAGGAACAGCCTGTAGGAGGTTGGTCTCAGGAAACCCCAGAATCAAAGCCCAGGATCTCTCTTGTCTCTTTCCCAACCCTCCCTAATCACCCCACCACCTGGATTAGCTTCACAGACACTTCTTCCTTATTTGGGCCTATCCTGCATGGGACTCCCATGTCTCCCCTTCCCTGCTGTAAAGCCCTCAATGACTCCCCATTGCCTTGAGTAGAGGCTCTTAGCCTTTTTGTGTGTTAGTCTGATGGAACCCGAGGGCCTCTTCCCAGGAAAATCACTTTAAGTGATTAAAGAACATGATATATTTCAGTTAGAGCTCACTGTATAGATATTGTCTGAGCTCAGGGGGAGCAGGTGAAGTCTTGGGAATGATGTCATCTCCATCCTGGAGGCCTGGTGAGAGCCAGGTATCAGAAGTGGCTCTTGGACCTGGAGTCAGGGAGATGGAGTTCAAATCTGACCTTAGACTATGACTAACTGGGGGACTCTTTGACAAATCACTTAATTCCACCTTAGTCTCAGTTTCCCCATCTGTCAAATGAGGATCTCAATAGGACCAATCTTACTAGATTGCTGTGACAAGCAAATGAATACTTTAAAGTATTTAGCACAGTGACTAGCTCATTAATAAATGTCTAATAAGTACTTGTTTTCTCCAGGCCCACAGAAAGTGCTTAATAAATGCCATCCCCAATCTATCTGAAATAAATAAATAAATAAAAATTTTAAATTAAATTTAAAAGTTTTTTAAAAATTTAAAAAATTAAAAAAAAACGCTATTCCCTACCAGCAGACAGTAGATACTTAAAAAGTCCTTGTTCCTGTTCAGCATAGAGTTCCCTCCCAGCATAGAGTACATGCTTAATAAATACTTGTTCCTTCCCAACACAATGCTTGGCATACAATAAGTGTTTACTAAATACTTCTTCCCTACCAACATACAGTAGGTGCTTAATAAATGTTTTGCCTCCAACACAGTGCCTGGCATACAAGAAATGTTTAATAAATGCTTGTTCCCTCCCAGCATACAGAAGGTGTTTAATAAATACTTGCTTCCTCCCAGCACAATGCCTTGCACATAGGTGTTTAATAAATGTTTTCCCCTCTCAGCATACAGTAGATGCTTAATAGATGCTTCTTTCCTCCCAGCACAGTGCCTGGTACACCAGGAGGTGCTTAATAATTCTGAATTGGGCTGGGAGGCATTAGTCCCATGAGGACCCATCTCTCTTCCCTCTCTCCACAGATAGATTTTATGAGATCCAGGGCATCTTCCCCATCTGGGCGGTCACCATCCTGGCGGGCACCTTTCTTGCTTCCATTACCTGGTTTTTTACCTCCAACGACCAACTTCCCAGGTTTCACTGGGTAAGAAGACCCCTCTCCCCCCATAGTGGCCTCAGCTACTTGAAACTGAGACTCCAGGGAAGTGAAGTGTGTTCAATTGAGATAAAAAGCTTGAGTATCCTGCAGATGAGGAATCCATTTTTCTAGGCAGGTCACTGCAGAGATAAGTCAGGCCCAAAGGCTCTGTAACACAAAGGGCCTCGAACCCTGGTTCCCATATGGTCAATACACAATTAGAGAGAATGATAAACAGGATGTTTTTCAAGGTCACTTGGATTTTTATTGGTCAAGGGGTTGGAAGATATCCAGGTGAGAGAGAGGGGGGACAGTAGTCTTGTGAAGTCACCAAAATGAGGTGACTCATATGGAGTTGACAATTATCTTCATAAAATGGTAGATAAAGGCAAAATGGAGCCACTAATGCCATTGTTAATGTAATAAGTAACGAAAAAATACTGTGCTTATTATCCCCACTTTACAGATGAAGAAACTGAGGCAGATAGGGTCAAATCCAGGGTCAAACAATGATTAAGTGTCTGCGACTAGATTTGAACTCATCTTCCCACCTCCATCAATCATTATACCCCTAAGTTGCCTTAGAGAGGTGGTGAGTCTATCTAAAGTCATAAATGGGGAACTGGAAGGGACCTCAGAGAGCAGTCATTCCAGGGTGATAGAAAGTAGAAGAATGAATGCTGAAAACTATCTGCATTTAATTAAAAAAATAAAAGCTTTGTTGAAAATACAGATAGATTGGTTGAGATAGATAAAAATGCCATCTTCCTCCATAGAGCTAGAGAATTAATGAACTCTTTCTAAATAAATGGAAATACAATTTTTGCACTTTTTTTTAACTTAGGGTCCATGAACCTGTTATTTAATAATTTCAATACTTGGTTTCCTTTGCAATTCTTTGAATTTCAATTTATTTTATGTATTTTATGACATTATTTCTAAGAAAGAATCCCAGGTTTCACCAGACTGTTGCACAGGGATCCAGGATCCAGAAAGGATTTGAGAAATTCTGATCTGATGTCTTTCCCTCAATTTACAGATGAGGAAATTGAGACCCAGGTGACTTGTCTATGGTCATGAAGGTAGCATATGATTAAGGAAGCCTAGGATTTGAACACAGACTATCCAGTGTCTTTTCCATCATTCCTCACTGATTGATTTCATTTATATACTTTACTTTCCTTTGTTCTGCCAACCTCTCTTCCCTCTATCTCCCTTCACCTCCACTTCTCTCTCCATCTATTCTCTCTTTCTCTCTGTCTCTCTCTCTGTCTCTTTTCTTCTCTATCCCTCACTTTCCTCTGTTTGTCTTTCTCTTATTCTCTTTTTACTCTCTTTTCCTCTTTCTTTCCCTCCTGTCTGTCTCTCTATCTCTGTCTCTCACACTCTCTGTCTCTCTCTCTGCCTTTTTCTTTCTCTTTCCCTTTTCTCTCTCCCTCCTCCCCTCCCTCTCCATGTTTCTCTATTGTTCTTCCTCTATCTTTCTCTTCATCACTTCCCCCCTCTCCTTCCTTCTATCTTCCTTCCTCTCTCCATTTTTCTGTCTCCATCTGTTTCCTCTATGTCTCTCTATGTCTCTCTTCTTTTCTCTCCCTTTCTCTCATTCTCTTTCTTTCTCACTTCCTCTTTCTCCCTTCTTCCTTCCCTCTCCACCTTTCTCTGTCTCTCTCTGTCTCTCTCTGTCTCTGTCTCTCTCTCTCTCTCTCTCTCTCTCTCTCTCTCTCTCTCTCTCAATTGCTTGCCCCCCACCTCCTTTCCTTCCTCCTTTTCTATTCTCTCTGTCTCCCCCCCCCCCAGATCTTTGCCTTCCTAGGCTTCTTTGTCAGTGCACTTTGGATCAATGCAACAGCCACTGAAGTGGTGAACATCCTGCACTCATTAGGCATCATCTTCCAGCTCAGCAAAACAGTCTTGGGGCTGACTCTGCTCGCTTGGGGAAACAGCATTGGCGGTAAGCTTGTCCAAGAGCAGGCCGGGCCTCAGACAGTTTTTGTTCCATTTTGCTTTTTTTCCTTTGTTTAAGGGTCTCTGTTTACATTGTTCTAGTCCTTAATGTTTTCCTGGTTCTGCTTACTATACTTTGCATCATTTCCTATAAGTCTTCTTTTGTGTGTCTCTTCTTCATATTCTCACTAATGATCCAACCGGGTGGTTCTGTGGAGTCAGGAAGACCTGAGTTCATATCCAGCCTGAGACAGTGTCTAACTGTGTGATTCTGAGCAAGTCAATTCATCTTGGCTTGCCTCAGTTTCCCCATCTGTAAAATGTGGATGATGATACCTCCCAGGGTGGTTGTGAGAATCCTATGAGGTATGTGTAAAGCCCTTCTTGCCCAGGATCTGGTATATACAGTAGGAGCTTAATAAATGCTTGCTCTGTTCCCCACCCCAAGGGAGGAAGTTATGTTCCATTATGAACCAAGGTTGGCTTCTTTAATTATTCAGTGTGACTTCTCTTTAGCACCCCCACACACACGCTTCTATTACTGTCTATACTGGCATCATGTTTTTCCAAGCATAAGGTCAAGATGACCAGGTCTAAATGGATTCACCTTTCAGACTTTAGTTGACCTGGGGGAGCTGTCCTCCCAAGAACTTTCTTCCCTGATTTATTCACCAGGATAGACAGATGGCCCCTTTCATGAGATCCTGCTTTGGTATCTACTGATGCATATCTCCATCTGTTTCCTCTCTGTCTATGTCTCTCTTCTTTTCTCAAGAGTCCTCAGCTTGTCAACTAAAGTCCTTCCCAGTCTGATGACTTCTCCCTTTTCCAGTCTGAGTCACTTTTCTCCTTTTTTCACACATCTTATTCTAATGCAGCTCATCCACTTATTCCCTAAACTTGATAGACCCATCTCCCATCTCTGAGCCTTTGTTTCCCTGTGTGGGAAGATACTCCTTCCCCACCTTGAAGAATTTCTCTTGAAATTCTAACCTTTCTTCAAGGTTTAGTTCTCTTGCCGCTTCTGGGAAACCTCTCTTGAGCCAATGCTCCCACACAGTCCGGATCTTGCTGTCAAGTCTCCTTTGCTCTGGGTAGTGCTGCATAGTTAATTAGGGCCAGTAAGACCTGAGTTCAAAACTTACCTCTCCAGTGTTTTACTAGCTGTGTGCCCCTAAGAAAGACATATCATTTCTCTGCACCTCAGTTTTCTCATTTGTAAAGTTGCACTAGGTGGCCTCTGAGGTCTCTTCCAATTGTAAATCTATTATCTCATTTGTCAGCATGTTTAATTTATTCAAATGATCACATAGATGCATATGGTTCCATGTTGTATACCCCTCCCAGAAGAATGTAAGCTTGGGCTGTTTTACCCTCTTTGGATCCCCAACATTTAATACAGATGCTTAATATGAAGGATGAATAATTTGGGGTCATGGCCCCATCTTTTTGTTTTGTTTTGTTTTTGTTTTTTGAAATGAGAAAAATCAGTATTTAATTGATTGAAGGAAAATAAATAGGTCAATGATTCCATTCTTGGAACTCTATTCTGCAAATGTTGCTTTATTTTTTATTAAAGAAATACTTTGTTTTCCAATTTTATACAATAATAGTTTCTACCTATCATTTTTATAAGGTTTTACATTTTACAATTTTCCTCCCCCCTCCCTTCCCTCCCCCCCTCTCCCCCAAAGAAGGAAATCTGATAATCTTTACATTGTTTCCATGCTATACACTGATCAAAATTGAATGTGTTGAGAGAAAAAACGTATCCTAGAGGAAAAAATAAAATGTTAAAGATAGCAAAATTATGTAGTATATAAGACAAGTTTTTTAAGACAATTTAAAAAAAAAGGTAATAATCATTGGTCTTTGTTTAAACTCTACAGTTCTTTCTCTGTATACCAATGGTATTCTCATAGATACCTTAGAATTGCCCCTGATTATTGCACTGATGGAATGATCAAGTCTATTAAGGTTGATCATCACCCTCATGGCCCCAACTTGAACTATTCTCTTCTTTTCTTGTAGATGTCATTTTGGATCTCACTCTGGAACATCAAAGTACCCTTGGATGGTCTTCTAGGCTTGTTTTGGGGGCATCGTCTTTAGTATCCTTTTAATGTCTGATGCCCATCATTCAATTTCCCTGGTAACATTCCCTAAGTCACAGGGCCTGTGATGGGGATAGGAGAAGGGCATGGACTGTTAACAATGGTTGAAGTGCTCAAATGCAAGATTAAAAGCCTCTAGTCATCTGGTCCATGAGCTTAATTAAGCAGAGTCCCAGAAAGAAATGACTTGCCCAAGTTCATCCAGTAGTGAGTAGCAGAGATAGGATTTTGAATCCAGGTCCTAGGATCAGATTTACAGCTGGAAGGGACTTTAGAAGCCAACTAGTCCAGCCTTGAATTTTACAAGTGAGAGAATTCAGGCTGAGGTGGTCAGGTGACTTGCCCAGAGCCAACCATGTGATATGTGTCTAAGCCTGGTCCCCTGATTCCAAAACCTGGCTCTTCCCACTATTCAACGATGCTGACCTAATGGGATATGATTTTCTAATGGATCTATCATGTACACTTAAGATGCAGGAATACAAGGCCAAAAATTAATGAATTTCTGTCTAATTAATTCCTTATTTTGTCCTGATCTTGGTTCCAGACATGCTGGTGGGTGTGGGTCTGGGCAGGATGCTGGTTGCAGAAACCACATGGATGTGCAGGTAGGTTGTTGGATACCAGGTAAAGAAAGGGAATTGGTCCTTATGTAGAGCAATTGGAAACTATAAAACCATGCATACGCTATTGACCTAACAATAACACTACTAGGTCTGTATCCCAAAGAAATAAAAAGAAACAAAAAGGAAAAGAACCTATATGTGCAAAAATGTTTATAGCCGTTCTTTAGGTGGTGGCAAGGAATCGGAAATTTAGGGGATGCCCACCAACTGGGCATATTGGTGGGGCTCAGGTCCTGCCTCTAAGATGGAGAATATGATTATAATGGAATACAATTATGCAGGATGCTCTCAGAAAACCCTGGAAGGCTTACATAAGCTGATGCAAAGTGAAACGAGTAGAGCCAGGAGAACATTGTACACAGTAACAGCAATATTGTAACAATGATCACCTATCCTTAGCTACTTTCAGCAATACAATGATCCAAGACAACTCTGAAAGACTTATGCTGAAACACTCTATCCATCCCAAAAGAAAGAAATAATGGTGTCTGAATATTGATGAAAGCATCTTTTTTAAACTTTATTTTTCTTGGTTTTTTTATTTTAACCTGTTTTCTTTTACAATATGACTGATATGGAAATAACTTTTGAATGATGGCCCATATTTAATCTATATCAAATTGTTCACTTTCTTAATGTGGAGGGGAGAAGGAGGAAGAGAATTTGAAACTCAATTTTAAATATGAATATAAGAAATATTTTACATGTAATTGGGGAAACTGAAATTCTAAATAAGTAATATTTTAAAAAGAATACTAAGGCACTAAAAGTCAAACATTCTCCTTTTCATCATATCCTACTATGTATCAGGTGCTGTTCTAATTGTTTCTCAATTAATATCTCATTGGAGCTTCATAATAACCCTGTAGAGGAGGTAAACTCTATTATTATTATCCCCATTTTACAGAAGATATTGAGCAGGCAGAGGCAAAGTGACTTGCCCAGGGTGTATCTGAGGCTAAATTTGAACTTGGGTCTTCCTGACTAGTATGGTTTTCTTTTTTAGATTTTTTTTTCAAGGCAATGGGGTTAAGTGGCTTGCCCAAGGCCACACGGCTAAGTAATTATTAAGTGTCTGAGGTCAGATTTGAACCCAGGTACTCCTGACTCCAAGGCCAGTTCTCTATCCACTGTGCCACCTATCTGCCCCTTCCTGACTAGTATGGATAGTGCTCTATCCATACCTGCTACATCCCTAATTTATAGATTCTCTGGGTCTTATGTCATGAAGCCCAGAGTCCACCTAATGAATAAAACTCCTCTCCATACTATCTCCAACAAGGGAATCACCCAACCTAGGCTTAAAGACCCTCTGTGAGGGAGCACCTCCTATACACCTACCACCTCAGATACTCCCATGGTCTCAGAAGGTGACTCCATATAGGAGGAATTTTAATGATATCAGCTCCCTTGTCCCCATTGCTCAACCAAATAGACCTCTTCTGCCTAGCTACCTGAGAGGAGCTGTTATGCCCCCCATCTTCACCTCATACTAAAGTTTAACTAAGGGGATGAGGTTGGGGCAGCACTGGACTTGGGGAACTGAACTTAGAGTCAGGAAGACTTGAAATCAAATCTGGTCTCCGATACTCCCTAATCGTGTAATCCTGGCCAAGTCGCCTAATTGTCTCAGCTTCCTCAGCTGTAAAAATGGATCTTATGTAAATAAGATTTTTTAAAATAAAATAAAATTAGTGCTGTTGTTTTGCAAGTATGACTAGTACATGGAATAAAGATGACCAAAGCCCTGGCAGCCAGGTGGTATAATGACTTGAGCACTAGACCTGGGGTAAGGAAGACCTGAGCTCAAATCCAGACTCAGAAACTAGTCGTGGGACCACAGGCAAGTCACTTAGTCTCTCAATAACTTCAAGGGTCTATTTCACCATAAGAAAGTCACTCCGTGAGAGAGACTAGAATAAATGAGAGTGGGGAGGAATAGAATGGAGGTACAGCTAGTAATAGCAACTGGGGGGAAAATATTGAAGCAACTTGTGGATTTATGACAAAGAAGACAACTCAGCCCAGAGACAGAGCCATTGAGATTGAAGTGCAGTTACTCATAGGAGATGTTTTGCATGATTTCACATGTATAATATCATATCTCTTATTTTCTCAATGGGTGGAGAAGAGGCAGGAGGGAAGAAAAGAATTCAGAATCTAAATTCTTTCAAAATAATTAATTTAAAGAATAAAAAGTTTAACAAAATTAACAAACGCATTGACTGCCATATTGTAATATTAGACTGGCAATGAATGAAAGGAAGTAGGAGTATATACATAAAGGTTTTTTACATCCTATCTAATATTACCTGTAGGTACCTGAAAGTTGCCCTGGTGACCTTTCTCTTTTTCAGTTGGAGCCCAAGGTACTGTTGATGTGTGTCTTGGCAGGAACCCTGGGCCTCATTCTGCTATTTATCTTCCTCTCAGCGCCTATCTAATGCTGCAACACAACCAAAATCTGTGGGTTTTGCGGGCTCTTCTTCTACCTGGTTTTCCTACTTGTGGCATTACTCATGGAGTTTGGGGTGATTCACCTGAGAATCAAGTGAAGGACACTAGCAGGGGTAGGTGAAAGTCGAGCCCCCAGTGGTGGTGACCAGTGCTTCTCTCTACCAATGGAAGAAGCAGGGCTGGAACTCCATTCCCTGAAGCCAAAAGCCCCCTGGGATGGAGAACAGGATCTGGGACTGAAAGGTGGCTCCTGGCTGTTGGTGGCCAGCCAGGGGGCTGGCTGCTCTAGGGCACTGGAAGCAGGTGCCCTGGGGCAGGGTGCCCTAGCCTGAAGAAAAGGTGGCAATCCTGCTTGATCTGCTTGTCGTTGCCTTCAGACTGTGAGGAGTCAATACATCCACAACCCGGGGACACTACCCTCACCCCCAGGTCCAGGCTTGTCTGTGGACGAGAAGTTCAGGCAGATGTTAAGGCCTGAAGACCTGTTTTAATTAAAACTCTTAGTGGCCCTGTGGACAGAGTCGTGCGTTTTCTGGGGTCTGGGTCTCTGGTCATTGTTGTGGTTGCTTCCATTCCAAGACCGGGGAGTGCTCAGGGCTTAGTAGCCTGGCTGCCAGTGGAGGGGATTGGAGGCAGGATGACCTGAGTTCGAAACTGTTCTGCTGGCTACTACCTCTGGACCTGGGGGAGTCAGTTTCCCTATCTGTTAAATGAGAGCATACCAAGCATATTTCCTTTATTTTTAATTTAATTATCACAACAATCCAAGGAGGTAGATTGTTATTCCCATTTACAGATGAGAAAACTGCAGCAAACAGGTTAGGTGACTTGCCTTGGATCCCACAGCTTCTGAAGTTGGCCTGAACCCAGGTCTGTCTGACAGTAGACTGGGTGTTCACCCACTTCCAAAAGTGTCATTCTCAGGACCAGAAGCTAAATGTGCAAGGGTAGGGAAGCCTGGTTGACACCCCCCACACACACACACCCCAGCATCCCCTGAAAGCAAGACCATAGCCAACTTTACAAAGCAGAGAATATCTTTTTATTACTGTGCCTAAATTCTAGAGACCCTCAGGTTGTTTAGGTAACAAATTGCCAATGTAGAAAATCCTCACGAAGCTTCTCTTGTTCATACAAAATGATTGTCTCAGTGGTTTGAGTAAGGCTGGGGCAATGGGAAGGGGCTGGGGGATCAAAGAGAAAAGGAGATTCCTTTACCCCAAAGGAGTTCTCTCCAAATGTGTTCACTGTGCAAAGCAGGCCAGGGAGTCCCAGCTCTGTCACCATGTGCTATATGTGTCCTTGGACAAGTTAAGCTGTTCCCACAGCTATAATATGAGGGGATCCATCCCCTCCAGCTCGGAAACTGTAAACCTACTTCAATTTCTGCTTTGATGTGGGACAACTGAAAACCTGGGGTCCCCAAAAGTAGAAGGATCAAATGTCTTAAAACTGGTAAAGTGAGGCAACCCCTTTTCCAAGTGTTTGACAGACACCACTTTTCATTGGTTTAGACCATTTCTCCTCCTGGACTGGACTGATCATGATCTTCCAGACTTGCCCTGTCATCACTAACTGACATCACCAAAGAATCTTATATCCAGACAAGGGAGGGTGCTAGGTTTCTACCTTTGGGCTTGGGGGGTGGAGCAGGTTGTAGTTTGAAAAAACCCACCGGTGGCCTCCAGTTTTGCTCTAACCAATACACTGGTGATGTATTCCACAAATGCCCCCACATTGATTTTCTAACAACCTTGAAAGACCTGTATTTGAGTAGAAGAAAGGGAAAGGGAGAACGACTGATGTTGGTTCTCCTTTTGCTCTATCGCCTGGGTCATGCAAGATGGGTAATGCAAATATCATTATCCCCATTTCACAGGTAAGAATGCTGCAGTCCAGAGAGGTTAAATCAGTCATCTAGGGTTCTACTGCTGGTAAGTGACTGAAATAAGATTTGAACTTATATCTGACCTGGTAAAATGAGGTGGCGGTCAGAGATCAGCTACCCTCCCACCCCCAATCTAATCTACACAGGGCAGTGTCCATTGTTGTTTGTCCTTCATACACAAGAGAACCATGACATCAGGGAAGTGATGCCAAGACAAGTAGATGCATTGGATTTGAGGGAGGGGGGCTGTGTTAAGTCCCCAGCCTCACTTTCTCCTCCAGAACCATCTGGGTCCAGGGGCCAGATAGGAACCAGGACGACTGGAGATGGGCCCAGAATGTGAGGCAATCAGGGTTAAATGACTTTCCAAGTTCACACAATTAGTGACAAGTGTCTGAGTATAGATTTGAACTCGAGTCCACTTGGCTTCAGGGCCAGTGCTCTATCCACTCTGCCAACTAGCTGCCCTGTGATAAATAATTAAGCAATATCTGTATTGATCCATTGATAGGGAAGAGCAATCATTCAGTGAAATCATAAGAAGCAAGGGATTTTGGAGCTGGAAGGGACCTATGAGATTATCTCCTCCAATCCTCTCATTTTACAGGTAGGGAAGGTAGGGAAATGGAGACTGGAGGGGGGGTGAGGAACAGCTTTCCCTAGATTAAACAGGCAATAAGGGGCATAATCAGAGTGTGTGGGCCTCCAAATTGAGAACTCTTTCAACTAAATCAAATTGCCTTACAATATGACATAGAGCCTCAGGACTGGAGTCAGAAAGATCAGGATTCAAATTTTACATACACACACACACACCTACACCTACTATTTGTAGGAGTACCTGGGTAAATCACTTATCTATGTGCTACAAGTCTCCTTATCTATAAAATGAGTATAACCATGATGATGATGATGATGATGATGATGTTTGGCTTTTGTTCTCAAAGAAGACCATTTCATCTGGAAGGTGAAGTCAATAAAAGCAAGTGAATTAGATATGAACAAGGGGGAGATACAATCTGGGTCCAATGGTCAGATAGGAATCTGGAGCCAGGACAACTGAGATGGCCCTGAATGTGAGGCAGAGTTAAGTGACTTGCCCAAGATCACACAGCTAAGTATCAGATGGCTGAGTTCATATTTGAACTCAGATCCCTTTGACTTCAAGGCTGGTGCTCCATCCACTGTGCCATCTCACTACCCTATACCCTATGAATATGACCAGAGTACTCTCAGGACAATTATGCTTGCTGGGATGATCAAAACAAACCTTAAAGGACTAGCTACAGCTATTATAGCTGAGCCCCATCCAGCTTAAAATGTTAATTCTATAGATCTAATCCCTGATCAATTCTAAGATGCAGCCTTGGCAGCTTCCCATTCTTCGGGGGATTGTGCCAGAGGTGGGGAACCTTTTTTTTCTGCTGAGGGCCATTTAGATATTTATAATATCATTCACTGGCTAGAGTTGATTAAACATTTAATTAATTCACCCCTAAAAAAACTGCTAAGTTTCTTGAATCTCGAGTCTTGCCTGTGTTTGGCAACACCACAAGCAAGAGATTCCCCCAGCCCTGAAGTCTAGAGGGTAAGCCAATGCTTGCCCCTGGGGAAGGAAGGTTCTGGTTGACAGTCTTCTGCTCCAGATTACTGAACCTGAGAAATTTAGAGCAGGACAAGCTTAATTAATAAAACAGACTCAAAAATCAGCCCCAAGATTCCCCCAATACACAGAGTGGCCAGTGGATGGGATGCCTTTATTTCATGAACTTTCTCCTTTAATTATTATTTTTTATTTATTTAAGTCTGGGATTAAGAGTGACTTGCCCAAGGTCAGATAGCTAGGCAATTATTTTAAGTGTCTGAAGCTGGATTTTGAACTCAGGTCCTCCTGACTCAAGGGCCACTGCATCACCTAGCTTCCCCCTCTCTAATTATTGATGGGACAGTTCCCCAGGGTGATGTAGAGTCAATGAAATGAGTTTTGGGAAACTGGAGACCTTCCATTCCAACAGAGGTGGCCCGGGCTGGCCAGGAGCCCATTCAGGTATGGGAGTTGAGTGCCTAAGAATTCACCTGCCTCTTATCTCTCCTTACATTAACTGATTCAGAAAGAGATATCAAGCCTGGCCACTCCCTCCAGTGACTTTCCTCATAACTGGTTAGACTGCTCCTGGCTGGGATCTGCTCCTAGACCCTGAAAAGGGGGCTACCACCCTTCTCAGAACTGTCTGGACCTCTAGCACTGTCTCTCCTCCATGACTCCCCAAAGAGCACCAAGGACAGGTACCCTGGAATTGTCCAAGCGCCTGTGAGCTATTTGTAGGGGAATGAGTTCAAGAGAGCTGGCTCCCAATCCGGGCTTGGTCACTGACTCACTGTGTGATTCACCCGAGCCACTTGCTTCCTTTGACTCAGTTTCCCTTTGTTCTAAGGATCCATTCCAGCTCCAACATTCCCTATTCTAAACTCTTCAGTACTGCCATTCTAAAAGGTGGTAATGAGGGCAGCTAGGTGGCACAGTGGATAGAGCACCGGCCTTGGAGTCAGGAGTACCTGGGTTCAAATCTGACCTCAGACACTTAATAATTACCTAGCTGTGTGACCTTGGGCAAGCCACTTAACCCCATTGCCTTGAAAAATCTAAAAAAAAAAAAAAGATGCTAAGTCCAACCTCATGGAACCATCCAAAAGGAGTCTAACAAACTGTGTGGTCCATCCCCTTCATTTTACAGATGAGGAAATTGAGTCCCATGAACATTAATTGACTTTTCCGGGTAGGAGCTGTCAAATGTGCTCAGGCAGCCACAAAACTCCCAAACTGATGGAACCAAATTAAAATATTATTGGGATATAGTCAACAAAATAAAAATACAATAAAACATTGATAATATTAATTTGTGGTTTTCTAAGTGAATATTTGACCTAGCGGGGTTCTTTTAAATGTCAGTGACCCCTTTCATGTTTGACTTTGACCCTACTTCTATTTGAGAGTAACCCCATAGGTACAGAGTGTCTGAGATGAGATTTGAATCCAGAACCTCTGACCCCAAGGCCAAAATTCTTTTCACAACCTTGCTGACTCCTGAACATGTCTCAGACCACTGAGGTCTCAAGCATCTGGGTAATCTGCAGCTATGTCAGAAGACCACATAACCCTCACTATGCTAGGGTCTTAACCTCTCCTTCTGTAAAATGGTTCCAGGACCAGTTGGGATTACAGTGGAGGTGGGAGGGAAAGACGTGGAGTTGGCCAAAGGTGGGGGCCTCCTTCGTTCATGGAAAACAAAAACCTCTTTTGTGATCTTTGAGGGAAAGACTGGGCAGAGAGCCACAGCCCTGACTATGTTTTTGTATCAAAGAAGGGGTGGGACCAACAGGATTAAAACAGGAAAAAAAAAAGAACACACCACCAACAAGCCATGGCTAAAGCCATGTCTGATGGCACCTCTTCCAAGAAGGCTTACAGGAGTTCTGAGCCACCTTACTTACCACAGTCCACAAGGAGTTCTTTCTTCTCTGAGTTCCTTCTTTCAACCTTTACTTGTCCTATGACTTGAGAGGGAAGAGGTCTTATTTTTTAAGTGACAAATTGAGTATTGGCATCTGGGGCCAAGGATTTAAGGCCAAGCTTCCCCACTATCTGTGGCCCTTAGATAAATGAGGTCCTAGAAAAATAAAATGATGCACTGGCTTTGAAGTCAGAGAACTCTGTGTTCGAATCTTGTCCCTGCTACTTAATAACTGCATCTATCTGTTCGTCTCAGGAGGTCCTTTTCTTGCTCTAAGCATATGATCCATGAGGGTAAGTCACTTTTCCTTCCTTGACCTCAGTTTACTCATGGGTAAACTAAGGGGGTTGGACTCAGTGGCATCCCTCTCAGCTCTACATAGACAGCTAGGTGGGTATGATCAGGAAGGGTTGAGTTCAAATCTGCCTCAGTATACCTGCTTGAGCCCTGGATAAGTCACTAAAACTTGCATCAGCCTCAATTACTTTATCTGTATAATGGGGATAATAAACAGCAGCTACCATCCATGAGGAATAATGAGTTAGGATAAAATGTGTTAATAAGCACAAAGAGTTTTGTATGAACCTTAAAGAAAAAGAAAAGGAGCTATTAAATCTATCTTTCTATGATTCATGAGGGAGAAGGGGGGTGGGGTGACTGCAGAGTCAGCCTGGAGTCAAGAGGATTCCTCTTCCTGAGTTCAAATCTGACCTCAAACACTTGGTAGCTGAAGGGATCCTGGACAAGTCACCTTTCCCTGTTTGCCTCAGTCTCCTCATCTGTAAAATGAGCTGAAAAAAGAAATGGAAAATCACTCTAGTACCTCTGCCAAGAAAATCCCAAATGGAGACAGGAAAACATGACTAAAAAACAACTGAACAACCAAAAATGATCTATGTGGGCAAGTCACTTCACAGGGGAGGCAGCAGCATCCTTGCCCTAGATTCAAAGACGAGGGAAAGATTCTTGAAGGTGTAGAGAGATAGTGGACTTCAAGGAAGGGGGGAAAGTTGTGAGGATGGACTGGAAGTTAGTGATGGAATGTTGAGTGTGAGGCAAGGAAACAAGAGTTTACTAAGTCCCTCCTATATGCCAGCACAAATATCCTCACATCCCTTCTAGGCAGCAGTTCCTATTATGATCGTCATTTTACAGTTAAGGAAACTGAGATAGAAAGAGATAAAGTGCCCTGCTCAGGGTGGCACAGCTAGGAAGTGTTGGAGATTGGATTTGTACTCAGTCCCAGCCCTCCATTCATTGTGCCACCCTGCTGCCCTCTACAATTAGTCATCCGATTTGACTGTAAATATCAATGTGATGAAAAAGAGCAAGTGATAGTCAACAAATACAAAATGACTGGTGAGCATTAGATGACCGAAGGCCTTCCCTACCAGTAAAAGGAGTGTTTTTATCCCACATTCAGTAGGGAGCCCTGGAAGGTGTTTGAGCAGAGGAGAACCAGGGGAGGAGAACTGGGTTTGAGGAAGAGTCATACTGAATGCAGAGTCCTGCAGGAAGAAGACCAGTAGATTTGGGTTCCATCAGTGTAGAGGTGAGATTTGATCACATGGGAGCTGATGGCATTACTGGGTGTGTATGCTATAAATATATATGTATATATATATATATAAAATATATAATATAAAATAAATATATCCACATGCCTAAACATACATTTCACATATCACATTATGTATGTGTGTGGTTTCAAGGCACATGTATGAATATTACATTGAATATATGGTATAAGATGCAAAACATATATGCTTGGTGATGTCAGTATATAGATACTTGGTGATATATAGACAATACATAGGTACACATTTATGTACTATATGTCCACATCTGGGGAGAGGGGGAAGGGGGAGGAGCAGAGAGAAGAGAGAGAAAGAGAAGGGGAGAGAAAAGAAAAGAGGAGAGAGAAAGAGAAGGGGAAAGGAGAGAGAGGAGAGGAGAGAGAAAGAAGGGGAGAGTAGGGGCAGCTAGGTGGTGTAGTGGATAAAGCACTGGCCTTGGAGTCAGGAGCACCTGGGTTCAAATCTGGTCTCAGACATTTAATAATTACCTAGCTGTGTGGCCTTGGGCAAGTCACTTAACCCCATTGCCTTGAAAAAAAAACTAAAAAGGGGGGGGGGGAGAAGAGAAAGAGAAAGGGAGAGAAAAGAGAGAGGAGAGAAGGGAGAGAAAGAGAGAAAGTAAAGAAGAGACATGAGAGAGACAAGGGAGGGAAGGAGGGAGAGGAGAGACACTCTCTTGGAGTTCACCAATATAAGGGGGTTGGGAGTGTATAATGCTACAGAAAAAGGAACTGATGATGTTGGTTCTTCATTATTAAAGACCATGACATCAGGTAGGTGATGGTATAACACACACGAATTGGATTTGAATGAGGGGGCTCCTTCAGAGCCATCTGACTCCAGGGGCCAGATAGTAATAAGGACAACTGGAGGTGGCCCTGGATGTGAGGTAATCAGGGTTAAGTGACTTGCTTAAGGTCATACAGTAATAGCCAAGTGTCTGGGGCTGGATTCGATCTCCCATCCTCCTGACTCCAAGGCCAGTGTTCTGTGCACTGCCCCACCTAGAAGACTGGGTGAATGTGCAAATATAAAACTCTGGGATGAAGGGTGGGGCTAAGCAACTTTATACACTTTCCCAGGACTCTTTTTCCCATCAGTCTAGGCAAGGTGCCGTTGGTTTGAATGGCCAAGTTCAAGTCCTCCTGCAGGCTAGGAGATGCCAGTTCTTACAGAGATGCCCCCACTCCCTGCACCAGGAGCACAGTGGTCCACTATGGCCTCCAGGATCGGATAGAAAGCCCTTTGGCATTCAGAGCTCTTTGTAAGCCGGCCTCTTCCTAGCCTTCTTACCCCACACATCACTCTTTTAGTACTCTGCAGTGCAACAACCCCCATCTACTTTGACTGATTGACTGACTGATAATGCAGAACCACTCCACCTCCCTCTGGGTCCCATCCCACTGGCTCTTCTCCTCCCTCCACACCTTGGCCTCGGAATTTTCTTAACTTCTTTCAATACTTGACTCATATCCCTCCCCTCCCTCTCCCTCACCCAATGGCAGAAAGTCTTCCCTAGTCTCCTCGGACAATGCCCCAACCAGGCAGACCACCTTCCCCCTACTCCTCATTTTCACTTTTTGTTTACACAAGAGAGTGCACACTGCCTGAGGGCAGGGACTCTTTCTGACTTTCTTTGCATCCCCAGGGCTTGGTACAGTGTCTGGGACCCAGTTAAGAGTTCAATAGATAAAATGGAGGTTTGTTGACTGATGAGAGCCCTCCACCTCTGGCTAGCTCCTGCCCTCTTGCCCTGGAAGGGGCAGATACTGTCCCCTCCCGGATTCTCCAGCACCAGCCCTCCAACCCACCCCTAAGAAACATTTTCGGGGCCTCTGCCTTTGCTGGCAGCGCCCCTAGTTAAGAGCTGGGGCACACGGGAGGTGGCTGCCAGGCAACCGATCGTTGTGCTGTCTGGTTCCCTAGCAACCGCGTGGGGGCTCAGCTCCCATTCCCGGAGCCCAGGAAGCATAGATAGGCTGAGGAGTCCTAATCCTCGGTCCCCTAGGGTGTGTGTGTGTTTGTGTGTGTGAGACAGACAGACAGACAGACAGACATAGAGTGAGAGAGAAAGGAGAGAGAGAGAGAGAGAGAGAGAGAGAGAGAGAGAGCGAGAGAGAGAACACAAGACTCTTAAGAATCCAAAAAAAGATGTCTGTGCTTTGGGAAGAATCCTTCCAGATGGTCTTGGAAGAAAACCTCCTGGCAGAGTGAGTGGGGAACCAGACAGATTTGGGACAGAATCAGAGGGGACTCTACTTCCCCTGTAGAGAACTTCCATAGGAGGTGTTGGCCACTGGCTGAAGTAAAGAACCATTCCCAAGAGCTGTTTCCTAGCTTTGATCGAGGGGGGTATGGGGAGAAGGAATGAAGAGAGGGCTTCACAGAGAACTTTTCCAGAAACTCCTGCAGCAGTGGGGGTGGGATGGGCAACTTTGCCAGATCAACTGGGTGACTGGGTTCCCACCCCCAAATCTGTGCCCCAGCTATTTCCTATCTTACTCAATAAGGTTTTCTATACCTGATACCCTATGGTTCCTCTCCTTCCTCTTCCTCTAGTCTCTGTCCACCTTCTAAGGGAGTTTCACAGATTAGCATTAGATCAGAGTCCCTTGGGAAGAAAATAGAAATATGGAATGTCAGAGCCGGGGGAAGCATTCTCATAGAACACAGAATATCAGAGTTAGGAGGCCCTGGGCTGAACTGGGAGGGTTCTCAGGACAAGGAATGTCAGAGGTGGGAAGATCCTTAGAACAGAGAATGTCAGAGACAGGAGTGTTCTTAGGACATAAGACTGCCAGAGATGGGATCCATAGGACAGAGGATATCAGAGATGGGAAGAATCCTCAGGCCATGAATCCTCAGTCCAACCCTTTCATTTTACATATGAGAAAATGGAGGCAACAGAGATTAAGTGACTTCCCCAAGGTATTTGAGGCAGAATTTGAACTCAGATGTTCCCATCTCCAAGTGCAGTACTCAGCCACAAACTTTAGCTACCTCAGTGATCTGTACACAGGCCATTTCCCCCAGGAGATTTAAATTCTGTGTGGTCAGAGATTTCCCCCTCTATTCCTTAGTACTTGGCCCACCAACAGTCACTTAAGAGCAGATCTGGAGGGCAGCTTAGGACACAGGAAATCAAGGTGCCCCCTTACCTCCACCTTGCATTTCACAACTTTGTGTGAATTTGTTCTTCTCCAACTTTCCTTTAATCTGCACACCCCCACTCTCCTGGCAAACAGGAACTGTGACTACAGCTCTAGTACCAGTGTAGAGGAAGGTCATAATGCATATTTGATTGATTGATTGAGTGGTTGGCCTCAGAACAGAGCAGGTCTATCAGCAGAAGAAGCCTTAGACACCATTAAGTCCGATCTTTTCATTTTATAGAGAGAAACTGAGGCTCCTTGGAGGTCTCAAGGTTAGGTAGTGGCACCTGGGTTTGGATGATGTATCAGTGATGGAACTTCTGATACCACTGGGGAGAGATTGGGGGGGGGGGGGTTCCCCAGTCCCTTATAACAGACAAAGTAGACACCTACCCACTGTGTCTATGGGTCAGACTGCTCCTTGCCCATGCTAGTGGCTTCTTTTGCTTCCTCTTAGAGAATTTGACCTTGGTTTCTGTCTCCAATTGGTGACTCCTGTAGGGCAGCTATGCAGGGGCTTCAGAGAACTGTCCCCCCATTTTCTTCTTCCCTTAGGAAACCCCTGACATGTGAGGACAGCTATATCAACCGTGCTACTCAACTGCTGGAGAAGAAGCAAGAAATGGTAGAGATGGAGGAGGCCCTGCAGGCTAAGAAGGAGGTGACTTTGTTTGTCCTCAGTACAAGGAGAAAAAGGAGGAGACATGGGAGAAAAAGATGGGGCTGCCAGCCTGGAATCTATCCTTGGCTTCCGGATATGTAGGCCAGACTCTAGATGATGGGGTGCTCAAGCAGTACCTGTCAGGACTTGAGCTTTCCCTCAGGTGCAGCTGAGGGGCCTCCTGGAGAACCAGATCCCTCTGACTCCAGGGTGGGTGCTCTAGCCACTGTGTCTTGGTGGGCAGGGGGAGATTTTATCATGGAAGGAGTTTAGATTGGAATTCAGAGACCTGAGTTCTGATTCTGCATTGTCCACTAAATTCATGTGATGTGTGAACTTGGGCAAATTACTTTCCCTTGGCTGGAGTTTCTCATCTGTAAAAACAGGGAATTGGATGAGAAAATCTCTAAGGCTCTTCCCAGCTCTGATATTCTCTAGAGTCCCTCCCAGCTCTGACACCCCCATTCTAAGGTCCCTCCCAAATATGCTATTATATGTGTAAGGCTTTATCCACCCTTGCAATCTATATTTTAAGATTCCTCTCACCTCTGATATTCAATGAACTAAGATGTGCCCTAGACTTTATATTCCACATTCTCTTGTTCCTTTGAGCTCTGAAAATCTAGAATTTTCCCAGTTCTTGGCTCATTCTCTCTTCTCCCAGCCTCATAAACACGCAATGACCTACAGGAATGTGTGTCTGACAACATACTAATATGGAAATGTTTAACATGATTGTGCACGTATGAGCTATATCAGATTGCTTGCTGTCTTGAGGAGGGGAGAAGGAAGGAAGAGGGAGAAAATTTTACAAAAATGAAAGTTGAAAATAACTCTATATAATTGAAAATCAAATAAAATACTATTAAGATAAAAAAGAAGCAAGTGGGGCAGCTAGGTACTATAGTGGATAGATAGAACACCGACCCTGGAATTAAGAGTACCTGAGTTCAAATCCAGCCTCAGACACTTAATAATCATCTAGCTATGTGATTTTTGGGCAAGTCACTTAACCCCATTGCCTTGTATAAACCAAATAAATAATTTTTTTTTAAAAAAAGACTATGTGTGGAGAGCTGGATTGCTCAGTGGATAGAGCAGCAGTCTGGGATTCAAGAGGACCTGAGTTCAAAACTAAATTTAGATAGTTACTAGCTGTGTGACTCTGGGCAAGTTACTCCATTGCCTAAAAAAAAAATGTGTTTATGTGCTTGTGGGGAGGGTGCACCTCCAGGGTCCAGCTGAATCCCCCTCTCTCTTCTCAACTTTCAGGAGTTTCAGAGAAGGATGTCATCTCTGAAACAGCGAAAGGAGGCACTGGAACAGAAGGAGGATGAACTGAAGGAGTCCATGGTCCGCTTTGACAAGTTCCTGAAGGTGGAAGGCTCTTGAGAATCAGGGGAGTTGTGCCTCTTAGAAAGTTGGCTGAGACTCTGTAGACCCTCTATTTCCCTGAGGCAGAGGGGGAATGGTCAGTTTAGAATCCCAGGCTAACCTTCTAGCCAGGCTAGCCCATGTTCTAAAGATTCCTCCTTCTCCTGCCCCAGCTCTGTCCCTGCCATTGCCCAATATTCCCAGTTCCAGAGAGGCATAGTTACATGGAACCCATTGTACAAGAGGGCAGGGCAGGCCGGGTCTTACCTGGGAGGTAACATGCTTTTTCTCTGGCCAGGACACAGAGGCTAAGCAGAGTCGAGCCTTACTGCGAGCAGAGGAAGGACGGCAGACCGCTGCTCAGAAGGAGGCCGAGGCCGCCACACTGAAGGAGGAATTGGAGGGGCTTGTTCAGAAGAAGGAACGGCTAGAGAAACGATTGCACAAATACAGACCCTTTGCCCAGTACCTGGAGCAGGTGGTGGTTCAGTCTGAGGAGGTGAGCATCCTGGAGCCAAGGCAGTACCAGATACCCTTCCTCTTAGTGACCTAGCTGCTATAGGCTTTAGGCATCAATAAACATGGAAAGAGAGGAAGGGAGGAAAAGGGGAAGGGAAGAAGGGAGGAAGGAAGAAAGGAAGGGAGGGAGGGAGGGAGGGAGGGAGGGAAGGAAGAAGGGAAAGAAGGGAGGGAGGGAGGAAGGAAAGAAGGAAGAAAAAGAGGGGAGGGAGGAAGGGATGAAGGAAGAAAGGAAGGAAGGGAGGGAGGAAGGAAGGAAAGAAGGAAGGGAGGGAGGGAGGAAGGAAGGAAGGGAGGGGAGGGAGGGGAGGAAGGAAAGGAGGAAGGGAAGGAAGGAAGCATCCCTCATGGACTCATTGGCTTTGAGCTGATCTGTTTCCAGCCCAGGTTCGTTCTTCCCTCCTTAGACAATCTGGTGGTCCCCCAGCCAGGGAGCTCTCTCTACTGGTGGCACCCAATGGGTTCCATGCTACTGCAACTCAGAATTACCCATTTCAGATGATTGTCAGCCTCAGCTTCCCCCAGAAGCAGGGATTTTATCTTGAGCCACCAAACCCGGGAGGATAAAATATAATCCATATGATTACAAAAGAAGCTAATTACATTGAAATGTAGTGACAAAATATTTTAAAAATACAAGTTTCGGGGCGGCTAGGTGGTGCAGTGGATAAAGCACCGGCCCTAGAGTCAGGAGTACCTGGGTTCAAATCCAGTTTCAAACACTTAATAATGACCTAGCTGTGTGGTCTTGGGCAAGCCACTTAACCCTGTTTGCCTTGCAAAAAACCTAAAAAGAAAAAATACAAGTCTCACACTCCCCACCTCCTGCCCCAGGTTAAGAACTGTTCCTCATGTTGCATTACCATCTGATCTGTAAAATGGGGATAATAATATCACTTTCCAGGGTGGTTGGGAGATAAATGCTAAAAGTCACGGGCATCCCCTCCCAGTTCCAGGAGATCCCTGAGTTGATGGCCAGGTTCAGTGGGCTATTTGAAACTCAGAACATACTGGCTGAACGTGAACAGGCTTTGCAGAAGGCTGTAGAGAATGCCAGGGCAGAACTGCTCAAAGTGGTGGAAGAAAAGAATGATGAGATCCTGCATCAGAATAACCAACTGGCCGACCTGCAGCTTCGGCTGGAGGAGGTCAGGACCCAGGCTCTGCAATGGGTAGGTGGGCCCCCAAGCACAGCACAGCTCTGATTGTGACATACCATTTTCCTTTCCCAGTTCTGCTCTCTAATAGGGAGGGAAGGCATAGAAAAATAATAGTTCACTTTTCAGGCTGATGCAATGCTACCTTAGGAGGAAAGGGAGGCAAGATGCAATCTCAGTTTTATAGATGAAGAAGGCCAAAGCACAGAGAGTTGGTGGTAGTCGAAGTGAGTAGGGCTCAGAGGAATCACTGAACCTGATCTCCTGATGCCAAATCTAGTATTCTTTACCAGCTTCATTTTAGACAGGGAAACTGAGGCACAAAATGGTGAACTTGACTGTGGTCACAGATATCAGGGCTCAGTGCAATCACTTGAACTCAGGACTCTTGATTTCAAGTCCAGTGTCCATTGTTAAATGATCAAATACAAAAGCTTCCATTTGGTATTTAAAGCACCTCTCTACCTGGCTCCAACCTCCCCTTCCTGTCTTATGATCTCTTATTCCCCTATATATGCTATGGTCTATTAATGTACTAAATACCTACATGAGGTTCTGGGAAATCAGAAACCAAAAGGCAAAGGGTCTCTGCCCTCAGGGAATTTATAGTCTATCAGGGGATGGTTGGTCTCTCTCCCATCTTTGCCTTGCCTGGAATGCACTCCCTCCTCCACTCTGCCTCTGGAACTCCTGGCTTCCTTCAAGTCCACATTTTACATAAGTGACATTCCTCAGAGTCACCATCTTTTCTGTCTCTCCTGATTCACAGCAGCCAATTAATAATTGCTTGTTGATCGACTGATAGGCTACTAGACCATCTTGGACTTAACAATCTTAAAATCACCTCAATCATTGGCTCGCTGAGGGAAATATATATATATATATTTTCTTGGCACACTTTTAAATTTTACCTGCATCTTTACATCACTTTCTTATGTCGACAACAAAACGATATATTGAGCCCTGATTTGTAGCCTTTGCCAATTTCTGAGGTGTAGATGTCCAAACTGAAAATTTAACAATTGACTCTCCGTTCCCTTTGAAACTGGCTCTGGCATAGTGCTGAGTCAAACCTATGGGAATCAGGATTCTCTCCTACCTCACTCCCTTTTTAACCACAATCATAAATGGGGAGTTTCCTATTCCATTCATTCATTCCATCACTCTTCCTTTATATTGGATTAGAATCCATCTTTCCCTTTCACCCACCAATCTGTTTTGTTCTCTAGGACCCAAGATCTGCTATTTCACCAATAACCATATTGTCCCCAAGTCTTCCCATTTTGGCTAAATGAATTACTGACACCAATGGTAGAGCAAATAATTCTCTTCTCCAGGAACAAACCTGGGTGGGGGGGTCCTTTTAGAGGTGACTAGGTTGACCAGTACCCTGAATTTCCTTCATCTACGATCCAAAACAAAGTTGAAGGTTAAAGTGTGAGGATTCAGAAACCCCTTTGACTTGGGGTTCAGGGCTGTGGCTGATAAAGAGGTCGCCCACTCCGACCTCCTACTGAGTTGACACCCCTTGGACATCCTCAGGAGTCGAGATGGGTCCACATCCAGAACACAGCTGCCCAGAAGACTTTGCTACTTGGGCAGATCAAGATGGCAGCCCTCAACCTGTTCCACATGGTCTGTAAGCAAAAGAAGGAGGTCCCTCCGGTGGCTGTGGAGGACACTGAGGGGCAGCTGGAGCAGGTGAGGTGGGAGACAGAGTCCCAGAGCTCTATTTCTCAAACTCTAGGAAGCCCCTCTACCCTGTTATCTCCCATTCCTCAAGTGCAGAAGGCCCATTAGCTCAGGTCAGAGACTGTGACGAACACCAAGATTGTGAAGCGGAGTCCTGTATGGTTCAGCAGGGGGAGGGGGGGCAGAGAAAAGTTGTGGCCTCTGGGCCTCCATATACTGGACAGTTCACTTTCCTCTCTAGCCTGTTTCTCTGTAAAATGGAATCTAAAGTAGGGCTTCTCTCTGCCACGTTACCAACAATCTAGTCTTTTTCCCTCCTCATCCTCCTAGAGCTCTCTGTATCTTCTGACCTTGGGGATCACCCTCTTCTTGACTCTCTTCTCTGAAAATCTGGTCCCCATCCTCAAGTCTTACAGTCTAAGGGGGGAGACAAGTCAACAAAAGTGTCCTCACAAGCAAACAGGATAAATAGGGGAACATCAGAGGGAAGGCACTAGAGCTAAGGAGGCCGGGAGTTTTTTAGCTTGGATATTATGGGACTGGCCTGGCACTTCTGAGAGCATCCCCCACTCCTCTCAAGGAATTGAGAAGCCAGGGTGCTGACCCAGCTGTGGTTGGGGGCTCCTAGGTACAGCGCTGCTTCCAGGACCTTTCAGATATGCTGACCAAGTCTCAGCAGGGAGAGCCTGGGCTCCCAGCGGCTGCTGCTGACCCCTAGGCCTGAGGGAAGCTGTTGATGGAAGGACAGTCTGGAGCCACACACGTTCCTGAGCTCCCATGAGTGAGGAGCCCCTGGCAGATCTGGACACATACACATGTGGCTGGTAGACTCAGACCTGGGTGTGGGACACACATCATGAGCCCTTTCACAGTCGGGACAATTCAACAAATGTGATTTGAGATTTATTAGGCACCTGCTGTGTGTAAGCCTCCCTGGAGCCCCAGACTTGCACCCTGTCGCCCATCTCTGGGAGCCTCCCCTCTGGGGTTGTGGGGAGGGCAGGGATGGCCCAGAGTGTTGGTGCCAATCCTCCAGGAGCAAGAGGTGGCAGGGCCTGGCTTCCTCCTCTTGGGAGGCGATGGAGGAAGCAGGGCATGTTAACTCCCTCAGGGAAGGAGGGCAGTGCCCAAATTCAGCCAACTCTGCCCCCAGTGGGAGACAGGCCACAAAAGGTCTCAGGAGGGAGCCCTGGTGGGAGTGGGTGAATGAGGGTCCCTCATGCCAAGGGCCAGACCATGCCAAGCTCCAGTCAGTGAGGATCTCAAAGGCCAAGGGGAGTGGAGTTCCCTGAAGCCAGAGGACCTCACATCTTCTTCCTCATTTTGCCCTTTCGGTTGCCCCCGGGCCGCCTGCCAAAAGCACTCTGCCGGAGCTCCTGGGCCCGGCGTTTGTTGCGGGCGGAGAGCTGCTTGAGCCCCCCACGCTGCAGGAAACGCTGCTTCTCTGCCCGGCGCCGCTGCTTCAGGATCTGCTGCTTGTTCTTTAGCTCTGAGCGTACACGCCCACGAGGCCCAGATGACCCTCCAGCCCCTGATGTCCGGCTTGCCGACGGCCCTGGGGATACAAGGGAAGGGGGTTACTGGGGGGAGGCAGACAAAGAAAGCAGAGCTGGCCCTCTAAGCTCCAGGGTTCTCCAGGGTCTCCACTATGGGGCTGGTGCAGTGGACAGTCTGCATTCCATCGCTCTTCAGACATGTACTCACTGTGGGACCTGGGCAAGCCACTTGCTGGGGCAATCTATGCCTCAGTTTCCTCATCTGTAAGATGAGAAGCTGTCAAGATCCCTCACTGAGACTCCTTCCTGTTCTAAATCCGGGGTTCTAGAATCCCTCCAGCACAGCAGAGGATTCACTGCCTGGGAGGGAACTGGGGGATCCCCATGATCCCCAGCTCTCCTCTCTCCTCCCAGTTAGTACACTGGTTCCCAAATGGGCTCAACATCTCCAAAGGGAAACGAAGGCCCACTGGGGAGGGAGCTCAGCAAATCCACCAAAGATGAGGTGGGGGCTCCTATCACCACTCCCCAGAGATGCCAATGGGCTCTGAGAAGCCCTGATCCCAATGAAGGGTCTGAGCTGGGGACCAGCTGCTTCTGACAGCCGAGGCAGAGAGGGGCCCCGGAGGTGCAGGTCAGTGACTGCTGGCCCAGGACCCTACAGCGACCCCCTCCAGGCTCTCCTAGCCCTTCCTTTGCCCAACTCCACTTATCCCTGGCACCATTTGAGGTCCATTTCAATGGTGGGTAGTCCCTCCCCCCGACTTGCTGTCACACCTCTCTCTAGGCTTTCCCATCTCCAGGTCCACCCGCCCCCCAGAGCTGCCCCCCAGTCTGGGAGAGGCTCTGTGTCCCGTCCCCCTCTCCTAGCCTCCACAAGCCACAGCCAGGAATTAAAAATAGAAACCAGAAGCCAAGGGTGTGAAAGGAGCCAAGAGCACAGAGATGGAGGACATGAATGTGGAGTGCAGCCAGGAGAGACCGGGGAGAGGGGAGGAGGAGGCAGAGTTGGAGGAAGACACGCAGATGCTCATGTGGGGTCTGGCCAGGAGAGATGGGGGAAGCAGAGAAGGGGAGCCTGGGGCCAAGTCCATCGTGCCCATGAAGAGGAGAGACCCTGGGCCCAGCATTCATGCACACACATGTAGACACACATGAGGAGCAGCACAATACAGTGGGGGGAGGGGGCTTGGGATTCCACTTTACAGATGTGAAAACAGGCTGGGAAGGGAACGTGATTTGGCAGGGGTCACGGAGTGAGGGAAATGAGGACTCCAGGTCAGACTCTAACCAGCTGCCCTGGGCCGAGACCCTTCAATCATGTCTGCCTGGGCTCAGCCCGGATGCCGAAGGCCTCCCCAGAACCCCCAAAGCTTAATAAAATCTGAACAGTTGGAATAATGCAGTGAGATCCCCACTCCTTAAGGGGTTTGAGCAAAGGCCAGAAGACCGCTGGCTGGAAGTGTGAGGGCCTCTGGGGGCTCCTGGGAAAACGTCCATCTCGGGGGGCAGCTTGTTCACATACGCTGGAGACCAGCAGGAACCCGCTCCCCGCTGCCTGGTCACTCAAGGGTGCCGTCAACAAGCTCCTCTGAGGAGGGTCAGGGGTGGGGGCTGAGGTGCCAGCAGACTCTGCCATTGACCACTAAGCACAGGAGGAGAAGGGACCAAGGCCAAAGAGCCCAAGTCTGTTTTCCAAAGGACAGCAGCACAGCATTAGGCCGGGGCACTCTGGGGTCAGATCTCTGATTTTCTCACTAGGTAGCACTAGCAAATCATCCCCCTCCGTGCCTCAGTTTCCCCATGTGTACGATGAGGTGGGTAAAGCAGCACTCAGGTCACTCCCAGGTGACTCCTCATCATCCACCACGCTCCGGGGCCCACATTTCCACACATGTGCAGGTGCCACATCTTTCCCCACTGGCCACCCCCCTCACAGGCTGGCAACCCCTCACCTCGGCCTCGGCCTCGGCCTCGATTCCAGCCTCGCCTCTTGGCCTCTCCCTCTTCCTGCTCCTCCTCAGAGTCTCGATCACCAATCTTGTGTTTCTGTTTCCACTTCTGATACCTGAGACAGGTGGTTAAGGAGATCACAGGATGGAGAGGAAGCTCTGGAGCCAGAGGGACCTTAAATATCAGCTGCCCAATCCTGTCATTTTTCAAATGAGGAAACGGGCCTGGAGGGGCAGGGAAGGTCTTGTCTGGCAGTCAGGATTCGAACCCTGGCTCCAAGTCCAACTCTCTTTCCACTCTGGCCCAGAGGGCAGCCCCTGGGCAGCTATACCACCCCCAGTCTTCAATCCTGGAGGGCCCAGCTCAGAGCACATGGAGGAGGGAGCTGGAAGAGAGGCCAAGAGCTGAGGCCCCTGTGGCTCTGAAGGCGGACAAGCCCAGGAGGAAAGGATACAGGTCTCTCTTATAGGAGCTGCTGATATAGCGGCCACTCTCCGTCTTGATCTTCTTCTTGTCCTCCTGGCCTGTGTTTCCCACAAACCGCTTCTTCTTCCGGTCCCTGGGGAGTGGGGTTGGGGGGGAGTCAGAGGGAGCTGAGTGGCTTCTCTGCCCCCTGCCCCCCCCATGGGGCTGAGCTGGCCCAGGCCCCTCCCTCAGGACCACCCTGGCTTACTTACCACTTCAGCAGCTGCCGGCCCTTGGTCATGTTGTGGGTCTCATCGCCCATGAGGTCAAGGACGGCTCCAGAAGCCTGCTGCTCAAAGGCACTGCCCTCCCCACCGATGCTCAGACTGGAGGGGGAGAAGGGAAAAGGTCTGGAGGATGGGCAAAGCTTGGCATCCCCTGCTCCACCCTGGCATTGCCCCTCCATCCCTGCTCCTTCCCCACCCTGACAATGCCCCTCACCCCCGCTCGCTATCAAAATCCTTGGGCCGGTAGGGAATATAGAACTCCTCGTCCCGATGCTGGGCCTCCTCTTTCCTCCTCTTCTCCTGGCCCGGAGCCTCTGGCCGCCGTCTCTTCCGGCCTAGCACCTCTGTGAACGTCTCCTAGAGGAGGAGGAATGGGCCCAGACTGACTTGAGCAGCAGCCTGGCTCGGGCTGGCTCTCCTTACCTCACCTTAACTGTGCCCTTTTAGAAACTTGTACCTGCTGCCGCCAGGTCACCCCCTGAGGGGCCGTGGAGAGCAGTGACCAGAGGCCTGGGCACTGGGCCTTGCTTTCCTACCACCTCCTGCTGACTCTGGGCAAGTATCTGCTTCAATGCCAATATGGCAAGGTCAGCCCCAGGTCTCCTCTTCCAGACAAACTGAATGACCATCGACCCCCATGACACAGATCAGCAGATCGATGGTGGGAGGATGGATGGAGACATGCACAAACAGATGGATGAATGGAGAGAGACAGCGCGCGAGAGAGAGAGACAGACGGAAGTATAGTTGGATATGTAGATGGAATAGAGAGAGAGAGAAGAGGATGGAGACATAGAAAGAGGGAAGGGTAAGCGGATAAATGGATGGAGAGACAGAGGGCAGGATGGAAAGAGAGAAGGTAGATGGATGGATGGCAGGATATACGGACAAACACATCCACCTGTGATGGACAGGTGACCTATTTATTAAGCAAGTTCTGTAGGCCAAGTGGAGTCTGATCTCCCCCTCCCACCTCAGCTTGTCTTCACCATCCTGAGTCTCCAAAGTCCCTTGCTGTTTCCCCCACCCCCAGCTCTGCCCAGCCCTGATAACAGGCAACGACAACTGTGTTTGAGTCCTGCTTCAAAGCATCAGAGGGCTGGACCCCATGCATCTTATCTCAATATATGAGATAACAGACCTAGGACACAAGGGCCATTTTACAGAAGAAGAAACTGAGGCAGGTGGTGCTAAAGTGACTTGCCCGGGGCCCCAGAGTTGGTTTTCCCAGTCCAGTGCCCCCTCCCTGGACCGTGCAGCTGTCCTGACCCCCCCCCACCCTTCCCACATCAGACCTTGGCTCCCCAGCAGGGACTGTGGGGCCGTACCTCTATATTCTGCTCCTCTTCCTCCGGCTCCTGGTTTGGCTGGGGCTGGGGCGTGGGGCCAGGCTGGGCCTGTTGTCGCTCCTGCTGGCCTCGCTGGAACTTGATGATGGCTTTGTGGTCCCGTTTCCTCTTGGCCCGCATCACCTGGCTGCTTGGGTCCCGCGTGTTGGTGTTGATCTCAAATATGGTCTAGGGGCGAGGAAGAGAAGAATCCCTCGCCTCTTCCCTGGGCTGGCAGTGCCTATGGGGTCCCTCATGGCAGCCTTCCTGGAGGAGATGGGCTCCCACTGGAATGCTCTGGTCTTTTCTTGTTTGTGCTTAATCATGGCCTCAGACCTGCCTGGGGCGGTGGGAGGTAGGCCCTGACGGGACCCCAAAGACCGAGGGGAACTCGACCCCAGTCTCCGAGACTCAGGGCCAGGCTGCCTGGGGTGACGTCCACACACACAAAGGGGGAGCACGTAGGGATCTCAAAGACCAAATGTGGTCCTTAAGAAGAGCTGTGGAATGAGGCCCAAGTAGGAGCGCCTGAGTCCTGAGGAGCTGGGTTCTAATCCTGATTCAGACTCCTATCAAGGACAGACTTAGGGCACTCACTACAGCTCCCTGTGCCTCAGTTTCCTGATCTTCACAACAGAAGGAAGTACAGCCCTTGAAGGTTTCTCCTGGCTCAAGGCTAACCTTTCAACAATGATTTTAAAGAAAATGTCTATGGGAGAAGGTTTGTGACATTGGGGTGGGGGCAAACTGCAGCCGAGGTCTATCTCAAAACAGCCTGGGGGCCCTGAGCCCCAGATTCCCTGGTGCCCCCAAGACCTCCAGATCCCTCCCACCCCAGACCCTCTTGGCCAGGCTGGCCACCTGCACTCACAGCCCGGGAGCGGTAGTTCTTGATGCTGTCTACGAGCTTCATCCTCTCTAATTCTGCATCCTCAAACCGGGAGCCTGGGAGTGGGCAGAGGAAGTCCTTTAGTGGAGCCCACCCTGCCCAGCCTAGGGCTCCCTCCCTCCTCCCCCCACCCCGGGAACCTGAGGGGACTCACTGAAGATGGGGTGCAGACCCAGGAGAGTCGGGTCCAGGTCCTTGGCCCTCTTGATTGACTCAGGGCAGGGCCCTGGCCGAGAGCGGACATACTGCTTGTGGGCGTTCTCGGCTACCCGTCGCAGGCTCTGGAGCTCCGAGGAGGCCTCGTGGTCCGTGATCAGACGGCACTCCTCATCATCCACCACGCTCCGGGGCACACGGCCCAGCACGCCATCCAGAGAGGCATCTGGGGGGGTCCAGGGATGAACAGACCTTTCCCTAACCCCCCCTCCCTGGATCCTTCTCTTCAACTGCCTAACCCAAGAGGCCATCGGATCCAACCCTTTCATTTTACTGATGAGGAAACTGAGGCAGAGGCAAAGTGATATGGCCAAGATCAATCATAACCCAGGTCCTGGTGTCTGATCCATTAGGCTACACTGATGGACCAAAGGCCCAAGTTCAAATGTTGCCCCAGACACTTGTTAATCTATGAGCACATTGCTTCACTGCTGTCTGCCTCAGTTTCCTCATCTGCAAAACGGGAACAATGAAAGCAGGGTTTGTAAAGTGTTTTGTGCATCTTAGGGCTCTACAGATATGCCAGCGACGATGGCCACCAGGAATCACTAAATGACCCCAGAGGAAAGTGGACCCTGTTGACAGCCCCAGGGCTGTGGCGGTCCTCACTGCTTTGTCCTGTTCCTCCTTAGCCCCAATTCCCACCAGAGCGTGAGCTCACAGAAGCAGAGCCTCTCTCAACTCTGAATGTCCAGGTCTGGGAAGCTCTGCTCTGGCCAGAGGCTTCCTCCAGCAAGGAGGGTCAAGCCTCCTTCAGGACCAGGGTGTTGACCTTCTTTGGACAAAGGGCCCATTTTTCTGCCAGGGTGCTCTGGGTTGGAAGTCTCTTGGATCATCAGGAATGAACTTTTTCCTCTTCCCTGCCCTATCCCTGTGATCTCTGGGGGTAGGGGCAGAGAATTTCTTCCCCACTCCAGAATCCCAACAACCGCCCCAGACCCCGGGCCACTTACCTGAGGGCTTCTCGTTGGGGACAGCAAGGGTGAGCGGGCGGCCCAAGAAGAGGTGAAGGTCAAAGACATAAGGGACCTCATCGGGGGCCACCAGGGAATAGGCTGTGCCACTTCGGCCGGCTCGGGCCACGCGCCCTGTGGAAATTAAAGGGGAGGGATTGTGATGGAGGGAGCCACAGCCAAGAAATCAGTCCTATCTAAATCCATGCTATATGACCTTGGCCAAGTCACTACAATTTCCTGTCTATAAGATGGGGATAATTTCTACTGTGTAGAGTTCCCTAAGGTAACCAAAAGGATAAAAGAGTTAAGAGCTCTGCAATTTTGCAGAGTAAAGAGGGACATACGAAGTTCTTAATAAGTCTCTCGGCTTCCCCGACTCTCCAACAGACCTTTGGAATCTAAAATGTTGGAGCTGAGAAGTGGCTCTGAAGAAGGGATGTCAGAGCTGGGAGGGGTCAGAACAGGGACGTTGGAGGAGCTTACAACAGCCCATCGGGGCCGGCACTCACCCACTCGGTGCAGGAAGAGTTTGCTCTTGGCAGGGAAGTTGTAGTTGATCACGTTGTCCAGCAGGGGGATGTCCAGACCCCGGGCAGCCACGTCCGTGACAATGAGGGCTGAACACTTGCCGTGGACAAACTTGGCCAGGTTGATCTTGCGTGCAGTCTGGTCCAGGGAGCTGTAGATGTGGGTGCAGCTCACACCCTGGGTGGTCAGCAGCTGAGACCGGGGGAAGATGAGGGGGAAAACAGGGATATAGTGACCCCCATTTCCCTCCCAAACTCCCAAGAAACCAACTAGCACACAAAGATGGTGCCCGGCCCCAACGGACTTCTCGTCAGCTGGGGAAGGGCCCAGGAGCCACCAAGAATAATGGACATCAGGGTGCATGCACATGCTACAGCCATGGAGCAAAACGTGTGCAGGTGACCCTACTTGCACAACAGCATGTGGTTACATGTATGACTACATCTGTGTGGGAAACAGGCCTGTCTGTCTGATATAAGGGCACTTATGTTTGATATACACTCATGGGCCACATGTGCAAGAGTGCACACACTGTCTCTACCCCCCACCCAGGTGTGGATGGCCAGGTGAGACTGGCTCTGCTCAAGAGAAGGAGCCCACCCCCAATGGTAATGCCAGGACTCTCCTCCCACTGCCTGAGATGAGCCCAGGAGGGAGGGGGCATCTCTTTCCAGCCCCTGGGGGTCCCTCACCTCAGTGAGGTACTCAGCCTGGTGCTTGGTGGCCACAAAGACCACGGTCTGGTCCTGGGGTCGGACAACATTGCGCAGGAGGTGGAGGAGCACGGCGGGTTTATCATCCTCACGGATGTGGAAGAAGGCCATCTGAGGGTGAGGGAAGAGAATGTGAGCATTACGGGGGAGCCCCAGCAAGGAGGTGGGAAGGGTCCAACCAAGGTACCCCCCTTGTTGCGCTATGGAGAAAGGAGATAAGACCACCATGTGTGGCTATGATTGGGGATCAACCAAGGCCAACCCAAGCAGAGGACAGACCTCCTGTGCTGGGTACTCCCTCCTCCCACTTGGAACTCTCTGGAACACCAAAGGTTAGGTGATTTGCCCAGGGTCACCAGCCACACATGTCACTGGCAGCATCCGAACCCAGGTCTTCAGGTTCAGTTCACCATCTATTAGAGTATATGGTCTAAACTTAAGTGAGATAAAGATATGAAAATAACTCAGGACTGTTCCTTCTCTCTGGGGCCAGACTGGGCTCTGTCCCTCTATAGGAAGCCCCGGAGTGGCCAGGGGGCACTGGAGTGGCGCGGGCCAAGCTCACCTTCAACTGCTCGTTGAGTTTGGTGTCCACATCAAGACGGATCAGCACTGGCTCCGTGAGGCCTGGGGAAGTTGGGGAGTGGAGATGGAGAGGATGAAGGGGAGCAGAAGGGGGTGAGTGGGCCCAGCCAGGAACCTCCCCACAAAGGAAGGTCACAACAAGAGGACCCCAGAGTGAAGATGGGGCATGTGTTGTTTGGCTGCTCACCAGCTCGGGCAAACTCCACAAGAAGCTTAGGCAGTGTGGCAGAAAAGAGCACGGTCTGGTGGTCCTCGGGGAGGCGGCTGATAATCTCCTGCAACTGCTCTGCGAAGCCCATCTCAAACAACCTGAGACAAGAGAAGCCGAGAGAATGAGGAGGCCAGGTCCCAGCTCCTAGGTGTGCCGGCTGATGGACAGTAAGTGCCCACAATGAGCCAGGCCCTGTCTTGTAGCCCACACACAGCTCTAAATATGGGGAGACTCATCTCAAACTGGGGGTCATGTCCAACCCAGAGCGCCAGTTGAGGCTCGTCTGCGGACATCATCTCACCAGACCCTGGTGGGGTCCCAGGGTGATTCCCATTTTTACAACTAGGAAAAATGAAGCTGAAAGAGGCTCAACATCTCATCTTGGGTCACACAATGGTTAAGTGACTCAGGCAGGACTTGAATTCAAGTCTTTCTGACTGCAGGTCTGGCAGTCAGCATCACCTCGTTGCCTGAATATGAGCAACGCAGTCATGTGCAGGGGAATGGGGGGGAGGCAGTTAGAGGATCAGTGAAGCTCTATCTGAGCTGTCTTGAAGGATGCCAGGGGTTTTAGGAGCTAAGAAACCTTGGCCAATTTGCTTCAGTCTCCTCAGAGGAGTAGACCTCCTGGGGCAAATGGAATAAATCATCCTCCCTCTCTCTCCCTCCACACAGGCTCCAATGGTAGCAAGTCATGATGAGGAGGGAGCAGGATGGGGCTCTGGAGTGCCTGACTCTGACCCAGGCTGGGAGGGAAAGGAGGGAGTCCTAAGGGCATTCCCGGAAACTCTCCTCTCTCCTGCTGGAGCCCCCAGCCCAACTCACCTGTCTGCCTCGTCAAAAACGACGTACTGCACACTCTGCAGTTTCAAGTTCATCTCCACAGCCACGTGCATCAGACGTCCAGGGGTGGCGATGATTCTGCAATGGGACAGCTCCCCCCATCAGCCCCTCTCTCGACCTGCCCACCCCCCAGCTCTCCTCCTCTCCCAGGGCCAGAAGGACAAATGCCCCTTCCTTCTCCCAACCCCAAACTCATCAGGGGTAGGTCTGAGGGCTTCCATCTTGCTCCACAGACTCATACTCACATGTCTGGATTCTCATGCAGAGCCGCAAACTGGTCTTCCATCCTGTAGAACAGAGAAACAAGGAGTCTCCATGTCATGGAAGCACCTACCTTGAATTGGGGTCTCCAAGAGCGAAATACCCTGGGAAGAGAGGCAGCTTTACACCTAGGAGACCTGGCTTTGAAACATGATTCTAAGGATTGAGACAGAGGCCTATATGAGTCCTACTAGGCTTTATCTTCAATCCCTATAATACTTCTGAAACCCAGGCCAAGACAGGGGATCTAGAATAAAGACTGGGGTACAGAAAAATGTGCCCCAAGAAGGGAGGCATGCTAAAAATATTCATCAATCCAAGAAGAGGTAAGCTAGAGAAATCCAAATCCAATTAAGAATGATGCTGAGGGGCAGCTAGGTGGTGCAGTGGATAGGACACGGTCCTGGAGTCAGTAGGACTTGAGTTCAAATCCAGCCTCAGACATGTAATAATTACCTTGGGCAAGTCACTTGACCCCATTGCCTTAAATTAAAATAAAAGAATGATGCCAAACTACTATCAGCACCACCAGACGATCCCTTCTCTGCCTGCCCCAGAGTACAGCCTTCCTAACACACCCAGTTGTCCTTGTTTGAAGGGGCCACCACACACACACACATACACACACCACACCAACCTTCTTTAGTCCCTCTCTCTAAGCTTTCTTCCAGATCCTACCTGCCTATGTCACCTAAATCTCCCCCAGAGTGCACCTGCAAACCAAGATAGGCTATGAGGGTGGTCACTAATCAGAGTGGATTCAGAGCCTAGCCTGACCAGAAGAGGAGACCTCCAAGTTTTACTAGTAGCCAACATCACACAGAAGGGGCATAGATCACTAGGAGATGGCAGGAATATGGCCTATGAAGCCTGAGGCTGTTCCTGTGCCTGACCGATGAGAGGTGGGATAAGGCTGGAGAGAGAGAGAAGGCCAGCTTCGGCTCAGAAAGCCCTCTGTTTGAGTTCGGTCTTGGATACAGAATGGCTCTGTCACTTGGGACCCAGACAATTTTCTAAAACTAAAGACAAGACAGACAGATACAGAAAAAAAGGACTGTCCTAGGATGAGGGACCCAATCCTGGCTCGGTCATTTACCACATTTGTGACTGGAAGACAAGTCCCTAGGTCTCGGTTTCCTCATCTGTAATATGACATTCTGGAGAACTCTAAATCTCTGACTCTGAGCTAAGAGGGAGTTTCCACCCCAGGAGCACCCCACATCAATGAAACCACAGGATCAGACCCCAAAAAAAGCAAAGATAGCAGGAGAAAACACAAACACACACACACACACACACACACAGAGTTAATTGCAACGGCCAGCTTTGGTTCTGAAGAACAGATGAGGCACGAGCCAGGTTCTTCATTCAGGAGAACTGGGCCCAGGTCAGGGCATCTCTGGGTCCTAGGGTCATTTCTGTTAGATGGCTCTGAAGGAGAAGGGTCCAATGTGGTGTTGACAGAGGAGGGGCTGGGTGCATCAGGAAACGATGCTGCTATAACAAACCAAGGGCATGGTGAGGCCATAGTGGCACACCAACAACTGGGGAATGGCAGAACACGTCAAATCTGAATGAAATGGGATTTAGTGTTATTATTATAATAAGGTGGCAGGGAACAATAATCCCAAAGATTCTAAAGAAGTATGGGAAAGGAAAAATAGAAAGAGAAGAATCCAGAACCACAACTCAAACATCAAGGCTTCTCTGATTCTCATGTTACAGATGAGAAAACCAGGACCAAGAAAGGTCATAGGACAACGGCTGAAGACACCCGAAAGGTCACCTAGACCACCCTCTTTATTTGACAGAAGGTCCCACAGGAGCGAATATCTGAGGCAGGATCCTAACCCAGGCCTTCCTGATGCTCTGCTGAGCCACTGAGGCTTACATACCACCAGAACCCTGCTGGCTGCAGGGTGGTAGGACCATCCTCCCTGTCAGGCCTGGGGGGAGGTTCAGACAGGGACTTACACTATAGCACCCATCAGCCCCACAAGCATCAGGCAGACTGGGCTCTGGCTCTCATGGCAGTCCCAGGGCCCGAGAGAGGGATCACTGCCCTTCTGATGAGAGAAACAAAGACATGGCCAGTCCCAGGTGGTAGCTGAACCGGACCCAGCTCTGATTCCTTACCTTTCCACTGCCATGAGGGTGGGGGGAGCTTGGCGCCACCTTCTGAAGAGAAGGTCACTGCGACCATCCACCAAACCAGAATTTAGGGCTGACAGAACCACAAGGAAGGGGACAAACTACAAATACCCCAAAGGCCCAAGGCACTGTTAGTAACAGACATTCTGAGGGAAGGGACTTTGGGCTAATAGGGAGACAGCCCAATTTAATCAAAAGAATCCTGGGTTCTGAGGAACAACAAAGCAGGGTGGGAAAAAAAGAATGGGCCCAGAGAGAAGACACCTACCCCAGAAAAATGGGACTTGTTGGTCCTAGCTAACTGTGTGAGCTTGGACTAACTCTAGGGCTCTCTCTGCCTCAGTTTCCTCATCTTGCAGATGAGGTTCATTCCCCTGAATGCCTCACAAATGTATTCAGAGGATGGGGGGACAGGGAGAATACAAACATACCAAGGACTTGTGACTTCCTAGGTGCAGGAGCCCTTTCCACAACCTATTCAGTAATGTGTGGCCTGAGGCTCAGAGTGGTCAGTGCTTTGCCCTGCACCATACAGTGAAGGACAAAGCAGGTGTCATGTCTGGTGCTCAAACTTCCCAACCCCAATCCAGTTTCTAAGCTGCCAGCCTCTCTTAGAGAATGGAAAGTTCCCAAGGTGGGGGGTCTTCAGAGCTAGAATATGGCCAGTCAGGTTCTTGGGAGGTTCTTGGGGAACCTGGCTGAGCTATGACTTTCAGGGACAAGGAAGGCAGAGAGGCTGTGGTAGCAAGAACACAGGGATGTATTTGGAGAAGGAGGCGTGCAAACCAAGGACAGCAATAAAAAATTGGGAAAGGAAAAATCCCAAATCGGTGGGGGAAGGCATTGCTACCATCAGGATTGCTGCCTGGGGAGGGTGAGAAGGAAGAGGGTGAGGGAGGCACATTTGAAGTAGCTCTTACTTGTCTCCCCCAAGGATCAGGGCTGTCTTCAGGCTGGTGAACTTGCCCAGCTGTGGAGGAAAAGAGACAGAAAGTGAAGCTAGGCAGTCCCTCCCCAGACACTCACTTTACATAAATTCACATTATGCAAATTCAACTGCATATCAAGAATTCTCAAAGAAATCCATGTTCCTGGGGCAGCTAGGTGGCTTAGTGGCTAGAACAACCCTGGAGTCAGGGGGACCTGAATTCAAATCCAGCCTCAGACACTTAATAGTCACTTAACCTCAATGCCTTAAAGAAATAAAAATTAAAAAAAAGAAATCCATGACTGAGCTCCTCTCCGCCCTCCTCTATCTCTCCTGCCTCTCAGTTCAGTGACCCATGGCCTCTGTCTCTCCTCCTCCTCCTCCAAACTCCTCCAAGTGAAAACAGACCGAGACCACTGTCACTGTCACCAGCAGGTCATGGGCGGGTACCACTAGAAGAGAGGAGACCTTTGCCCTCTCTCCGCCTACCTCCCCGCTATGCATCCCCAATCCCTGCATATTGCCCATTATCTCCTGCCATGCCTGCGTCTGGCTTTCCTGGGTCTGCCCACTTCACGTTCTTCCTCTCAATTCTGGCTGTCCCCAATCCCTTCTCTATGGGTGCATGGTGCCCTCCCTATCTCTTTCTCCCTTCCCAACATTTTAGAGCAAATTCACATTATATAAAAGTCTCTCTACGGCGAGATTTGCAGAACAGAGAACTTATTTAAAGTAAGGATTGTCTCTAACTGGTTTCCTCTGTGATCTCATGTATTTTATTCGATGCCTCTTATAGTTATGGTTTTTAGCAGAGGTCCAGCCTGACTGTGTCTTTAGACCCTATTCATTAAACTGCCACGCACCTCCTTGGTGAACTTCATCGTCTGCAGGGCCAGCTCCCGAGTAGGTGAGAGGATGAGGGCCCTCGCCCCTGTCTGGGCACTGTGGGTCTTGAGCTTCTCAAACATGGGAATGAGGAAGCAGGCTGTCTTTCCACTGCCCGTCCGGGCCATGGCTACCACGTCCTTACCATCCAGAATCACTGGGATAGTCTGCAGGAGGGAAAGCATGGGGTCAGAGGCAAAGAACAGATGTCACTTTTGTTCCCACTCCCTTCTCCCCCCTCAAGGCCAACCCTAGAATAGGGCTTGAAGTGGGGGAGAGATATATATAGAGACAGAGATGTAGTGGAAAAAACTTGGGACAGTATGTCCTCCAACCTGGAAGCAGAACTTACCTCAATAAAGAGTCAAATCATAGGCTGGGGTAATGAGCAAACAACAGAAGGAAAAAATCCCACTATAGACAATTACATTGTTCCCATGAAGGATCAAAATACAAACTTAGAAGATGACAAAGGCAAACCTTCTATATCCAAAGTCTCCAAGAAAAAATGAATTAGTCTCAGGCCATGGAAGAGATCAAAAAAGATTTTGAAAATCAAGTAAGGGAGGTAAAAAAAAATGGCTAGAGAAATGATAGTAATGAGGGAAAATCATGAAAACCAAGTTAGCAGGTTGAAGGAGATACAAAAAAATACCAAAAAAATAACATCTTAAAAACTAGTTTGGGTCAAAATGGAAAAAAATGGTCCAAAAGGTCGAAGAGGAGAGGACTGACTTAAAAAGCAGAATTGGCCAGATGGAAACGGGGATACAAAAGCTCTCTGAAGAAAATAATTCCTTAACATACAGAATTGAACAAAGGGAAGTTGATGATTTTGTGAGAAATCAAAAAACAATAAAATAAAACCAAAAGAATGAAAAACTAGATGAAATTGTGGAAAACATGGGGAAAACAACTGACTTGATCCAGGAGAGATAATTTAAAAATTATTGGACTACCTGAAAGCCATGACCAAAAAAGAACCTAAAGGCCATTTTCAAGAAATTATTAAGAAAAATTGCCCTGATAGTCTAGAAACAGAGGATAAAATATTAATTGAAAAAATACACCAATCACCTCCTAAAAGAGATCCCAAAATGAAAATTCCCAGGAATATTATAGCCAAATTCCAGAACTCTCAAGTCAAGGACAATATATAAAAGCAACCAGAAAGAAACAATCGAAATATTGTAGAGTTACAGTCAGGATAACCCAAGATTTAGCGGATTCTACATTTAGGGGTCACAGGGCTTGGAATATGATATTGCAGAAGGCAAAAGAACTTGGATTATAACTGAGAAACAACTACCCAGTAAAACATACTCTTTTATGGGAAAAAGATGGGCATTCAGTGAAATAGAGGACTTTCAAACTTTCCTGATGAAATGACCAAAATTGAACAGAAAATTTCATCTTCAAATATAAGATGCCAGTGAAACATGAAAGAGATAAACAAGAAAGGCAAATCATAAGGGACTTAATGATGTTGAACCGCTTTATTCCTGCATGGGAAGATGATGCTGATATGAAACTTCCCATTTATTAAGATAGTAAGAGGAAGCACATATAGACAAGGCACAGGGAGTTGAGTTTGAAGATACATTAAAAAGATGAATGTAGGGGCAGCTAGGGGACACAATTGATAGAGCACCGGCCCTGGAGTCAGGAGGACCTGAGTTCAAACCCGGCCTCAGACACGTAATAATTACCTAGCTGTGTGGCCTTGGGCAAGTTACTTAACCTCATTGCCTTGCAAAAAAAAAAAAAAAAAAAGATGGAGTTAATGGGTGAGAGTGAAATGTCCTGGGAGAAAGAGAAAGGGAGAGGTAGGAATAGGCTAAGTTATTTCACATAAAAGAGGCAAGAAAAAGCTTTTGCAATGGAGTAGAAGAGGGGGGAAGGGGAGGAGGAGTGAGCCTACCTTCTTATTGGAACTGGTTCAGAGAAGGAATAATATACACACTCAGTTGGATATAGAAATCTGTCTTAGTCTAGAGGAAAGTAGTAGAAGAAAGGGGGGAGGGGAAGGGGAGGGGAGTTAATAGAAGGGAGGGAAGACTATGGGAGGGGGTAGTCAAATATCACATACAAAACACTTTTGAGGAGGGACAGGATGAAAAGGGAGAGAAAGAGAATAGAATAAATGGGGGGGAGGGAGAAATAGGGTGTAGGGAAACAGCAATAGTACCGGTGGGGGAAAAATGCTGAAACAAATCTCTCTGATAAAGACCTAATTTTTCAAACATAGAGAACTGAGTCAAATTTATAAAAAATAAGAGTCATCAATTGATAAATGATCAAGAGATATGAGCAGTTTTCAGAGAAGGTTATCAAAATCTATTTAAATCATTTTTTAAAATGTCCTCACTACTGATAGGAGAAATGTGGGCTAGAATAATTCTGAGGGACTTCCTTATAACCTATCGGATTGGTCAATAGGACAGAAGGAGAAAATAACAAATATTGGAAAGGATGCAGGGAAATAGATACACTGATGCAGTGTTGGAGGAGTTGGATAGGATGCAACAACTCTGTAGAACAAGTTGGGCCTATCTAACCATGCCTACCTACCCCTTTGGTTAAGCTGTGCCACTGCTAGGTCTATGTTCCTGAAGAGATGAAATAAGAGAAGAAAAGAACCTACACAGACAGGGATAATTATAGCGGCTCTTTTCTATTGGCAGGAGCTGGAGATTCAGGCAATAACTCATCAATTGGGTAATGATAGAACAAAATTGTGGTATGTGACTGAGATGAAATGCTGTTCTGTTACAGGAAATGATGAACAGGATGTCCTCAGTAAAAAAAGAAAAACAAAAACAAAAAACCCAAAACTTCCAGGAGCAGATGCAATTGGAAATGTACTGTATACAAGGTAACAGCAATGTCATAGGATGATCAGCTGTGAATGAGCTACCTTTTCTTAGCAATGCTGTGACCCTAGAGCACTCTGAAAGATTTAGGATAAAGGATGCTATTTATCCCCAAGACAGAGCTGATACTATCTGAATACAGACTGAAGCAAGCTTTTTTCTCTTTTTTTTTCTGGGGGAGGGAGTGGAGGATATGTTTACTTTTTACATGATTATTGTGGTAATGTTTAAAAACTAGAGAGAAGAAAGTAATCCCAAGTTTACATATGCTGACTTGGTCCCTTTAACATTAGTTATTTAATAAAATTTTATTAAGCAATGAAAGAAAAACCACCAAAAAAAAAAAGAGTTCAGAGAGCTGGGTTCCGGTCCTGGGGTGCTACTGACTTGATGTTGGACACTGGGCAAATCTGGCCTTGTTGTTCTCCTCCAAAGGGCTATTGTGAGGATAAGAAGGCAAAAGGACAGATATATAAGGCTTCTAAAGTAAATGGAAAGAGGATGTCAGTTGACTAGGTTGTAGTAGAGAGAATTAGTGGTCAAAGTCCTGAGTTCTAGTTCTGTCTCTGACCCAGTTTAGCCTCTCCGTGCTCTAGACAGTTCTGACCTGCACTGGGTGAGAACATATCCTCAGAGACCTTCCCTGCATCAATGAAAGCCAGGGTTCAGACCCATTCATTCCCCTTCCCATTTTAAAGGGAACTGAACCCAAAGAATCCTTTATTTCCTTCCAAAATTGGATACAAGGAGCTGGGTGGGAGGAGTGATGGGATGTGGTGGGGGCAGTCTGAAGAAGGCTCAAGGTGTGGGGGAAGGGTCCCACGGTGTTGGGGTTTGCTCACCTTTCTCTGAATGGGTGTAGGTACCTTGTAGCCCTTCTTCATGATGCCTTTGAAGACAGGGTAGCTCAAGCCTAGGAGAGACCCCAAAGATCATTAGATCTCCAGAAATTCAACACCCAGGTTCCCCAACCATGGTGGGGCAGGGGAATGACCATAGTCCCCCTAAGATTTTATACTGTACAGTCTATGGAAGCATTAGTTTTGTCTCCTAAGAGAAGGGGAGCATGGTGGGAAGAGGGCCAGTCTCAAAGCCGGGAAGACCTCCTTCAAGGGAGTGATGCAAGCGAGCTGTTCCATCTTTGGTAAATCATGCGAACACTTGGTGCCCTCCTGGGTGCTGATGTTACTGGCAGAATCACAGATCGAGCTGCCAGCTGTATGGACACTGTCACATAGATGCACACAAACACTCTTACAGACACTCACACACATCCAGGATCACTCTCACTCGCTGACTTGCTCACCTTTCCTTCTCACACATGCATGATCACTCCTACGCAGACACATGTGATCAAACACACAGGCTACCACAGCTTCACACACATGATCCCAATCTCCTGCACACACTCACACAAGCTATTCCAATTCCAGACTCTACCTGGTTTCCCTTGTCCTGAGCCATCCTGGTTCTTCAAGGCCCAGTGGAACTCCTTGCATCTCCCAGAGTCCTCCCTCATCATTGACCTCTCCCTTTTCATCCCACTATGCCCACAAGTCACACTCAATAGACTGAACTTTCATGGGTGGCACCTGCCCACTCTGCTAGAGGGTGAGTTCTTTGGGGGCAGAGACTGTCCTGTGCTTCTCTGGATGTTGCCCAGGGGCCAGGGCAGACACCCAATACACACTTTGTTAGTGTCCCTGAGTAACAACACCTGGGTCCCAGGCTGGACCTCCAGCTTGGGGTTGCCGGTGGTGCTCCTTCCCTGCTGCCCCACAGCAAACTCACCCATGGACTGGAAGCCTCCAGACTTTTTCTTCTTCTTGTTTTGGGCACGAACCATTTCTTGAGTGTCTGGCTCAACATCTGAGGTCACCTCCAAAGTGGGAAAGGCAGGCAAGGACTAATGGGGATCAAGAGACAAGGTCAAGTGGGGACGACTCCAATGTCTGGATGTCTCACAGACACCAAGGAGAGGGGACAGGCAGTGGAATAGCCCTGGCTGGCCAGATGGGGGGAACCAGGGGTGGCAGACTACAGCCTCTACTTGCACAAGCTGTCAAGACTCATTCATCTCTCTAAAGCACTTCTTCCATGAAGGTCCACCAGGCTCAAGGGCCTCCTGAGGCCCCTCTACTGCCTATAAGACAAAGGCCACATTCCTGTGCTTGGCATTCAAGACTCCCAAATCAATATTTACTGGTTAGCTAGTATATCCTCCCAACTTTTTCTTCTTCTTTTTAAGGTTTTTTTTTGCAAGGCAAACAAGGTTAAGTGACTTTCCCAAGGCCACACAGCTAGGTAATATTAAATGTCTGAGCCCGGATTTGAACTCAGGTCCTCCTGAGTCCAGGGCCGGTGCTCTATCCACTGAGCCACCTAGCCGCCCCTCCAACTTTTTCTTCTAACCTTTTACAGCAAATGCTCTGCTCTTGTCACATTTGGTGTGACACTATCTGTACAGCAGGCCATGGGGGAATCTGGATTCCACACCCCCCCCAAAAAAGTATTAGTGACTTCCTTCTCTAATTCCCTTAAATCCCTCTAGTTATTTAGTGCATAAAAATTGTATCTTTACACACATCATAAAGGAATAGTAGACAGACAGCCCACTTGGAAGCCATGAGGATCTGGGTTCAAATCCTATCTCTGACTCAGATTGGCTGGTAAGCCGGGGAAGGCAAATGCCTCACCTAGAAGTTGCCTAGATTCTGTGTACACACACGCACACGTACACACACATGTGTAGCTACCATCTTTATGCTTGCATTGCTTGTACATGTTTACCCACGTCCACATCCTTATCTGCGGTACATGGGTGCAGACACATGGATGTGCACACGCATGCAGACGGTTCTATCTGCCGGGAGGGGCTGATTCCCTTCTTTCTCTCTGTGGAGGGGCTCACTGACTGGATGGAGCCTCCTCTGGGACTCCGGGCCGTGTCCCCCGGGCCCCGAGGCCGGGCCTGTGGGGGGTCCCGGTCTCACAGCCTCACCCACAGCCCTTCCCCCCACAGAGCTCCTGGCTCCCGAGGGGGCCTGCGGCCCCAGGGGGATGGACGGGGCCTTGCTCAGAGTCAGGAGTCCTGGGTTCGAGTTCCACACCTGCCGCTAGCCCCCCCCCGCGGCGCTCCACCTTCCCGGCCTCAGTTTCCCTTCTGTGTAGAAGGGGCCCGGTCCGGTCACCACGTGGCGGGGTTGTTTTCATATTTCACGGAAGAGGAAACCGAGGCCACCCGGGCCCCGCAGGGAGGCGTCCCGCGCCATCTCCGGCCTCGGGCCGCGGCGGGGCCGGGGCCGGGGCCGGGGCCGGGGCCGGGGGGAAGGCCCGAGCCGGCGTGGAGGCCTGGGCCCGGCGTGGAGGCCCGGCCCCCCCCCCCCCCCGCCAGGCGAGCGGCCGCTTCTGATTGGTCGGGGGGGACAATGGTCCCGCCCCGTCACCGGCGGGCGGCCAATGGGGCTCCGCGGAGAAAGCGCGAGGGGCCCGCGCCCCCGACCCCCCCAGCTCACTCCCGGGCCGGGGCAGGTCCCCAGGTCCCGCGCCCGCGCCCCGCCGTGCCCCCGCCAGCCTTCCCCGGGCTCCCTACCTGCCGGGCCCCGGCGTCGCCGCCGACCTCGGGCTGGCCCTCCACCTCGCCGGCGCCCATGACGCGGCCGCGGGCCTCGGCGGGGCGCCGGAGTCCGTGCGGCCCGCGGCAGCGCCGCAAACCCACGCCCTTGGCCGCCTTCATGGCTGAGCAGGCCCGGGACAGGGCGCGCGGCCACGCGGCGCGGCCCCAGCTCCTGACGCCGCTGGACGGCGGGGGCGGGCCCTGCTGCCAGGGCGGCACCAAGCTGCGGGCGAGGCGCTGCCGGCGGAGCCGCCCCCCGCGCCGCCCCTCCCGCCGCCGCCGCGGGGTCCAGGCGCCCCCGGCGTGCGGCCACTCGCCCGGGGCCGTCTTCCTGGCCTTCCTGCTCGGCGTCTCCCCCGGGCCCGGCGAGGAGCGGGAGGCGCGGGAGGCGCGGGGCGCCCCCGCGCTCCTGGAGAGGATGGTCGCGTCCTCGGCGCTGTTGGCCGCGCGGGTGGCCCTGGCGGTGCAGGGCGCGCTCCGGGCCCAGCGGACCTGGGCCTCGGGGGACTTCTAGCCGCGCGCCCGGTGAGGGCGGGGCGGGGGCGGGGCGAGCGGCGCACGGGCTGGGGGCCGTGCCCCCCCCCCCGCGGCCCGCAGGGCTACTTTGTTTCCTTGGGGTGGGGGCGGGGCTGGTACAGGCCGTCGGAGCCCTGAGGGTGACGCCCCCTGACCCCCTGTGGTTCCAGACATGAAGCCCTCCTTGGAGCTGGCCGTCAGCGGGACCCAGGCCCTGCAGCTGCCCCAGCGCCCAGGCCGCGGGCGCTACCGCCTCAAAGCCAGCGCCTCCTACGTGGACGAGACCCTGTTCGGCTCGCCAGCCGGGGCCAGGCCGGACCCCCCGTGCTTTGACCCTCCCTGGGCCACCAAGGCCGGGCCCCCGACCCCCCACGCTGAGGCTGCCGAGCGGAACCAGGACCCGGACCCATCCAAAAGCTGTGCCCCTCCGTGCACCCCCAGGAAGAAAAACAGATACAGGTAACAGGCAGCGGCAGGAAGGGGGACCCTCTGCCTCCTAGGGCCCCCTCAGTGGGCACGGAAGAAGAGGAGGGTGTCAGAGCAGGGAAGGGACTCCAGGGGCCGGCAGAGTTAGATAGCCAAATCCCTGAGGCGCCAGTGAGAAGGACCTGGGTTTGAATGTGGCCTCGCACACTAGCTGTGTGATTCTGGGCAAGCCACTTACCTTCTGTGTGCCTCAGTTTCCTCATCTGTCAAACGAGCTGGAGAAGGAAATGGCAGATCACTGCATATCTGTCAGGAAAAGCCCCAGTGGGGTCACAGAGAGTCCCACAAGGAGCCGGGTTGTTATGTGAAGCTCTGGGATACAAGGAAAGGCCAAAGACAGTCATTGGCCCATGTACAGACAAGATATAGACAGGATTTATCGAAGAGAATCGAAGGGAAAGGTAAGGGGAAACTAGGTGGCAGTGGATAGAATACCAAGTTGGGAGGACCTGAGTTCAAATCCAGCCTCAGATACATAATAGTTATCTAGCTGTGTGACTTTGGGCATGTCACTTAATCCCAATTGTCTTTGACAAACAAAAGGAAAAAAGGCACTAGTAGCATTAAGGGCGGGAATCAGGAAAGACTTCTTGTAAAAGTTGAGGTTTTATCTCAGACTCCAAGGAAGCCCAAAAGCAGAGATGAGACAGCATTCCTTGGCAGGGGGAACAGCCCAGAGTCAGGAGACGGAGGTTCCTGAGGGAGGGTTAGCCAGGAGGCCCATACCACTGGATCCACTGCAGATGGAAGTATCAGAAGACTAGAAAGATGGGAAGCGACCATGCTACAAAGGTCTTTGAAAACCAAACAAAGGGTTTTCCACTTGTCCTTGAGTCTAGTCCATAGGGAGCCACTGGAACTTGTTGACTATAGAATGTTAGAGGTGGTGGAAAGCATCCGCTTGGATGCGGATTTTTAGCAGGACCTTTGCTGATCTTGTACACCACATGGAAAAAGTGGGATCTGAATAATGAGATTCGAAGCTGTTCAAACAATTGTCCTCAAAGTTGGCTGATTAGTGGACCAGGGCCAGCTGAGAAGGGTCTCTAGTGGTGAGCCTCCAGGCTCCATTCTTGCCCTAGCCTATTGTCATTGACTTAGATGAAGATATCCAAGGCCACTAGGTGGTGCCCACAGCACATAGACTGCTGAGCCTAATCGGAAAGACCCGAGTTCAAATGTAGCCTCAAGATACTAGCTTAGGGCAGCTAGGTGGCGCAGTGAATACAGCACTGGCCCTGGCCTCAGACACTTAATAATTGCCCAGCTGGGTGACCTTGGGCGAGTCACTTAACCCCATTGCCTTAAATAAATAAAATTTTTAAAAGACTTACTAGTTAAGTGATCCTGATTCCCCTCAATGCTACTGGTGCTGTGCCTTTGGGATTATCCTCAATTTATCCATGGCAAATCACTTCGTCTCTATTTGCCTTGCAGTTTCCTCATCTATAGAATAGGGATAATTCTGCCATCCTCCCAGGGTTGTTGTTGAGGACCACTTTGTCAAGTGTTTGGCACAGAGTCTGGAACTTAATTTGTAGGCACTAAGTGATCACCCTAAACATTACTGTTTTTTAAATTTGTTAATCATGTTCATAATATAGAACCTTCATCAAGCCTGCCTTTCCAGAGGCACACTGATGGCCTTCTTGAAGACTGGCTTGTGACTTCAGACTGACATGTGGAGGAGAGAATTCTCCCATTTTCTCTTGTCTTGAGCTTGTTTGTAGGTAGCTATAATGTGCATTGAACTGGTAGCTCCTTGAGGGTAGAGACTGTTAATAGCCTTCCTTGCTGTTCCCAGAGCTTAGCACATGGGCAGCTAGGTGGCACAGTTTAGAGCACCAGCCTTGGAGTCAGAAGGATGGGAATTCAAATCCAGCCTCAAACACTTGCTACTTACTAGCTATGTGACCTTGGGCACCTTGCCTCCCACCCAGGGCCATCTCCACTTGCCTTGATCCATATCTGGACATTAGACTCAGATGGCTCTGGACAGAAAGTGAGGCTGGTGATTTAGCACAACTACCCTCACCTTAATCCAATTCATGTACTTCTCATGGCATCACCTCCCTTGATGTCGTGGTCTTCGATAATGGACAGACATCATTAGCACAAGGGCAAGCTCAAATGCCCCTTGGCTTATGCTGCGTGGGGAGTCATTCCATGGGACATAAATAGGGACCACTAGGTTGAAGTTCTAGAGATAGAAATTTGTTCAGTGGAAGGGTTTTCCAAAATCCAGAATTGCTCGGCAATAGGTGGGGTTGTCTCTCCCAACTTCCCCATCCTGGAAGAATGTCAGCTGAGCTTGGTTAGCCATCTAACAGATATAGAGGGGTGAATAAAAACAATTACTAGTAGGGTGCTTTCAGACTTGGGAAAGGGGCAGCTAGGGGGTACTAGAGTAAGTGCTAACCCTGGAATCAGGAGGACCTGAGTTCAAATGCGGCCTCAGACACTTAATAATGAGTGGCCATGGGCAAGTCACTTAACCCCATTGCCCTGCAAAAAGCAAAAAAACAAAACAAATCCAACCCGAGACAATAACTATGTGATCCTGGGCAAGTCTTTTAATCCCAACTGCCTCAATCTTGCCCCCAAGAACCAGTGTCCCATTTAAGCTTCACAATAGCCCAGATTTAGCATAGGGGCAGCCACATATTGGTCACTCAGTAATGTTATGATCATCTCCATTTTACAGATGAGGAAACTGAGGGCTCTGCACTGTTGACTGTGCTCATGAGTTTCAGAGGTGAGATTTGAACTCCTGACTTCCATGCTGCTTCCATCTTCCCACAGAACATGGCGCCCCTCCAGCCTCCTGATATTTTGTAATTCTGGGGTCACTGACAACACACTGGGTCACTGGTGGCTCTGGGTCTGAGGACCTGGGTTCATCACCTTGGTGTGTCTTTCATTCCTCAAGTCTGTTTCCTCATCTGTAAAATGAGGTGGTTGGTGGCCTTTGGGATCCCTTCTAGCTCCAGATCTGGGACCCAGGGAGGCACTCCCAATAAGTCCCTGAGAAGGCACTCTCCTTAGCCAGGCTGCCAGGCTGGAAGGGTGCACCCCATGGCACTTCCTCTCAGGTCTGGATACAGACTCCATTCCTAGTAGCCACTCCCCCACTGACTTTATTCAACACGAGATGTTCCAGGAGAGGTCCACATAGGGAATCTATGTTCCTCTTCGTCCCCCCACTGTTCTTTTGCATCTTTCTTGTATCAGGCTAATCCGTCGCACACCATCCTACTGTGATGAGACTCTCTTTGGCTCACGAGAGGAGGGACCCACATGGGAGGCACCATGGACGAAGAAGGAGGACACTGCAAAGCTCCGGCCCCTCCTCTGGACACCACCATCAGCATCCTGGGCTAGGTGCTTACCCCATCCCAAGGATACCCCTCTGCGGGCTATTCACTCAGTGGCTTCCTCTGAGCTGAAGAATAGGAGGAAGTCAGACATTTGGCAGCAGTCCTTGGATGGGTTGGATTCCCCAGGCTCCCTCAAGAAGGGTTGCTCACAGTCACTCATCCACCTAAATGCCTCCCCTGTGGGCAACTCTCTTGCCACTAGTCACCCCCACCAGAAGGAACAACGGCAAGTTTGGGCTCAGACAGCTGCAGTGACCTTCCAGAACCCATTGGGGACTACCAGGGTTCATTCCATCAGCCTCTCCAAACCGGCTGCTCCCCGGAAGTACATGGCTACCCCCAAGCCAAAGCCACCCTGGAAGTGACTTGGAACCCCTCCCTCAACAGCAGCCCAAGGAGCACAAGCACAGAGTGGGACAGGGGTATGAGCTTATACCAGCTTAGGGAACCCTGCTCCCCTTTATGAGAGTGGGGAGGGGAAGGAGCCTCTGCCAATGCCCAGGCCTTGAGAACAACTTGACCCCATCCTGTGGGAGATATGAGGTCCTGGTTCCTCATTCTATCTTTATCTTGGTCCCGTGTCCATAGCTGGAGGTTGCCATACTATTCAATAAACTCTACTATTGCCAACCCATAGGGGGATCTTGTCTTGCAGTGTTTCCACTCCAGAATTTGTTTTTGCCTGTGCTTCAGTTACACTGAGACTCTTCCTCCCAAAGCTTCTGGGGCATTCATGTCCACTTGGAACCACAAAGTCCTTGGGTGCCCTTACTATTGCACTGGGGCAGGCGGGGGGAGGGTCCCAAGCAGTATTGGGAAGGGAGCTCATTTGCCATTTTGTCCAACCTCTACTAGAAGAGAATGTTCTCTAGTCAGGGCTGTCACCTGAAGCACAATTTTATGGCGGTCCCCTGTGGGTTTACTAAATGCTTTAGTAAATAAAGCCCAGCTACCACAGAGCTTGCACTAAAATGGCACATCAAAACAGTCTGTTGTTTCAATAGAAACTTTTAAAAGATGGGACAGCCCTGGGGCTTGGGCCCAAAGGCCATCCTGTGCAGAGGGGATCAGGGCTGCTTGGAGGATAGGGCCAGTGATGTCCAAAGAGGCCCTTGGCCTGAGTAAGCCTAAACCCCTTTACTAAGGAAATTGAGATTGCAAGGTATGTTGGTCATGGGTATATCTTCATGGGCCCTTTAAAAGTATTAAAAAATATGTGCAGATATATTTTGAGGCTATTTTGTCAGTATGGGCACTCTTTCCATAGCTGCAAAGTAGGATTCTTCTCTGCCTAGGATAGTGTGTCTTGAATCCCTTTATAATGTGGTTAAATGTGTTCAATAATAAACAGAATTATAGAGGAAAACAATTCTATTGAAATTCAGTGGACAATTTTGGGGACTTTTGGTTGAGTCTTGCTTTAGTGAAGTATGCAGAACATGGGACTTTGTTGTTAGAGACCCCAGAGTTGGTTGTGAATTGTAGCTGAAAAAGAAACTCAATCCTTGGGGAAGAGACTCAGTGAGCTTAGCTGGACTGGTCTTAGAGTGGACACACCATCCAATCAGGCCACTTCAGCTTGTGGGACCAAATGGGACTTGTGTCTCCCCTCCACATACACCCCATAAACACAAGGACCATGCTGTGAGGCCTCACCCTAGGTCTTCAGTGGAGTGTGTATCAGCCATACTGGGATTCTTTTTCCATTCATCTAAACCTCTCTTGGAGAAAGGAAGAATCCTTTTATATCAGCTAGCCAAGCCTCTCCTAGGGCTCTTCGCAAGCTTCTAGAGGTTTGGGATCGCTGCTGCTCACTCAGGACCAGGTGGCAGAACAGGGGAATCTTGTGATGACTCTTCAAAGTTGAGTCGGGGCTGGAGAGAGGAGAGTCTTAGCCTCTTTAGAAGGCTTTGACCCAAAGACCTGCTCTACTCCTTAAGGTTGCAAGGGAGAAAATGCCCAGGTGGGGAAGAGAACCAGAAAAAGAGAAAGCCTGAAAATGGCAGCCATGTTCAGTGTCCTCAGGCTCCATGGTCACTGATGAGCAGAGCTCATGAGGGATATGAAATGTCGCCACACTCCAGACCATGTGAGGACATGTGCACCCCCCCCCCCAAAGCTTGGTCCCTAGCAGGAAGAAACATTCATGAAATATCTCAGGGAAATCTGGTAAGATCCACTTGATGCCAGTGTGAGTGGTACTGGAAGAATGGACTGGGGAGAAATAGAGGAGGAGGGAGGCCAGGAGGAAAGCACCCCCCTTCCCCACCCCACCCCACAGTCCGCAAGGCACACTTCAGGAAAGTGCTTATTTCTTCCGGCCTCCACCGCCTTTGCCCGCCTTGCCCGCCTTGCCCCGGCCCTTCTTCCGCTTTGTCTTTAGCATTGACCTGACCAAATAGCCCCTCCAGAAAGCCTGGATGAGAGTGGCTGCCCGCACCATGAGGGCCATCTCCTTCTCATCCTCCAGCTTTTTCTTGGATTTGATAAGTCTCTCGTCCCTGATCTGCTCAAACTCCTGGATCAGGACTGCATGTTTTACCCTCAGCTCTGCCAGTTGAGCCTTCTCCTCAGTGTAAATCTCATCAAGTTCTTCATATTCAGTCTAGAGGGAAGAAGGATGCCAAGGGTCAGTGCTGGAGGCAGTATACATTGGATGACATTGAGGGATCCGTGGGATTTGGAAAAGGGGGGATACGCCTTTAGAAATACTTAGGAAAAAACCATGGACCTTATTCTTACCTCCTCAGGAAAAAAAAAAGGTGATTGAGAAACTATCAAATGCAACTAACCTATATGCTAACTTTTTTATATCTATAAAATATTTATGATAATTTATACTAGTGGTTCTCCAAGCATGGTTTGGGTTCCCTGGGAGTTTCCCTTCAAAGGACCAGCAGGTTAAAACTATTTTCATTATAATACTAAGATACCTTAACTTCTAATATGGTAAATATCAATAAATATATATTTGCAAGTTCTTTGGGGTCTTCAATAATTTTTAAAAGGACAAAGATGTCTGGAGACCAAGAAGTTTGAAAACCATTGATCTATATTGTGAGGCATCTTTGTCAAAGATATGAAAAGGTAACAGGAAGTCTTCTGCAAATGATCTTCCATAGCAGGCCATATCTTTAGCCATTACATGATAAAATGAAAGGTACAAATACAAGATCACACTGTATTGTTATTTTTTTAAAAGCATTGAATTGCAGAGAACAAAATCTTGCCTTAAAGTCTCTTCTCCAACAACCTGCCTTCTATGCATGTGTCAAAGCTCCTAGAAGAAACTTGGAATGATGTGATCACTGAGGCAACTTTGTTCAGTGATACTTCACGTAGTAAGGTCTAGGGAATTAGCCACTATCATAGAGGATATCCAATGTAAATCAGTCAGCTATTAATCAGTATGTTGATGAAATACTGATAAAATAAGCACCTACTGGAGATATAAAGAAAAGCAAGTCCTTGTCCTCAAGGAGCTTAAGGTCTGATGGAGGAGACAATTTCCAAACAACTGGCAAGTGAGCAGTACACACAATGAGATGGAGATAATTAATGAAGGAAAAGTGCTAGAATGAAGGAGGATTGGGAAAGGCTTTTGGAGAAGACAAGATTTAACCTGGGAGAAGGAAGCCAAGATGCAGAGATGAGGAGGGAGAGTACCCCTGGCCTGGAGGAGGGCCAGAAAAAGTCCAAATGGGTCTTGTTCAAAGAAGAACGAGGAGACCAGTATCACGAGACCAGAAAGGACATAGAAGTGGCTAAAGAGTAAGAAGACTGGAAAATGTGGGGGGGGGGGGAGGGGAATAGGCTGCAAAGGGCTTTGATAACCAACAGTTACACATTTGATCTGAGAGATGACAGGAAACTACTGAAGTTTATACAGTTAGGTGGGGTGTGGGGAGACATGGTCAGACCTGAACTTTAGGAAAATCCCTTTGACAGTGTAGTGGATGATAGACTGAATGGAGAGAGACCTGAGGCCTGCAGTAATGTAGGTGTGTGATGATGAGTACTACATAGAGTAGAGGAAGATTAAAAAGATTAAATGTGCAAAAAAAGGAAAATCCATAGATCTTGGCAACAGACTGGGTATGTGGGAGGTAAGAAAGTGAGGAGTCAAGGATAATAATTGGGTGTGAGCCTGGGTATCCAGGAAGATGGTGGTGCCCATGACAGTAACAGGGAAGTCTAGAAAGGGAGAGGGTCTAAGAGGAAAGAGAATGAGTTCAGTTTTGGACCTGTTGAGTTTAAGATTCAAGATCTCTAAAAAGCAATTAGAGATGGGAAATTGGGAGAGAGTTGGCTAGGTAGATTGGATAATTAAATCCATAGGAGCTGATGAGATCTTCAAGTAAAGTAATATAGAGTGAGGAAAAGAAGAGAGTTCAAAGCAGAGCCCTGTGGGCTACCTATCATTATCAGGAGTGAGAGAGATGAAGAAAAGTAAAGAATTCAGAGGTGAACCATGAGAGAGTAGTGTTCCCAAAATCTAAAGAGAAAAAAGGATCATGGAGAAAATAAAACTAGTATCCAAGACTGCATAAGGGCTAGAAGAATGAGGATTGGGGAAAAGGCCATATATTCAGCAATTAAGAGATCATAGGTGGTAGATAGGGCACTGACCTTGGAGTCAGGAGGATCTCAGAATCCAGCCTCAGATTTATTAAGAGACTAGTTTCTGTTGAACATTGAGGTTGGAACTCATAAAGAATCCAGAGAGAGTGAGAGGAGAAGTTGAGGCACCTAGAGCACGTGGTCTCAGTCACAAAAGGGAGAAGTCAAATAGGAAAGCAGCCCATGGGGTCCAACTTGCAAGGAATTCTGCATTGAGAGTGAGGGTTTCTGTTTCCCATGCTTGCCTCAATTGTGTGGAAAAGATCAAATGCAGTAGCGTTGGCCAGCCTGACTCCCCACAGCGGGAAAGTCAAACGAATGAAAAATGTCCACTCTCTAGACCAGGACATACAGATGCATGAAGAGATAACAAGCGAGTCTCTCAGGACCTCCACCTTTGGCAGATGTGCCAGCCAGTGAACTGAGCCCATAATTGAACAGGACAAGAAGTCAATCAGGTTGCCTGAGCTGTTAATGACTAAAGAATCTTCTGAGATAGAGGCCCTTCTCTTTACCATCTGTATTCTTTTGGTGATAGTGTTGATCATCAGAGTTGGGGAATATCACCACCATCTCCCCAAAATTAGAATTGTGGGTGGTGGGTATAAGTGGCCTATCACCTCAGAAGAACTGTAGAAGTGTGGCCTCAAGAATATCCGAGACATCCGACTTCAAAAGGAGGTGGGCTGGCCTTGAAGCAAGACCAAGCCTTGGAGGGAGGTCGGCCTGTGGGCGTCATTACTATTCACACAATGTTGAGATCTAGAGGAAGGCTCTTGGGATGTTGGGTGGAGGATCTGTAGGACTGATGAGAGGACAGGGACAAGAATGGCAGAGGATGAGAAGGGGTGCACGATGCTGAAGGATCCCCAGGGCCAGAAGTACATCAGGTACTTAACTGTTTGCCGAGTGTTGAATAAGGGCACCATGGTTGGGGGGGGGGGGGAGTTATTCAAGTATTGAAAGGAAGGAAGAGATTAGACTTGTTGGGCAGTACTGAGAAAATTTCATCTGAATGTTAGGATGAACCCCGTCAACAAGAGCTGTCCCTAAGTGACCCAAGGGGCTGTTGCTGGAGGCCAGTGCCTCCCACCCCCACCTTCACCCCCTCCCTGCCCGGCATCATCCCCAACTAAGGACACTGTAGAAGAACTACTGACCTTAGGTAGAGATTGGAACAATCTGAGGTCCTTTCCAGCTCTGACCTTCTCAGAAATGTTCTGACCCCCACCCGATCCCCCATCCTGCTCTGCTCTCTTCTTCCCAGGGCAGTAGACAGACGAAGAGGTGAATGAAGATGATCTGAACGTTAGACGAAGCCAAAGGGAACAGTCAATCCAGCATTACTAGGGAGTGATGAGGACCCGGAGAGGATTGTTCCCATGCCCTCACCCAGGGCTATGACAGTGGCAAAAGCACTGAGAATTTAAAAGGTTTAGCCACAACCAGGCCTGCCATGAGAATGTCATCCTTCTAACAAGGCTTGCCCAAGATCACACAGCTATTAAATGTTGGGTCAAATTTGAACCCAGTTCTCTAGATTCCAGGTGTTTGCTCTTCTCATTGTCTCCTTTTCTTTCCCAATTTGTGAGTTTTCTTCAAAACTAAGTCCTAGTCTAAAGAATAAGGTAAATAAGCTGGGATCTTTGAGATAATTCTATGGGAAAAAAAGGAGAGAGGTGTTATGTCAGAGACCCCTACCTGCTTTTCTCCCATATCAGTGTCATATTTCTGGATCCAGTTCTCTATTTCTGTCTCTAGTTTATATTTCTTCTGAAAAACAGAGAAAAATCAGAAAAACAAATGATTTAATCTTAGTGATAGAGGATTGGAGACCTGACTCTTTGTCCACTTGATCAGGACCCCCTGGGCACCTCCTATGGGTGCTTCTCATGATTTGTCCTCTCAGACAGCCTAGCTTCTGTCTCCCAGGCTCAGTTTCCCTTATCTAAGAAACCATCTCTCCCATTCTTCACAGATGAGACATGAAGATGAACATCATCTTTCAGGTGTCTACAAGTCCTAGGCAGATGCTGTGTAAAAGAAGGCACCACTAAATGGGCTGAGACCAAATTCTCCTGGGTTCTGATATCAGACAAGGTCTAGGAGCCTCTTGGGTAGCACATGGCTAAGGGGAGGGTCACGGGAAGATACTGCCTTCGTAACTACAGGAGGGAAGAAAGGCTCTTGGGTTTGATGGGAGCCAGAGACCAGAAGAGGCCAACAGGGTGCTTCATTGCTGTGGTGTGGAGGGTTCATGTCTTGTCTGAGCCTCTTGCACATAACCAGAGCCCTGTATCTATTTCCTACCAGAGCCAAGTTCTTCCTGGACCACCTGTGGAAATGTCCCATCTCAATAATCCTTCTTCCCAAGCCTATCTGGGAGTTTTCCTTGCTCCTGGACTCCTTTCTCCCTGCCATACCTTTCTGAGGGCCTGTTCGATGTCCCGGTTCTCCATGGTGAGGCTGTGGTACTGGGTCCTAAGCTTGAAGATGTCCTGTTGGATCTTAGTGATCCGGTTCTGGGAGGCCCGCAGCTCGGCCTTCTGTTGCTTCTCTGCCTCTTGCTTAGTACGTAGCAGGTGGCTCTCTGAGAACTTGAGCACCTGGTGCAGGTGGCTTTTCAGTTCCCGGATGACAAATTTCTCCTTCTCCATCTGGACCAGGGGAAAGGATAGAAGGCTCCATCAGTCAAGGATGGAGACCCTGGGAAGGCAGCCTGGACCTATGGGGGATCTGGAAATCAGCCCCTCCATTAGGGAGGCTGGAAAACTCCCCATTGAAAGCCACTGCATGCCATATGGGTGGCATTACCCAGATGGTAGAGGTATTTGATTAAGGGGGAGCGGAGCATGAAGGAATTAAATGAATTAAATTCCACCATCCCATCTTTTGAGTGCTCTGTCCTCTTGCCCTCACTGTCAGTCCACTCTAAACCAGGAACCAGAATTAAATCTGGAAAATTTTGAACATTGTTTAGCATTTTATTAATGCTTAATAAAGGCTTATCATTCATAATTAAAGTGCCAATCTGGAAGATAGCAGATGCTGTGGCTGGTTTGAGTGCCAACCCCAACACCATCAGCAACAATTACCACTTAGGTTTTCAGAGGATTTTACATCCACAAAGGACATACCTAGAGCCATCCCTTTTTTTTTTTGAAAGGCAGTGAGGTTAAGTCACTTGCCCAAGGTCACACAGCTACGTAATTATTAAGAATCTGAGACCAAATTTGAACTCAAGTCCTCCTGACCTCAGGGCCAATGCTTTATCCACTCCACCACCTAGCTGCCTTAGAGCCATCCTAAATCATGCCCCAGGTTCTGAGTTATCCCCACACCTACCTCAGTATCCCTGGCTTTGACGGTGGTATCCAGCTCTGCCTGAAGATTCTGGATCGCATCTCTATTCCTCTTTTCCCGGAGGGCAATGTCGTCCATGAATTCGGTCTTCTCCTTCTCCTGCATGGGACTGGTGAGGAGCTTTTCGAACACATAGCCCCTGAATTCATACAAAGCTTGGATAAAAATGTCAGCCTCTTCACTCCTTCCCGTGACCTGGCTGCGAAGGATTTCCCCTGCTTGGATGTTGATTAAGAAGAGTCTCAGGGTATTGCGGGTGGAACTTTTCACCTCCTCTTTGAGGAGTTTGAGCTTCCGTTTGTGCTCCTCCAGGAGGAGGCTCAGGCGGCTGTCCCCCGATTCTGCAAACTCCTGCTCCTCTTCTTTCACTTGGTTATTCAGATCCAGGAGGGTACTGCAGAAATCCTCATGGTCTTGGACAGCTTTAATCAAATGATCTTCCATCAGCCCCTCCAAAGATGTAGGGTTGTACGCAGCGATCGACAGCAGAGTGACCAGCTCCACCTTCCGAATGGTTTCATCCAGGACCGAGATGATCCTCTTGGACTCGATGGTTGCGAGTTTGGTCTGAGTAGGATCCATGTTGCTGGAGGCTGTGCATGATAACAAGGTCTTTCTGGAAGGTAGTCCAGCAGTCAACGTCAACCTACTACTAGTGGTGATCTCAGAGCCCTGGTAGAGAGGGGCCACGATCACATCTGTAGACATGTTGCAGGCAGGGGCCTTTTCCTAAAAATTGATCTTGGTTTCAGGAACACTAAAGTCTCATCCTTGGCTTGACAACTTTGCACATTAGACAGATTTTCCACTCTTACCTTGTGATTTCTGAACATGAGAAAAAGGAATAGTAAGTAGAGAGACATCCTAAAGGTCTGACTGATGATGTTTGTCCTTCATTCTCAAAGAGGCCCATGACATCAGGGAGGTGATGTCATGACAAGCACACGAATTGGATTGGAGTGAGGGGGACTGTGCTAAGTCACTAGCCTCACTCTCTCTCTCCTCCAGAGTCATCTGGGTCCAGAGCCAGACATCAATCAGGGTGACTGAAGATAGCCCTGGATGTGAGGCAGAGTGAAGGGACTGACCCAAGGTCACACAGCTAATAAGAGTCAAGTGTCTGAGGCCATTTTCAAATTCCTGTCCTCCTGACTCCAAAACCAGTGCTCTATTCACTGTGCCACCTAGCTGACCCAAAGTTCTGACTAGCGTGGCAACAACTGTAAGCTATGACCCAAGATTCAGGGTTTTTCCATCACGTGCAAATCTTACTCTTGAATCCTTAAGGGAAAGTATCAGTTGGCCCTACCAGAACCTCCAGAAGGTTGGGGTGATGCTGCTGCTGCTCATTGTTAGGGGGATAACTTGGGGGCTTGAAATGGAAGGGCCTAGCCTATTTCCATTAATTTTAATCAAAAAGAATTTCTGTCTGATGAATAATTTTGAAGTAATTTTTAATATTGTTTTAGAAAATCTATGGTAGACATCAGAAATCAAGAGCTTATAATTAATTAAAGGCATCTAACTTTTTATCTATACATAAATAGGTACATGGGCCACTGTGTGGCACTGTGAACAGAACACCATGCCCAGAGTCAGGATGACCAGAATTCAAATCAGGCCTTAGACACTTGGTAGTTGTTTGACTTTGGGCAAGTCATTTAACCCTGATTGCCTCCCATCCAGGGCCATCTCCAGGCATCCAGATTCCTATCTGGCCACTGGACCCAGATGGCTCTGGAGGAGAAAGTGAGGCTGGGGACTTAGTACAGCCCCCTAACTCAAATTCAATTCATGTGCTCATCATGACGTCACCTCCCTGATGGCATGGGCTTCTTTGAGAATGAAGGACAAACGACAACTACTTGCCTAGTACAGAATACAAAAAGGAAAAAAACCAAAGTAAGCTGATAACTCCAAAACTGAGGCTGGGGCAGGGGTGGGGGGCAGGGAGCTGATTAAATGTACCACAAGCAATCTATGCATTAGGGGCCAGAGGAGAGATAACTATGGAAAGGAGCCATCAGGGAAGGCCCTCAAATAGAGGACACAGAAGCTTGGTGAAGAAACAGGATTTTGTTTGTTGTCTAACCTGCATGGAGCTGGAAAGGACCTCAGGGCTGTCCACCCAAAACCCTTCCTTTTACAGATGAGGACACTGCAAGGCCAGGGGAGTGGTAAGGCTCGCCTGAGGCCTGAAAGATAGTCAATGTGAGAGACATGATTTCAACCAGGGTCCTCTGACTCCAGAGAGAGCATCCTTGCCACGTACATAACAAAATAACAAAACATCTGATGTCCCTTCTATTACCAAGGATCTTCCATGTTGAGAATATCAGAGATGGTAGAAACTTTGGAGCAAGGGTTCAAATTCAAATAGAGGGGCAGCTAGGCGGCGCAGTGGAGAGAGCACTGGCCCTGGAGTCAGGAGGATCTGAGTGCAAATCTAAGCTCAGACACTTAATAATTACTTAGCTGTCTGACCTTTTGCCTTGCAAAAACCACAAAAAAAAATTCAAATAAAAACTGAGGTCACAAAACTATACTTAAAGATCCAAGAAGACACATAATGAATTAGAAAACTACATATTAATCTTATCATGTTTTACTGTATTTTTATTTATTTTGTTAAACTTTAGATTTTAATCTGGTTCATGGAATTTTGTGAGCTGCATATGGCCTGCATATATTTGCTATCTCTTCCTTTAGAACAAGGGCTGTCAGAGCTGGGAGAATGTTTAGAAACTGTCTAGTCCATACTTTTACTTCCTCTTTAATAGATGAGGCAAATGTGGCTTAAAGATGGGGAGCTTTCATGGGAAGCTGGAGGCAAGGCCAGGACTCCTGGCTTCCAGAACTCAATGAACCTGAAGTTACCTGCCAACTCTGGTTCTCTCACCTCCTGGAGACACAGGGTGGGTTTCTATACAGCTGATCCACATAGAAGTACATTGGTCAAATGTACCTCTTTGAGTGGTCTGTGTCCAACCTTGAGCTCAAGGTAGACTAGACATGGAGCCTCTGGAGAACAGTGAGGAGACCCACTTGGCTGAAGCAAAGGGTTTGCATAGGGAACAAATTACATTACAGCTCCAGGCTCTAACCAGAACTGTGATGTCCTTCCTCTCTGGGACTCCACCAGACTCCTCTCCCATGCCACAGAATCCCTTCACCCTGAAAGCTCATTCTACACGGGTCCTCTCTTCCAGCTTCTCACACCGGAAGAACCCTGCCCCCAGCTCCCAAGTCTTGCCTTCTTATCAACCAGTTGCTCCCAGGACCTCCAATGGAAGGAGGAGACCCAGACCAAATATGTGTTCCTCCTTCTCCAGGCTCTCCTACCGATTCATTCCATCTCAACCTTCTTTACCAGGCCTCTAGAACTAGATACAACCCACCCCCCACCCCCAACTCCCTTTTCTTGTCTCCCCTATTGAATGTAAACTCTTCAAAGGCTGGGACTGCTAATCTTTCTCCTATTTCTATTTCCAGAGTTTAACACAGAGCTAGGTTTATAGTAACATTTAATAAATGCCTGCTGGTTGACTAATTTTCTTTCTAGACTAGCAGAATCCTAGGTTAACTGGCAATTAACCAAGGAGAGCAGAGACAAGGATACGGCACACAAGAGTGGAAAGAATGCTGACTCTGGAGTCAGGGGATCTGAGTTCAAGTTATGCCTCTCAAGTTTACTGCCTGATTGACCTTGGACAAGTCAATTCATCTGACTGTGCCTCAGTTTGCTTATTGATGAGAGGGTTGGATTGGATGATTCTTAAGGAAGGTACACAGAAAAAGGTGGTGAAAAAGTAAGGATGCTACCATGCTAGAGTCACCATATACATGCTTGAAATTAAGGTTAACAGTCAAGAAAGAATAGGAGCTTTACAGACACGTGGTCTGTCTTTATATATTTTGGTTTTACCTTGCAATCTTATTTTTCTCATTTTCTTTTCCTACTAAGATTCACTTTTGAATATTTGTCAAAGGAAGGTAAATGCATATTTTAAAAATATGCCTCAAAAAGAGGATGTCCTGCTCTAGAAAGGGAAAAAAATTAAAAATTAAATGTCGGGGCGGCTAGGTGGTGCAGTGAATAGAGCACTGGCCCTGGAGTCAGGAGTACCTGAGTTCAAATCCGGTCTCAGACACTTAATAATTACCTAGCTGTGTGGCCTTGGGCAAGCCACTTAACCCCATTGCCTTGCAAAAACTAAAAAAGAAAAAAAAATTAAATGTCAGCATCTTGATCAGCATTCAACACATATCTTCTGATTGGTCATGCCTAATGCTCTAGTCCTGGACACTTTTAGTTAGTCAAAAACATGCCATGGCCAGAAAAGAATCTTAGAGCATGGTATTCTATGTTCTTGGAATTCTATGTTTTACTGAAAATATTTTTTAAAAATGAAGGCCTTTTCTTGTAATTAGAAAAAATAAAATACTATTGAAAAAGAATTCTATATTCTCAAACCTTAAAACATAGAATCGCAAAGATTAACTGGGATGATCTTTACAACAGAGAACATCAGAGCTGGAAGGAACATAATAGACTATCTGAGACAGGAAGAGTTCTGAGAAAAAAGATTCCAGAACTGGAACAAACCTTAGAATGTGGATTGTCTGAGCTGGAAAGTCATTTAGATCATAAAATATCAGCACTGGGAAGGTCTCCTCCTCTCTGGTCTCCTCTGAACTCTGTAGATCAAACAATTTGAAGGCAGAAAGATCAGTCCAAGGTCACACATAGAATTAGTATCAGAGACAGGACTAGGACCCAGAACAGCACTAGGCTCCCCAATCCAAGGCTCTTCCTATGATGGCTTTCTCACAGAGAGGCAGCAGGATCAGGTCCTAAAATCTAACTAACTGGTAAAGATCAGAAAAGGCAGAATCAGAAGTGATATAATCACTAGAGGATGCTTAGACACCATCTGGCCAGAAAGAAGAAATAGATAAGGAGTTTGGGAAACACCTACATACCTGTCACAAAGGCATGACAGGGGAGTGATGTGAGACTTCAATTGTCCACAAATCTCCTGGGGTCTCTAACCATCAAGGGCTGAACATTTGACTTGCATTTGTGATAATTTCTTCAGCCAAAAGAGGCTGGAGGAAGGGTGGAGGCAAGATGGCAGAGTAAAAGCAAAAGAGGCTGATGTGTGACCAAAGGAAAATCCTATTCTGGATCTGTTTCTCACCAATATGGAAATAGGATGAAAGCCATGGGAACCTTGAAAAGAAGGGACCACTCCACCTTAAGAGTCTATAATAGGGTGGCTGGGTGGTACAGTGGATAGAGCCCTGGAGTCAGGAGTACCTGAGTTCAAATCCAGCCTCAGACACTTAATAATGACCTAGCTGTGTTGCCTTGGGCAAGCCACTTAACCCCATTTGCCTTGCAAAAAGCTAAAAAAAAACCCCAACTAATAGGCCAGTAGCTGAAATTCTAGCACTGATTATTCAGGAGTTGGGTAATAAATACCCCGGCGGGAACTGGGTGGCCCAATGCATAGAGTGCTGGGCCTGAATTAGTCAGGAAGACTCATCTTTCTGAATTTAAATCTGGCTGTGTGACCCTGGGCCAGTCACTTCACCCTGTTTGCCTCAGTTTCCCCATCTGTCAAATCAGCTAGAGGAGGAAATGGATGAAACCAGTGTCTCTGCCAAGAAAACTCCAAATGGGGTCGAGAAGAATTACATCCAAACACACATACATGTAAATATACACACCTGCATGCACCTATAAACATGCATCTACCTGCACACAGGCACCTAGATTGGACAGCCGGATGGATGAGGCAGACACGGCTGTTGGGTCTCCCTTGGGGGCTCTCATCCACACACACACACACACACACACACACACACACACACACACATGTGCACACACATGTAGTTATACACGCCTGCGTGCACATGTGAACATGCATCTACCCGCACACAGGCTCCTAAATTAGACAGCCGGATGGATGAGGCAGACACGGCTGTTGGGTCTCCCTTGGGGGCTCTCATCCACACACACACACACACACACACACACGTGCACACACATGTAGTTATACACGCCTGCGTGCACATGTGAACATGCATCTACCCGCACACAGGCACCTAGATTGGACAGCCGGATGGATGAGGCAGACACGGCTGTTGGGTCTCCCTTGGGGGCTCTCATCCACACACACACACACACACACACGTGCACACACATGTAGTTATACACGCCTGCGTGCACATGTGAACATGCATCTACCCACACACAGGCACCTAGATTGGACAGCCGGATGGATGTGGCAGACACGGCTGTTGGGTCTCCCTTGGGGGCTCTCATCCACACACACACACACACGTGCACACACATGTAGTTATACACGCCTGCGTGCACATGTGAACATGCATCTACCCGCACACAGGCACCTAGATTGGACAGCCGGATGGATGTGGCAGACACGGCTGTTGGGTCTCCCTTGGGGGCTCTCATCCACACACACACACACACGTGCACACACATGTAGTTATACACGCCTGCGTGCACATGTGAACATGCATCTACCCGCACACAGGCACCTAGATTGGACAGCCGGATGGATGAGGCAGACACGGCTCTTGGGTCTCCCTTGGGGGCTGAGATGGCATGGGGGCGCTAGGAGGGGGAGGACTGCGGGATCTTTAACCCAACGGATTACCTCCTCGTCTCCGCCGCGACCCCGACCCCGGAGACCAGCCCTCCTTCCCCTTAACCCACAGCTTCCCTAGTCTCCAACGTGGCGGCGTTGCTAGGCTACGAGTAAACACCTAAGCCAGAATAGCCATTTCCGGGGCGGGAATTTCCTAAGGGTCAGATTGACTTTACCAGTCGCCACTAAACGACGGGCATTTCCGGTTAGCTACGCCCCCCCTCCCCTCTTTACCCACTAGCCAATAGGAAGAGCCGAAACAGATGCACTTAGGCTGGGAAGAGTAGACACGCGGAGAAGGTGGGAGGAGTAGAAGGGGAGGAGACTTGCAAGGAGAAGCATGCAAGAGGCGGGGAAAAGGGCAGGGAATTTCCAATAAGAACCCTCGCTAGGCCTCCGGAAGAGCTCACGAAAGGCGAGGGGAAGCTACCGCTTAAGGCTGCCGGGGGGCAAGGAAGATGGAAGGGCGTTTCTTAGAGCCAATCAAAGGATAAGCTATCCGTCGGATCAACCAATGAAGTTTGGAGCCTTAAGTATCTTCCCCGCCTCCTTCAAGGATGCAGAAGGCGGGGAAAAGAAAAAAGCCCAATCAGAGCATCGCAGACTGGGGAGGGGGCGGAGCCTCACCTTGTTCCCCGGAGAACGGAAGGAAAGGGAAGAGGGGGTGAAGTGGGCGGGGAGAAGGGAAGGGCATCCCAGCGGACCAATCAGAGAGCTGCAGTGTCGGTAGTCAATAGGCCTTGGGCGAAGGGGGCGGAGCCACGGCGGGGACGGGGCTGGGTGGGGGGAGGCCGAGAAGGGGACGGAGGAAAACTGTCTCGGCGGCGGCGGCTGCGCGCTCCCTCCCCTGCCGCGGGCTCGCGACTGTGGGTTCGTAGCAGCAGGTTCGCTTCGGAACCCGGTTCGCGTTCGCTGCTCGCGGGGGCGTCTCCTGTAAGGACTTAGAGGTCGGGGGTCGGAGGTCAAAGGGCACGGGGAGGGGGTCGCCTCGTGGGGAGGGGAGACCAGGCAGCACCGGAGGCCGCGGGGGGCCCCCCCCAGGATCCGAGATCTGTAGCCGCATGGGACCCGAGAGAGCATCATTCTGGTCCATTTTACAGGTGGAGAAACTGAGGCCCGGGGAACTGACGTCACTGGGGGGGGTCCTTAGCATCCTGGAGCTGGGGCGGGAAAGAGCCCCCCAGGCCGGGGATCCAAGGACCCCCATCATCCAGATGGGGAAACCGGGGTCGAAGCGATTTCTGAGCGGAGGAGGAAGCATTCGAACCCAAGACCCTTGGTTCCAATTACAGCTCTTCCCCCCTTTCCTCTCACCATTCCTTCCCATGCTCTTCTTCACTCTCTTCCCCCCCTTTTTATTGAGGGGAGCGACTCAAATCTACCCCTCGCCCTAGGGAGGCGTTGCACCCCCTGCTTGGGTCCGCTTTGTCCGGGAGCCGGGCCCTTAGGAGTTTCCCCTGTGCCCTCACCAGTCCAGGGGTTCAGGGTCTAAGACACCAGCCCCCGGGCAGTGACCCGGCCCCACCGAGATGGTGGCAGACAGAGCCCAGAATCAGAGGGAACATCAAGCTGGAGCTGGAAGACACTAAAGGTCATCCAGGCCACTTTACAGGTGGGAAACTGAGGTGAAGTGGCTCGTCCTAAGTCACAGGGGCAGTGAGTGTGGAGGCCTTCCAACCCCTTGTCCAAGGATAGGAGCAGAGAGGAGAGTGGCACAAGAGCCCTGCCGTGACCTGGCTGGGGTCAGGACTGCGCCAGCTGCTTCATCTCTGGGGCCTCCTTCTCCAAAATAAATGGGCAGGTGCTCTCCAAGGTGCCTTCTCACTTGGGGAGTCTAAGACTCAGTAACCTGGCAGTATAGAAACATCTAGGCTGGGAGCCAACCCTGGGTCCAAGAGTACAAGGATGCATAAATGACTCTTGACTTCCAGGAAGCCTTCCTTTTTAGCTTCGCAGAGTAGACTTGGCAATTTTCCCACCCTGAAAATAAATAATAACTGTAATAAAGCCAGTATCACTTTAGGATCTCCTGTGACAGTGCCCTTCACCTCTCTTCTAATCTAATCTCAAAGGCAATTCAGCCTGACTGTGCTCACCTCCCCATACCTTGACTTCATCCCCAAGATGGTGGAAATGATGGGGACTCTTGTGTTGTGTGCAACAAACTTGCATTCTGAGAAATTTGTTCCATCTCTTGTTTTTTGACCTTCTTTAAGTTTTGATTTGGGGGTAGGTAGATGGGTTTGCTGTGTAGTTCCCCTTGGATAGATTTGCTGGGAGAGTTGCTTGAGACCCAAAGGGATTTTTCCCAGGGTTTAGGTGAGAACTACATCTATATTAAAATGAAAGAATTAACTATCTTCAAATAGTTGGAGGGGGAGGGGTCATTGATTAGGCTCCTTTATTTGGTCCCAGAAGGCAGAATTTAGGAGCAAAGGGTGGAAGTTGCAGAGGGAAGCCTCAATTTGATGTAAAAGAAACAACTTGCTAACATTGAGAGCTATCACAAAGGGGAATGGGCTGCCTGGAAAGCTGCTTCCCAGCAGAGGGAGGCTGCTTGACCCGTGGCAGGGAGGCTTTAGAAGAGATTCTTGTTCAGGTCAGGCCGGATCAGATGGTAGCTCAAAGATTCTGAGATTATACACCATAGACTAACTTGTCAAGTGCAAAGTTCTGCATTTAAATCTCCTTGAGGGTCATGACTTTCTCAAGGTACCACAAAGGGGAGGAAGGAAGGGAATACACATTACTATAACCCACTATGTTCCCAACACTGCTGAGCACTTTTTCCATTTGTGGTCTCAATTGATCCTCACAACATCCTTGGGATGCAGGTACTATTTTTATCTCAACTTTACAGTTGCAGAAACTGAGTCAAAAAGAGGCTTGCCTAAGATCATATAGCTAGTCACTGCCTAAGGTCTGATTTAAACTCGGGCCCTGTCCCTCCATCCACTGTTCTAGTTTTTGACTGTACTTAGAGACAAAATTGCTTAACTCTCTAGAAGGACATGTGGCCACTGGATTCTATTCCCACCTAGTCCCATCCCCTCAAGAAATTGGCCTCAGAATTGTGTGAGAAGTTGAATGAAATAAGGGTCCACAAATATTGACAAGGGTCAAAAGAGAAAGAACCATTCTTGTTAGAGTTCTCAACATTTTCTCTTTCTTGTACAACTCTAGAAGATGCCCCTGATGGCAGAGTCTTTGAGACGCATCTGCAGGGCAGCAGTTTTGAAGAGGAGACTGACCAAGAGAGTGTCTCAAGCTCTTAGTGCCACGTCCTGAAATCAGCAGAAGGGGAGGCTATGGCCGGGAGTATGGACGATGACGTTCCTCTCATCTTGACCCTGGACGATAGCGGGAGCACCCCCCTGGCACCCTCTGACCGCCTGGGTCCAGAGGATCTGCCCAATGAAAGTAAGTTAACTGAGACTGGGAGACACACTGTTGTCTGTTCTGGGTACCAGGGAGGATTGTGGTCAGTGGAGGATCTCATGGTATCCTCTCTCTGGAGGAGATATCTGTCCCCCAGCTATCTAATGGGATGACATTATGGGTAGAGAAGCAGTTCTGACTCAACCTGCAGGTCAGGTACTTAATAGTTTGGACCTTTGCTTCTGGGCTCATGTAAAGAGCTCAGAATCTGGAAGAAGAGAATCTGAGTTCAAGTGACCTTGAGCAAATCTTTGTTCAGACTTCTCATCTTTAAATGGGGATAATTCTATTTATACTGTCTACCTCAGAGAGCTGTGGGAAAAGTGCTTTGTAAACCAATTTTTAACTTGCCTTTCATGAATCTCAGCTTTTCTCTTCTGGGACTTGCATTTACCCAAAATGCAGGTGGTATCACCTGATGATTTTCTTGAAACTCAGTCTCCCCTTGTTCATTAGCCCCAGTTAAACTTCCCCAGCCTAGATCCATTTGCAAATAAGTGGGGAGGGTGGGTGAGCTTTCCCTCACCCTTGCATTACTAAAGAACAAATTAGAGTGTGGGAGAAATCTGTTTCAAAATTTCTTTGTTCTTCAAGTGGGCTATTGATTTGAGGTTCAGTTTTTTTAGAAAGATTTTTGATGTTGTTTTGGTTTTGACATGACTCAAAGGCCAAGCCAAAGTGGATATAAAGAGATGGTATGCTTTAATTTTTAAAATTTAAAGTGTGTTTCTGGCAGAATGTGACTTTTAAAAACCTTCCTGGTCCTTGTCCTCAGGTCATCTCTCCACTGGAATAGACCTCTGGCTAAAGAGAGGTTTAAAATAGCTGACATTTTCTGCCTGAGTCTCTGTTCTACCAGACTAGCTGGAATTATATCAGCAACTGAATTTTCTAGTCCTTCTCTTTCTGTTGAGGGATTTACTTGGGTGTCTTTAATCAGGACATAGGATTACTGTTGTTTATTTTTCACATTAAGAAACTAAGGCTATAAGAAAGGAAGGAAGAGTCCAGCCCAGTATCACATGTTTTCTCATCTAAACAAAATACGACGAGGCATAGAGGGACCTCTTCCCTCCTAGAGAAGTCTCTGATCAAGATTATAAAGAAGAATAGAATCTTTCAGAAATGCACCACTGCCTAGGCCTTGGGACCCTTGTCTTTGTATGTTCCTTCTTAGAAATGGCCCAGTGGGGCAGCTAGGTGGCACAGTGGATAGAGCATCAACCCTGGAGTCAGGAGTACCTGAGATCAAATCCAGCCTCAGACACTTAATAATGACCTAGCTGTGTGGCCTTGGGCAAGCCACTTAACCCCATTTACCTTGCAAAAACCTAAAAAAAAGAAATGGCCCAGTTACTCTTGTTCCATCCAGGAAGATTAGATACTGAACTGTCATCTTCCCATTCCACCATGATTGGTCTTTTCCTTAATCCTACCTTTATTACTTAAGGCATGGGAGTATGGGAGAAATGGTCACTGGCCATGGTCATTTGAGTTGGGGTCAGTGACATCAATGGCTAGACATCAGAGATTAAATTACCTCCCAAATGAACTTCAGATGGTGCTTCATGTTACTTTTGGGGCTCTTCTCTTATTGAGAAGGTAAGATGTAATCCTTCATTGCTTAAATGAATTGTGCATTGTAACCTGTGACTGGAAAACTAAAGGTAATTTATTGAAGAATTATGATTTATATTTCTATATATGACAGAACACTTTTACCTGTAAAATATCATGAGAACTTTACAAACACCCTATGAGAGAAGTTATAACGTATTATCCTCATTTTACAGTGAAGAAAATGAGAATTAAGATTACATAACCTACAGAGATGCTTTGGAAAGCTTAAAAAGATATATTTCGCATTCAGTAATCACTAGGAGGCCATCATGTCTAACTTTTCTAAAATTTAATTCCTTTTTCTTGTTTTGGTTAGATTTGTCAAAGTCTGAAAGGGGCATGTTGAAGTCTCCCCCCAGCCCTCCAATAGTCTTTTGCTATGTGTCCCTTTAGTTCTATTAGCTTTTCATTAAGTGTTTAGATGCTGCTCCACTCAGTTCATACATATTTGATATGGATATTGTTTTCTGCTTTGTGGTGCATGTGCCTTTGGCAGGTGAGGGAGCTGAGGCTTAGAAAGGTGAAGCCTCATACTCATGGCCACATAGCTTGTGAATGTTTCCCTGATACCGTATCTCATCAGCCTTGTGGTTTTCAAGGACCATTTATTAAGGGACTAATTACACGTGTACTCTGCTCTCAAGAGAACTAAAGTATTTACTAAGACACCCACCTAGACAGAGTTAGGGAAAGAGCCTGAAGGCAACCCAGGAATGGATGGGAAGGTGTTTCTATGACACATAGGTGTAGGATGTATTTGGGGGCCAGAGGTAAACACAGAGAGCCTCCTTACAGATGTTGGAGATGAAAGCGAATTTGGTCTTAGAAGTTCAGTCACAGGCAGCATTGTTTTGTTTTCAAATTGTTGGGTTGGGGTTATTTTGTTCATCTTCTTCAAGTGGGAACACCCTGCATGCATGGGGCTCCCTGGGAGAGATGGCTTCTCAACCAGCTCCTGGTGAAGCACTGATGGCCCTAGCATATTCTTGCCAGGTTCTCTTTCTCTTGGGTCCTGTGCACAAAGTCCTCAAGGTCTCTGGGAATCTTGACCTGCCTTGGGCAGCCACTGTTGGCCACTTGGGGGCTTTAGGCTCCTTCTAACTGTGACTCCTATCAACTTGATTGATGCCAAGCTGCCCAATTTGGGAAGGGGCCAGAAAATGACTTTTCCCTCCAGCAATCTGCTAAATCACAGAGTGACCTTCTGGATCAGAACAGGAATGAGGCACCACGGCCATCTGGCTGGGGAATAGGACATGAGCCTGGGGGATTAGTTCCTTCAGGAGGCCATTCACCTTCCTTGGTTTGTCACATCCATATTGCTTGAAGGCTTTAGGAATTGTTTTCCTCACAGCACCTCTATTGGGTAGATCCAGAAATGTGAAGTCTGTTCATTTTTCAGGCTCACATCACTAGTAAGTGTCAGAACCAGGATTCAGATTTAGGTTGAATGGCCCTGGGAGATGTTTCCAGGAGCAGGAATACCCCTACTGTTCCCCCAGGGCTTAGAGTGGCCAGGGAGAAGGGCAGGAATAGCTGCGGCTCTGCCTTTTCCCTTCTGTTCTGTGCCTCCTGTGACTTTCAAAGTGACTTCACTGGCCTTGGCCCAATGACCAGGTTCATAGAGGTGGCCCCAGAGCCTGTGGGGCCCTCGACACAAGTCAGGCTCCGGGCCCAGGCTTGAGTCGTGGATCGCAGGCTACTTTTCTGTAGCCCCAGCTGGTGGCTGAAGCCAAGTCAGGACTGAGAGGCAGTTCAAGCAGCTGGAGACCCAACTACATTCAGATTTCTGCTGCCTCCTGGGGCGCGTGGCCAGCGGGCTCCATCGTTGTCGCCGCTCCCGTGGTTTTTTAGGGCCTTGCCAGGGTGGAGCACACGGTTTCGGCAAGCTTGCCACGGCACCGATTAAAATGAGCAAGCGCTGGGCATGCTGGGTTCGGGCCTCATAACCAAGCCTCGGAGCCTCTGGAGTTCCCCGGCCCTCGGTGTCTCATGGTGGGAGCCTGTCTGTTGCCATGGGCCCCCCTGCCTCGAAATGCTATTTTCCCCCTTCTGAAGGCGGGCAGCAGCCCCATCTCAATTGTGGCAGCAGCAGCTGTGCCATGGTTAGAGCACCACCATTTCCCTATTGCCTTCGGGGGGTCTAAGTTCACATTTTCTCAGAGAGGGATTCATGAGCCAGAACAGTCAGTGTCTATGCCTTCAAGTCAGTAAAGGGAGATGGAGAGGATTTGATGGGTCTCAGCAGTGCCTCTCTGGCAGCTTCTGCTTGGAGGATGTGCTCCCCAGGGTCAGCCTCTGGGCCCAGCCCGGCTGCTTGATCTGCTTCTATGGAGGCTCTTTCGTTGAGAGGAGAAATGACCTGTGAAGGTGGGGCCCCCTTCCCTGCCAAAGGGGAGCCGGGCATGCTCTGCCACGGGGCATTAGGAGGCAGAGAGCACCCAGGAAGAGAGACCTGGCATCTGCTGGCCCTTCCGGGACCCTTTGGAATCAGAGCCTCTGTAGGAAAGCTTGTCTTTTCTGGGGAATCCCCAAGTCTTGGGAAGGGCTCAGGGAGCCTCCTGTCCAGTGGTCTCTCTACAGTGGCCCAGCCCAGGCTCCTCTAATAGTCCTCCAGTGATAGGGATCCTCACCTCTTGAAGCCGCTCCTTCCATTGAGGGGAAGAGCTGACTGTTAGAACCCTCTTCCTCACAAGGAGCCATGTGAGTAAATGTAAAAGACCAAAGCCTCATTTAGCATTCTGGAAGAGAGATTCCAAAATGGGGAATAGAGAAAACCAACTTCCTCCAAATGGCTCTTGTGACCTCTCCTGGCCTGGAAGTGTGGGACCACAGGGAGATCCGGCTTCCAAGCTTCCTCTCATTGTTGTGCCCATCTCCCAAGACCATCCCAGCCTCCAGAGAGGGAAGGACATATCCTTGGCGGGTCTGTCAGACCATGATCCTGCTCTGGGCAGTGAGGGCCATATTACATCTGCCTTGGGTAGAGCTTTGTGTGGGCTGTTATCCTTCATAACCCTCATGAGGATGAGTGAATGGAATGTTTTCCCCATTTTTACCATGGTGGAAAATAAGACCCCAAGAGAGAATCATTCCTATTCAGAGTGACAATGAGATCTTTTTTGTTGGGGGGGAAGGAGAGAGACTCAAAGAGGAAGAAGCCAAAGCACAGGGCCTGAGGAAAGCATCTTCTAAAATACACAGAGAGCTGACAGAAGTTTAGGGGGGATGAAACACAGTGTGATCAAAAAGCCACCTGTCAGAAGTTCACAGTTTCATAGACACACCTCTTTCTTTTCTTTGGACTGTTTGGACTTATGGATGTTTAAGTATATAATGAAAGAGAAACATGTTTTTAGGTTTCAGCAGTTGTGTTACTAGCACCAGATCCGGTGAACCTGTTGCCCCTGGGGCCTTCAGGTTCTTCTTTACATCTCTCTTTTCTGAAACCTTCTCTTGAGCAAACAGTTCTGCAGCTTAGCATGGTGGCCTGGGAGCCTTCACTAATATAGAAAGGGGAACGGGGACTCTGGAGGCTTTGATTGGCTTACTTGGTGACAGCTAGGGTGATAACTAGACAAGGGGGGACCATTGGCAACTGGGCCTGTTGCTTTCTCCTCCTATTGGACACAGGAGCCTGAACATTATCTGCAAAGGTCATCATGGAGGTATCCAAGAGCTTTCCTTCCCAATCCTGCAAGCTAGGAATTGGGGCCACAAAGACAAAATGGTGGAATATACAACATGGAAAAAGTTCGTGTATCCGTAGTGATTTGAGGAAGGAGAAAACATTGATAAATAAAGGGAAGCAGGCAGAGTTTCCCACAAGTCTTGAAAGGATTTTAATAGGTGAGGATGAGGAGGGGAAATCTTACAGGCTTGGGGAACAGACTATGCAAAGTCATGGAGGTGGGAGGTGGATTCCATTCTTGGGGAAAAACAAGTAGAAAGAGTTGAGGAGTAGTCATTGACGGTATGCCTGGAAAATTCAGGTGGAGCCAGATTGTAATGGATTTTAAATGCTCTTGCTTCTGTTCTTTTGGGGGGGGGGGTCTTTCTCTCTGAGCATCCTCCCTCCTTTGACCTTCTCTCAGAAACAACAGTCCTAATTTGAAGTGATAGAATCCCACATTATCCTATTCCTGCCCTCAACTCTTCTCTGGAGCTAGCTAAGATTCCTTTGCCTTAATCATAATATTCCTTGCCTTTTTATAAAAAGAGTGAACCTGTGATTTAATCAGTATAAGGTGGTTGTTGTTCAGTCATTTCAATCATGTCTGACTCTTTGTGACCCCATTTGGGGTTAGTTCATTTTATAGATGGAGAAACTGAGGCAAATAGATGCCTTTGAGGGCCTGAAGTCCCCTCTACCTCTACCGCTTAGAAAGGGCTTCCCTAGAATAATGACAGTTCTTCTGATTTTTTTCCTCATTCTCTGAACAAACAGTTCATACATCATATATTCTGCAATGCCCAAAAACCATCCACAACATCACCTGCAAAAAGTATTCATTGCAAACCTAACCAATACAGATGCACCTTGTTCCCAGTGAGAGTTTGAATGACTTTTTAAGAATGATATTATTTAAAATGGGTTGAGGCAATTAACCGGTGAAAGAATCCTCAGTCATCCCTTTGGTAAAATAGAAAATTCTCTTGTAATTCAAGTCATTTCTCTTATAAGAAAAATTGGGTTTCAGGGGCAGGCTGTTCTGTGAGCTGCCTCTCCTACCACTTGCTCACCGTTGTCTCTTTTGGATCAAATGCTTCTAAAAAGCAGAAAGATCCAATAATGCCGGTGGGGGTTCCAGAGTCCATGCCCCTTTGTGCCTGTCTCTGACCATGTGATTCTGGAGGACGCAGACGGTGCCTTCTCTGCAGCCACACCGGCCCTTTGAGAACATCAGGTGATGTGACACATGGTGAGTCATTGGACTCTCGAAATACCCTCTGCCCTGGGAGGGGCTCCATCCCTGAGGGGTATCCATGTCCTCTGCAGCCAGTCCAGGACCTTGTGCTGTCACCCTCAAGCTTGCTCAAGGACTTACCTTGAGTGTCCTGTTTTCCTGGGGGCGTCCCAGGGAATGCTGATCATGGCTTTATTGGCCCAGAGTGCACCTGTTTCCCAGACCCCCACCTCCCATCATCCATTTCCTGAACTCTTGCCCCCTCCCTTGGTTTTTCCTTTTTACCATCACTGAAAACATGGTCCCACAAAGCCATTGTTTGTCACCAAGATAATTGACTCGAGCCCTTCCAGACTGCCCAGGACTCTTGTCCTCCAGGCACCTGGCATCTTCTTGGGAAGCCTCTCCAAGCTCTTTGGTTGGGGCAGGGTTCTGTTTTTGAAATGACCAGTCTTGCCACTCCCTGCATGGCCTGAGAGCACCCAAGGGTCTTTCCTGACCCTGTCCTGCCTTCTTTGGGAACAGAGATTGGGGAACTCTGCGATGAAAGTATTCTATAGGAGCAAGGAGTGGGGTCTGGGAGGAATACTGGGGAGAGGGGCAGATCCACTTACCTCCATGGATGGTCAGTTAGCCCCTTGATCCCATGTAAACAGGTTTGCGCTGTGCTCCCCAGGAACAGCTGCTACCTGTTGGAAAACATTGCTCTTCTCGTTTGCTTTTTTTTTGCTTCTCTCTCTTGCCCCTCAGCCCAGTATATGATACAATTAATTAGTATTCCTAACGTTTCCAAGTGTGTATAGGACAGATGTTCGCACAGGTGCTGGGCTCTTCACTAGATAAACAGAGAAGGGTTTGCAGGCACCAGCAATTGTGGGAGTGAGTATATGTGAGAGTGTATATGTCAGTGTGTGAGTGTGTATGTGTGACAATATGAATGAGAGTGTGTGATTATGTATGTGTTGTTTGTGTGTATGAGAGTATGTGTGTGTTTGAGATTGTGTGAGTGTGTGCATTAGTCTGTATGAGAGTGTGTTTGTGTGTGTGTATAAATAACAATATGAATGAATGTTTGTGGGTGGGGGTGTTTCTATGACAGTATGAGTGTGTGTGTATGTGTGTGTGTGAATGAGTGTGTGTATGTGTGACAGTATGAGTGTGTGCGTGTGTGTGTGTGCACGCGCTCTCAGGATGTTGTTCATTCTGAAATACTTCTTTCTTCCCCCACAAGCCCACTGAGGAAGAAGCGGGGAATGAGCCAGTGAGCAGTTTAGGAGCCCAGCCGAGGTCTACAGAACGTCTTTCCCCCCTCCCTTGACCACTGTCTGCCTAGTGGCCTTGTTGCTGGGGTGGAAAGGATACTTTTCCTTTGCCCTGGGGCTGGTCCTGAGTCCTGGGCGATCACAGGAGCCCCAACAATGGAAAGTCAGGCAGACAAGCAAAGCACTTTGGGTGCCTACACCCAGTTGTTCAGAGTAAAGGGGCTTGGGGTTATAACCTTAGTTTTACAAGTGAGCAAACTGAGGCTCAGAGAGACCCAGGACTTTGAACCGTGGGGAAGTAACAGAGGTGGAGCCTGGCCCAGCTCTCCCAGCCACCAGCGAGGACCAAGCCATCCTCTAGAGTCTTCTCTGAAGGGGACCAAGGCCTCAGACTTGTCTGGGGGCTTGGATTTGGGGGAGGTGAGTCTTCCCCACCATGCTGAGGACTTGGCTTCTTGGTTCTCCGCTACCTTCCTCTGCTTCTACTGTAAGAGAGTGGAGGGCCTGTTCCAAGGAGAACTTGAACCCCAGGAGAGATTGACTTGCAGCCCTTCATGCCTCTTCTGCTGGGTTAGATGGGGAGAGCAGGGTCAGGGTAGGCAGCACCTGCATCCCCACCTTCAGAAGAAGTATTTCTCAGCCCTCTCCTTGCTCTTTGAGTTTTCTCCTGGCCTCTGGGAGGCTGACCTTTCAGTTCTCATTTGCCTTCCTTTCTTTTGGAGCCCCCTTTCACATGATGGTCAGCCCCCAGGTATGGCTAGGAGCCAAGCCGTGGCTGCTATTCTCATGCTCTCCTTGGAGGAGCAGGGAATGGGATTGTATAGATGAATTTTCAGAATTGAGGATGGCCTTTCCATTTCTGATGGGATTTCCTGAGCACCCCACACTCCCTTCAAGGAGTCCTTTCCCTAGAAAAGAGCAGGTCTCCTGGTTGATGAGGCCTGGGCTAACACGATCCTCTAAATTTGTGACCCTGAGATTGAAGGTTGAATTCATTCCTTTTCCCTCTTCTTGGGGAGGGCAGGGAGTGGGGGCATTGGCTAAGAAGGGGGAACTCCCCAGGCCTTCCCCAACCCTCAGGAGGTTGGCTGCTGCTGCTCATCATTCCTGGGGACCCCAATGTTTGCCACAGGGTCTACCCTCATATGTATCTGTTCTAATATGTGATGTTACCATGGGATCTGGTAGCTCTTCATCTCATATCCATTTGCCAGAATGTGATGGGCTGGGCAGAGAATAATGTTTGCCCTGCTTCCTTTTGGCAGAATTGCTTCCTATTGTCTCGAAGACTTTAATCTGGGGACCTGGGGAAGTGCAGCCAGCCACAGAACCCCAGTTCTGTCGTGCTGCTCTACCTAGTCAACCTCATTGTATTATTACCTTCATCTCTTTTTTTCCATGTTTTCCCATGGAGTGGGGCTCCCAGTGACAACTGGCAAATGGTGGGGATAATCATTTGTTTTCGTTCTGGTGGGGACCCATTTCTGAAGGGCTCAAAGTGCCTTGGAAATGTTCTCATTTGTCTGCATGAAGTTCAACTAGTATTGCCATAATGAACCCAGTTTTACAAATGAGGAAACTGAGGCTGGGGGGGATGTGGTTCATCTAAAGCCACAGCGTGGGTTGACCGGCATCCGGTCTGGCTTCTCTCTAGACTTCACAGCCTTCTGGGCAACTGGGGGTGTGAGTGTCTGCGTGTGATGGGGTCTCTGTGTGCAGAGCTGAATTTTCCACCTCCTTCCTTTCCCTGTTCCCCATCTTCTCTCCTGGCTTGATCCTAGGCCTCTCCCAGCTCCTCTGCACCCTAGGCCGGGGCTCCCAGTGGTCTGGCCAGCCCCAGCTTCCCCATTTCAAAATGGAGAGGCTTTTGGTGCAAGGAAGTGGTTTCCTTCTGCCTGCCACCCCTCTCCTCGCCTCCCCATCTTTGCTTTATGGCCGGCATATGGAAGCTGTTTCTATTTACTCGGCACTGCTAGGACGTCGCCTGCTGCGCTCCAGCGAACGGAAACCTCGGATTCCCTGCAGGCTCGTTTCTGAGGCTGCATGCAAAGCAGCCAGCTGTTTGGCTGGGAGCGTCTGGGCCGTGTTACATCAGCGTGGAGGAAGCGTTACCATCTGTGCAAACAGGTCATCCCAGTTTGCTTCTGCCTGCCCTTTGTACCGTGAACCTTTCTAATACTTTGTTTTGGGTTGGGATTTAAAAAAAAAACTGTTAAGCTTTGCCAGTTCAGCATCGGGTGCTCTCCTTCTCTCAGTACCCACCCCTCCTCCCCAACTGGCTTTTTATGTTCACTTATTTAGGCTGATTGCCATGACTACGGGGAAGCTGGTTTGTGGCTCCCAGTACAGAGGAACTTTATAAAGCTTTTGCTTGGTTCAGAAATGGGCTTGGATACCTCTTTGTGAGGTGGTGAGCTCCCTGTTACTGTCTGTGCGCAAGCCCAGGAAAGACCCCTGGCCACTCGTCAGGGGGTTGTAGCTGCGTCCTTCTGGAAGGTTGCTGCCAGCTTTGAGACTAATTCAGGAAGGAAGGAGGACAGGGTGGTTGGAGGAGCAGACACAGAATCATTCCTCCCTCCAGAAACCCCTTCAGCATCTCAGGCCAAAGAAGTCCAAAGAGTCGCTGCCTGGGCAGGAGCTGTCAATCCAAAAGAAGAGGACCAGCCACGCAGGAACACAATGTTTCCCTCTGTCAGACTTTCCCTGAAGGCCTGAGAAAGAACCGTCCCTGCTGCCAAGAAGCCTCCCCAGTGGCTGCCCTTGGCCTTTGGAAGAACTTCAGCAAGCAGGGAACTGAGGCCCTGCTGCTGGCTGGGAGAGGCAGTTTTTCCGGCTCCCCAACCCTCCTCCTTTGGCTCCCTCCTCCCTCCCTCCTTCCTCTCATCCCCTGCTTCTCCAGCTTCCAACTTGGGGCCATCCCAGCAAAGGCAGAAATGCAGAGGAGCGAGCAACCCCCCACCCTCCCAGTGGAAGGAGTGCAAGGCGAGCTGTCCGAGCGGCCCATGGTGATGTCCTCCTATCTCACGGAGCAGGGCACCAATGGTATGCCCTGTGTGGGAGGCAGGCGAGGTGAGGGTGAGGTTGTGGCCTTGGTTATTGGGTAGTAGTTGAAGGAAGCCAAGCCCACCCTCTGAGGGATTGGGAAACTAGAGCTGGAGGTTGGAGGCCTTGGTTTGCAATGTGAGCATTAATCATTGATAGTGTGGTCTGGTGGAAAGGGCTCTGGATTTGGAGTCAGAAGACATGGATGTGAGACCCAACTCTACTCATTGCCACCTGTGAAGCCCCCATCTTATCTGTGAAATGAGGGGCTTGAACAAATGGTCTCTGGGGCCTGGCTCCAGATTTGGGTCACAGGATCCTCTGAATCTAAACAGATCCTCTTTCTTCTGCTTTGTAATATGAGGCTTTTGTACCAGTGGGACTCCCCACCAAGTTGAGAGCAGTGACATTCCGGGAACACTTGACAGCTTGGCTCGGGCGTCTTCCTAGGATGGGCTTACAAGTATGCCTGCTGGTTGAGTGTGGAAGGCAAGGAGTTTGGTGGGGGCAGTAAGAAAGGGTGGGAGACCTGGAGAAAGAGTCAGGTGGGGTCGTCCCTGCCCACTGCACCCTGCTCTGGGCTGGGGGGTGCTGTGCTGAACAGCAGCATCTTAGCTTCGGCTTCTCTCCCTCTCCTCTCAGCAAAGATGCTCCATGAGGGCAGCCACTGTCCCTGCAAAGGAAATTGAGATATTTCCCTTTCATCCCAGTATAGAAACTGATATAGCCAGATGGTTGGGTGGGTATGAACTGTTATTCTTGGTGGGGATATGGTAATGACAGTGGGGGTGATTGCCGTCCCTCTTCTCCTTATGTTGTTCCCCTAAATACATACACACACACACAGAGACATCCTCCCCACATACACACATTCTCTTTTCCTCTTCTTTCTCTTTCCATCTTTGTTTCTTCTCCTTATCTCCTCCTCTCATTTCCCTCTCCTTTTCCCTTCCCTCTAGTTAGCACCCTCCCTCAAATCCCACCCTTTGCTATTGTTAGAGTTAGAGGTGGATCCTTGGGAGACGAGTTAAGGGAGTATAGTTTCCTGGGTCCACCATTCTACCCACTATCACCATGGGTGGCCACTATACAGGGACCTGGAATACCCTTCCTCTTCTCTATTCTCTTATTCTCAGTGGCCGTGGAGAAAGCTTTCTGGTGTCTTCGTGGTGACCAGTCTCCCCACAAATTATACCCATTGGTCCTCTTTTTGAGCTGAACCTAGAGATCCTGATCTTTCTCTGAGACTTTCTCTCATGCACTGATTTGGCTTATTTATCTCACCTTCTAGGAGGTTTCCCCTCTAGCCTTCCTTTCCTATATGTCGACCACATTGTCCTCTGCCCCATGGGGAGCTACTCCTGAGCTTCTGACCATACTTCAAACAGGGGCAACTAAAGAGTTTGAAGGGCTTTCCTCTTGCCCATTTGGACATCCTTTCAAACTGGACAAAGGCAGGGAGGAGGTAGACAGGATTGCTTTCTCTCTCCCTGACTAAGAGCTCCCAAACTGGGACCTTGGCACAATGATGAAAAACTCTTTCGTGCTAATAAAATGGCTGCTGGTGTAGGTGATTTGCAAGAACGAAATCTGCCCAGGATGGGCAAGTGGGGGGCATTCTAGATGGAGAGTTAATGTACTTTCCCTTTTCTGGACTAGTGAATGAGCCAAGTTGTATTTTTCAAGAATGAAACAGACTGAATTGTCAAGAGGACACCATAAAAACCAATTGAGCAGTTTGGGAATTCTCTCCACCTCACTTGTACTCTTCATGTGATGAAAGTTATTTTTTGGAGATGGTCTCCAAGTGGCTCACTTGGCATTTTCCTAATGCAGAACAACCTCATCAATCACAGAGCAAGAGAAATGGGGCTTCAGTGCAAAAAGGAAGTTTCTAAAGCTGATATCCATCAATTCTGGAATCGGGGAGGGGCTTGTGGAGAGCATGGACTCTCTGTGCTAGGGGGTCTTGAAGACCAGACAACATCTGTCTAGGGTAGTCAGCTTCATTCTCCTAGAACAAAATGCCAGGCAGAGGGAGGGCAGAGGGCTACCCAGCACACACAACCCACCTCCTTGGGATTGATCCAGATGTATTCATTCACTATCCAGCAAGCATTTATTTCAAGTGTCTACTCCTGCAGGGCCAGTGTTGAGGCTTCTGCCTTGTTTTCAGGGCACTCCTATGTCAAGGCAGAAGTCCTGATGCTCCAGGCACCAGCCCGTTATGGGTAGAAGCCTGGTGAGTTCGAGCCAAGATGAGGAGGGCAGAATTACAGGCTACATCCCCACATGGGCCAGTTAGTCATTCTGCTGCACGACCACAGTCTGTCCCATCGTTCCAACTGGCTGCCTCACAAATGTTTGTTATTCTACAGGAGGGGGACTGGATGGAAGTGTGGGTAAGGCACAGATTCATCACCACTGGGAAAATGGTGGTTCCATAGCATCATCTCTGCAGATTTCTCTGGTGATGGACTCAGCCTTCTCCCTCTTCTAATGACGGTTCACATTGGGGAAAACACAGCTGTGTTGTGATAGAATACTGAAGGAACTGCTTTCTGGGCCCAGCTTTCCCATGAACTTGGAAGAGCCACTTTCAGGGTCTGACTAGTTAACCTCCAAGTTCCCTTTTGTTGGTAACATTAGTTCTTTGAGTCTGGATTTGTTAACAGAAAAGACGACTGGAAAGCACAAAGAGGCCTTCACCCGTGGAGAAGACCTGTCATTTGGAGAATGGTTATATTTTGGGGATGGGCCCCACCGAGTCTGTGCCTCCTGCCTGGTGCCTCTCATCAACCACAACACACGTCTCCAGAATGGCCAGCTGCTGGGCCGGGATCTTGTCGTTTATTTTCCTCTGCAACAGTCCTTGGCCTATTGGGGACACACCCGGAAAACAGCTTCATAAACACTGTCCTCTCCCCAGCTGAGCCAGCTGACCCCAAGTACAGAGGAAATGGAAACTCTGTCCATCAGGAAGGGAGCCTCGCCTGATTCTGCTTCACCCCTTGTCTCTGAAAGAGGTCCCTACCCAGAGAGCTGGAAGCCCAACCTTGCCCAGTGGGGGCTGCTCTTTGATATTGCAGAAGTGGCGGGGGGGAGGCTGTTTGAACATTCAGAAGATTGTGGAATACCCAGGAAGAAGGGGAAGTGAAAATCAAGGACATATTTTAGAGTTCAGTCTTCTGTGATCCCAGGCAAAAGCAGCTGCTTTGGGTGGGATTAGCCTAGCTACCAGCATCCTATTAGGGTTGGGTTGTTCTTTAATGTACTTCTGAAGGGGGGGGGGGGTCTCTGGGATTTCCCCCTCCCCCACATTGAATGTTACCAGGAAAAAACTCTTGGAGTTGAAGCTTCTACCAAGCAGGGTCACTGGGGTCCCCACTCACGTCAGGGAGCTGATGGAATCCAGAATCTGGAAGGCAGCGTGCTGAGTGCGCAAACCCAGCTGTGGAAGTGACCTAGGTCTGTGGTACCACCTCCAGTGCCCATTGCCCTCTTTCTTTGCCCTTATTGCTCTTGTTATTGATTTACTCGGTAGTTTTGTTCCATTGCCTGATTGTTTCTGCAGTGAGGTGTGAAGGTGGCTGAGGACGGGCCCTAGCCATGCTAGGCTGTGAAATGCTTTACACATGTGAATACGGTTCAGGGGAGACTTTTGGGCTGAGGGCTCTTGGGACAGGCTTCTTTTATGAGGTTGGGTTTTGTCTGAGGCTTTAGGCTGAAATGAGGAGGGAGAACATATGAGAAGATTAGAAAGGGGAGAGGGAAAGGCAGCTTGTAAAGGGCTTTCAAAGCCAAGGAAAGGAAAGTGGTAACTACCAGAGGCAGGTTTTGAACCCAGATCTCATGACTCCCAAACCCATCCTTTTCCCACTACATTGATTTTCCACTTTGTAATTTTTTCATCTTGATTTTCATTAGTTTGATCTTTGCTCTGAGCAGTCAATGGCCTGACTGTCCACAGACAGTTGATTCAGGAATGACCCTCTCTCCTTGCTCTAGGAAGGGGTTGTTTCCTGGCAGAAGAACAATTTTGGTGGACTGGAGAAGAGGGGTGTGCTATTTGACTCTGCCTGGCACTTTACTAATACTTTTCTCAAAGAAAGTTTTCATGATGGTTTGGGTTTTTTTCTTTTTGGATAGGATTTCTTAGGTATTAGGAATTCTGGGTGAGGAAGCTCCCTACCACCAAAGCTTATTAGAAAGTGCTCTGTATTGGTGATTTACTGTTAGTGAAATGACTGGCCCAGGGTCACAAAGCTCTACTACCTGTCTGGTGTGGGACTTGAACCTAGATCTTCCTGACTCCAAATCTGGCTTTATTCATGCCATCTGGTGCTTCTTGTACATGAAGACTCAGTTAAAATAATGCAGCAGCCTATATTTACATAGCACATTTACATAGAGTCTGTTCCATACATACATACATGCTGTTATCTCAGCATTCTTTTTTTTTTTTTGCAAGGCAAACGGGGTTAAGTGGCTTGCCCAAGATCACTCAACTAGGTAATTAAGTGTCTGAGGCTGGTTTTGAACTCAGGTCCTCCTGACTCCAGGGCCGGTGCACTATCCACTGCACCACCTAGTCACCCCTCAGCATTCTTCTTTGCACCCTCTCAGTCTTGCCTTCAATTTACCAATCATTTTTTGGTAAGGTTTTGAATTTTACAATTTTTCCTCCTCCCTCCCTCCCCTCCCCCCAGGCAATCTGATAGTCTTTACGGTGTTTCCATGCTATGCATTGATCAAAATTGAATTTATTGAGAGGAAAAAAAACATATCCTTGAGGAAGAAATAAAATAGAGATAGCAGAATTATGTAGCACAAAAGACAACTTTTTAAAAAAAAATTGAAGGTAATAATCTTTGGTCTTCATTTAAACTCCATAGTTGTATCTCTGCATACAGATGGTATTCTCCATCACCCTAATACTATCCCTGATTATTGCACTGCTGGAATGAGCAAGTCCATCAAGGCTGATCATCACCCCTCTTGTTGCTGTTAGGATGTACAATGTTCTTCTGGTTCTGCTCATCTTGGTCAGCATCAATTCATGCAAGTCTTTCCAAGCTTCTCTGAAATCCTGTCTCATAATGTCTTATAGAACGACAGTGTTCCATCACATACATCTACCACAATTTGTTCACCCATTTCCCAATTGATGGACATTCACTCGATTTCCAATTCTTTGCCACCACAAACAGAGCTACTATGAATATTTTTGTACAAGTGATGTTTTTACCCTTTTCCCTGATTTCTTCAGGGTATAGACCCAAAAGTAGTATTGCTGGATCAAAGGGTATGCACATTTTTATTGCCCTTTGGGCATAATTCTAGATTAGTCTCCAGGAAGACTGGATAAATTCACAGTTCCACCAACATTGATCTTTATCCTTCCTGGTCATTTTGGCCAATCTGAAAAGTGTGAGGTGTTACCTCAGAGATGTTTTAGTTTGCATTTCTCTAATCAGTAATGATTTAGAACAGTTTTTCATATGACTATAGAAAGCTTTGATTTCCTCATCTGTAAATTGCCTCCACACATCCTTTAACCATTTGTCAATTGGGGAAATGGCTTGTTTTTTTATAAATTTGACTCAGTTTTCTATATGTTTTAGAAATGAGTCCATTATCAGAAACACTAGTTGTAAAAATTGCTTCCCAGGGTGGCTAGGTGGCATAGTGGATAGAGCACCGGCCTTGGAGTCAGGAGTACCTGGGTTCAAATCCGGTCTCAGACACTTAATAATTACCTAGCTGTGTGGCCTTGGGCAAGCCACTTAACCCCATTTGCCTTGCAAAAACCTAAAAAAAAAAAAAAAAAAAAAAAAGAACACCATTCTATTTCTTAGGCAGTACCAGACAATTTTGATGACTGATGCTTTATAATACAATTTTAGATCTGGTAAGGCTAAGCTGCCTTCTTTTGCATTTTTTCATTAAATCCCTTGATATTCTTGACTTTTTGTTTCTCTATATGAATTTAGTTGCAATTTTTTCTAGCTCACTAAAGTAATTTTTGGGAAGTTTGATTGGCATAGCACTAACTAGTTTAATTTAGGTAGAATTGTCATTTTTATTATATTAGCTCGGCCTATCCATGAGCAGCTGATATTTGCCAAGTTATCTAGATCTGATTTTATTTGTGTGAAAAGTGTGTTATAGTTGTTTTCATAGAGTTTCTGAGTCTGCCTTGGCAGGTAGACTCTCAAGTATTTTATATTGATTGAAGTTATTTTAAATGGGATTTCTCTTTCTAACTCTTGCTGTTGTATTTTTTTTTTAGGTTTTTGCAAGGCAATGGGGTTAAGTGACTTGCCCAAGGCCACACAGCTAGGTAATTATTAAGTGTCTGAGGCCAGGTACTCCTGACTCCAGGGCCGGTGCTCTATCCACTGTGCCACCTAGCCACCCCTTGTTGTTGTTGTTGTATTTTGCTAGAAATATATAGAAATGCTGAGTTTATGTGGGTTTATTTTATATCCTGGGACTTTGCTAAAGTTGTTGATTATTTCCAATAGTTTTTTAGATGATTTTTTAGGGTTCTCTAGGTATATCATCTGCAAAGAGTAAGAGTTTTATTTCTTCCTTCCCAATTCTAATTCCTTTAATTTCTTTTTCTTCTCTTATTACTGAAGGTAACATTTCTAATTCAATATTGAATAGTAGTGGTGATAACAGGCATCCTTGTTTTACCCCTGACCTTAAAGGAATGTTTCTATCTTATCTCTATTGAATATAGTGCTTGTTGATGGTTTCAGATGGATACTGCTTATCATTCTAAGGAACAATCCATTTATTCCTGTGCTCTCTAATGTTTTAAGTTGGAATGGTTGTCATATTTTGTCAAAAGCTTTAATCTTGCCTTCAGTTTAAAAATTTTTTCCCAGAATCAGACTCCTGAATTTGTAAACCTTCTGTTTTGTTTTCCAAATTATTACCCCACTCTCTCCAAAGTGTTTAACTCTGCATCCTGGAGATAGACTCCAGCTAGAAGTCATCTGGATCAGGAGTAGGTTCCTAATATATGCTAGCTGATGTGTTTTCCATTGTGAAATCAGAAAGAGGAAGCTGAAAAGGACCTTAACAATTATCTAATCTCTAGGTGCCCAATCTGCCCTCCTGGATGTAGCCAGGAACACCCCCCCCCCAACACCAGAGTATATCCTGCCCAGATCAAAATGTCACTGGGCTTGTGGTTTTGAATTTATCAGAGATATTAAGCCTTTCACAGCTGATTCTTTTTGTAATTTTGTGGTCAGTTTGTATTGTTCTGCTTCTGCTTACTTCATTTTGCATCTTTTCAGGCATGTCTTCCCAGGTTGTTCTAAAGCCATCCCTTTCTTTATTTCTTACGGCTCAGTAGGATTCCATCACATTGACATGCTATAATTCATGCAACCATTCTTCAATTGATGGGCATCCGGGGGTGGGGGGGAAGAAAGAAAATTTACAACTGAAAATAAAATAAATTTTCTTAAAAACTGAAAAAGAAAAATGTAATTATAAAATGTTTAGCAAAATAAGTATAGAACACAACATAGATGAGTTAATTAGTGGTTTTCTAAGTCAGTATTCATACTGCAGGTATCTATTTTTATTTGAGTTTGAAACCATTGGTCTAACCCTTTTGTTTACAGATGGGGAGATTGTGGCCAGAGAGATGAGGTGACTTGCCCACAGTTACACAGAGAGGAAGTGGCAGAGACAGAATTTGTCCTCTAACTCCATCACCCCTTTGTTTAGACAGTGAAATGGTCAGGGAATTGGCAGAAGCCCTGACCCTCACGATATTTGGGAAGGTGTGTTGACAAGGGTCTGGTGTGTCTTGGGATCCTCATGAAGCAGCTGCTGTCATTCTCCTGACCAGCCCTTCCAAGGGCTTGTTCTCAGAAATGTGTCCACACTCATCTTGGGAGCCTAAACCAGACATAATTAGGAAGGTGAGCTCTAGGAACAAAGGAAAGTATCAGCCAGTCAGTAAGCATTGATTAAGCACCTACTGTGTCCCAGTTGGAAATTCAAAGAATCGAAACAGTGCCTGCTTTTGAAGAGATCTGTTCTCTTTAGAGAAGAAAAGTAGAGACAGATGATATAGACAGTGAATGGGGCAGTAACTGGGCAGTAGGGTGTGGCGGGAATCAGAAAAGACTTCTTGGAGAAGATGGTGTTCCAGCTGAATCTGGGAGGAACCCAAAGATTCCAAGAGGAGGAAATGATGAGGAAGGGCCTTTTAGGCATGGATGACAACCTGTCCTGGGAGAAGGGGGGGGGGGGGGCTTTGTGTGTGTGTGTGTGTGTGTGTGTAACAATGTGTGGAGGGAAAGATGAACAGGATGTTTTGAAAAGTAGGAGGGGTCAGGCAGGGAAGGGCAGGATAGAGTAAACAGAGGGTATTCTGTTGGTCCTAGACATAATAGGAAGCTACAGAAGTTTATTGAGTAGGCATAGGGTAGTGTCCTTAGGCTTGCACTTTAGGAAAATCACTGTGACAGCAGGAATGGACTGAGTCAGGGACAAGTTAGGAGTTGAGCCCTCCATTGATTCCCTTCCTCGGATAGAGGTGATGATCTTGGATTGTCAAAAAGGATGCTGGTGGAGCCTGAGAACAGAAAGGTCCTGCCAAGCTGGCCCGGCTGCAGAGACAGGTCCAGGCCTTGCCCAACAAAGGCCAGCCAGGCTCAATTCAGAGATGTTCATGGCCAGGCTGGCCACAAGGTGATGGATTGCTTGGCCACAGCCACTATGAGATTATCTTCCAAATCCAAGAGAGGTTGTGAACTGGCCCTGTGGAGGGGAGGCCCACACCAACAAAAGCAAAATCCTGGAAATACAGAGGTTGGATACAGTACTTATGTGTGCACACATACACACACACACACACACACACACACACACACACACACACACACACACTTTTAACCTACCTTGGAATGGCTTTATTCCTGTTTTTGACCATCAGTTTATCTCACTGTTTAGGTTATAAATTAGCTTCTCTTCCCCCACTTCTCTTACCAACTGTCCATTTTGTCCATTGCAGATGGAGGCAGCTATATCATCGGTGACTTGAGGGTGTCCTCCCCAGACTCTGGGGATGGGGCCTCCTTGAGTCCCACCAGACCCACCTGGGAAATGAATTATCAAGAGGCAGCAATCTACCTCCAGGTAAGTTTTCCTTCCCATCCCGTGTATGGCACCATGTTTGTCAAGAATACCACAGGTCAGTGCATAATTGGTCTGGTGGCCTTCCTAGGTCAAATCATTTCAGTTGGTGACTTAAAGTATCCTAAATAATGAATGTTTTAATCCCTGTCCCATCTCCTCCCATCTGACCCAGACCCACCTTCCTTTAAAATCCCAGGGAAGCCTGGCATTAGTTAATAGACTAAAGGGTTTGACTCAGCACTGTGGGAGTTGTTGGTAGAGTTATGCTGGGGGAGGTGCAGGCAGTTTGCTTTTTAAAATTCCTTAGTTTACTTTGAAACTAAATGCCTTTAAGAATGTATCTGAATTAATCTTCAGCTTTTCTGCCATGATCTGGTCATTCCCACATACCTGAAACTTTTAGCTTTCACATAGGAACTGGCCATTTTCCCCTTCACCCTCCTAACCCCTTGCTGCACTGCCTGTCGAAGCTGACTGTGACCTAATCTGATTCAGGGCATGGATTTGATCCTGGTCTTTTGACATACGCCTATATCCCTTTCCATTCTCTTTGCTTCCATCATTCTGATCTCAGGTGGGCCCTTAGCTTATCCTTGGGATGGAGATGAATTGAATGAATGAATGAACAAATGAATGAATGATTAAGCTCTTACTTTGTGCCAGACACCAGGCTAAGTATACAAATGAAGCAAATCAGTCCCTGCCCTCAGAGCTTCCATTCACACAAGGGAATAGAGGGTGAAGAGTGCGAGGAGCTGCAGGGGAATAGAGTGACCTGGCCCTTCCAGGAAATGTGGCAGAGCTGGCTCAGTCCTCATTGGGAGGGGGAGCTTGAAAAGCATGACAAGCAGGGGGTGATGTACCTGCTGGGAGCCCCATGGCTTGGCTGGAGCCTGGAGAGTGACCTGAGGCTCCCTCTGGGCTTCCCTGAAATCCTGGACCAGGAGGGGCAGGCTCCACTGAGACTGGCAGGATCTCAGGGCAGAAGTTGCTCTGTCAACCAGTAGACCTTTATTGAGCACTTTTTGTATACCAGGACTTAGTGTTGCAGAAACAAAGAAGGAAAAAAGCAGCCTCTGCCCCCAGGGAGGGGACATCCTCAGGAAAGAGGCCCCATCTGTTTCTAGGTGCTTGCAGAGTAGTGGGGAAGTCCCTAGCAGCCTCAGGGACCAGAGGAGCCCCTCCTGAGGTTGGTGCTCCTTAAGGGCCATCTCACAGGAAGCTAGGGATGCTGAGATTGAGTGTGAGGGAGGGCACTGTGGGCATGGGATGGCTAGGGGCCAGGCTGGTGTGGGAGGAACCAGGAACTGTCTTGTGGTGGACATGGAGGGAGGGCAGACAGAACCTGAAGTTGGCTGAAGCTGGAGGACTCAGGCTGAAAAGGGTAGGGGCTAGACAGAATTTTAATTCTATCCTGGAAAGGTAAATGGGGGGTGAAAAGAGCACCCCTGTCTTTTAGGAAAATCATCTTGGCAGCAAAGAGACTTGAGCCAGGGATACCAGTTAGGAAACAGTCTCTGTCATTCAGGCCAGGAGGGCTAGGGCCTAAGTTGGAGGGGCTGGGGGAGCATGGACTAGGGAAGCACGGAAGGATTTTAGGGTGGGTCAGAGCCACAAGATTTGAATGGATCCGCTGCCTGTACACAGTTGGCAATCAATAAATGTTGAAGTTGTCTGAGAGAAGAAGGGTGGTATCCTTGACTGCCATGGGGTATTCAGATGTTAGGGAAAGTTGGAAAGGGAGAGTCTGGGAGGAAGGACAAGTGAGTTCTGCTTAGACTCGCAGATGCATCCCCAACATCCTGCTGGAGATGTCCAGATGATGGTGGGTGATGTGGGACTGGAGTTTTGAAGAAAGCCAAAGCAGCCAAGAACCAGACAGCCAGAGGGGAGGAAGCTGAGAGGGAAGACCAGTGGTTGGGGTAGGAGATAGTATAAAAGTCATGAATTTCCTGTTTTCCCCAAGGCCACTACCTGACCAGAAGCTTCTTATTCAAGTTATCAAATGGCGGCTGTGTGCCAACACTATGATGAGGCCTCCTGGTGTAGGAGGAACGCAGAGGGATGGTCCGGTTGCTCCCTCCGCAGTGACTGTGATTGTTTGTCCCAACGCCAACCTTTTACATTCTCAGGCTTCCTTGTGGTTATATTGAGTAAAGAGAAAATGGTTTCCATTCCTTTAGCTCACAGCTGCCTGTGCAGTGACTCTGTGCTAGGGGAGGAGGAGGCCCTGACATACCACATGAACTGGGGGAGGCCCTGGTAATGATCCTAGAGACCCAGGGAGTGCTTCCTTCCCCTGCTTTAAATGGGAAGATTGTAAGGGAGGAAAGTTTTATTATAGAAGGAAAAGACTGTTTCCCTAATCTCTTTTTTGACTTTCCTGCCTGCTCAGATCTGGCTAACTGGTCCCACTTGGCCATGAGCATTCTGAGAGCTCAAGACTCATCTTCCATTCTTCTTTTGGAGGCTCCATATGCTCATGTGTCCTGCATTAGTTATTATTTGCTGAGCATTCACGTTAGAGCCATGATAGAATATTTCTCTGGAGCTTCCAGAGCCAGTCTTGGCCTTGATGTCCCTCTGGTTGGTCTCTGCCTTCCCCAGTGGGTAGGAAGGGTGTGAGGCCTGACCCCAGAAGACCAACCTGTCCTTTCTTTCCTTTTTTCCTGATGAAACTCATTTGACTTTCCCAGGTCAGAAGACTTGGGATCTTCCTTTGGAACTTGGGCTCAGGATTAGATAAATCAGGAGTAGCCCCCCCAGTCCTTGCTGGGGGCAACTGGCCTCACCCAGGGTCAGGGATGTCCACCTTCACATCCAAGTCACCCTCATAGAATAGCTTCCTAAACTGAGAGCCCTGATTCTGACTTGGACTTGGAAGGAGCCGACTGGGACATTTGTCAGTAATGTTCAACAGAAGTTCCCCAAAGCACAGTGTATCCCCCTAGAAATTGGAGCTGCTGTGGAAAATCCAAGCTGTGAGAGAGGCCCTAGAGCCCTGAGTCATCCTTTGTTCCAGGGCCTACCCTTCTTTCCAGATGACAGCAGTGAGACCTCTGGTGCAGGCAAGCAATTTGTCCAAGCCTGAAGGCCCCCCAGGCTGCCCCAAGGATCGACATGACCCACCTGTCACAGGGGGAGCCTCCTGAGCCCGAGGTGGCAGGGGCTTTGAGCCCCTGGGCTTGTCTCGTCTCCAACTACATGTTTCAGGAGAGGGCCTAGCCAGTGGTATCCCATTCTGGGGTCCCTGGGTGCATGACTGCCTCTCCTTGGCTACTGGGAGATCCTTGAATGGGACAGAGCACTGGAGCTGGAGAAGGGAAGGCCTGGGACCTGGACTGTCACCTCCATCTGCCTCAGTCTCCTCATCTGTAACATGGGGAATCATAGTCACACCTCTTCTCAGGGTTGTGAAGATCAAACAAGACAATATTTGTCAAGTGATTATTATTAAACACACACGGGCACATGGGAGACTCATGAGAAATGCCTGTTTCCTTCCCATATCCCAAACTATGGGAGCCCTGACCCCAGGGCTGAAGTCAGGTCTTTCCACTGATTCAGCATCTATTGATTCCTGGGTTGAGACTATCTGAGTGTTATCTGTGTCAGCCGAGGTGAAGGAATTGAGAGGAGACTCAGTTCAGTTGAACAAACATTTAGCAAATGCCTGTCACCTGCCAAGGACCAGGCCAGGCCCCAGCTTACAAATACACAAAACCTTGAGAGAATGACAGGTCCAAGAGAAGAAATAGTGAGGGAACAGATTGTAGGAGAAGAGGGGAAGCTCCTGGCAGTTGGCCTTCCACAAGACCACTGTCCACAAGGCCACCCTTCTCTGGGCCTGTCTACAGCTCAAATACATTTCATGGGAGAAGCAGGGAGTATGTATAAAAGCCATTCCATTTTACTATAAGGAAGGAAAGGCTTGTAGAAGGCAGTACTTGAACAGCAGTTTGAGGGGAGATGGCATGAGGCCGGCATATTGCCTGAGATTGCAACACCTCAGAAGGAAGGAAGGATCAGAATGTGGACTGATAGCCATAGTGAATAAGAAGCTCCAGAATGGTTACTCTTCACCCCAATGGACCTTTTTGGACTTAAACCAACATTGTCATTCACAGAAACTAGCATTTATTAATCATCTGCTATATGTTGATACCATCCTAGGGATACAACAAAAGGCAAACGACAGGTCTTGTCCTTGGTGAGGAGACAACACGCAAAGGATAATGAATACACAAGATGCAGAGAGTGTAAAGGTGTAAAGGGGAGGAGAGGCAGGGTGGTGAAGGCATGAAAGGATTCTTACAAATGAGGAAGTTTAAGCTGAATCATAAATGGAACCCAGAGAAGCATGGAGGTAGAACTGAGAGAGGGTATTCAAAGCAGGGTGCCAGCATTCACAGAACGCTGGACCTAGAGTAAGTGAGACCTGTGTTCAAACCCAGTCATAGACACTTCCTGACCATGTGACCCTGGACAAGTCACTTAGCCTTCTTTGTCTGTTTCCTCATCTGTAAAATGAGTGGAAAAGGAAATGGCAAATTTTTTTTATTTTTATTTTTATTTTTAGGTTTTTGCAAGGCAAATGGGGTTAAGTGGCTTGCCCAAGTCCACACAGCTAGGTAATTATTAAGTGTCTGAGACCGGATTTGAACCCAGGTACTCCTGACTCCAGGGCCAGTGCTTTATCCACTACACCACCTAGCCACCCCTGAAATGGCAAATTTTTGCAGAAAAAACCTCAAATGGGATCCCAAAGAGTCAGATGTGAACAACCACATCAAGCTCTAGGTATGGGAGGTCACCAAAGGAAGTGTTGGGAGCCAGGGTCTCTAAGCTGTTTGACACAGTTGTGGCAAGAAGACTCAAGGCAGCCACACCACATGATGGAACATTTCCTTCTTCAATATATATAGGAATTCCATGTATACCAATATTTGTAGGATTAATATTGATTGCAAAATTTACTCACCCTAATAGTGGAATGACTATAAAGGAAGGATTCCAGAGAAATTCCTTGAATAAAACAGATTGTAAACTCTGTCCAAATTTAACAGGACTGCCTCTCCCTGGGGCATACAAAAGGCTTCAACATTATGAAATCTTTGGGAAACCCAACACTGGGAATTCCAAGGAGATGTCAGAAAATATACAGGGAAAACAGATACAAGATGGGTTAGGTAGAATTCCAGGGAAATTAACAGTTTTGCCTCCCTTACCATACACAGGAATATATGATAAAGATGGTGTAAGAATAGTTAGTATAGGTGACTGATATATGAACTCTAACAGTCTTAGTTTATTGGGAAAGAATAAAAAAGTCACAGAAACTGGTTTCTATCAACAAGGTCTAAAAGGAAAAATGGTTATTGAAGGAGTCAATGGATGGGTGGGCAAACATAACTGCCTTTACTATAGGTTGTCATGGGAATGTATCGAAAAGCATTACATACACAGAAACATAAAAAACATTCCATTGAATGAATTGCTTAATTAATAACTTTAAATGAATTAATAATTTTACAATGCAGCAACGAACTAGGTAACAGATAGGTTGAGGTCATCACGGTCTGAGCAGGGATAAAAATTAATTAACTATATGATTGATAATGAAACTTGTAACCATAAGGAGGAAATAAGAGGCGTCATGTTTGAGGAATAGCAAGAAGGACCCAGGTCACTGGTTCAAAAACTGTGCAAAGGGGAAGGTAGGCTGCAAAGAACTTTAAATGCCCAACAGAGAATTTGTCTAGTTTATTCTGGAGGTGATAAGTAATAGGGGTCCACATGGTCAGGGGAGAATAGTCTCGCAGCTTGTTGGAGAATGGATGGATGGACTGAGAAGCAAGGAGGCTGACAAGCAGGCTTCCAGGTGGGAGAGAAGGAGGACTTGTGCTGAGGGGAGAGAAGGGGGCATATGAAAAACTTGTTGTGAAGGTGCAAAGTCCAAGACTCATCAGCCATTCAGCCATGAAGAGAGTGCATGTGGGGATTGAAGAAAACACAGAATCTTCCTGTTCTGTGGGAGGGAGGGCTCAGGAGGCAAAGGGGAACCTGAGAAGAGTGAGCCAGCTTTCCTTCTTTTCCATCACTCTCCCATGAACTTCATGGCCATGTCTTAATGTTGCTTTTTGTGAGAGGCACCTGGAGGGGCAACAGGTTGAGTCAGGTCTTGGGAAGGGAAGGTCACTTCACCCCTTTACCCCCTAGCCAAATCTCCTCTTGTCTCATCCTCAGTGTCCTCCCCCCTGCCCGGGTTCTGAATCTCTTTGCCTTCTGCTCTTGGTGTTTCAGGAAGGTGAGAATAATGACAAATTCTTCACCCACCCCAAGAATGCCCATGCCCTGGCTGCCTACCTCTTTGTCCACAACCACCTGTTCTATCTGATGGAGCTGACCACAGCCTTGCTCCTGTTGCTGCTCTCTCTCTGCGAGGCTCCCGCTGTCCCTGCTCTCCGGCTTGGCATTTATGTGAGTGTCCTAGGTCATCCTGGGAGAGACCTGGGTGAAGGGGCACCCAGGGGTGGGGAAAGTATTCCTTTTGCTTTTCAATTACAGAAAGGTATGAAAGAGCAAGAGAATGAATGCCCATTGAGAAGGTTATTTTAAACCTCAACCCCTTGGCCTCCTCATGCATCTACCCTCTGGGTAGATATCCAGGCATTTCTTGCTAAGAAGAGATCTAGAATTAGAGAAGCCACAGCTTAAGGAGCCCATTCATTGCTTCATCTACCCTATATGTCCCTGCTCCCATCTGATGCTCATTTAACCTTGAAAATCCAAGCCAACCTGGACTTCCTCAGATTGTCTTGGGGAACTGGCTTCCCAGCCTTCCCAAGTGAGGGAAACAGAGCGGGAGGATGAAGGACCACACCAGCTGGTCATCCAACTACTGTTTCACTTCTCAGAGGACAAATGGAACATAACAGAGATACTGTGCTCAGAGAAACTGCATTTACTTTCAAGATAAAAAGATTAACCCAGGGACCCTCCGTGTTACTGTGCCCCATGGTATCCCCTTGGTGCAGGTGGGAAATCCCCAAGGATTTCAAACACCAGTTAGACAGTTCCCATTTTACCTAATCCATTTTTACTCCCTTTTAAAGAAAAGCTGTTTTGTCAACACACAACCTTGGCTTTGTCATAGTGTCTCAGGATCATGATTGTCTTTTGCGGGGTGGGGGGGGTTGGCAAGGCAAATGGGGTTAAGTCGCCACATGGCTAGGTGATTATTAAGCATCTGAGGCCAGATTTGACCTCAGGGACTCCTGACTCCAGGGCCGGTGCTCTATCCACTGTGCCATCTAGCCGCCCTGATCATGATTGTCTTTAACAGAAATTGTGAGCTTGTGTTTAGATGGGACAAGATGACCTCATTATCTAGACTATACCTGGAGAAATCTGAAGCCAGGTTGAGGAGAAAGACTAGAGATTGTCTAGCAACCCTACCTCAGCTTAAAGATGAAGAAACTGAGGCCCAGAAATGTGAAAAACATTGCCTAGATTCATACAAGAAGTAAGCAGTAGCAGCAGGACATGAACCTAGTCTTTCTGCCTCCAACACCAGGGTTCCTCCATCAACCCCAGATGCCAGCCTGAGGATGCTTTATCTCCAGGCAGTTGATCACATCTGTCCAAATCCTCATCTTAGGGTGTGGGGGTGGCTATTGAGCTTCTTATTGTACCCTTTGGGGATGTTTACAGGTGCATGCGACCCTAGAACTGTTTGCCCTGATGGTGGTTGTCTTTGAGCTGTGTATGAAGATGCGATGGCTGGGCTTCCACACTTTCATCCGGCATAAACGGACCATGGTCAAGGTATTGCCTCTGATTGGCTATCTCCATTCAGCAGAGAGATTACAAAGGGAAAGATGCACAGAATTGGCAGTTTATTGGACTGGGAAGTGACCGGGAAGTCTGATGACTCTCAAAATTTTGAACCTGGATGACTTAGAAAATGGGCATGTTTTTGTTTATTTACTTTGGGGGGAAGCAGTTAGGGTGAAGTGACTTGCCTGGGGTCACAGAGCTAGTCAGTGTCTGAGACCAGATTTGAATTCAGGGTTTCCTGGCACCAGGTCTGGTGCTCTCCACCTAGCTGCCCCTATGGGCATATTCATAAAGCAGTGGAAGAAAGAGCTTTGGAGGAATATGGTGAGATCTAGAAGCTGCTGCCCACATGCTCTGTCTAGGCCAATGGTCACCTGAGCCAAAGGAAATCAAGATAGTTTCCCTGGTTTTGAGATATTTACAGTCTAGTCAGGGTGACATATGAGCCTATATAGGGCATGAGGCCATACCAGAATGAGGGATAAAGCTGGTGATGCTGGAAGAATTCTGAGCTGGGTGGTACATGCTCATAAGATGTAGGTTTAAAGCTTGGACCTGCCCCTTCATGCTGTGTGACCTTGGGTAAGACGCTCAGCCTCTCTGGGCCTCCTTTGTCTCATGGGTTTGTATCAAGTTTCCCAGCTCACAGAGTAGGCAGCAAAGCGCATTGTGAGCCATAAAGCATGAGAGGAGTGTTGCTGCTGTTAAATATGTCTGCCATCGCCAGTTGGGTTAGGGATAGTCTGGGGAGGTGGGACAAGGGGGAAGGAGGAACAAGCAAGTTGCTGACGGTGGCCCAGATGTGGATAGCCTTGTGGGAGGCCTGCTCCAAGAGGCCCTTCAGGACTCCCTTGGCTCTTTAAGTTATGAGACTCTATAGATAGAGGTAAGATTGTCCCTGCCCTTCCACCCATCCCTACCTGCTGCTTAGTTCCCTTGTTCTTTGGGCAGCTCAGGGTCTCTTCCTTAGTAGCTGCTGTGCCAGGGAAGTGGGCACTGAAGTCAGTAGGGTTGCTTTAGGGAGACTGCAGAGTCTCCCACAAGATGTTTCGATGGGCCAGCTTCACTTGGCCTCCCTCTCCACAGACAGTCGTACTGCTGGTCCAGTTTGTTGAAGCCATTGTAGTGCTGGTTCGTCAGACGTCACATGTGCGGGTGACCCGGGCCCTGCGCTGCATCTTCCTGGTGGACTGCCGATACTGTGGTGCTGTCCGTCGGTGAGGAGGAGGCGACGGGGTTGGAGGGGGCTGGGCTGTTAGTCAGACTTCTGGGTCCTCAAAGTGGGACCTCTGGCAGTGAGCAGAGACGGCTACCTTTCATGGAGTCATTCTAGGCTGCCATCATCACTGAAAGGAATCAGCTGCCAAGGACCAGGCCCTATGTCTTTGGCCAAGAGCCTTCAGAGCGTCTGGGTAATGGGGTTTGGACAGGCCAGCAAGGTCACCAAGGCTTAGATTGATGTGTGAAGTGAGTGTTTGCCATTTCTGCCTCCATCTGCCAATGACTCCTTGGTAGGATGATTGGGAATGGTCCAGATTCTGTCTGTTCTCTTGGCTGCTTCTTCTCGGGATATGGCTCATATTGGAAACAGTAGAACTCGGGTAACTGGGGGACTAACTAGTTCTATGAACCAGTAACATCTGCTTTGTGCCCATCTCTGTAAGCTGGGGAATAGAGGTTCTAATAGTAGACACGCGATCTCTCCCACCAAACCACCAAGAGGTCAGCCTCCTGGGGCTTGCTCTTCGGACTGCTTTCCCTCCCAATCCAAGAAGTCTGCTTTAATCCCCCAGGACCCACTGTCCTGGCTTCTGGCCATTGCAGCAAAGGGACACGCTCTTGCGGGGCAGTTACCCCGTAGTGTTCTCCAAGACTCCCACTCCCTAACTCTGTCCAGGGCAAGAGGGGCTTAGGGGAGGGAAATAGAATAACCCCTCACTCTGTAGAGAGGTTCATGGGTTTCAGAACATTGACCTGCATTCTTTCACTTGAACCTGAGGTTGGCAGAAGAGCTGTTATGCCCATTTTTTTTTTAGGTTTTTGCAAGGCAGTGGGGTTAAGTGACTTGCCCAAAGCCACACAGCTAGGTAATTATTAAATGTCTGAGGCCGGATTTGAACTCAGGTACTCCTGACTCCAGGGCCGGTGCTCTATCTACTGTGCCACCTAGCTGCCCCATGTTATGCCCATTTTAAAGATGTGGAAAGGCTAAGGAATTGAAGAGTCAGGATTTGAATTCAAAACTTGTTACTCCACACCTACCACTGTTTTCCATTACAGCCAGCTCCCCTCCGCCTCCCCTCCCCACCCAGACCCTGGCATGTGACCCACTCCCAACATTTCTTTTCTCCCAGCAACCTGCGGCAAATCTTCCAGTCTCTGCCTCCCTTCATCGACATCCTGCTGCTGCTTCTCTTCTTCATGGTGATCTTTGCCATCTTGGGTGAGTGCCCTCTTCCTCCCAGTGACCCCAGAATCCCATCAGTCTGCCTTCATGCCAAGGCATGATCCTGGTGCAGACTTCGAGATTTACGTGTACCTGCTTCTGAGCAGAAAGACAGGGCTTGGTTTAGGGAGTGCTCCCATCATACCTCTGGGAAAAGAGAGAGGCCCAGGAGAGTGGGAGGGCAGTCCTGAGGGCCAAGCCTTGGTCACCCTAAGCTGCATCAAAAACTCCAGGTCCTTCCCCCATCCATTCACCTTCCTTCTGTCCTGTAGTTGAACTTGACTTGGGCTCCCTCGGGAAAAATACTGAGGGGCCAAGAGAGTTGGCCCCTTCCCCTCACATTGCTGTCAGAGACGGACCTTTGGGGTCTTGGGAGCAGGAAGGGAAAGGCCAGAGATGCTTGGGACAGATGTGGCCAGCTTTGGGCCCCTCATCCAACTGCCAGACCCTCTAAGCCCACCTTGTGTGTTGTTTCTTCCATCTCCTAGGATTTTATTTGTTCTCCCCAAATCCCTCGGACCCGGTAAGTAGTGGACAGATTTGAATCTGTTTTTCTTGAGATCTTTCCCCTCAGTCAAGGCAGCCGAATGGTCACAGTTAGCTTGTATCAGAGGATCCAGGTTGTCGCTGGCATGTCATCATCGCTTAGTCCACAAACTTTAGTTAGCTTGAACTGTGCGTAGACATTGGCCTGTAGAGAGGAGTGGCCTGCCCTCAAGGAACTTCTGCTTTATTAGAGACAAGTATATCTGTAAGTATGTACAGGATAGAGAGAGCCCATGTAAGTCACTATAAAGCAAATCAATTAGGCCCATAGAGATGCCCCTTCTTACCTTGGAGACCTCAGAACGTAGAAGAGGCTAAAGATCCATGGAGGGCAGAGACTATCCCTGAGGAGGTCGTTAAGCTCGGCATGGCCAGGGGTCCAGCAGTAAACACCCACTGGGCCTAGAAGCCTGACTTCCCACTTCAACTTTCCCTGGGGTCAAGGAGCAAGGAACAAGAAGGGTACGAGAGTTACCTTATCCCAGCTCACAGGCCTGGCCTTGGGCAGCTCTCGCTTAGGCTCCTCTCCGCTCCTTTTCAGTACTTCAATACCTTGGAGAACAGCATCGTCAGCCTCTTCGTCTTGCTTACCACGGCTAAGTAAGTGTCTGTTCTGGGTGGGGCCCCAGGTAGCCAACCAATTCACCTTGGGAGCATCTTAGTGTTTGCCATTGTGCTTCCTTCCCCAAAAAACTCCTGGGTTACTCAGTCCAAACTTCCTACTTCCCTTCCTGAAAAATAGTTTCTTCTCCCAGAAAGGCTTAGTGACCATTCTTTTTGACCTTTGGCACTGGTAGTCCAGGGGACTTTCCTGCCCTTTTCCTCAGAGATTTGCAGTGTCCTCACAGTGGGAGGTGGGAGGCTTCCTGGTTATGGAATAAGCCAGGATTTATTGATGCTTTAGCAAGGAAGGCAACCTAGGACTCTGGCATCTATTAGGGAGATGTCCCCGAGCCTGTTAAAAGTGATGTTCCTGAAGGTATCCAGGCTCTCAGTTAACCTGATGTGCCCACACCCACCTGTGAGGGGGGCAGATGTTTCCCCCATGGGGAGTAGCCAGAATTCTGAGGAGAAGCAAAGCCATAAACCCCTTTGAATCTTTGGCTCCCTCTGTCCCTGCCACATAGAACCTGGTAAGGGGCCCACCAGCCCTTGGTCCTGGTGCTTCTTTGGCCTAGATTGTCTGTTCCCAGGAAGGGAAGAAAGACAGGATGCTGGAGGGGCTGTCCTTGGGGCAAGGGCAGTAGGCCCATCTGCCCCTGCTGCCCACAACTCAACTCTCTGACTCAAGACCAGCTGGCTTAGGTCAGAGCTGTGGAAGGGTGGGCTGACTCCCTCTGCCTCTGTTGGGGTACAGCTTCCCGGATGTTATGATGCCTTCATACTCCCGGAGCCCCTGGTCCTGTATCTTCTTCATCGTGTACCTCTCCATTGAACTCTACTTCATCATGAACTTGGTGAGTGGGCAGCAAGAAGTCTTCAACCATCTCTTCTGTAGCCCTGGGCTAGGCCTGAGGCTCAGGGTGAGGGGGGGTGAGGGTGACAAAAGACATGGACCCCACTGCTAGACTTGGTAATATCTGAAAGAACAATGAGTCCCACCTATAAGAGTATAGAGGAGGAAATAGGCACAGAATGAGGAAGGGATTTGCTCATGGCTCCAATAGTCACACAGTGAGGATTGGACCCTGGCTCGATATGGCACCCTGACCCCCATACCTGATGCGTGTGCAGCAATGGCAAACAGTCTAAGGCCAATTAGAAATAAGTTAGCCATGGTAGAGTAACCCAGGAGAGGAACGTTACTGATTCAAGTAAACAAATACAGATTACAAATCTAAGTGTGAAATACTGAGGCAAGAATGGAAAAGTAGAATAGCCCCCACTCTCAAGGATCTTATACCTACATCCCCTTCCCCTTGCACACAACATACCCAATGTGCATGGACTTGCCCATACACAGATATGTGTGGATGCATGTGCACATACACAGTAAATTCAAGGTAATTTAAGGAAGGAAAGAGCACTAAATTGGCACCATCCTGTATTGCTGGATCTGGCTTGGCCATTGTACCTTGAAGGCAAGGATGGTTTCTGGGAGGCAGGTGAAGAGGGAGCCCAGGCAGCTGCAGTGGAGGGATGGCCTTGGTGCTGCACCAAGACTGGATCTCGAAAGTCATTCTGGAACTAGCTCAGAGGTCAATGTGCTGGACATAGACAGTATGAGATGAAGCATTGAAGCTCCAATTCTCCTGGCAGATGAAGTAAGTTGGTGAAGAATCTGAACTGTCAAAGAGACAAAAGAGCCTGTGTCTGATACTAGAGATAGTGGGGAACTCTTGAAAGCTTTGAAGCAAGGGAGCACTCAGAGAGAACTCAGCCTTAAGGTTGGGTCTTTTGGCATCTCTGGTTGTTGGATGGATGGGAACAGAGTCTGACAGCAGGGCCATGGATCAACCAAGAAACCTGTCTTGTGTCCAGGGGAGAGGTGATGAGACTGGACTAGAGTTGTGAGACAAGGGAGAGAAGCATTGAATGTCATTGGGGTAGAATGGATGAGAAGAGACAACTGGCAGGATGTGGTGAGAGGTACAGAGGGAAGATTCAGAGAGGACTTGGGGTCACTATGTCTGTGGTCGGAACAGTTATATTATAGCAGTATCAGTTATACAAGCAGTATCAGTTATACAGGTAAGAAGGATAGAATGTTTAGTCCTGTGCTTTAGAAAAACAGAACCAATGTAGGGGAAACTAGGCAGTGTGTCCTTCAGAATTTGGATAAGCGGATGTGGATCTGCAAAGCTGAAGCAGGGATGATAAGGAAAGTCCTTGGAAAAGGACTTGCCCTTGGCAAGACCATGAGACCTTGGAGGGGGGAGCACCCTGTCTGGGGAGACACTGGAGCCCAGCATCAGCGGGTGACTTGTGAGTGCTGTACCCAGCCGGGAGCTCCAAAGTTCTAGGTCTTGTATGTTTCTTTTTCAAGAAGCATTACCTATTTCACCACAGGAGAAACCTGCTTGTAAAGTGGAAAATGCCCCATATTTATGAATTTTTGTTCCCTTGCAGCTCCTGGCTGTTGTGTTTGACACATTCAACGACATTGAGAAGCGCAAATTCAAGTCATTATTGCTTCACAAGCGCACGGCCATCCAGCATGCATTTGGCCTGCTCATCAGCCAGAGGGTACGGAGGAACAGGGCAGCCACCACAAATGGGGGACACATGGACACATGTGTGGACACATACATGTGGTCACATGAACAGAAACATACAAACCCAGACACATGGGTATATACACACACATATAGGCACATGGGCATACATACACACACACACACACACACACACACACACAGTGGTTGAGCTCAGAGGAATGGGGGAATGGGTCCCCAGGAAGCAATGACCATACACCGATCCTGCCTCTGCGGAGGGAAAGACATGACAGCATGAGGTTATGCAGGAACTTATCTCCTCCCACCCTCCTCAATCTAGAGGCAATGGACAGGAGGCATCACTTGCCCAGCATCACCGCTTTAATGCAGACACCTAGATCTAGTTGATGGCAGACCCAGGTCTGCCAAGAGAGGGACTTTCTGTGGCCACACTCACATCTTCTGTCCTTCCTTTCTCTGCCCTTTCCAGAGACCCTCAGGGATCTCCTTCCGGCAATTTGAAGGCCTGATGAGATTTTACAAGCCCCGAATGGGAGCCCGGGAGCGTTATCTCACTTTCAAAGCCCTGAATCAAAGCAATGCACCTCTGCTCAGGTAGGACTTTACCTATTGGACTTGGCCAGAAGAAATGAAAGGGCAGTGTGATTCAGTGGGTCTAAACCCTGACTTGGTCACTTCCCATCTGATCATGTACATCCCTGGGGATCCTTGGACAAGTCACTTCACCTGGCTGGGCCATTTGTAAAATGAAATGCTTGGACTCTATGTCCTGGAAGGTCTAGTGCTATAATCCCAAGTGAATGGGGAGGGTCCCTTCCCAGAGAAGCATTCTGACTGATTTTCAGTGTAGCCCCAGAAAGGTGTCCTTGAGGACTTGAATTAACAGGAGGATCCCATAGACTTCACTAAAAGCCCAAGAAGGCCAATGCCCAGAGAGGAACTGGACCCCTTGCATGGGGTCTTCCTGGGCAGATGGCTATCAGTGTCCTGCTCTCATCTCTACTGTGAATACAGATGTTTCCCTCCAAAGGTGTCCTCAGGTATCAAGTATTCCCAGAGTGTTGTTAACATTGGCTCTAATGAGCAAAATGACTTAAGCTGAGCAGCCCCTGACCCTGCCAAGGCCCGCTTCAAGGGTGAGAATACAAGCCCTACTGGGTTGAGTAAATTGTCACTTTGAGATCCAGATCCATCCCCTGGTCCAAGGATGTGAGTCATCCATTGGTGCTCCTTTAGGGGCATTGGAGCTTGGGGTTTCAAAGAATGATTCCAAGGGAAGAATGGGCAGAGCCAAAGACCTAGGGTTTGGGAGTTTTCTGCTCTCTCCAAGGTGCTGAGGAGGAGGCAGCTTAACAGAGCATTGCCTTTGGAGATGGCAGACCTTTCTGTTCTTAGTGTGACCTTGACCAAGGCAACTTCTCTTCCCTCATCCTCAGTGTCTGCCACTATCAAATGAAGGGATTGCACTTAGTTGACCTCTGAGGTCCCTCCCAGCTCTAAATTGGAGATCTTGTACTGTGTCTTGGCCCCTTCATTTGGAGTGGGCCCCCACTGTCCCCAGCCAAGCTTCCTTGGGCCTCTCCTCCATAACTCTGGGCTGGGAGCTGGAGAGTCCATGGAGCTTGTGGTGACTTGCCCCCCTCCCCCTTTGCCCTGACAGCCTGAAGGATTTTTACAATATCTATGAAGTTGTTGCCTTAAAGTGGAAGGTGAGTGCACTTGGGAGAAGGACTGAGGAGCAGGGGAGACTCAGGAACCCTGAGAGCTGGGCTTGGCTTATGGGCCTTCATTGCCTTGTGTGAACCCACAGAATGGAACTCATTGAAGCCAGATGCCTAAGGGTTAATCGCATAGCCACTTAAATGGGAAGAGAGAGGGAGGGTGGGAGGAAGGAAGGGAAGATGGGAGGGAGGAAGGAAGGAAGAAGAGGGAAGAAGGGAGAGAGGAAAGGGTGAAAAGAAAGAGAAAAGAGTAACTTTGTAATAGCTTCCCAGGGTAGGTCCAGTTATGAGCTTCAGTCTCCATTCTTCCCTCTCTTTTTTGGGACAGGCAAAGCGCAACAAAGAGCATTGGTTTGATGAGCTTCCCCGCACAGCCTTTCTCATTTTCAAAGGTAAAAATACAGTAAACAGAAAAGAAAAAATATAATTGGAATGAATGCCTTGTCATTATAATGACTAATTTGGGTCCCCCCTCTTCCCCACCATCTTTGGGGTGAGGGACCAGAGCTGGAAGGTGTTTTCATATGTGGTTGACAGGTTCATTGGTTTGACTGAACTGCTTTTTGGCCTCTTTGTTTTAAAATCTTTGTACAAAGGATGACTCTGGGTAATAGGAATACTTGGAAATAAGAATGTTTTGAAAATAGATCAGTAGATTTGGGGGGTTTTGTTTTGTTTTAGAAAGGTAAATGGCTAAGTGGCACAGTGGATAGAGTACTGGCCCTGGAGTCAGGAGTACCTGAGTTCAAATATGGCCTCAGACACTTAATCATTACCTAGCTGTGTGGCCTTGGGCAAGTCACTTAACCATATTTGCCTTACAAAAACCTAAAAAAAAAGAAAAAGAAAGAAAGAAAGAAAGGTAAATGTCTGTGGAGTCAGTGGAGGTTCTTGGCTGACCATTATCTGAAATATAGGTGGAGGCTTCTAGGCCTGACCTCCAGGGTCAGGCAATGAATGGGTAGCTCTTCAATGGAAATGTCACATGTGCTCCCATCTCAGTTCTACCCTTGAATTGACCAAGAAGGAAACATTTTTAACTAAGTACCTCCTGTGGTAGATTCTGTGCTGGCCAAGAAGCAGTCATTCATTTATTTTTACATTTAATTGTTATCATATTTTTCCTCAGTTACGTGCAAACCAAAATTTTCCATGTGTTTTTAATATTTTGAATTCCAAATCTTTCCCCTCTTCCCTCCTTGAGAAGACAAGCAGTTTGATATAGATTATACATGTGCAGTCATGCAAAACATTCCCATATTAGCCAGACGCATTTATTAAGTACCTGCTGTATACTCCCCGGTACTGACCAGGACCCAGCAATCCAACAGTGACGGCCTTCTGGGAGCTGCCATTCTACCCAAAGAATAGTTTTGCTTTTCGAGCTATAGGTGGTCAGTGTATGTATTTGAACACACAGAAGGGATTTCTCTGTAAATGTTCCAATGGCCTATCTAGGCTTAGAGCTGACAAGAGCACTGGATTCTTTAGTCCAGAGCTGCTGGTCATTGAAGGCAGAAGTGAAGGAAGACCTCCCCTCAAGGAACTTACAGTCTCCTGGGAAGAATATAGATACAGACGCATATGGATGGATGTTGAAAAACTTTCATTGCCTGTATTTGGAAAAATAAAATATCAATAAAAAAAATTAAAAGAAAAAAGAAAATAGATACACACTCAAGAATGGATAGATTATATTCCAGGGAGTCAGAGAAGGGAAGAACAGGAAAGGTTTAATACGAGGTGGGGGTAAAGGAAGGCATGTTTGAACAATTGTGCTGATAAATTATGCAAATGGTGCTTTTTTGGTGTCTCAAGTGGTCAGGGTCTCTGGTGTGAATGAGTGATTTCCTACCTTTGGGGGTGGGGGTCAGGGAATTCCTTGGAGGTATTGTCTGCTTGTGGGACTGTATAGCTGGTCCATAGGTATTCCAGTGTTGACTTGTACATGTTCCATTAGGGCTTTGAGCAGTAACCCAGGCTTTCCTCCAGGTGACTTTGGACGGGATGGTCCTTGGCCTGTGGTCAGGGCAGGAACCAGGGGCAGCTAGGTGGCACAGTGGATAGAGTACCAGCCCTGGAGTCCAGAGGACCTGAGTTCAAATATGACCTCAGACATTTAATAATTGTGCACCTGTGTGACCTTGGGCAAGCCACTTAACCCCATTGCCTTAAATAAATAATTTTTTTTTAAAAAAGCAGGAACCAATAAGTAATGTGAGAAGGCAGTTGGAAACATGTTATCTAGGGAAACCATGAGGTTGTGGGCACTTTTTTCACCCTAGATTATGAGCATTCTGATCAAGTCTGTGAGCCAGAAATAAACAATGGGGAAAAGAAGGAAGAACTGTGGACATGGAGGCCAACATTCTCTGGGCCCAATCACAGACAGCACCAACAGAGTAAGCCCCTTCCATCTCCATCATCAGACTTCCCATTTCCCTAAGGAGGATGGGCAGCCAAGGATGGACAGACTAAGGAGAAGAAACAACTTTGCTGTTGTTTAGCCTTTAATGCAATCTGAAGCACATTCACAGTTATTTCATTAGGATTTTTACCCCCTCCTATAAGGTAGGTAGGGCAAGAATTCACAGAATCATAGAAATCTTAAGTTGGGAGGGATCTTAAGAGTCCATGTATCTAAATTCAACCTGAACAAGAATCCCTTTAAAAATTTTTCCAGAGGGGCGGCTAGGTGGCACAGTGGATAGAGCACCGGCCCTGGAGTCAGGAGTCCCTGAGTTCAAGAAATCCGGCCTCAGACATTTGATAATTACCTGTGTGGCCTTGGGCAAGCCACTTAACCCCATTGCCTAGCAAAAATAAAAAATAAAATAAATAAATCTAAAAAAATAAAAAAAATCTTTTTCCAGCTTTTGGGCACCCAACTTCATTGTTATTTTTTTTATTTATTCTAGTTACATGTAAAAATATTCATTTTTGTAAGATTTTGAGTTCCAAATTTTTCTCCCTTCCCCGACAGCTAATAATGTCACATAGGTTATATATGTACAATCATGTCAAACATTTTTCCATATTAGTCATGTTCTGAAAAAAGACTTAAGAACAAAAGGGAAAAAATCATGAGTAAGAAAAACAAAAACAAATTTTACAAAGTGAAAAAGAATTTACTGTGGGTCTGCTTTAAAATTCCATAGTTTTTTCCTCTTGATATGGATGGCATTTTTCATCACAAATCTTTTGGAATTGTCTTTGATCATTCTTTTCATAGAATGTCATTCATAGTTGATCCCACAATGTTGCTGTTACTGCCTATGATGTTTTCCTGATTCTGCTCACCTCACTAAGCTTCAGTTCATATAAGCTTTTCCAAAATTTGCCTACTCATGATTTCTTTCTTTTTTTAATTGATATTTTATTTATTTTTACAACTAGATGCAAAGATAGTTTCTAACAATCATTTTTTGTAAGATTTTGAGTTTCACATTTTTCTCCCTCTGCTGGAAAGCAATCGAATATAGGTTATACTTCTATAACTATATTATATATATAACCATCTGCTCATGATGTCTTTCAGAACAATAGCACTCCATCATATTCATATATCACAACTTGTTCAGCCATTCCCCAATGGATTGGCACCCCCTCACTTTCCAATTCTTTGCCACTACAAAAAAGAGCTGCTATGAATATTTTTGTATATGTGGGGCTTTTTCCCTTTGTTATGATCTCTTTGGAAGGCAGACCTTCCAGAGGTTCTGATTGCTGATAAAAGGATATGGACAGTTTTATTGCTCTTCGGGCGTAGTTTCAAATTGCTTTCTAGAAAAGTTGGTTCAGTTCACAACTCCACCAACAATGCATCAATTTTCCCACATACTCTCCAACATTGATCATTTTCCTTTTTTTTGTCACATTGGCCAATCTGATAGGTATGAGGTGGTACTGAAGAGCTATTTTAATTTACATTTCTCTAATCAATAATGATTTAGAGCATTTTTTCAATGATTATGAATAGCTTTAATTTCTTCAACTGAGAACTGCCTGTTCATATCCTTTGATCATGTTTCAATTGGGGAATGACTTATACTCTTATAAATTTGACTCCGATCTCTATATATTTTGGAGTTGAGGCCTTTATCAGAAACACTAGCTGTAAAAATTGTTTTCCAACTTAATGCATTTTTTTATCCTAGTTGCAATTGTTTTATTTGCACAAAAACTTTTCAATATATTGTCATTGAAATTATTCACTTTGCATTTTATAACATTCTCTATCTCTTCCTTGGTCATGAACTACTCCCCTTTCCATAGATCTGACAATAAACTATTCCTTGTTCTCCTAATTGGCTTACAGTATCACCCTTTATGTCTGAATATTGTACCCATTTCAACCTTATTTTGATGTAGGATATGAGGTGTTAGTCTAGGCCTAGTTTCTGCTATACTATCTTCCAGTTATTCTGGCAGTTGTTACCAAATAGTGAGTTCTTATCCCAGAAGTTGGAGTCTTTGGATTTATCAGAGAATAGATTATTAGTCATTTACTGCAGTTTCTTTTGTAATTAATCTATTCCATTGATCCAGCTCTTTCTTAGGCAGTACCAAACAGTTCTGATAACTGATGCTGTATAATATAATTTTAGATCTCATATGGCTAGGTCACCTTCCTTTGCATTTTTTTTAATTCCCTTGATATTCTTGACCTTTTGTTCGTCCATATGAAGAACGATTGTTACGAATTTTCCTAGCTCAATTTTTTGATAGTTTGATTGGTATGTCATTGAATAAGTAATTTAGTATGGTAGAATTGTCATTTTATTATATTAACTGGGTCTAACCATGAAAAAGTGCTTTGAAATTGTTTTTATAAGAGTTTGTGTTTGTCTTGGCAGGTAGACTCCCAAGTATTTTGTGTTGTCTATAGTTACCTTAAATGCAGTTTTTTTCTTTCTATCTCTTGCTGCTAGGCTTTTGGGGGAATATATAAAGAAGAGCTGCTGATTAATGTGGGTTTGTTTTATATCCTGTGCCTTTGCTAAACTTGATAATTGGTTCCAATAGTTTTTTAGTTGACACCTGTATCTCAATAGGAAAACAATTTCACTTGTTTCTTCTTTTCTATTAGGCATTAATATCCTAGTGAAGTCCAAAGGCTTCCAGTATTTCATGTGTAAGTACTGACTGGCCATGGAGCAGAATCTCCTCTTCTAGCCAAGGAGACTCCGGGGAGGGCAGTTCATGGGCCTGGCCAATGGTCATCTACACCTTTAACTTCCTTGGACCAGAGTCATTCTAATGTTTATTCCCTTTCTACAAGATCTGCTCTTTCATTGACCTGGACAAGAGCCCAGTGTCCTTCCTACACATGGGGATACTTCAGAAGGGAGCAGCAGGCTCTGAATGAACCCTTCTCTGTGAATTGAGCTGCCATATTAGAAGCAGTGCTGGTGGTGGCATTCCCTGGGGCTGCCCTGCTAAATCTTAGATGCCCAGGAATGTACCAGGGCCTCTGGGACTTGGATAGAGCCAATAAATGGGTGCCCCCACTCGGGACTTGCCTTTGTTTCCAGATGTGGTGGTGGCTGTCAATGGGATATGGATCCTTGTGGAAACATTCATGCTGAAAGGTCAGTACCAGCTGGGTATTTAACCACTGTCTGACTGGGGTCCAGCCTGATCCCTGAAGATGCTTCATCTCTGCTTTGCAGGTGGAAACTTCTTCTCCAAAAATGTGCCCTGGAGTTATATCGTCTTCCTTACTAGTGAGTTCAGGGCCATGAGAAACCAAGGAAGGCTTCGGGGGGGGGGGTTGGTGCTTCGGTGACCTTTAGAAACTTATTCCTCCTTTTCTAAGAGTAATGTCACCTCCTGGTAAAAGGGAGAACAAGTCAGTTCCATCCTGGGATTTCAAGATAACAGATGCTCCTCACGGAGAGGAGAATCTCATACACGGGGCTGTGGGCCTAGCTCCCAGCCAGCTGTGACTTTGGGCCATTTTTTTTCTGTTCTCTGTGCCTTGGTTTCTACTTTAGAAGGAAAGAGTTGGAATAGATGGATTTCAAAGTCTTTCATTGTGCTTGCAAACTGATTGTTGTTAGGGAAGCATCTGGTTTTCATTTCCCTTCTTTAGAGAGGGAGGCCTTGATTCATGCAACTCTGAGAGGGGGGTGATGCAGTGGGAATGGTTCTGAAGAGTGGCCAGAGACAGAGCCCTTTGCAACCTAGAGCATCAGAGAAGAAGCAAAAGCAGATTAGGATGTTGGAGGTGAGAGGTGGGTTATGCTGGAGTGACAGGTTAGAATAGGTTCCCTGCAACAGTGTCATCCTTCTTACAGTCTATGCGGTAGAACTGCTCCTGAAGACCACCGGCTTGGGGCCTGTGGAATATCTCACCTCTGGATGGAACCTGTGAGTGGGAGAAAGGAAGGGGAGGAAGGGAGGTAGGCCCTCACCTAGCCCTGCTGCTGCCACTGCTAATACCCTTCCATCCTTCCTCTACCTGGGAGAGACCTGGTAGACTTGTCTTCTCCAAGAGCCAAAAATTACACTGGGGTGAAGTTCCAAGCCAGGAGGCTAGGAGAGGCCTGGATCCTCCTCCCAGGTTCATGCCCTAAATCCATGCTGTGACCGGTCAGTTGAAGTCACAAGGGTAGTGGATTTGGGGTCACCCCAATGTCAGATACTTGCCCCAACCCCACCTTCAGGGCTGGACGGGTTGAATGCTGGCAGCTGTGGCTGTGTTCCTTAGGTATCCAGGAGTGGGAGACACAGGCTCTTGCTTCTTCCCTCCTCTTCCAGGTTTGACTTCTCTGTCACAGCATTTGCCTTCCTGGGACTCTTGGCCTTGGCATTCAACATGGAACCATTCTACTTCATTGTGGTCCTACGGCCACTCCAGCTCCTGAGGTGAAGAGGGTGGCTCTGAGCCGATGCTCTGGGAGTGGGAGGAGGTCAGAGGATTCCCTTGATCTGAGCCGGGAGTTGAGCCAGGGAGAGCACTTTTGAGGCTGCTGACCCTTCCTGTCCCGAGGGACTCTGTTTCCCAGAACAAATGGCTCAGGAAAAAAAGGGCTCATGCTTATTCAACTTTGATGAGGAATATGGGGAGATTATCCTTGCCCAAGTCATTCCCCTCCCATCCCCTGTCTGCTGAGATTTGGAGACGCAAGGTCAGAGGCCCTGGCAACAACAGCTCAACTGAACTTGGAAGTGGAATCAGCTCTTCTCCAGAAAGATTCCCGGACCTTCCTACCATGTGGGCAACTTAAGAGACTAATCAGAACTTTGACCTGTTTTCAGGGACCTTTATGGACCTTTGGAAGAGGTTAAGAAACGTGAGCTATTTAGCTGACAGCAAGCCCAAGTTTTCCTTTGAATGATCACTCCCCAAACCCCAAGACCGTCGTCCTTCCTTCCTTCTGTCTCCCCTACTCTGGGGCCTGATGCAGAATTATGAGACCTGCATGGAAGTCACTCTGCTTGCACCTTAGTATTTGGAGAGGAGGCCAGCCATGAAGGAGGGGCTGGCAGTTTGGCAAAGGCACCCTTGCTCCCCAGCTGCCTGGCCCTGTCTTCATCGTCAGATGACAGTTGTCCTGGGCCCTGGCCTTATGGAGCTTGCAGACAATGGACTACGAAATGAGCTCTGGAGGGAAGTTGCAGAGAGAACTTCCTCTTCAGGCCCAGCTGCAGGGATAGCTCAGCCTACTTGCAGCAAGGCTTCTCCTCCTGTCACCTCTGTCTGGTCATGGGCATATACTTGGTGCTGCCTCCAGGCCCACAAAGGGGCTGTGAAGGGGAAGGAAGTTAAAATCAGCCAAATATGTAGAGTGTCTGAGACCTTGTGCCTGTCTCAGGGGGGAAGAAGCACAACCCTGGCCTCAAAATGTCTGTTCTTGTATGGGGGGGATAGGGAATCTTTTTTTTTCTATCTCCATTAAGAGATTTTTTTTTTGCAAGGTATATGGGGTTAAGTGGCTTGCCCAAGGCCACACAGCTAGGTAATTATTAAGTGTCTGAGGCCGGATTTGAACCCAGGTACTCCTGACTCCAGGGCCGGTGCTTTATCCACTGCACCACCTAGCCGCCCCCATTAGGAGATTTTTTACATCATATTTGGAGTATATTTGGTCAAACAATTATTTACCCCCTAAAAAGTCACTAGATTTATTGAATTTTGCCCACTTGTGGGTTACCTGGGCAACAACCAATCAGTATGGTTGGGCCAAAGGTTCCCCATCCCTGCAGCAGAAGCACAAGATCATCAGGCTTATTGAAGGTTCTGATCATCACCGATAGGGGCTTCTCTCCTGGGCTGTTACTGCTGTCTTCCCCTGTGGGGGAACATTGACATTCTGCACATTGGGAAGCCTTAGAAAATCTGGGGACTCTGCATAGAATTATGTCTTTCAGTGGATAAAATGTTTTCATAGAAATCAGTGATATTGTAATGCAGTTTTCAAGATATTAATTATGAAAGAAATCAATGATCAATGATATCAAAATGAAGTTATCAGAATCTTAAAAGTTACAAGTTCACAGACCATTCCCCCACACACACACTCCCAATGTGGGTCCATGGATTCCAAGTTTGTAACCTCTGAACTAGCTTCTTTGCCCTGAGAATCCCTTGTCCTGCTCCCCTGAGTCTCTGAGGACTAGGGACATGCCACCATGGACCTTAAAGGCATTCATTCATCTTTTCTGTCTCAGGTTGTTTAAATTGAAAAAGCGGTACCGGAACGTGTTGGACACTATGTTTGAACTGCTCCCTCGAATGGCCAGGTACTGTCCCCCCCATCTCTGTGTTCAGACCGAGGAGCCTGGGACAGGGGTGGGGGACAAGGCGGAGGGGGTGGACATGGTTCCCCGCATAGGGCTTCAGACAAGGAAGGGCCGGTTTTCTGAGCAAAGCCTCCCAGCTCTCAGTGAGTGGCCTCATTGACCCCTCCATGTCCTCTTAGAAGGGAGAGGTATGGGTTGGCATCCAGTGGGGGCCTCTCCCCATCGTCCATCACAAGGGAATCTATTCACAAATGAGGGGATGTTATAGTGCTCATAGGTGACTGCTGCAGCGTCCTTCATTGTGAAGTTATCTGGCCCCAGCACCTAGGTAATAGGCCCTCCCCTGTTTCTGCCCCAAGGCTGCGGGGGGCCTGTTGGCAGCCAGAGTGTGGTTCTTTCCAGCTCAGTGAGTAGGAAGCAGGCTGGTCTTCTCTGCCCCTTCCCCAAATCATTCAATAACCCTGCCCTTTTTCCCCCTTAGCCTGGGCCTCACCCTGCTCATTTTTTACTACTCTTTTGCCATTGTGGGCATGGAGTTCTTCTGTGGGATCCTGTACCCCAACTGCTGCAAGTGAGTATGTGGGATTGTAGCAGAGGCCATCACCCCATGGGCCCCAAGGGAAACCCCCCCCACCTTGTAGCCTGAAACTTGGGGCTGAAACCTGTTCTCCACCAGTATATCTCAGCCTCAAGATCCCCTGAGACCTTCTCAGGCTCCTACAGCAGGACCTGGGTCTGTGGCTCCCTTTTAACCCCCATAGTGGGGATCGCACAACTAGGGACAGCCCAAGCCAGGCTCCTCATTCCATTTCCAAGAGCCCATTCCTAGGATTGCCCCGCAGACCAGCATCCACCAGCCCCCGAGGCCTTTGTGTCACATGCCTTCATCCGTGCCTGCCTGGGTTGGCATGAGCAGTTGGCCATCATGGCATCTGGGGAACTCAAAACCCCAAGAAAGGGCTCAGGCCTCCAAAGAGGTGCCCACTCTCTTGATCCTACCCATCCTTTTCTTTCTCCTAAGGTGAAACCCATTTAATTTGCTGTTAGCTCTGCTTCAATGTTCTCTTCTGAGATTGAGACTAACCTCAGCTTCTGCCACCCAAGCAGCAACTTTGGCCAAAACTGGCAAAGTGATTCCCGAGGGGAGCTGCAGCCCCCTGCGAGAGGGTTTGAGTCAGAGGGAGCTGTGAGGGAGCAGGCAGGAGGGACTAGGCAGGTTCTTAGGGGCTTAGAGAGGCAGGCCCAAGGTGGCAGAGAGCCACGGAGGGGACCCTCCGCAGCATGGAGATCTCCCGTGCTAAGGGCCCCCTTAGAGCGGGGAGCCGGGGAGAAGACGCCTCTTTCTCTTCTCCCCTTGTCACTTCCTTCTTCTGGTAGCTGAGAGAGGGACGGGGAAGGAGGTCATGGGAGCAGCTGAGAGACTTTCGGGCTTGTTCATGACCCTGGAGGCTGCATTCGCCATCCAAGGCAGGTAGGTGAGAGGAGCCGGGGCCTCCTTGACACCGGGGACAGGGGTAAGAGGGAAAGGGCCCAGCGAGAGAGGCGCTGAGTGACTGAGGACGCGGCTTAGCCATTTGACTTCAGGCGTTGGCTCCCAGGTGCCCCGTCCTCGACTGCCACCCCACCAGGCCCGTTATTCTTGCTTCCTCCTTTAGCAGCAGCACAGTGGCGGATTCCTATCGTTGGATCAACCGCACGGTGGGCAATAAGACCAGCGTGGACGAGGGCTATTATTATCTCAACAACTTCGACAACATCTTGACCAGTTTTGGTGAGCTCAGAACTGATAGATGTGTGCCGCAGGTGACTGCCATGGAACCTGCTCCAGGTTCTGTCCTGGGTGGGCAGGATCTCCCTGCCAAGACCAGGGGATTCCTTGGAAGGAGAGCTAGAAGCAAAGGCCAGGAAGGACTGAAAAGCAAGGCTTGAACTCTTGGCTCCCTTAACTTAGCACCTCTTCCATAGGAAGCCAGCCAGTATGAAAGAAAAATGCACTTGGGTGTTGGGAGAACTCCTCTGTGCCATCCCATTGGTTCTGAATCCTGTCTCCAATTGCCCTCTTGACCTTCCCATGTTGGGATAAACTTGTGCCGACTTGGCTGGGCTGAAAAAAATGATGAGGACAGGAAAAGGGGGGATCTCTGGAATTCTCTGCCATCTAGTCTAGCCTTAGGTTTCTTGGGGCACTTCGAGAGGGTCTGATCTGTGTCCGAGGTCTATCCTGGCTCTGTCCATGGAGCCACCCCACCTATCAAGCCTCTAAGTGTTCATGTGCATTGTCTGTAGCATGAAGCCACCATATAGCTAAAGTGCCAAGGTGGGTAAGGGGTGGGGGATTATCCAGGACAGACTGCAGCTCACTTTCTGCATGGACTGCTCTATAGAGAGAGAATAACCTTCAAGGAAGCAGTGAGAGTAGGTGGCAAGGAGAGGGGAAGACCTGACCTTGAGAGGGTTTGGCTTGACCCAGGATATGTTTCTTCTTGTTCCTCACCCCAACCCCCACCCCCCATGGCAGTGACCTTATTCGAGCTTACAGTGGTCAACAACTGGTACATCATCATGGTAAGTGTCGCGCAAGCCGCCCGGGGCCCTCCCCCTTCTTCAGTGAGCTCAGGCGGCCCCTCTCCTATGGCATATCCACCAAGCCCTGGTCCACAGAGCTCAGGCTCTAGAGGCCCCCCCTCGTCTGGTCTGTGTGGAGCTGTGCCAAGAACCGCAGTGTCCACTGACCTCAAAGCTCTTATCTCTTCCCGCTCCCCAGCCTCTCCTGGGGAGCCCGTCCAAGGGAGGCTCCATGATGGCTGCTGGGGGCTTTTCCCCGCCCTGCTCTTTTCCCTGCTTGTCCAGAAGTGAAGCTCTCAATAGCACCCTTGTTTGTGGCGTGTGCCCTTCCCCTGGGGCTGATCACCCAGCGCTGTGACCCTGACCACTAAGCAGTCCTGCAGTGCTTGCTGGTCACTCAGCCCTGGGTCAGGCCCTCTCTAATGAAGCTCCCGATCTGCCTCTTCTCTTGGTCTTCAGGAAGGGGTCACTTCCCAGACTTCCCACTGGAGCCGCCTCTACTTCATGATATTCTACATCGTAACCATGGTAGGTTCCTGCCTGGCCCACCTCCTCCCTTCTTCAGGGTGCCATGTCGGCGGTGGGGGGGGCTGGGGGGGCTAGAACATCTGGCTTGACCTCCCTGACCCCCTCTCCACATCCCCTGGCTAGGTGGTGATGACCATTATTGTAGCCTTCATCCTCGATGCCTTTGTTTTTCGCATGAACTACAGCCGGAAAAACCAGGACTCTGAAGGTCAGTGCCCAGCCCCTCTGGCCCGTGGTGGGGGGGGTCTGTCAGCCACCTTTGAAACCCCAAATCCTGAGGGAAGCAGAAACCCTGAGGAGGGGATCCCTTCCACTCTGGCCCCTAGCTGGAATTGGCCCCAGCCCCTCCCTTTAGCCCCTGGTGTCTCCCTCTCTCTCTCCCTCTGGCAGTACACGGCGGCATTATCCTAGAGAAGGACATTTCCAAGGAGGAGGTGATTGCAGTCCTAGAGTTCTATAGGCAGAGCCAGGGCTCTGGTTCTGATGTTTCTCAGCTACTGAAAATCCGCTCGCAGATGGACAAATACGGGGTGAGTGAGCAACTGTAGTCACCCATCTGGACGGGTCCCTCTTGCAGAGTGGGGCAGACAGGCAGCCACTTTGGGGGCCCAGACTCTCAATCATGTTGGGCCTTTTTTTTTTCCTTTAAGCAAAACTCAGTGGTGTTTCTGGGAAGAAGGTCAAAGACCAAAAGTGACTTAAGCCTCAAGATGTACCAGGAAGAAATTAAGGTAGGTACTGCCACCCTGGCCCCATGGGCTGTCTGTGGGAAGCATGGGCAGTGGCAGCAAAGGCTGGGGCAGGGGGAACGAAAGAGGGGCAGTTCTTCAGAGAGTGGGGCTCAATGTTAGCAAGACCTGAATTCAAGTCTTGCCTCAAAGATTGACTAGCTGGGTGACCCTGGACAAGTCCCTCAGCCTAAGCCTCAATTTCCTTATCTGTAATATGGGGATAAAGCACCCTCCTGACAGGATTATTGTGAGGATTTCCTGAGAAGACAGGATGGGCATGCCGATTGGCCTTGATGCTGAGTGAGGTCACCTGCCGGGCCACTGCCACCTACACCTACATATGCACACACACACACACACACACACACACACACACACACACACACACCCATATCCCTCTCCCTCATCCCTGGGGACGGGCAAAACTTAGGCTCCCCTTACCCGTCACCTCCATGTCCAGATGAGGGTCAGAGGGAACCTGGCAGCAGATTGTGTTCATTCCCTCAAGGGCTCCTATCTCAGTCATGGCTTGGAGCAGTTGAGGGGTGGGTTTTCTTTCCTGGCATCTAGGCCACTGACCATCAGCCCTTTCAGTGGGGGGAGCGGACACAGAGACTTCCCTCCCTCAGGGCTCTTGGCTCTGTCAGGTTGAGAGTCAGGGATGCTCACGCCCTCACCACCTTGTGTGACCTCAGGCCCCCCTCCTTTCCCTCTGTGGCAGGAATGGTACGAGGAGCATGCCCGGGAACGAGAGCTATGGTGCAGGCAGGAGGGGCCCAGCACTGTCCTGCCCCCGTCCCAGCAGTGCCCAACTGACCGCCCGCGTTCCCAGACCGTCATCTAATCAGCCCAGCTAACAAAAGCCATTTCTTCTATGCAATAACAGAGTAGTATTATTTTACAATAATGTATTGAAACTACGTATATGGGGATGAAGCAGGGTTAGGTTTTTCACCTGCTTCTATCTACCCTTCCCATTCATCCCAACTTCAAAAGTCAGTAGCTGTGGAAGAGTTGGCCCAGCATGGGCCCCGCCTCCACTGAGGTGACCCTAAGCTGCAGAATAACCCTTTTTTTTGAAAGGGCACACTCGTTTTGAAAATGGGCCCCCACTCCTTTGTGGACTGTGCCCAGCACCATCTTCCGCGAACAGATCACCCCACTGCACACGGAATCGGGGCTGATCTGACACCAACCACCTCCCATATACCTACCTGTGTTTCTGTCTCAATTTAGGGACAAAACCACTGATGAAAAAAAAGTCCCAGGAGGCTGGGTTTTCTATAATGTCGATGATGATATCCTGCTCATTAGGCAGGCAGAAAGGGTAAGCAAGGAGGGGATGTTGCTCTCTAGGGAACTCGAGGCTGTCTCCCAAATGCTTCCTTTCAATGCTGTAACTATCTCCTATTCGCTCAGCAAGACAAGGAACCAGCCCAATGAGGCAGGAGCCCCTGCTCTGCCCACCCTACGCTGCTACCTGCACCATACGTCTCCATGAGAAATAGGGGCAAGTAGAACAGATGGGTCCTGGGACATCTTCCAGGAGTTCCCTTTTCTACATATTCCAAGTTCAAGCCTGTTTGTTGCCTTGTAACTGGACTGTGGCCCATCAAAGCAGAGGATGGGAAAGGAGCCTTCTTAATTATGGATTCTACTTCATGGCAGTCTGGCTAACTGAAGTCTGACTGTGTTTTCATTGATAACATTTGTATAGAATTATATTCATGTATGTATGTAAACATATGTATCAGGTTCCTTGGAAAAAATTAGTCTCATGTCAGCCTTGACTGTCCCAAGGATGAGTTGGTGTGGGGTTGCTCTCTCCCCAAGCTCCCGACCTTCCCTCTCCTGCTCTGGGGATTAACTGCCCAGAGTTGAGCTTGAGGCTCTCCTTAAGCTTGGGTGCTGCAGCAGCAAAGTGGACGCAGGAAGGATTCCTAAAATGGGGATGCCCAAATCTCATTCACTAAACTACTCGTTCTACTTGTTATCTTGGTTCCTTAACCTTGGGATGGAGGCAGTCTGACTGGGCTAGTTCCCTCCCTAGCTTTGAGCCAGAGAGATTGCCCGATCACAGATGACACGGTGGGAGGGGCCTTCCTCAGAGTTCACCTGGTCCGGCTGGTGCTTGGATTCAAAGCAGCCCAATTCCTGGGGTCCCTGAGCCCATGCCAGAGCATGGGGTGCTCGTGGTGGGTCCTGCCAGCAGTGGACAGCAGCAGCAGCAGCAGCAGCTATGAAGCTGTGGAAGCTGCCCTTAGTCTCTTGGACCTGGGAGCCCGGGAAAGGGAGGGGTGCTTTCTAGCACAAGAAGGAAAAGCCAAAAAATCTGTAGAAAGCAGTAGCTGGTTCCTAATTGCCTAAGGGGACACAAAAAGGGTGAGCATATTTCTTCCTCTTTAGTCTTCTCATCAACAGGGAGTGAGTGGATGACTTGTGTGGTAATGGTGGTTTTTCTGAAAGTTGCTGGCAGCAACTGGGCCCCTTCCCATCCCACCATCCTATCTTCATATTATCTCAAGTGACAGGGCACCAGGCCACTTTATTTTGTTCTGGAAACCGAATTCAGCCTTCCTATAAGAAGGAATTCCCAAAAAGAAAAAGAAAATTAAAAAAAAAATAAGGAGGAATTCTGAGTGGGTTTGGGTTTGGGTCCTTCCTAGACAGTCTAGAGGGAGTAAAGAAACCACCTCAACCCAAGGCCTACCCCAAAAGGAAAACCAGTGTAATGGATTCTGGGACTAATAACTACAACCTGCCCTACCCACCCAGCCCAAAGGTGGACCCTAGCACCCTGACTTATCTGAATATAGGATTCTTTGGTGATGTTAGCTGGAAGTGCACTGACAGGGTCAAGTCTGGAAGACCATGATCAGTCTGGGCCCAGGAAAAGAAATGGTCTAAACCAATGCCAAGTGGTGTCTGTCAACCACTTGGAAAGGGAGTTGCCTCACTTTACCAGTTCTAAGACATTTGATCCTTCTACTTTTGGGGACCCCAGGTTTTCAGTTGTCCCACATCAAAGCAGGAATTGAAGTAGGTTTACAGTTTCCAAACTGGAGGGGATGGATCCCCCTCATATTATAGCTGTGGGAACAGCTTAACTTGTCCAAGGACACATATAGCACATGGTGACAGAGCTGGGACTCCCTGGCCTGCTTTGCACAGTGAACACATTTGGAGAGAACTCCTTTGGGGTAAAGGAATCTCCTTTTCTCTTTGATCCCCCAGCCCCTTCCCTATGCCCCAGCCTTACTCAAACCACTGAGACAATCATTTTGTATGAACAAGAGAAGCTTCGTGAGGATTTTCTACATTGGCAATTTGTTACCTAAACAACCTGAGGGTCTCTAGAATTTAGGCACAGTAATAAAAAGATATTCTCTGCTTTGTAAAGTTGGCTATGGTCTTGCTTTCAGGGGATGCTGGGGTGTGTGGGGGGGGGGTTGTCAACCAGGCTTCCCTACCCTTGCACATTTAGCTTCTGGTCCTGAGAATGACACTTTTGGAAGTGGGTGAACACCCAGTCTACTGTCAGACAGACCTGGGTTCAGGCCAACTTCAGAAGCTGTGGGATCCAAGGCAAGTCACCTAACCTGTTTGCTGCAGTTTTCTCATCTGTAAATGGGAATAACAATCTACCTCCTTGGATTGTTGTGATAATTAAATTAAAAATAAAGGAAATATGCTTGGTATGCTCTCATTTAACAGATAGGGAAACTGACTCCCCCAGGTCCAGAGGTAGTAGCCAGCAGAACAGTTTCAAACTCAGGTCATCCTGCCTCCAATCCCCTCCACTGGGAGCCAGGCTACTAAGCCCTGAGCACTCCCCAGTCTTGGAATGGAAGCAACCACAACAATGACCAGAGACCCAGACCCCAGAAAACACACGACTCCGTCCACAGGGCCACTAAGAGTTTTAATTAAAACAGGTCTTCAGGCTTTGACATCTGCCTGAACTTCTCGTCCACAGACAAGCCTGGACCTGGGGGTGAGGGTAGTGTCCCCGGGTTGTGGATGTATTGACTCCTCAGTCTAAAGACAACGACAAGATCAAGCAGGATTGCCACCTTTTCTTCAGTCTAGGGCACCCTGCCCCAGGGCACCTGCTTCCAGTGCCCTAGAGCAGCCAGCCTCCTGGCTGGCCACCAACCTCCAGGAGCCACCTTTCAGTCCCAGATCCTGTTCTCCATCCTGTGGGGTTTTTGGCTTCAGAGAATGGAGTTCCAGCCCTGCTTCTTCCTTTGGTAGAGAGAAGCACTGGTCACCACCGCTGGGGGCTCACAGACTTCAACTTTCACCTCCAGCTCTCCCCTAGAAGAGGGAGGAGTGCCCTTTCACCTACCCGTTAGTGTCCTTCACTTGGCTCTCAGGTGAATCACCCCAAACTCTGTGAGCAATGCCACAAGGAGGAAGCCCAGGTAGAAGAAGAGCAGGCAAAACCCATAGATTTTGGTCAAGTTGAAGCATTGGATAGGCACCGAGAGGAAGGTAAACAGCAGACTGAGGCCCAGGGCTCCTGCCAAGACCCACGTCAGCAGTCCCTCAGGATCCAACTGAAAAGAGAGAGAACTTTCAAGTACCTACAGGTCATACTGGAGGGATGTAAAAAAACCTTTATGTGTATACTACCACCTTTCATTGCTAGTCAAAAGTTACTTCATGGCAGTCAAGGTATGTGTTAATTTGGTTAAATTAACTTGATTCTTTAAATTATTTATTTTGAAAGAATTTTGATTCTGAATTCTACCCCTTCTCCACCTATTGAGAAGATAAGATATTATACATATAAAAATCATATAAAACATTTCCTATTAACCATATTGGAGAGGGGAAATAAGAAAAATAAAGTCAAAAAGTATGCTTCAATCTGTACTCAGCTCATCCATCCTCGAGGTGGATAGAATTTTTCATTTTAAGATGCTTTGAACTGTCTTAGATCACTGCCAAGTTTCACTGTTGATCATCATACAGCATTGCTGTTTCTGTGTAAAATAGGTTGAACTGAATTTTAAATATTTTTTGGTAAAAAGGAATAGTTGCAGGGGGTGGCTAGATGGCACAGTGGAGAGAGTACCGGCCCTGGAGTCAGGAGTACCTGAATTGAAATCCGGCCTCAGATACTTAATAATTACCTAGCTTAACCCCATTGCCTTGCAAAAAAAAAAAAAAAACCTAAAAGGAATAGTTGCCTGGGAAGGATCTACAGATGGTTCTACATTAGTGCAAATAATGAATTACCACAAAGTGGTTGCATTATTCAACTATGCAATGCAATTATTTCCACTGGGCCATAATCAACCGCCATATTTTATTACCATTCAATCATTCAGATATGTCTGACTCATGACCACCACATGGACCACAACATGCCAGGACCTTCTGTCCACTATCTCTCAAAATATATCCAACTTCATGGTCATCATTTCCATGTCTCTACCTATCCATCTCTTCTTCCTCTGCTGTTCCTTTTTCCTTTTACATTCAATCATTTCCAACATCAGTCTTTTCCATTGAGTCTCATGTTCTCATTGTGTGGTTAAAGTATTTTAACTTACTCTTGCAAGGCAATGGGGTTAAGCTAGGTAATTATTAAGTGTCTGAGGCCGGATTTGAACTCAGGTACTCCTGACTCCAGGGCCTGTGCTCTACTACGCCACCTAGCCACCCCAAATAGTCTGAATTTTTAAAAAAACTGATTCAATCTTCTTGCTAAATGAAAGACTTGTCTTCCCTAGCACCACTCTATGATGCTGATCTTTCTTAATCCAACTCTCACAACCATACCTTGCTAATGGACAAACCATAACTTTGATTATATGGACTTTGGTCAGCAAGGTGATGTCTCTGCTCTTTAGTATGCTGTCCAGATTTGCCATACCTTTCCTTCCAAGAAATAAACATTTTCTTAATTTCATGGCTTTAATTGCCATCTACAGTGATCTTTGAGCTTAAGAATATATGACATTTGCTTCTGTTTCTCCTCTATTTGCTAGGCACTGATGAGACAAAGTTAGGTAAACCTCAAGCCAGTTTTTATACTCTTTCATTCTCATGAAGAGATTTCTTAATTCTTCTTCACATTCTGCCATTGGGGCAGCTAGGTGGTGCAGTGGATAGAGCACCAGCCCTGGAGTCAGGAGGACCTGAGTTCAAATTACCTAGCTGTGTGGCCTTGGGTAAATCACTTAACCCCATTGCCTTGCCAAAAAAACCCCACTTTCTGTTGTCATCAGCTGGTATTGTCTGAATATATGAAACCTGTTTTTTCTTCTGCCAACATCATTCCAGCTTTTGATTCTTCCAGCCTGATTATTTCACATGATATACTCTGCATATAAGTTAAATAAATAAAGTGACAATATATAACCTTATCCATTTCCAATATTAAACCAATCAATCATTTCATGATAGTTTATGTTGCTTCTTAATCTACATATAGTTTTTGCGGGAGACAAGTGAAATGATCTTTTCCCTCCCTTTCTTTGAGGACTTGCCACATTTTGCTGTGATCCACACAAGCAAAGTTATTAGTGTAGTCAATGGAGTACTTTTTTCTGTAACTTCTTCCCCCCGTCATAATCCAGTGAATACTGGCAATTTGGTCTCTAATTCCTCTACCTCCCTGCTCTTTAGGTAATCTCAGTTCACATTTTGATGAAGTCTAGCTTACAGAATCATAGGCACAACCTTGCTGGTATAGAAAAATCAGTACCATGGTTGATACTTTGAACATTCTTTGGCATTGCCTTTCTTTAGAATTAGGGCATAAACTGATTTTTTTCAATCCAGTGACCCCTGTTGACTTTTCTAAATTTGCTGGCATATTGAGTACAACATTTGGAAAACTTTAAGTAGCTGAACTGGAATTCCAACAACAGTAGTCTTATTATCAGTCCTTCCCAAGGGCCATTTGACTTCATTCTCCAGGATATATGGCTTTATCTAGATCAGTAACCACAGAGGTAATGTTAAGTTCTTTTGTATATTCTTGCCGCCTTTTTTTAAATCTCTTTTGCTTCTGCTTTCATCAGTATTCAGATTCCATCATCTCTTTCTTTGGGGACGGATAACATGTTTCATCATGAGTTTTTCAGAGTTGTTTTGTTTCATTGTATTGCTGAAAATAGCTACATTGTTACAAAATTGTAGTTACTGTGTATAATCTTCTGGTTTCTATTCATTTTGCTTTGCATCAGAACATGTCAATCTTTCCAGGTTTTTCTGAGAGAATCCTACACCACAGTATTCCATTATAATCATATACTACAACCTGTTCAGTTTTTCTCCAATTGATGGGCATCCCCTAAATTTCCAATGTGTTGTTACCACTAAAAGAACTGCTATAATTATTTCTGTACATACAGGTCCTTTTCCTTTTTTTTTTTTTTAGTGATAGTAGGATATTGCTAGGTCAAAGGGTACGCATGGTTTTAAAGTTCCCAATTGTTCTACATAATGTCCAGTACCCTTTCTTTACCTGATGTCCAACAACCTACCTGCACATCCATGTGATCTCTGGAGACCTCCAGCACACAGCCCAGACCCACACCCACCAGCATATCTGGGGCTAAGTTCAGGACAAATAAGGAATGAATTAGACAGAAATTCATTAATTTTTGACATCATATTCCTGCATCTCAAGTGCACATGATAGGCCCGAAAGATTTCCATTAGAATATCTTATCCCATCCCTGGAGTCAAGAGTACCTGAGTTCAAATCCGGCCTCAGACACTTAATAATTACCTAGCTGTGTGGCCTTGGGAAAGCCACTTAACCCCATTTGCTTTGCAAAAAGCTAAAAAAAAAAAAGAATATCTTACCCCATAAGGTCAGCATCATCAGGTTTTAGCATCAGGGGACCAGGCTCAGACACATATCACCTGACTGACCCTGGGCAAGGCACCTAACCACCTTAGTCTCAGTACCCTAACCTATAAAATTCAAGGTTGGACTGGATGTAAATCTGAGCGAGACCTGGATTCAGATCCTACCTCTGCAACCTGGATGACCCTGAGCAAATTAGTTCTAAGTCACAGCTTAATTAAGTTCATGGACCAGATGGATCAGATCTTGAACATTTCAGTCAGCATTAACAGTCCTTGCCCTCCTCCCATCCCCATTGTAGGCCCTGTAACTTAGGGAATATTTCCAGGGAAGTTGAATGACGAGTATCGGACATTAAAAGGATACTAAAGATGATGCCCCCAAAGCAAGCCGAGAAAGCCATTCGAGGGTACCCCTGCCGTGCCAGAGTGAGATCTGAAATGGCATCTGTAAGGAAAGGAAGAGAATGGTTCATGATGGGGCCATGACCCCAAGCTATTCTCCTTCATATTGAGCACCATAACATAATGTGTTAGGTGCTAGGGATCCCAAGAGATGGCATAAGAGCCCAAGCTTACATTTTTGGTGGAGGGGAGAAATACAACATGGAAAATAGGCATTTCAGGTTTGAGTGAATAAAACATGGTAAACAAATGAGTTAACAGATTTACAATTGGAAGGGACCTCAGAGGTCATCTAATGCAGAAAACTGAGGTACAGAGAAATGATATTCTTGCTTAGGAACAAACAGCTAGTAAAAAACCAGAGAGTTAAGATTTGAACTCAAGTCTGATTGGTCCTATTAATTAGGTAACACTGATCCAAGCAAAGGAGACTTGACAGCAAGATCAAAGTTTGAGGGAAAAGAAATTGGAGAGAATTTTAGGAGAATTAGTGTTTCAATAGACTTTGTGGTAGCATTGGCTCAGGAGAGGCTTCTTGGAAATTATAAGAAAATTAAGCCTTGAAGGAAGGTCAGAATTCAAGAGACAAGGAGAAAGAAACAAAGACTCAGAGAGGGGAGATGGGACTATCAAGTTTAGAGAACAAGAGAATGAGCAGGATGAGAATAAGGGGTGTAGAAAGAGGAGAAGAGTGACTAAGACTGGAAAGGGCTTTAGTTGACCAAGAGAAGACTATCACTTGGGCCCCTCCAATGTACATCAGCAGATCCTAAAGCAGGATCTCATGGAAGGGGCTATCTGCCCACCCTTGGTGGAAGTTTGGCTCAGCTTCTTGGAGGGGAAGCTCCCCTGGGTCAACCAAAGACTGGAGGGTGAAAACATTTGGAGAAGAGGCACTGCTCTCCCACAGACCCAGTCATGTGCTTTTTGTGAAAACCCGGTGCCAGTAAACACGGTAATGGAAGAGAAAGGGAAAATGCTAAAGGGAAGTCACACTGGATGAGCCAGCCTTGGTTCACAATGGAACATACCTCCCTTTCTTGGAGATTAAGGAACAGAGCAAGCATTTATGTATGCCAGATCCTGGGTGAGGTCTTTATAAATGCCTCATAGGATCCTCAGAATCACCCTGGAAGGTATTATTATCTCCATTTTACAGATGGGAAACTGAGGCAGGTCAAAGTGAACTGACTTGCTCAGTGTCTGTCCATGAACCACCCAGCTAGCTCATTAGTAAGAATATCCCAGAGATAGAAGGGAAGACTTAGGAAATGATGCAAAAGTAAAGTACAACCAGCAAAACACCCAGGGACCAAAACAATGTAAATGGAGACCCTTGAACAAAGAAGCAAAAATAAAGGAAAGTCAACTAGCTGAGGCCCAGCCTGTGCTTGGACAAGCTTACCGCCAATGCTGTTTCCCCAAGCGAGCAGAGTCAGCCCCAAGACTGTGTTGCTGAGCTGGAAGATGATGCCTAATGAGTGCAGGATGTTCACCACTTCAGTGGCTGCTGCGTTGATCCAAAGAGCACTGACAAAGAAGCCTAGGAAGGCAAAGATCTGGAGGGGGGAGACAGAGAGAATAGAAAAGGAGGAAGGAAAGGAGGTGGGGGGAAGCGATTGAGAGAGATATAGAAAGGTGGAGAGGGAAGAAAAAAGGGAGGAAGGGAAAGAGAGGAAGTGAGAAAGAAAAAAGAGAATGAGAGAAAGGGAGAGAGGAAGGGAGATGTAGGTAAGGGAGGGAAGAAGAAGGAAGGCAAGCAAAGGGGGAGTGTACAAATGAAATGAAGTCAGTGGGGATTGTTGGAAAGGACACTAAATAGGATGTTCAAATCCTAGTCTTCTGTTGCCATGTTACCCTCATGACTATGGACAAGTCACCTGAGTCTCAATTTCCTCATCTATAAAATAAGGGAATGGCATCAGATCAGGATTTCTCAAAACCTTTCTATATCCTGGACCTTTGGACAAAAATTTAGTAAAGACTATGGATTCTTTCTTAGAAATAATGTAATAAAATGCATAAAATAAATTGAAATTCAAAGAATTACAAAGGAAACCAAGTATTGAAAACCAGTTATCAAAAGATTTTGTTCAATACCAAGTTTGTGAACCCCAGGTTAAAAAAAGTGAGAAAATTTTATTTCCATTTACTGGAAAACAAGTTCAATAATTCTCTAGATCTTTGGAGGTGTTTAGCATTATTTATTTATCTATCAAATTCTATTGATTTTCAAAGCTTTTATTTTTTTTTCAATTAAATGCAGAGATTGTTTTCAACATTCATCCTTCTGTTTTCTATCACCCAGGAATGACTGGCTCTCTGAGGTTCTTTCCAGTTCCCCATTTATGACTTTAGGCACATTCATCACCTCTCTTAAGGCAACTAGGGTCACAAAGATTAAAGCCCTGGACATGGAGTCAGGAAGATGGGTTCAAATCCAGTCTCACCCCTTTAATAGTTATTGGACCCTGGGCAAAGTCAATTAGCTTCTATTTGACTCAGTTTCCTCGCCTGTAACATGGGGATAATAATAGTTCCCAGGGTCACTGTGAGGGTCATATGAGATAAGCACAGTGTTTGTCAGTCACTTATTACATTAACAATGGCAGTAGTAGCGCCATTTTGCCTTCACTCACCATTTTATGAAGTTAATTATCAACTCCATGTGAGCCACCTCACTTTGGCGATTTCACAAGATTACTGCCCCACTTCTCTTTCACCTGGATATCTCCCAACCCCTCGAGCAATAAGAAAGCAAGTCACATTTTAAAAAATCCTATTTCTCATTCTCTTTAATTGTAAATTGATCATTTGGGAACCAGGATTACGGAGCCTTTGGGACTGATTCGCCTCTGCAATGACCTGCCTAGAGAAATAGATTCCTCATCTGCAGGATACTCAAGCTTTTTATCTCAACTGAACACACTTCACTTCCCTGGGGTCTCAGTTTCAAGTAGCTGAGGCCGCATGGGGGGGAGAGGAGTCTTCTTACCCAGTGAAACCTTGGAGGTTGGTCGTTGGAGGTTAAGAACCAGGTAATGGAAGCAAGAAAGGTGCCCGCCAGGATGGTGACCGCCCAGATGGGGAAGATGCCCTGGATCTCATAAAATCCATCTGTGGAGAGAGGGAGGAATCCTCATGGGACTGATGTCTCCCAACCCAGTTCAGAAAACACTCATCCTCGACCTGAGCAGCTATAAGTCGTCTGGTTTTAGAGAGGGAATAGGAAATTGGGCTCAAGAGTCAGGGAGGGACCTGGGTTCCAATCAATCAATTCAACAAATATTAAGCACCTATTGGTGTACCAGGCACTGTGCTGGGAGGAAACAAACATTTATTGAGCATCTACTCTATGCTGGGAGGGAAGAAGCACTTAAACCCTTCCTCTAGGCTGGAAGGGAACATATTTTAAGTACCTTTTGTATGATAGGAGGGAACAAGCATTTCTTAAGTAACTACTGTCTCCTGGTAGGGAACAAGCATTTATTAAGCACCTGCTGCATGCTTGGAGGAAAAGTATTTTTTTAAACATTTATTAATGTGCAAGTCACTATAAAAAATGCATTATAAATATTCATTTGCTCATCACAACAGCCTAGTATGATGGGTATTTTTGTGATACCCATTTTAAGATAGGGAAATTGAGGCAAAGGGGGAGTTAAATAACTTGCAAAAGGTCCCACAGCTAGTCATAGTCTAAGGCCAGTTTTGAATTTGGTCTCCCCAGCTCCAGGTCCAAGAGTCATTTCTGATACCTGGCTGTCACCAGGCCTCCAGGATGGAGATGACGTCATTCCCAAGACTTCACCTGCTCCCGCTGAGCTCAGACAATATCTATACAGTGAGCTCTAACTGAAATATATCATGTTCTTTAATCACTTAAAGTGATTTTCCTGGGAAGGGGACCTCAGGTTCCATCAGACTAACACACAAAAAGGCTAAGAGCCTCTGCTCAAGGAAATGGGGAGTCATTGAGGGCTTTACAGCAGGGAAGGGGAGACATGGGAGTCCCATGCAGGATAGGCCCAAATAAGGAAGAAGTGTCTGTGAAGCTAATCCAGGTGATGAGCTGAGAAGGAGAACAGTGAGCTCCTGGGTTTTGACTCTGGGGTTCCATGAGATGACCCTCCTGCAGGCTGTTTTTAGAGCTCTCTACCCACATAGGGCTGGCTTTCAGGACTTTCTTCTCCTGGGGCACCTCAAGGGGATCAGAAAGGCCATCCATGCTCATCTTCCCTTTTTCAGATGATGACTGATGTACAGGTGCAGTCATCTGTCTAAGACCAGCCTGGTTGTAAACAGTTCAGACTGTAAGTCCCCTGAAGGGAAAGCCTTGCTTTAGGGCAGAACATCCTAAATGGAGACACAGAAGGGATCTGGGAGGGTCAATGGGTCCAAACCCTCCCAGGTTCACAGTGGAAGAAGCAGAAATTCAGAACAGGACTGAGCTCCCCAACGTCACAAGGTAGGAAGTGATTCAAACCCATGTCTTTAGACTTCCCTTATTCCATATCAATGTCAAAGTCTCTGCCCAGTCTCCAGTCTCTCCTCTTGCTAGCACAGCTGACAGACACATGGGACTGACCATGACATCACCCTCCCTGACCAAAGGAGTCTATACCCACCAGAGGCTCCCTGGTACCCCAAGGATCAAACCAAACTTGTCACTTGCAACTCTTCAGCAGCTGGACCTTTTTCACCTTTCCCCTTCACTCTCTATCATAGCACAGTACCAGCCATACTGCCATACCAGTCTGCTTGCTTTCTCTTTTTTTAATTGGCAAGGCAATGGGGTCAGGACTGACCTTACCCAAGGTCACACAGCTAGGTAATTATTTAGTATCTGAGGTCAGATTTGAACTCAGGACCCCTTGACACCAGGGCCAGTACTCATCCACTGCACCATCCTACTGCACCCCCCCACACACTGGTTCTTCTCACTGAACTCATCCTCTCCCACCTCCACACCTTTGCACAAGCTGTTTCGCCCATGTCCGGAATGCATTCCCTTCTAATCTCTCCTCTTAGGTCCTCTGTTTTCCTTCAGATATAACAATCAATTCCACCTTCCCTTTCTGGGTTCACCAGCTGCTAGGCCCTTCCCTGATCAGATCGCCATACATCCTCATCTGGTCTAAAACTTGTACCTAATTATTTCCAAATAGGCCTTTCCTAACCAGGGCAGCTAAGGGGGGCTGGAAGACATGAGTTAAATCTGGCCTCTGACACTTACTAGCTGTGTGAACTTGAGCAAGTCACTTAATCCTCTTTGCCTCAGTTTCTTCATCTGTCAAATGAGTTGGAGAAGGAAATGGCAAAGCATTTAGTATCGTTCCCACTCAGTATCATGCCAATCATGAGGCCATGAAAGGTTGGACATGATTGAAAAAAACAAATGAACCAAAACAAATATTAAATAAAAGGCATGTGATTAGGATCACCTACTTCCTAGGGGTGTTGTGAGAATCAAATCAGGCATTTTTTAACAGAAGTTTTATTTTTTTTATTTAAGACAATGGGGTTAAATGACTTGCCCAAGGTCACACAGCTAGGCAATTATTACATGTCTGAGGCTAAATTTGAACTCAGGTCCTTCTGACTCCAGGGCCAGTGCTCTATCCACTGCGCCACCTAGCTGCCCCCAAATGAGGTATTTTTAAAGTGATTAGCAGAGTACCTGATACACAGATAGTGCTTAATAAAAGCTTGCTTTTCTCCTTATCATTAGAATGTAAGCCCACTGAGGCTCTTGGCATCTTTATTGCTTACATGTTTGTTTGATCATCTATTGAGCTTTTTCATATCACTCCCTGCCTTGTACTATTCTTATCTATGTTCAGAAGATTGACCAAAGCTCTTGGAGGATTTCCCTCTTTCTCCAGTTCTTAGTACATGTTTTTGGTAGGGAACTTCTAAGCAAACACTCCACCAGTGTAGATCAGTACCTGTTCTACAACTGAGGAGTCTCAGCCTAAGATGCTAGTGGGGTAAGTGACTGGTCAAGGGTCACACACCCAGTATGTGTCAACAGGCAGGTCTTATCACAGGCTCATAGATCTACACTTAAAAGGGACCTTAGAGGGGTGACTAGGTGGCGCAGTGGATAGAGCACTGGCCCTGGAGTCAGGAGGACCTGAGTTCAAATCAGACCTCAGACACTTAATAATGACCTAGCTCTGTGGTCTTGGGCAAGTCACTTAACCCCATTGCCTTGCAAAAACCTTTAAAAAAAAAGAAAAAATAGAGAGATCTTAGAGCCCATTCAATCCAAGCCTCTCATTTTAAAGAGGAGAAAATTTGGAAGATAAAGATTTGCTAAGGGTCACACAAGTGATAGTGGAAGAACTGAGTTTCAAATGCAGGGCCCTTCCACAGCCCCATAGAAGTCCCCTACCAGGTCTTCCAGTCTCCAGTCTCTCCCCTCTCTACTCTATGCAGCTTTCATGCTGAGCAGCAGAAAGCTCACAATTGCCTTTGATAAGATTTAAACCCAGATTTCCTGACTCCAAGACCAAGGTGTTCACTAATCACTACAGGACAGTGTCTTCTCTTTACTGAGGGCAGTTCTCCAAGTGCTCCAGGAACCACACCATCCTGTCCACAGTAGGTACTTTAAAAATGCATACTGCTGTGTGACCCTGGGCAAGTCATTTAACCCCAATTGCTTTGCAAAAAATAAAAATGCTTGTTACATCAAATTGAAGGTAGAGGTCCAGAAAGGATTCTCATCTACAAGGACTAAGATATTGGGTCATCTGAGGCATTATTCTCCCCTGGAATGAGTAAGAGAAGGGTAGCTTGCTGTCTTCATGAGATGGGTGGAAGTTATAAGCCTAACTAGAAGCAGAAAGATAAACCAAGTGACTTTGAAAGGCCCCCTTCTCACCAAGGTTCCTACAGTTCTAGATTCCTCTTATATCCAGGTCTCTGACAGGAACCTGGACTTGCAATATTAATTCAATAAACATAGCAAGCACATATCAGGACTTTTCTTGCATTTATGAATGAGACAATATAAGTTAAGTATTTTGCAAACAGTGAAGCCTTAATATTAGTTATTATTATCATTGCAATTATTATTGTTATTGTTAGCACCACTACCATCATCAGTCATTGTCATCCTCATCATCCTCATCACTATAATCACCGTCACTATCATCATCACCATGATCACCATCCTCCTCCTCCTCATCATTATTTTAACAGTTTAGGCCAGTGGCCACACTGACACAGAGTTAGGGACGACATTGTTTTGGGGGAACTCACAGGCTCCAGACTGCAGAGTCATGACACAGGTTATGGGGCTGGTGATCAGATGCAGGCAGTTGAGGGGCCGTTTCCAATTCCGATCATCCTTGTCTAGGTCCACAAGAGGCACAGTGAGCAACAGCAGAAACTCCACTGGCATCTGAGCCCAGGATAAAAAGACAGGTCAGAAAACAAAGGCAAGGGGGTGGCTAGGTGGTGCAGTGGATAGAAAACTGGCCCTGGAGTCAGGAGGACCTGAGTTCAAATCCGGCCTCAGACACTTAATAATGACCTAGCTGTGTGGCCTTGGGCAAGCCACTTAACCCCATTGCCTTGCAAAAAAACCTAAAAACCAAAAAATCAAAACAAAAAAAAAACAGAAAACAAAGGCAGGGAAGGTCACTGCTAGGAGGTAAGAGTCAAGGAAAGTAAATGAAGGTCACCTGCCATCTTAGGAATAGGAAAGTGAGATTCCCACTGGCCTCTTGGCTGCCTAGCCCACATCTAGGCCGGTCCTGGGCTGCTCAGGTTGGGAAAGACATTGACCAACTAACTGGAGGCCATGCAAAGGACGGATCCCAGATGCCATGGGGCTGGCGATCCTACTGAATGGGGAGCAGGCTGAAGACCTGTAGATGCAGCCTGGTACCCCCTTCCTCCTCACCTCTTCCTCTGCGCTTCCTTCAAGATTCAGCTCAAATTCTTTCATCAGCAGAAGAGCTTTCCAGGGCCCCCTTGCCCCTAGTGCCTTCCCACTGAGAGAACATTCCTTTTATACTGTATAGACCTAGTATGGACAGAATTGATCTATGATTTGCCAGTCTTTGTTTAGAATAGCCTCTGACACATAGTAGGCACTTAACTAGTGCTTATGGAGGGGCCAACTGAGGAAAAGAGGATTTGGGGGAAGGAAGTAGAACATGAGAGGAGCCCTCAAGAGCTGAATCCGACTTCCTCAATAGGACTGAGAGAATTCCCAGATTGCATGAGAAGGAGATAGCTGACTTCAAAGACAATAAATACCGGGGTTCAAATCCTACCTCTGACAAAATTCTGGCTGTGTGATCTTTAATTCTTTGGGCTAGAAAAAATGTAAAACTCAAATAATATCTTTAATAAAAATAAATTAAAAATTAAAAAAAAATTCTTAGGGCTTCCCAAGACTAAAAGGTGGTTGCTGACCTGCCAGAACTGACCCTGAAATCATCTGTCCATTCTTCATTTCTAGTCTCCCCTTTGGCTCCAAGAGAGCAGAACTAAAAAGGGTGGCTACAAACCGCCAAGAGATAGAAAAAACAATGAAAGCAAAAAAGAGGAAGCATTTATTAGGCACCTGCTGTGTGGGATAAAGAGGAAGGGAAGAATTTGAAACTCACAAATAAAGATTTTTTAAAAAAATAATAAATGATGTTAAAACAAGTATTTTCAAAAAATTTAAACCAAGATTGGAGGCCCCCTCCTCCAACTCTTCCAGTTTACAGGAGAAAACTGAGAAGCAAAGCAACTTGCCAGGTTCCTCAATCAACAGCAGAGCTGGGATTTGAACCCAAGACCTAAAGCTCTAAAACTCATTAATCGAGCTGCAAAGGGTATGGTATAGGACACTCAGAGACTCAAAACCAGCAGCCAAGGATCTTTAGACTCACCTTCTTCCAGCCACATATCAACAAGAAATTTACTACCAAGCCATGGTATGCATAGCACTGAACCTACCTACACATGTGGGACACTAGATAAATCTTTCCGAGGCTCAGTTATCCCATCTGAACAATAAATGGGTACCTGTCTTTATCTTGGATTATACACAGGGATCAGAAGGGTGAGTTCCTTGAAGGCAGGATCTGTCTTTTTTGCCTTCATTTCTCTAGTCCTTTGTAGTGCCTAGGCACACACTAGGAGCTTAATAAATGCTCAGGCTCACTGACCCCCCACCATGTGGTTGGGAAAATCCTTCATAAGCTGCATAATCACGAGATAAAAAAATCATCATTCATTGCCTGCCCCCCCCATACCTGATATTAGGGAAAGATCTGCTGGGAGATACCCCCCCCAAGTTCCCATTTTTACAAACCATTCCCCCTCCCCCCCCACCCCCCACCCCTGCTACCTTGAAGACTTTAAGAAGCTTCCAGTACCAGGATTTCCGCTTCCATATCTGATAGTCCAGGGGGTTGAGGGAGTGCCTCAGGATCTGAGCTGTGGAACTCACAGAGTGGAGCTGAGGCCTGAACTCATCCCCTGAGGAAAGTAGAAATGAGGTCAGATTTGCCCATCCGCCTTAGGTTGATCTCTTCTCTCCAAGACTGCCTTCCACCTCCACTGGATGGCTCTTGGATGGACCTACCCAGATCCTTGTTATCTCCCCAAATAGAATATAAACTCCTTGAGAGAAGGAACTTTTTTGGCTTTACCTTGTCTCCCCATGATCCAGCACAACCTAGTAAACAATAGGAGCTTACTAATGTTTCCATATTCCCATCTAGGAGCCTCAGCCTGTGACTTAATTTCCCCTAGTAGTCTCAATGACTACTCTAAGCAGTGGACCTTGGTAGTGTCCTGCAGTGATAGGTCCTGGGTTCAAATCCCAATTATGTCATTTATTACCTGTGTGACTTAATTTTTTCCTTCTTCAGGAATCTACAAAATGGCGATTTGGACCCCACATAAATCTATGATCCTTTTGTTTTCCAAAAAGCTTAATGCTAGTGCCTTCCCCCAACTGATTATCTCCTATTTACTATTTCCATAGTTATTGGCATAATGTCTCCCCTATTAGATTATTAAGTCCAGGAGTCAGAAGGATCTGAGTTCAAATCTAACCTCAGACACTTGAGGCTTACTAGCTGTGTGACCCTAGGCAACTCACTTAACTCTGATTTCCTCACATCCAGAGCCATCTCCAGTCGTCCTGATTCCTATCTGACCACTGGGCCCAGATGACTCCAGAGGAGAGGCTAGTGACTTAGCACAACTGCCCTCACTCAAATCCCATTCCTGTGCTTGTCATGGCTTCATCATCTCCCTGATGTCATGGTCTTCTTCAAGAATGAAGGTCAAACATCATCATCATCATCATCATCATCATCACAGTTGCTTCTAAACAGAAGCTTGATAAATTATTGATTAGATTGGATTGGATTGGATTGGGCAGGGATTAATCTTATCTGTCTGTTTCCCTAGAGTAGGGCTGTCCAAAATGGAATTTTAAGGGACTGCCTCTGGGTTTACTAAATGCTTTAGTAAAGGAAACTGAGCCAGAAGACCTCTCTCTAAAATGGCAAATCATAAATGTTATATTATAATGTAATTTTACTACCTCATACTTTATTTTTCTTCCTTAAGGACATTATTTCTCTCTCATCACATTCAATTTGGATCAATGTATACCATGGAACCAATGTAACAGAATGCCTTCTGAGGGAGGAGGGGGGAGGGAAGCAAGAATGGGGGGGATTGTAAAACTCAAAATTAATATAATCTTTCTTAAAAAAATTAAAATGGCAAATCAAAATAATGTCTATTGTTTCAAGAAAAACTTTTAAAAGTAAGGTTGGACAGCCCTACCCTAGAGGTTAACCCAAGCTTGGGAGACAGTAGGTAATGACTTCTCTGTATCCCCAGTGTCTAGAAAATAGTAGGTGCTTAATAAATGCTCCTGGCTGACATTTTCAGAGCATTTGCTCCACTCCTGCCATTACCCAGCTCCAGCAGAGTGAGACAGGGAGTGCAAAATGACCGGGACAAGTATAGCTACAACCTTGGGCTCTGTCCTCAAAGTTTGTTTCTTCCTTGCATGTGACCCATGATTGTTCTTCACCCCCTCCTACCCCCATGCTGTCACCAAGGACAAAATGATATGATTAGATGCAAGCCCCTGGTTGACAATTTTCTCTCTTTATAGTGTGCCTAGCAGAGGCTGCTCAACAGATTGATTATGGAGCCATGGGGCATCTACAGTAAAAGCTCCTCTCTCTCTCTTGCCATAGCACCTCCCAACTCTGCCAAGGGAGGTATTGTAGGGACAGCACATTATAAACCTCAGATTGTTACTATTAGAACATGAAAAAGCCTCTCTCAACATCCCACTCAACAGAAGGGGAAACTGAGGCGCACAGATTTTAAATGATTTATCGAAGGTCACACAGAGCCAAGATTTGATTCCTAGTCCAGATTCCACATGTAGCATTCTTTCCACTGTATGTTAAATAGTTTTTTTCTTATTGTCATCCTATTCTGCTTTACCATAATCATAGCTGTGTTGGTCATGAAAGAGATTGTGATTTACTATTGGTGGTGGTGGTGTTGGGGTTACTATCACTATTATTAACAACCCTATCCAGACTCTCCATAATCATAACAGTTGACCAAGAAGTTTGTTGCTAGTTATGATGATGACGATGACGATGATGATGACGATGATAATGACGATGATGATGATGATGATGATGATGATGATTAATTAGCCTGTTTAGAAGTACCATAATCAGAACTATTGGCCATGGAAGAACCTTCCTGCTATTTATTATTTTCCCCAACCAGACTTACCATAATCATAGCTATTGGACACAGAAGAACTTCCATCTTCAGATTCCACTGGGGGCACTGGAGAGGGCAAAGGGTAGAGTCAGTCACCCCTCACCCATTTGTGCCTTCAAAGAGTCAGTCAACGTTCCCAAGTATCTTAGTGACCGTGGGTAGATCTTGGCCAGTGTGTGGGTTAAGACAAGAAAGACACAAGGTCCCTGCCCTCTGGTCTATCTCTGGAGATAAAACCCTAAGAGAGATTAAGGCCAAGGCTGGGCAATGAAGGATGAGGGAAGGTAAGAGACCAGGGCTGAGACCTTGGTTCCAATGCTACATCTGACCTTCATTAGCAGGTGACCTCCCTGAGATTAGAAGGGGATAGTGATCATGGTCCCTCTGTCCTGAGCATTAAGTCAAGCATGGAAGGCTGGGGAGGAGATGCTGGGACAGGTCTAGTGCTACATAAAATGGCTGTGCTAAGCTTCTCAACCCTTGAGAGCTTCCTCTAGTAGCCACAGTAGATGGCTCTCCAGGAGAAGAGATCACGATGCACTGGAGGGAGTCTCAAGATCTGGGTTCAAATCTTAGCTCTGCTTCTTATTATCTCTGTCACTCTGGAACTTTTCTAGGTCTCAGTTTCCCCATCTGAAAAAAATCAAAGGGAAAGACTCAAAGAGCTCTAACATAACTTCTACCTCTGACTCTAGCTCTAAGAACTACCACAGACAAGTTCTCTGATCAGATATGGATTAGGGGGCTCTTTTGGGGCCCTCCTAATTCTGAATAGGTCTTTACCTTTCCTTAGTCAACTTCCACAACTGTAAAAAGACTATAATAATAACATTTCCTGGTCAGGATTGTTTTGAGGATCAAATTGAGATAAAAACAATTGCTATTATTATTGTGACCTAGTGGGCAGGATGGCTTAGAAAGGGGGAGGGGCAGCTATTGGAGTACTAGGAGGAAAGTATAGTAGTTAGAGCTCTGGACATAGAGTCAGGAAGCTGGAGTTCAAATTCATCCAACTTACTAGCTATATGACCTGAATAAGTCATTTAACCTATTTACTTCAGTTTCCTCATCTATAAAATGGGGACAGACTGATAAATAACAAAGCACTATTTTTGCCAAGAAAACCTCATGTGAGATCATGATTTGACTGACAACTGGACATTAATATGTTGATTGCCCTGCTACACCTCAGTGTTGGTGCCAAAGTCAAATCCCAGTTCCTCTACTTAGTACTGGTGTGACTCGGGCAAGTCACATCCCTGGACCTTAGATCGCTTATAGGGTTTCAGAAAGGTCTTTGATGCCCATTCCAGGTCCCTAGCATTTTATCTGCTGGTAGCAGATATGGGTAGGCAAGGTTCAGAGGGAGCAGAGGCACAGGGAGAGACAAGATGCTGGAACCCAGTGACTCCCACACTACAGGGCTATGCCCTCCCAAGGGCAAGGATCTTCTTACCTGAAGGGTTAGGTAGGGAGTGGGATGCCACTCTCTGCCGCTGATATATCCAGGTGGAGAAAACCACAGTGAACACATAGAAACCATAGAGGCCCAGGTAACCTGCCAGCATGTAGGTGAGAAGTTTGAGATTCCAACATCCTTCTTGTTCCCCTGCCACACTTTCCCCAACCTTCACTGGCCCACTGCCAGCTCCCTGCTAAGGGGAACTGGGTCTCTGCTCCCTACAAATTTACCTAGGCTCCAGAACAGACTGATACTGCCTTTGTAGAGTGCAGTGGACATCAGGAAAACAGCCACCATGTAGAAGATGACATCTCTGAAAAAGGGCCTGGTGGCTGCCTTGAAGGGTCGGATGATGGCAATGCCACCCGCCACCACCGTGGTGACCAGCACCCCAGCACCTGCAGACCAACATGGCACCATTGGGTCAAGTGAGGCTGGATCAGTTCAGAGCTCCTCCCAGCTGTCACCTGCCCTCGGTTTCATACCAAAGAGTGCTCCAATTGCCAGTCCAGCTGTCCGGGCATTGGAGAATGCTACTAGTGCACTGAAGACATCGGGGGCACCATTGCCGAAGGCCAAGAAGGTGACACCATGGAGAGGACTAGGTCAAGGAGTCACTGCAAGGATGGCAATTCCAACCCTTCCCAGGCAGAAACAATGCCCTGGGATCTTCTCCATCTTTGAAGGCTTCTCCCTCTCTACCTCTCTACCCTTTGTCCAGCTTGCTATCTTTTACATTCTCATCCACTAAGGCCTAGGCTTTCCCAAACCCTCCCCAGGCTATTTGATCTACCCCCTTATCTTCTGGGCCTTTTGTCTTTTCTCCCAGGCTGTACTCTAGGACTCTAAATCTCTCCATGACCCAGACTTCTCTCCTCACCTCCAGAGGTCCTCTCTGCATTCCTCATAGCCTCCTCTCATTCTCTTTAGCCATTTCTTTCTTCTAGCCTCCTCCTTGTCTCCCAAGATTCCCACTCCTCCGCTCCCTCATTTCAACCTCCTCTTCATTCTCCCACCTCTCTTCCAGTCTTCTCTTTCCTTCCCTCATCTCCTTAATCTCCTCCTTATTCCCCCAATTTTATCTCCATCCCTCCAGGCTTCTTCCCATTTTCAATCTTCTCCATTACCAAAATCTCCCCATTTATTCCCCTGACTCCAACTTCTTTTTGCCAAGATAACCTCCTTAACTACCATCACTGCAAAAGATACTGCCACATTGTGGCTGAGCTTCAAGGTGGTAGAGATGGCTGACAAGTTGGGGCAGAAACTGCAAGGACAAAGACCAACACGGAAGCCTCCTGGGGCAAGATCCCAACTGAGAAAGCAGACCTATTTCTTCCAACTCACCATGTCCGGGGTTGTTCATGGGCTCGCTTAGGGCCTTGGTAGCCATACCAGTAAATACAGAGGACCCTCACCGGGTACCTTCCCAGCCTCCATTGCCTCCTCTGTAACCTGGTCCCCACCCCTTCCTCCCACTCCCATTCTCCACCTCCCCATTCTAAGCCTGGGAAAGGTCAGACTTACAACTTCTCAGCCGTGACAGCAAGGAACAGAAAAAGATAAAACAGCCAGAGTACCTAATGAAGCCAGAGATGGAAGGGAATTAGGATTGGGAGTAGACATCAAAGCCCCAGTGGGTGGTAGGGGAGGGTCTCTTCTACTTCAGCTAATCCCCCCAGACAGAGTTGCTCTGACACCTGGAAATTCTCTTGGTCTCATGAGCTGAAACTCATGCCTCACTCTCCTACACTACCCCCCTTCCCCTTGGGACAGCTTGGTGGAGAGAGGGAAGCCAGGCCCCCACCCCCAACAAGGGCAAAGTCTCACATAGACCATGACCACCAAAGGCAGGAGGCTCGGGGAAAAGAGGCAGAAGATGCCTTCGAGGTAGTTGAGGTAGCCACCATCGCTCTGGCAGTCTGGGTTGGTCTTTACAAAGAGACAGCTCTCCGATGCATTCAGTTTGCGTACATTCCTACACTGGTAAGGAGAGAAAAGGGGGTAAAGGAGTCAGAGAAATCTTTTTTTTTTGGTAAATCAGAGAAATCTACCCCAGCCTCTGGAAAGAGCTAGAATCCACCCAAAAGAGAGCTAACTGCAGCCCTTTACCCAGTCTCTCTCTCTCTCTCCTCACCAGTCAAACCATTGCACATGAGTGGCTAGCATCACTGCCCCAATATATAGCATTCTATCTCTGACCACACTCTCCAACCCCACAATTTATCTGTACAACAGGTGGGGGGGGGCAGCAGTTAGTTTGGATGGGCTCTGAGGTCTCATCCAGTTCCTCTGGGAGCAGGAACGGTAGTAGTAGTATTACTAATGGCAATAACAGAACAGCGACAGTAACAATGAACTGTTATCGTTGGTAATATTGTTAGTAATATAATGTTGTTGGTGATTGTTATTGATGGTAATAGCAACAGTAACAGCAATGGCAATGATAGCCACGAGGGTAGCAATGAGAGTAGTCGCAACAGTTGTGAGAATAATAGCAACAGTAATAGTAATCCTATTGTCACAGTGATTGTGATAATTCTCATAGAATAATAGGAATAGGGATATTAATAGTAATAGTAGGAGCGGCTAGGTGGTGCAGTGCATAGAGCACCACCCTGGAGTCAGGAGGACCTGAGTTCAAATCCGACCTTAGACACTTCATAATGACCTAGCTGTGTGGCTGTGGACAAGCCACTTAACCCCATTGCCTTGCAAAAATAAATGAATGAATGAATGAATAAATGAATAAATATAGTAATAGTAATGGTTACAGTAATATTAATTGTAATGATAAAAGGTAGCCTTTTGCATAGTATCTTAAGATGCTCAAAGCCCTTTATATATTAACAAAGTTGATCCTCACAATGAGGAGTAGGTTTTGTTAGTACTAAATAGAAAAGGAAACTGAGGCAAAGAGAGGTGAAGTAACTTGCCTAAGGTCACACAACTAGCAAGGGTCTGAGGTGAGATTTGAACTCAGTCTTCCTGACTACAGGTCCAACCAAGACCTTTCCTCACTGCTTACTTACATAGCATCCCTCATCTCCCATATCCTACTGGATAAGATAGCCACCCAAGGATGTGCTGAGTCATCCTGTCCTGGAGGAAATCCTGAAGGTACCAATATCTTGGATGATAAAAGAATCACCATTCTGGTGCTGGAAAGTCCAATCTCCCCCTTACAGATAAGGAAACTGAGGCAGAGGATGGTCCAGTGATGTGCCCAGGCCAATAAGGGCCTGGTTTGTCTGATCATAGCTCCAGTACCCTGTGCTCTAAACCATATTAGGAAATAACTCAGTTTCCTCATCTGTGAAAATGAGGAATACGAACTAGATAAGGTACCTCTTAGTTCTAAATCTTTGATCTTAAGTAACATAAAGTTTCTCAGCTTCTCATCTATAAAATAGGGCTAATAAATAACTTTCCCTCAGAGTTGTTTTTTATAAGATCCAAATGACATGGATAGTAATTTTTTAGGGACCATACAAACACCCAGGATGATGTTCTAGTGATAGCTGTGTGATCCTAGACAGGTCAGTTTCTATTTCTGTGCCTCAGTTTCCTCATCTGTAAAGCAAAATAATACCTCCCTCCCTCAGGTTGTTGTGAGGATCAAATAAAATAATCATTGTAAATCACTAGCTGAGGGCATGTCACATAGGAGCAATATAATGATGTTACTATTAGCTTTGTATCTACAATAAGCTCTTTGAGAGTCCTCTCTCTGTCTTTATATCTCCAGGCTCTTTTGACTTCTGGCTCCTTCTTTTTCCCTTTATCTCCATCTCTCTCTCTCTCTCTCTCTCTCTCTCTCTCTCTCTCTCTCTCTCTCTCTCTCTCTCTTCCCGTCTTTCCATCTTTCCCTCTCAATTTCTGTTTTTCTCTGTCTCTCCGTCTTCTTTAGTCTCTTTGGCTCTCTCATATTTACAAATTGAAAATAATGGGGGAGGCGGCTAGGTGGCGTAGTGGATAAGGCACCAGCCTTGGAGTCAGGAGTACCTGGGTTCAAATCCAGTCTCAGACACTTAATAATTACCTAGCTGTGTGGCCTTGGGGGCAAGCCACTTAACCCCATTTACCTTGCAAAAAAAACAACTAAAAAAAAAAAGAAAGTCATGGGGGGCAGCTAGGTAGTACAGTAGGTAGAGCACTGGCCCTGGAGTCAGAAGGACCTCATATCAGGCCTCAGGCACTTAATAATTACCTAACCTTGTGACCTTGGGCAAATCACTTAACCCCATTGCCTTGCAAAAGTTAAAAAAAAAGATAAAGAGACTACAGAAGCACAAGATTTGAAGATAATAGGAAAATATTTTTAAAATAAAGAGGTGGATTTCAGAAAAGCCTTGCAAGATTTGCAAGAACTGATGCTGAGTGAACACGCTGTGTGATGATCAATTATAATAGACTTAGTCCTTCTCAGTAATACAATGATCAAAGACAATTCTAAAACACTCATGATGGAAAATGCCATCCACATCCAGAGGGAGAACTATGGAGTCTGAAATGCAGACCAAAGAGACCATTATCACTTCAAAATTTTCTGTGGTTGTATTTTCTTTCTCATGATTTTCCACTTTTGTTCTGATTTTTCTTTCACAGCATGATAATATGGAAATATGTGTAACATGACTGGGTATGGCTAAGCTATGTCAGATCACTTGCTCTCTTAGAGCAGGGCGTAGGAAACAGTGAAAGGGAGAAAACTACAAAAATCAATTTCTGAAACTACATTTGCACATAATTAAAAAATAAAAAAATTTTAAATTAATGTTGAAAACTATATATATCATTGGAAAAATTAAAAGTTTTTTTTTAATGACAAAGAGGGGTGACTAGGTGGCCCAGTGGATAGAGCACTGGCCCTGGAGTCAGGAGTACCTGAGTTCAAATTTGACCTCAGGCACTTAATAATTACCTAGCTGTGTGGCCTTGGACAAGCCACTTAAGCCCATTTGCCTTGCAAAAACCTAAAAAATAAAAAATAAAATAAAAATAAAATAAAAAATGACAAGAAAGCTGTACCTCCACTCTATTCCTCCCCATTCTCATTTATTCTATTCTCTCTCTCCTTTCATCCTGACCCTGTCAGAAAGTGTGTTATATCTGAGTACCCTCTCCCTCAATCTTCCCTCTCTTCTATCATCTATTCCCCCCTTCCCTCCCCCCATTCCCCCTTATCCTATCCCTTTCTTCTCATTTTTCTCCCTCACCCTATTAAGTGTGTATGTTATTTCCTCTCTGAGCCATTTCCGATGAGAATGAAGGCTCACTCGTTCCCCCTTGCCTATCCCCTTTCCACTCCATTGAAAAAGCTTTTTCTTGACTCATGTGAAATTTCTTAGCTTCTTCTTCATCTCCTTTCCCTTTATCACCCATTGACTCCATCTTTTTACTATATTATACCATTATATTCCACTGCTTCCTGCACCCTGTCTATATATGCTCCTTCTAACAGCTCTTATAAATGAGAACATTCATATGAGATTCCCATGCAGGAATACAAACAGTTCAACATCATTAAGTTCCTCATAGTTAGTCCTCCTCTTCCACTCCCTCTATGGTTCACCAGAGTCCTGTACTTAGAGATCAAACTTTCTGTTCAGCTCTGGTTGTCTCAATAGGAAAGTTTGAAAGTTGCCTGTTCTCATTGAAAGTCCATCTTTTCCCCTGAAAGAGGATGTTCAGTTTTGCTGGGTAGTTGATTCTTAGTTGTAAACCAAGATCTTTTGCCTTCCGGAATATCACACTCCAATCTCTACAAGCCCTTAATGTAGATGCTGCCAGATCCTGTGTAATCCTGACTATGGAGCCTGGGTAGTTGAATTGTTTCTGGCAGGTTTTAGAATTTTCTCTTTAATTTGGGAGTTTTGGAATTTGGCTATACTATTCCTGGAAGTTTTTCTTTTGGGATCTCTTTCAGGAGGTGACTGGTGAATTCAGGTTCTATGAATTAAGGCAGCAGTTTTGCTGTATTATTTCTTGAAAAATGAAGTCTAGGCTCTTTTCCTGATTGTGGCTTTCAGATAGCTCAATAATTTTAAAATTATTTCTTCTGGATCTGTTTTCAAGGTTGGTTGTTTTTCCAATGAGATATTTCACATTTTCTTCTAATTTTTTACTTTTTGGGGGGGAGAGTTTTATTTCTTCCTGATTTCTTGCAAAGTCATCAGCTTCCTTTAGTTCCATTCTCCATTTGAGAGTGCTTTTTTTATCTCCTTTTCCAGCTGGCCAATTCTACTTTTTAAGGCATTCTTCTCCTCCTTTGCCTTTTGTTTTGCTTTTTCCATTAGGCTAAACTGGTTTTTTTTAACATATTTTCTTCAGTATTTTTTTGTATCTTTCACCAAGTTGTTGATTTGGTTTTCATGAGATAATGTTAATGATTTTCTAAATCAATTTCCACCTGCATGGATCTCAGTGGATAGTGGCTGTCATTACTCTTGAGTTTGGCTTCCCTTCCCTGTGCCACAGTCTCTTCTATCAGTCATAAAGACCACATTCCCCTGTGCCCAAGATAGCTTCCCATAAGGTGGAAGGAGACCTTTTAGGGTAGAAGGGAGAAAAATTGAGCATGAAGCTAACTCCTCCTTGGCCCCTCATCTCCTCAGATCATGAAAGAGAGACCCAACCCAGGATGAGAATTGGGCCTTAAATTTGTCCTTAAATTTGAAAACCAGCCTGGTGCCTTGCCTAGTCTCCTGGACCTACCTAACCCCTCTTTCTCCTCCCACCCCCAGACTCTTCTGAGGTTTATCTGGACTACTTAAAGATCAGAGGACCCTATCAGGAGAAGGGGTCAGAAAAAACAGAATTTATTAAACACCTACTATATGCTATATAGTATCATATCTGATCCTCACAACATCCTCCTGGGAGGTAGGTGCTTATTATAATCTCCGTTTTACAAGAAAATTGAAGTGAACAAGGTGAAGTAACTTACCCTGGGTCTCACAGTTCATAACGTCTGAGGCTAGATTTGAAATTCAGCTCAGTGCTTGATCCACTGTACCAACTAACTGTCTCTATAAACTGCCCAGCTGCTTCTTCCAAATATTCCCTAACCAGTTAGTTTTTAATCTTTTAGCTTTAGCTGGCCCTGCACAGGGGCCAGAAGGGACACTTCCTGTCTTGTCCTCCTCCCTTCCTAAGGAAGGAATAAACACCACTGAGGCTTTGGAGAGGGGAGGGACTTGAGAGTTCCTAGCCCAGCCTCCAACTCCTTTAATTCATAGAACCTGAAGTTCAGAGACCTTTGTCCAAGGTCTCATGAGTGAAGAGGAACACTGCCCAGAGACAAACAAAGTCAGTCTTCAAAAGTCCAATACCCTCTCTGGACACTAACTTGTCTCAACCTGAACTCTGTATCCAAAACCTCTGTTTTTCCTGACTTCCCTATGGCTCTTGGGGGCACCTCTATCTTCCCAGTCACCCCAACTCTCAACACTAGAAGTTCCATCACCTCCTTACCCTCTCTCCCCCAATACCTTTCCAATTTCTTGTCAAATCCTATCATTTTTTTTACCTTTTCTACCTTCAAGACATCCTTTTGTCTATATCCTTCACTTTCCTCCTGACTCTGGGGCCAGTGCTCTATCTACTACGTCACCCAGCTGCCCCTATCCTTCACTTTCTACTCACACTTAATTCGCATCCTTAACTCAGAACTCTATCACTTTTCACTTTATTTTTTAAATTATGAAAAATTATTTTAAAATTATGCTTATTTTTTGCATTCACTTCTGTTAAATGTTGCATCCCAAATTCTCTCCCTTCCTCTAACCACACTCCCACCCACTGAAATGGTAAGCAATGTGGTACCCATTATACAGATTACCGAGACTATTATAAGACCCTTCTGGTTGGTAACCCTGCTCCCACTCCAAATCATCCTCCGCTAAGCTACCACTAGACTTTCTGAAAGTGAAGGTCTGGGGGCGGCTAGGTGGCACAGTGGATAGGGCACCGGCCCTGGAGTCAGGAGTACCTGAGTTCAAATCCAGCCTCAGACACTGTGTGGCCTTGGGCAAGTCACTTAACCCCACTGCCTTGCCAAAAAAAAAAGTGAAGGTCTGACCATGAGATCTGTTCCACCCCACCCACCCCCTGCTCAAGAAAACACTGTTGGTGGCCTCCTACACACAGTATCAAATATAAATTTCTCTCTTTGGTATTTAAAGTTCATAACCCAGTTCAGTCACTCCTACCTTTCCTCTCTTCTTACACTTCTAATACTCTCCTACCTGATTTACCCAACTCTCACACATGACTCCAAGAAGTTGTAGCATGTACAGTGACCACACCCCAGTAAACCATTTCAGCAGACTGGCTAAACCAGGTCAAGGGTCTCAGGTGGACCTCAAATCCATCTGTGAGTTACAGGCACGTCTACCCCAAACATGGGATGACAATGAGGGGAGGATGAGAACAATTTGTTCCAAGGGTCATGAAGGTGACTGAAATAGGTGCTGAAAAGTAGTGAAAATCTGGTCTGACACTGAAGATGCCAACATCATCCAGTGCATGCAGGGGCATGCCAGCTGTGCTGCCTTTTGTCCTTCAATAACTCAGGAAGAGAATGGGTTGACTGCAGTTCTGCCTCATTTAAATCCAAAACATACATGAATCAAGACATCAACCCCAGTGTCACTGATCTTCTTTGAAAACAAAGGGCAAGGGGTGGCTAGGTGGCGCAGTGGATAGAGCACTGGCCTTGGAGTCAGGAGTACCTGAGTTCAAATCCAGCCTCAGACAATTAAAAATGACCTAGCTGTGTGGCCTTGGGCAAGTCACTTCACCCCATGGCCTTGCAAAAACTAAAAAAACAGAAAACAAAGGGCAAACAACAACAAACAGCTGAAACTGACCTCCATGAGATGGGATCTGGCCATTCTTGCTCCCTTCCCCCATCACCTAGGATGCCTCTAAGTTCTTCACCATCCCTGAATACCTTTAAAACTTAGCATAAAACCCTCCAACCAAAGCAATCCTTTCCATTAGACTGTGAGCCCCCCCCCCAGGCAGAGACCATTTTTGTCCTTTTTTTAATATCACTATGTCTTAGCACAGGGAATGGCACTGAGTTCAGTAAATGTTTATTGACCAACTAGCTGAATGATATTTTACCATAAAAGAGACAGTGCAGGCAGCATTATTCCCATTAGACAGAGGAGGGTATGAGGAATCATCAGATCATAGTCATTCATCAAATCAACAAACATTTATCACATGTGCTAAGCCTTGGGGACACTAAGAATAGGGAAAACTCAGTCCCTGCCTTCAAGGACCTTACCTTCTAATGTGGTTAGATCAGAGACAAGCAACAAATCTAAATCAGAGTGAAGGAGGTATGAGCAGAGGTAAACAGCAAGGAGGTAGCTGGAGGGGACCTTGCAGAACCTCAAAGTGGTTACCTCATCTTTCTCACCTACTAATACATTACATTGACAAAGCATTTTAAGGCTCACAATGTTCACTCGCTACAAAAGTGGGTTAAGACAAGTGTGACTATGCCCATTTTAGAGATGAGAAAACTGACCCCCTAGGCTCACCTAGCTAGGGCATCTCTGGTGGTGAGTAAAAACCCAAATTTTCTGAAACCAACTCCAGGACTCTGTACATAATTCCATGATGCCTCCTATAATCCATAGAGGAAAAGGTAGTAGCCATAATTATACTGAGAGTTGAATGACCAACTTTGAAGATAGAGTGGAATTAGGAAACTTCACAGAATGGAAGGTCTTTGAGGGGAGTGATTGCTTCATTCTTTGTATTTGTATCACAACCAATACCTAGTACATAGTTAGTCTGTTATTCTTTGATTTGTAATTATCTATACAAATATATTATCAGCCCATAGTAGGTACTGAATAAATGATTAGATGATCTGATTCAAGCAAGCTAACAAGACAGTACACTGAGACAAAGATGCAGAAAGTTGCTGCCCTCAAGGGGCTTATATGCTAATGTGGGGGGGGAAGAGTGAGTCAGAGTCAATTTGAGTTCAAATCCAGCCTCAGACACTTACTGGCCTGTGTTAAGTGACTTGTTAGCATCAGTTTTTTTTTTATTTCTAAAGTGGACATAATAAATAGCTGTTCTCTCCCTGGGCTGCTGTGAGGATCAAATAGAATCCTATTTTAAAAGTGCTTAGCATAGTGTCTAGGCACATAGTAAGATTTAAAAATGCTTATTTATTTATTTATTTATTCTTGGTGGGGAGAGGGTAAACAATATGAAGAAATTTCTCTATCAAAAAAAGTAATATAGTAATAAGAGTGATAATATTTTGAAAAGATGCCTGGATAATGTGGAAAGAGTCAGATCTGGGTTCAAATCACTTCTGTGACCTTGGGCAAGACACTTAACTTTGTCTGGTATTAGCAAGGATGGTGTAGAGAACAGGGCACTGATCTTGGGAGTTGGGAAGTCCTGGGTTCAAATCCTGCCTTAGTAAGGTAATAGCTATAAGATCCTGGTAGGCCTTTGGACTACCTGGGCCTCAATTTCTGACTCTATAAAATGGGGATAGCATCATTCTCTCTATGGGTCTATAGGGTCGTAAACCCTTAAAAAATATTATTGGGTTAAAATAAAAAGGCAAAAAATACAGGTTGGATATGAAGTTTTATTCTCTGGGGTTTACCATAAACTTATAGGTGGGGGACATTATGCTAATGAACACGGTGATCCAAAAGAGAAGGGAAGATTTATCTAAAAACAAAGAATGGTAGAAAATTCATGAATCTCCTTGGTAGCCTAACAAAGGAGGTTACACAATATTAAGTTGCCCAATTGCTCCTCAAAGAGGATGATGATGTTTTTGCCCCTCATTCTTGAAGAGGACCATGAAATCAGGGAAGTGATGCCAAGATAAGCACATGAATTGGATCTGAATAAGGGGGTGCCTGTGCTAAGTATCCAGCCTTACTTTCCCCTCCAGAGCCATCTGAATCCAGCGCCAGATATGAATCAGGGCAACTAGAGATGACCCTGGCAATCAAGAGTCAAGTACCTTGTCCAAGGTCACACAGCTAGTAAATATCAAGATTCTGAGGTCAAATTTGAACTCAGGCCCTCCTGACTCCAGGAGTGATGCTTTTTATCCACTGCACCACCTAGACTATCATCCTTATACAATACTATCTGATGAATTGTTTTCTCTTTCTAAACTTTAAGCACCAAGAAGACAAGACAAATTTTCCAGTTTCCTACTCAGTAATCTTGAGACTGTAATGAACACAGGGGGAGATGCTGGTGGATCTTGACTTCTTGCCTAGAGGCAAAGGTGACTGAGAAGTGAAGACAGTGTTCTCTACAGAAATCAGCCTTTCATTCCCAGGAATATACTCTTGAGAAACTGATATTCTTAGAGGCTGAATATGGAATCTTGCCTCAGTGTGCTCATCTGTTCAATCATAATAACTACCACATATCATAAAATATCAGAAAATCCTAAGTGTTCCTTTCCCACCCTGTAGATGTGAGGGTCAGATAAAACAGAAAGTACACATGCCAACTACTCCAAGTCCAGCCCAAAAAGGACTTCTAATCATTCCAATTCCTATAATGCTCTTAGCTTGACACCCCTCCAATACTCACTTCCAAGTCAATCATGGTGCTGTTCATCCCTTCCTGGAGAGCTAAAGGGCCTGGGTTTCCTGGTGTCTGGGCAGCTGGACCAGCCCCCTGCACAGGGGATGTGTCTCTCAGGAGGAGCCACAGCCAACTCAGCAGCTGGAGGTGGTTGAGGGCCCGGCTGCCCCCCATGCTGATGGCTATCCTGCCCCGTTGGGGGGCTGTCCTGATTCTCAGAGACTGGACCCTCAACTACCACTGGCCAGCAGGTCCAACAACCTAGGGAGAGGAGGAAGAGAACATTCTGGGTAACAGGAAGGACTCTTTCCCCTCCATTCTAAAACACAGAGAAACGGTTCCCCATGTGCAGGAAGCAAAGTATTTCTCAATCTTTGGGTGAAAACAAAGTGACAGTGTTTTCAGGTGACCACAAACTGCTACCTTCTTTCCATTTTTTGGATCTGGGAGGGTCGGGGGCAACTCAACCCCCCTGGGTTCTGCCCTGTCCCCCACTTCCATGCCCCCTAGCTCCCCAGTCCTCCCCACTTCGCCTCCCCCCAATCTGCCATATATCCCCTGGTCACCCAGTCTCCTTGACTGTGCCCTGCCCCTAAGCAGCTCATCTTTCCTTCCCATTACCTTCATATATCATCCTTCATATCACCTTCACATTTGCAAAGGTTAATTTTTTATATATCATCTTATTGGATCCTTCAACAACTCTATGAGGTGGGTGTTTTATATTTAAATGGTTATATAATTTGAATAATTATATATGATGTATAATTAATACAATATATATTTACATTCATTTTATAGAGGGGGAAACTGTGGTAGAGAGAAGTTAAATGACTTGCCCAGGGTCATACAATTAGTAACTGACTGACAGAAGAACGGAACAAGATTTTCCTATGTCCCAGCCCACATTCAGCTGTCTTTCTTTTCCAGGATCAGAGCTTTAGAATTGTAAGGGACCTTGGAAGCCATATAACCCCAACCCCCTCATTTTATCAAAAAGAAAATGATTCTGATGCAGGTTTTAAAGCCTTATTCTTTTTCCACTATCCTTCCTATCATCCCAGTGCATATCAATTCCAATAACTAATTCTCCTCCAAGACCCTCCTTCCCCAGGATGTCTAACCTGCTCAGGCTGCCCAAAGTAAACTTCCCTGCTCTGAGCACGTCCTGTGAGCACTTTCTCCGGAAAGACTATTTAACTCAGCCCTACTGTTACTTCTGGGGCTCTCCCAGATTCCATTCAATTTTTATCAGGTTCTTCAGTCTGTAGAATGGAGTAAAAGCTTCCCTAAGGCCCCTTGCCTTTGGTGGCATGAAGGATGGGACAGAGAACAAGATAAGGACATTACAGGGCCAACAAGAGAGTTGGAACTAGGGAGAAGTGGAAAGACCTTACCTAACTACCTGAAGCCACAGCCTGGCTCTGATTTGACTCCTCCATGCATCAGGGCCCAGGTAGTAGCCCAGAGGCATCAGCTTAGTTTATTTGGGGGGGGGGGGGAGAGAATAACAGAAATTAGCCTAAGACATAGAGTTCAAGTGGTTTGCTCTTTGGGGTCATATAGCTAATCCATGTCAGAGGAGTGATTTGAACCCAGATCTTCAGGACAGTAAAACCAAGTTGGAAAAGATTCCTTTGCCTGGGTTCCTGATTTCGTAACTGTGCTTTAGGGTCATCCCAACCGGTCTGATTGTTGTAGGTGCAGTGATAGGGCCTAAGGAGACTTTTGTTCATTTGTTTTTCAGCTGAGTCTGACCTTCATGATCCCCATTTGCAGTTTTTCTTGGCAAAGATACTGGAGTGGTTTGTCATTTACCTCTCCAGCTCATTGGATAGATAAGGAAACTGAGGCAAATAGGATTAAATGACTTGCTCAGATCACACAATTGATAAGTATCTAAAGCCAGATTTGATGTTTTCTTGGCCAAGACACTGAAATGCTTTGCCATTTCCTTCTCTAGTTCATTTTTGAGATGAGGAAACTGAGGTAAAGAGTATTAGGTGACTTGTTCAGGGTCCTACAGCTAGTGAGTGTCTGAAACCACATTCAACTCAGGAAGATGAGTCTTTCTGAGTCCCCAACCATCACTCTATCCACTACAACCTGGCTGCCTACTGATGAAGCTGACACCCCAGAAATCAAGCTAATAAAGAGCAAAGAACAGGGCACCAGGAGACCCAAAGGGCCGCCTAGATTTTGCTTTTAATCCAGACTCTGGCAAACCCTTCCCTTCTCTGGACTTCAATTTCCTCCTCTGTAAAATGAAAGTAGGGTGCTAAGAATTTATGGGGTCCTTTCAATATGGAATCTTTTCTCCAGTGTGATCCGGTGCATTTTACCTAAGGCACCTAAAAACCACGATTCTGAGGTATCCTTAGGTCTCCTGGGTCGCCCAAGGGATCCCTAATTTAGAGAATCCTCCAGGTCTCCTACAGTAGGAGAGAGGCACACCCACCCAGACTCTAGATAAATCCATCCAACCTCCCCCAGGAATGAATTATGGGAGTCTCTGCCTGGGGCTTGGATATCTTCCAGCAGGGGTGTGGCCTTTTGGGAAGGGGATGAGAATAGGGTCCAAGGTGGGGATGAGTCTTCCCTTCCTTCACCCCATCTTGCCCTCCTTTAAGCTCCTCCAGGCTTCCCAGGAGTCAGGGCCTTTACAAAGGGGGTGGGAGGGGAGGGGAGGAGAGGAGGGGCGCCTGCAGCTCTCAGGGCAAACCTGAAAACTTGACCCAAAGTTGACTTGGGGTGTGCCCCACCCTTGCCCGGAGAGGAGCTGGAGAAGGAAATAGCTTTCCTGTGGCTTTTGTGGGATCCCAGGCTGGATTCCCCAGCGAAGCTCCCTAAAGGAGGGGGCCCCCGCGGCCATCCTCCTCTTGAAAGGAGGGTCCACTCCCACTGAAGGGGGATTCACTCACCCTCTGAAGCGCGTCCACCCTCAATCTCCTTGCAAAGAAGCCCAATGATAGGGCTCCCCCCATCTCCCCCACGGAGGAATGCCTCCCCCCCCCCCCGTCTTCTGGAGACTTGAGACCGGCTCCCTTAGGGGCTCCCCGCCCCCCGTATTAGAGGGGAGCCTCCCCCCTCCCTATCCCTCCGTCTCCTCGCCGTAAGGGAGGGGTGTCCGAGGGGTGCCCACCCAGTCCCCCGCGCGAGGGAGGCCGCCCAGCGCCACTAACTGGGGTGTCACCCTCTCGGTCCCACGGAGGAATGCCTTGCCCCCGTCTTCTCTCAGCCCTCCCGGGGGGTGCTCACTTCCTATCCTCCAGCCCACTGGGGCTCCGAACCCGCTCCCCCCCCGGGGCTCCCCGGCCCGCGCACTAGAGGAAAGTCTTACTTCCTATCCCCCACCGCACAGAAGTGGGGGGGCTTAGCGCCCCCCACTTTAGGGAGGGTGCCCACCCCGTCTCCCCACAAGGACACGAGATCGCGCGCCCCCACTGATGGGGGGACCCCTGGAGGGGCTCGCCTCTTACGGCCCAGCCTGCTGAACCCCGCGCCCCCCCGGGGCTCCCCTGGCCCCCCACGCCGGGGCTCACCTCCACCTCGCATGGCCCCCGCCGGCAGGGCTGGCCGGGCTCCGCTGCCGCCTCTCGTTCCTTCTTCCCCCGCCCCGGCCCGGCCCGGCCCAGTCCCCTCCCCTCTCGGCCCGGTCCCACCCCCTGGGCTCCCCTCCCTCGGCTCCTTAAAGGGGGCCCAGAGCCAGCCTGGGGCCGGGGCCACTGGACCAGAGAGCCTTTCCTCCTCGATGGCGGATCAAAGCCCGGGCTGGTTGGGGAGGCTTTGGGGGGCGAGGGGGGGGGTTCTGGCTCCGGTTCCTGGAGATGCGCGGCCAGGTGGGGAGGGGGGAGAGGGTGGAAGGCCCAGGGGTCTGTAGAGAGACCGCGGCCAGGCTGGCCCGGACCCCAAGAGCTCCCCCTCCGAAGAGTTTCTAATATTTCCCTTCCGTATTCCACCCCTTTGACTTACTCCTCCCCCTTTTCTTTCGGGCAGCTCGGTGGTGCAATGGATAGAGCCCTGGCCTTGAACTCCAGAGGACCCAAGTTCAAATGTGACCTCAGACACCAGCTGTGTGACCTTGGGCAAGGTGCATGACTGATTGTCTCACATCCAGGCTCCACTCTTCTGATCCCTATCTGGCCCCTGCGCCCAGGTGGCCCTGGAGGTGAGGCTGGGGACTCAGCACAGCCCCCCCCCCCCCACTCAAATCCAATCCATGTGCTTGTCACACATCCCCTTCCTGATGTTGTGATCTTCAAATGAAGGGCAAATATTAAACTGCCCTTTTAAAATACAGGTAGACTGAGGCAGCTAGGTGGTGCAGTGGATACAGCACAGGTCCTGGAGTCAGAAGGGCCTGAGTTCAAATCCAACCTTAGATATTTAATAATTAGGCAAGTCACTTAACCCCATTGCCTTGCCAAAACACCCCCCCCCATGCAGTAGACTAAGAAAATAGGGAATTGGGATTTATACACGCTTCAATTGTTTTGCAAGGCAATGGAGTTAAGTGACTTGCCTAAGGTCACATAGCTAGGTAATTATTCAGTATCTGCGGTCAGATTTGAACTCTGGTGCTACTGACTCCAGGGTCAGTTCTCTATTCACTGTATCAGCTAGCTGCCCCTCCCCCACTATATTTTTAAAAGATTAAAATTTTTTTTTGTTTTTACAAGGCAATGGGGTTAAGTGACTTGCCCAAGGCCACACAGCTCGGTAATTATTAAGTGTCTGAGGCTGGATTTGAACTCAGGTCCTCCTGACTTTAGGGTTGTTGCTCTATCCACGGCACCACCTAGCCACCCCTTCCCCCACTGTTTTTAAAAGAAATGATGGACTAGGGGTGTGGATTGCTGACTACACTATTATACTCACTCTTGTTAGTTTTGTCCAATGGCTGATGTTCCCCCCCCTTTGTTAACAAGGGATGACTCATGGTCTGAGAAGGGTTCTCTTCAAAAATAAGTGATGTGAAAACCAAACATCAATAAAAATCAATTTTTTTAAAATGCAGACCATATTTGTCCTCCATTTCAAGTATACTAAAAGCAGCCATCCTCAAAATAATGTGGTGCTGTTTAATAAAAAAGGGAAGAGGAGGAAACAAGTATTTTTTTAAGCCCCTATTCTGTGGGAAATAAGTTATATTATCTCCATTTAAAAAACTGAGAAAGCCAGAGCTGAAGTGACTTGATCAAAGATGAATCAATGAACAGATTAGGTAAACAAAAAACCAGAAACAAATGAATACAGCAACAAATTCATAACCCTAAGAGTTGTTACTGAAGTAAGGACTCGCTATTTAGCAAAAACTAATTGAAAATTTTGAAAGCTTTTTGGCAGTAATTAGGCATAAACCAACATCTTTCACCTTAGAGGCCATGGTATACTTCAAATGGATACAAGATTTAGATTTAAAAAATGATATCATAGGGGCAGCTTAGATGGTGCAGTGGAACCAGCCCTGGAACCTCAAATACATAATCATTAATGTCTACCTGTGTGACCTTGGCCAAGTCACTTAACCCTGCAAAAATAAAAAAATGAAACAATAAAAATTTTAAAAAATGGAAAAACTGAAAGAAAATGTGAAATATAAAAAATATCATAGCAGATCAAAGAGGAAATTACCTCTTTATGAAAAGGGGAAGAGTTCATAACCAATTGAGGGATAGTAGGGTCAACAAACTTTTTTTAATTTTCAAGAAACATTAAGCAAGATCCTGTTCTAAGTTTTGGAAACAGAGAGAAAAAAGTAAACAGCCCTTGGAGACAACATATAAACAAGATATGCACAAGAAAAATTACAGATTGCTTCAGAGGGCAAAGAATTGGCATTAAGACTCTGGATTGGGGTGGCTAGGTGGCATAGTGGATAAAGCATCCGCCCTGGAGCCAGGAGTACCTGGGTTCAAATCTGACCTCAGACACTTAATAATTAATTACCTAGCTGTGTAGCCTTGGGCAAGCCACTTAACCCCATTTGCCTTGCAAAAAAACCTAAAAAAAAAAAAGAAAGACTAGTCTGGAAATACTTCTTGAATAGGGTAGGATTTGAGTTGAGATTTGAAGGAAAACAGGGAAGCCAGAAAGTCAAATTGAGAAAGGAAAGTAAAGTGAGAGAAGATCAAATAGACATAAAATTACACAAACAAAACTAATGTGGTAAAAATTAGGGAAACCAGATTACTGGGAAAAACATCACTGCAGCAACTCTTTCTGGTAAAGGTCTCATATGTCAGATATGTAAGTTTAAGGCTAAGATCCATTCTCCCAATAGATAAATAATCAGAGGATGTGAATAGCTTTCAGAAAAAAATAGAAGCTATCAGTAGTCACATGAACAAAAGCTCCATAATCATGAGAAAAAATTAAAATTAAGGCAGTTTCAGTTCCACTAAGCAGTCATTATATTGTCAAAGATGACAGAAGAAAATAATAAAAGCGGGAGGCACTGCTGAAAAACAGCTTTTCTGGAAAGTAATTTGGAACTATGTTCCCAATTCATTAAATTGTAAATACTTTTTGACCAGTTATATCACTTCAAGGCCTATATACTTAAGAGAAGGAAGAAGATCCATATATTCAGGAATATTTATATTAGCTCTTTTCAAAGTAACCCCAAACTGGAAACTAAGGGGAGGTGTCTTTTTGGAGATGGCAATACAAATTATGGTAGATGAATGCAATGGAAATATTATTACTCCATAAGAAATGACAAAATGGATGGTTGTAGAGGAAACTGGAGAATGTTCCATGAATTGGTACATAGTGAAGAGAGCAGACCTGTGAAAACAATTCATGCAAAGACAACAACTTTGTAAAACTTCACAATTATGCTTTGCATGATTTCACATGCTTACATAATATCACATTGCTTGCCTTCTCAATAAGCGAGGGAAGAATTGGGAGGAAAAGAATTTGAAACTCAAAAATTTAAAGAAAAAGAATGTTTAAAACAAATAATAATTGTTTAAAAGAAAAAAAAATTAAGAACTCTGATCAATACAATTGATCAACCAGGATTCTGAAGGACTGATAAGGGATCACCCTATATCCACCACCTGCCCAAGAGGTGATGGAATGAAGGTATAGAATGGGACATATATTTTGGACCTAGCCATCAAGGGAACTGGTTTTATTTAACTATACATAAGTGTTATGAGAATTTTGTGGGTATGGAAGGAAGAGAAAACAAATTCTTAGTAAGAGGAAAAAAAGAAAGGCAAAAAGTCAGTCCTACACCTCAAGAAGCTCGCAATCTAATGGAGGGAGGCAACATAACCCTAACCCTAACTACATACCAGCAAGATGAATACAGGATAAACTGGGGACAGTTTCAGGGAAGGCACTAATACTAAAGAGGATTGGGAAAAACTTCTTGAAGCATGTGGAATTTTAGCTGAGACATAAGGGAAGTCAAATGAAAGAGGTGAGAAGAGGGAACATGCATGGAGCACAGCCTGGGAAAAGACTTGGAAATTTGGAGATAAAGTATCTTGTTTGCATGAAGACTAGCAAGGAGGCAAGTATAGAGTAGACTGGAAGTATTTGTTGTGGAGGGAAAGTCACTAGTAGCAAGCGGGGATGGGAAAGGCCTCCTACAAAAGGGACTCTATAGGAGTGTCTAGGTGGTGCAGTGGATAAATCACCAGCCCTGGAGTCAATAGTACTGAGTTCAAATCCGACCTCAGACACTTAATAATGACCTAGCTGTGTGGCCTTGGGCAAGTCACTTAACCCCATTGCCTTGCAAAAACAAAAAACCAAAAGGGACTCTATGAGTTATATCCTGAAGTAAACCAAAAAGAAAATACACACATGTATAATATATCTATATGTGAATTAATATATACATATATCTAGTAAGTATATACATCCATATATAGTATGTATATGTTTAATGTGTGTGTGTGTGTGTAGTACATATATTGTTGTCCAGTAATTTGTCGTGCTTGACTCTTTGTGACCCCTTTGGGGTGACATTCATAGTATGTATAAATAAATACATACATACACACAGTTCATAGAAATATATGCATGCATGCAAGCATATACAAGTATACATGTAAACATAAAGATATGTATAATTCCTATGACATACATAAATACATGCATATACATGTTTTACATACATTATATACATAAATACATTGGGTGAATGGCAGGGTTAGGGAGGAGTAGCACCCCGGGGTGAAGACTTGTTGAGTCCTTTTCAGGGTTGCTCATCCACTTTTGGTGGTCACCTTCACCCAACTCTCACCTGTGGCTCCAAGAAGCCAGCATGCACAGCAGTCACACCCCAGCAGAGAGGCTCTACCAGACTGAGGGCAACAAATAGACTTCAAACATACAGGTGAATTAGGGAGTGTCTACTCCAAGCATGTGAAGACATCTCCCTGGGCAATGGGCAGTTGAGAATAATTTGTTTCAAAGAGCATGAGGGCAGATGCTAAGGAATGCCAAAAGTTTGATCAAACATCCACAAAAGCCAAGATCATCTCCAGTCAACACCAGTCATCTTGACTTTTGTACTGCCAATGGATGTACACTACAGACCAACATTCTGTCAGATCCATGAAAAGGGGAGAAATTTATGACCAAGCAAGAAATAGACTACATTATAAATTGCAATGGATGATTTTGATTATATTGTACTATATATATACTATATTGTACTAATAAAATCAATGCTTCCAAAATTAGAAGGACAGAAAGATGGGAATCAATTTTCACAGCTAGGGGTTCTGATAAAGGTCTCAAAATATATAGAGAATTGTATAAAATTTCTAAGGTTACAAGTAATTGCTCAAAGGATAAGAACAGACAGTTTTCAAATAAAGAAATTAAAGCAATATATGAAAAATGCTCCAAATATTACTGATAAGAGAAATGCAAATTAAAACAACCATGAGATTCTACCTCACACCTATCAGATTGGTTAAGATGACAACAAGAGAAAAGGAGGAATGTTGGAGAGTTTGTGGGAGGATTGGGACACTAATGCATTGTTGGTGGAGTTGTGAATTGATTCAACCAATTCTGGAGAGCAATATGGAACTAGGTCCAAAGAGCAATAAAAACTGATCATACCCTTTGACTCAGCAATACCAATACTAAGCCCATATCCAGAAGAAGACATAAAAAATGGAAAAAGTCCCACATGTTCCAAAATTTTCATAATAACTCTACAAAGTGGCAAAGAATTGGAAATTGAGGGGATGCCCATCAACTAGGGAATGACTGAACAAGTTATGGTATATAAATATTATGGAGTGCTATTATTCTATAAGAACCATGACTGGTCGGACTCTCGAGAAGTATGGAATGAATTACAGGAAGTGATGCTGAGCAAAGAGAAAAGAACCAAGAGAACACTGTACACATTAACAGCAATATTGTGAGATGATCAACCTTGATAGAAGCAGCTCCTCTCAACAGTTCAGAGCTAGAACAACTGTATTAGACCCCTTATGGACAATGCTATCCCCATCCAAATTAATCCGAATGAACACTACATTCACTATTTTTTTCTTTTTAGGTTTTTGCAAGGCAAGTGGGGTTAAGTGGCTTGCCCAAGGCCACACAGCTAGGTAATTATTAAGTGTCTGAGACTGGATTTGAACCCAGGTACTCCTGACTCCAAGGACGATGCTTTATCTACTATGCCACCTAGCCACCCCCTACATTCACTTTTTTAAAATTTCTCTTATGTGTTTCTTTCCTATCTCATGATTTTCTTACTTTTCCCTAAATCCTAATTCCTCTTACTGAAATGACTAATCTGTAAATATGTTAAACACAAATGTGAGTGTACAATGTTCACCTGACTATTTGCCGCTGAAGGGAGAGGGGTGAGAAGGGAGAGTGGAAGAAAATTATGTAACATAAAAACATGCGTATGCATATAGATGAATGTTGAAAAATTTTCATAACATATAATTGGAAAAATAAAGTATTAATTGACAAAAATAAAAAAATGTCCAAGTTCATGTTCTCCATTTCCATGAACACCTATCTCATCCTCTGCTGTTCCCTTTTCCTTTTACCTTCAATCTTTCCCAATATCAGTCTTTTACACTGAGTCCATCTTCTCATTATTTGACCAAAGTATTACAGCTTCAGCTTCAGCATTTGACCTTCCAGTGAATAGCCTGAATTAATTTCTTTATAAATTAATTGATTTGATCTTCTTGTTATCCAAGAGACTCTCACCAATCTTCTCTAGGACCATGATTCAAAAGTATCAGCAGTTCAGCAGTGCTCAATTTTCCTTATAATCCAACTCTCACAACCACATGTTACTACTAGAAAAACCATAGCATTGACTTTTGCAGCAAGGTAATATCTGTTTTTGCAGAATGCTGTACAGATTTGCCATAGATTTTTCATCCAAGGAGCAATCATGACTTAATTTCAAAGCTATAATCACCATCTGCAAAGATCCTTGAGCCCAAGAATATCAAATCTGGCACGGTTTCCATTTCTTCTCCCTCTCTTTCTCCTCTCTATTCCCTAGAACATGATGGGACTGGAGATTTTTTTTTTTTAGGTTTTTTGCTAGGCAATGGGGTTAAGTGGCTTGCCCAAGGCCACACAGCTAGGTAATTATTAAGTGTCTGAGGCTGAATTTGAACTCAAGTATTCCTGACTCCAGGGCCTGTGCTCTATCCACTGCACCACCTAGCTGCCCCTATTCTAGCTTTTTAAAAAATGTCATTTTATTTTTTTCCAATTTCATGCAAAGGTAATTTTCAACATTCAATATTTTCAACATTCAACATTTTTATAAGCTGTTGAGTTCTACATTTTTCTCCCTCCTTCCCTGTCCTCCTCCTCCCCATGACAGGAAGCAATTTGATATAGGTTATAAATGACATCACCATATTTTAGATATAGTGTGTCAGGCTGTGTGTCCGACTGTGGCTGATCAAATTAATACAAGCTCAGAATGTTCTACTACAGGTTGGGCACAAATAGTCCATGTGAACACTTGGGGTGGGTCCTCTAAACTTACATGTGTCAGGTTTACTTTGAACTTCTTCCATTCTGCCTTCCTCATGGAGGGCAGCCCTCTCACTGATGAGGCCATGCCATGCTGGGTCCTGTGCCAGTGTCTCCCAAGCTGTACAGTCAATTCTAAAGTTCTTCAATGAGACCTTCAGGGTGTCTCAGTATCTCTTCTTCTGACCCCTTTGTGAATGCTTGCTCTGTGTGAGTTCTCCATGTAAATAGTCTTTTTGGCAAGCATACATCTGGCATCCTAATAATGTGTTCAGCCTATCAGAGTTGCTCTCTCCATAGTAATGTTAGATTGCTTGGCAGTTTAGCTCAAGGAAGGACCTCAGTTTCTGGGATCTCTCCTGTGAGGTGTTCTTCAGAATCTTCCCAAGACAATTTAAATGGAAGTGATTCAGTTTCCTGACTAGTCAGTCTAATACCTCTTCTCTCCCACACTTTCTTTTGGAGTTTCCCAAATCCTGACAATGTGTGTGTCAACCTCATTGTCAATGTGTACCTCCCTGGAAAGGACACTGCCAAGGTAAATGAACTTGTCCACAGTATTCAAAACTTCTCCATTTGTTGTAATCAAGATGGTTCCACATATGAATTGATGTGGTGTTGGCTAAAGGAGAACCTGTGTTTTCTTGATATTAATTGTTAGCTCAAAATAAGCGCAAGTAGCAGAGAATCGATCCATCCTTTGTTGCACTTCAGGTTCAGAGGCTGCATTGAGTGCATAACCATCTGCAAATGGAAGGTCATGAACCAACTCTCCTCCACTTTGGTCTTGGCTTGTAGACTTTTCAAGTTGAAGAATTTTCTATCAGTGCAGTAGCTGATCCTGAGGTCATGTTCATCCTCCATGAAGGCATGCCATGACTGAAAACATCATGCTAAAAAGTATGGGAGCAAGGGCACATCCTTGTCTTACTCCATTTGTGACTGGGAAATCTTGAGAGCATCTTAGACTCTCCAGAACCAGGCATGTATGCTGTCATACTGATGAATTTCTCTGGGCAACCAAATTTCAACATAATTTCCCATAACCCACACGACTGATGGTATCAAAGGCCTTGGTCAGATCTACAAATGTTTTATACAGACCTCTGTTCTTCCTGGCATTTTTCCAGGAGTGTGGGGCAGCAGACACCATACTGACTATCACTTGACCCTTTCTGAAGCCACCCTGGCTCTCAGGGAGGTGATCATCTTCCAGGTGAAGGATCAGCCTATTGAGAAACACTCTGACAAGAATCTTGCCAACAATGACTAAAAAGAGAAATACCGCCTGTGATTGTCACAGGGCAATCTAGTTATTCCCTTTACTTTTTATAGAAATGGACAATGGAGGCAACTTTAAATTCTCAGGGGATAACTTCTTCATGCTGTATAACCTGGAAAATTTCAGTCAACTTTTGAATAAGCAATGAACTCTCCCCCTCCCCCCCAACCTTGTAGATCTCAGATGGAATAGAAACAGTACCAGGTGCTCTGCCACTTAAAAGAAGCCTAATAGCTAAAACTTCATTTTCTGTCAGAATTTCAGCTAGGAACTGATTGACTTCAACTTGAAGTAAACAGTCAATGGTTTCTGCATTGATTATATTAGTCTGTAATAACACTTAGAAGATTTCAGCCCATCTCTCTAGGATCATGTCTCTGTCATTAATCAATATGGATACATCTGCACTGAGTGGTCTTGGGTCTTTAGCCCATAAATAGCCTTCAGGACATTATAAAAACATTTTGGTTTATTGCTCTCTGCATAAAACTGAATTTCATCTGCCTTCATACTGAGTCAAGAGTTCTGCATCTCTCTTAGCTTCTCTTGTACTTTACTTTTTTTTTAATTTCTTTTTTTTTTTTAGGTTTTTGCAAGGCAAATGGAGTTAAGTGTCTTGCCCAAGGCCACACAGCTAGGTAATTGTTAACTGTCTGAGGCCACATTTGAACTCAGGTCCTCCTGACTCCAGGGCTGGCGCTCTATCCACTGTGCCACCTAGCCGCCCCCTGTACTTTATTTTTGATGGAATTAAATGCTGCCTTCTTAGAAATGGATGAGCTATCCTGCTGGTAAAACTCTGTGGAGTTCTTGTTTTTCATTTACCAGATTTTGTATTTCCCCATCATTTTCATCAAACCTGTCTTGGTGTTTGTGAGAGTTGTGACCCAGAGGAGCAAATGCAGTTCTGTACACCAGATCTCTGAAAGCTGCCCACTCTTTTTCTCTCCACTGTCTTGTCTCAGTTTTCTCTACAAGTTAGCCAGAAATTGTTCCTCTTAGAGAGTCATTAATCTCTTGACATTAATTCTTCTAGTATTCATTTTGCCTTGGGGCCACCACTTTGGTTGAATGTGAATGTTTAGCTTAGAGAGGATGAGTCTGTGATTATTCCAGCCCTCTGCACCCCACATTGCTTTTGTCACTCTCGCATCCTGTCGATCTCTTCTCCTTACAATCACAGTCTATTAAATGACAACGTTTGCTATGAGAGTGCAACTGGGAAGGTTTTTTTTTTTCATTTAGGTAAACGGAAAACAGTGTTTATGATGAGAAAAGTCACGAGATACAAAAGTAGGTGATCATTGCTGTTTCTGTTTCCAACTCCATTCCTCCCGAGATCTCCCTGCCACTTCTGATAATCTGAGCCAGCTCTAGCATTAAAGTCACCCAGAATTATAAACATATCCTGTTTTGGTACATTGATGATAAGGGTCTCCAGGTCTTCATAAACTTTTTCTCTGGTTTCATATTAGTCATGTGAAAGAAGAATCAGAACTAAACTGAAAAAAAAACAACATGAAACAAGTTTTAAAACGTGAAAATAATATGCTTTGGTCTGTATTCAGACTCCATAGTTTTTCCTCTGGATGCAGATAGCATTTTCCATCTTTAGTCTTTTAGAATTGTCCATGATCGTTGAACTGTTGTTATTAATGTGTTCAATATTCTCCTGGTTCTGCTCTCTTCACTCAGCATCAGTTCATCAGTCTTTGTAGGCTTCCCTGAAGTCTGTCCATTCATGATGTCTTATAGAATAGTCTCCATCACGTTCTTATATCATAATTTATCCAGTCCCAATTGATGGACATTTCCTCAATTTCCAATTCTTTGTTAAGTCTGGCTTTTTTCAACCAGCTTGATATTTCACAAGATGTATTCTGCAGATAAGTTCAATAAATAAGGTGACAATATACAGCCTTTTCCTTTTTTCAAACTCAAATCAATCAATTATTTCATATTTGGTCCTAACTGTTGCTTCTTGAACCCTCATACAATGAGGTTGATACTCCCACTTCTTTGAAGACTTGGCATATTTTGATGTGATCCACTCAGTCAAAGGTCTTTAGTGTAGTTAATAAAACATAAGTGGATTTTTTTATGAAACTCCTTTGCTTTCTCCATAATCCCATAAATGTTGGCAATTTAGTTTCTAGTTTCTCTCTTTCTTTGAAAACCTGCTTAGGAAGAGATATATATAAACACACATATAGACACATATAGAATACATATAAACAAATGCACATATGCATATCATCTAGTGTCTATAAATACATACATGTACTTACAGTCACCCTAAATCATCATGCAGTCAGAAACCATGAATACAAAAATTCTGAGCACCCTATAAAGATTTGTCTGAACTATTTAGAATGCTAGAAACACAACTAGAAGAACAATATAATTAGAAAAGTGTAAGTGAAAAGGTCACTGAAAGGCAACCATACTGCGTCAAGGAACAACTAGTGACCTTCTAGGAGGACAGATGATGAATCACCTCCTTCTTCCTCTCTCAGACCCCCCTCCCCCTGCCCCCCCCACTTTAGGATGTTGTCAACATTGTGATATGGTGTTAGTAATTGTCTGTATTTTTGCCCATTTTTCTTTCCTGAGTGGGGAAAATTCCAATGGAAGAGTGAAAGAGTACTTCCAGAAATGACAGAGATGCAATAATAAAAGTTGAAATTATACATATTTTAACTCCTTTGGTGCTGAATAAAAATTTTCCTTTCATCCCAGTCCTGAATATCTTGTATCAAATATGCATTAAAATATGAATTTCCAAAAGGATCAATCGTAATTGCTGTTCTTCTTGACTACCCTATAAATGAACCTAAAACAACTAAATAACAAATAAAACAAAAAAACCCCAACTAAATAACAAATAAAACTTGCAAAGAATAAGTATTTTTCAATATAATATTCTCTCTCACCAAAAGAGTTAAGTATATTTACATATGAATTTATTTAAATTAAAAAAAAAATTTTTTGCAAGGCAATGGTGTTAAGTGGCTTGCCCAAGGCCACACGGCTAGATAATTATTGAGTGTCTGAGACAAATTTTAAAATATTTTTGAAGAAATTTTAAAATATTTAATTTTTTAAAATAATAAAATGTAGAAATGGGACAGAAAGAGGCCAGTGGAGCTAAAGACTGTGAGGGGAAGTTTTGTCAAAAAAAAGCTTTTTTTCCAGCTTTCCATGACTATGTTGATGATGATGTTTGTCCTTACAGGTGATGCTGTAACAAGCACATGAACTGAAATTGAGTGAGGTGGGCTATGCTAAGTCACCAGCCTCACTTTCTCCACCAGAACCATTTGTGTCCAGTGGCCAGATACGAATCAGGATAACTGGAGATGGCCTTGGATGTGAGGCAAATAGAATTAAGTGACTTGCCCAAGGTCAAACAACTAGTTCATATCAAATATCTGAGGCTAGATTCAAACTCCCATCCTTCTGACTCCAAAGCCAGTGCTCTATCCAATGTGCCACCTAGTTGCCTCCCATGACTATGTGGATAGAATCAGAGAGCTGATCGCTTTGAGTAGTTTGAGTTTTCAGAGCCAGAGGGAGGCACTGGGGGCTGGAGATCATCAGATTTGACTATTGTATTATTCAATAAGTATTTATTAGACAAAAATTCTACCAAAGACAGAGAATGAAATCATCCCTACCCTCAAGCATAAATATAAAATGAATAAAAACAAATAATTACAAAGGAAGTTTGGGAGGAGGAAGAGGGCATCATTAGTAGTTAGGGGAATTAGGAAAAGCCTGAGACCAGAAGGTAAAGACAGGCTCTTTAAGGCAGAAATGAGGAAGAGGAGCATCCAAGGCTCATGGAACCTCCAGGAGAAAACAAAAGATGGAGGTCCCTGTGTACTCATAGAAACATCAAATCCAAAAATGTCAGATCAGTAAGAAAAGTTAACAAGGTGAAGGAGATGAAGAATAATTAAATGCCACATATATTACAGTTCAAACCATAGTTGGTCACTGCCTAATATGTGCCAGACACTGTTAAATCACCAAATGTAAAGAAATAGTAACAGGATATTCCAGACCTTCTTCTATCTGAACTTCATCAAAAAAAGATGAAAACATAATAATAATAATAATAATAATAATAATAATGAACATTGAGACAGTACTTCAAAGTTTGCAAAGTGCTGCTCTTATCTCATGGACAGCAAGTTCACCTTCCTCTTAAATGTTCTGTGAGCTAAGTATTACAGATACTGTTATCTATATATTTTATGATTATTCAACTCTTCAACAAGCATTTATTAAAATCCTCCTGTGTATCAGATCCTGTGATAAACCCTGAGGACCAAAAGAAAGACAAAAAAGTTAAGGAACCAAGGTCATAATCTCATCCAACCTCATCTAACTTGCTCCACATCCTACACACCTGAGGTCCCTGGGGAACAAAGTTACCTGCTCCTTTCCTGGTCATTGCCAGAACCAGAGATGTGAAAGTAGGTGACCAATGCTGTTTCTGTTTCCAACTCCATTCCTCCCAAGGCCTCCCTGCCACTTCTGATAATCTGAGCCAACTCTAGCATTACAGTCACCCAGAATTATCAACATATTCTGCTGAGATGGAGATCAAAGTTCTTTCTCCTCTCATTAACCAGTCCCCTGAGCCTTAGAAGGAGCCACTTTTTTCTCTGGTATCTGGACTTTTAAATCTTCCCTTCAGGTCTCTCATCATTTTCTAACTGGATTCATTCAGAATCTACTATCTTTAGTACAATTTACTATCTTTTGATAGATTTGAGGGAAGCCTCCTTCCATACAGGATGCAGAAGAAATCACTCTCAGGAAAATGGTGAAACTACACTTGACCTGAATTCCTTTAAAGGCCTTGAAAAGTGGGTGGCTAGGTGGTGCAATGGATAGAGCACTGGATAGAGCACTGGCCCTGGAGTCAGGAGTACCTGGGTTCAAATCAGGTCTCAGACACTTAATAATTACCTAGCCATGTGGCCTTGGGCAAGCCACTTAACTCCATTGATTTGCAAAAACCTAAAATAAATAAATAAATAAAGTTCCTGAAAACTTGAAGATGCCTCCCTTCCCTCTCACTCCTCAATTCCTTAAGTCCATCTGAGACAAGGGAACTCCTAAAGCCCATTCCAGCTGTGTAGATCCATCCCACGAATTTCTCCCCATCTTGGGGTCTAGAAGTTAAAAAACATGGTCTGAGAAAGCTCTTTCAGGAAGCTTGATACTGAATGGGTGCCAAAGGTGACTTGGCTTCTCCACTCAGGTAACCTGCATTTTAATGAGCCTTAATGTAAAGCACAAATGTGATAAAATTCAGGGAAGGTCTCTTTGTATTTAGGGGACATTTGCCTTATTCCTTTATTTTTTCATTCATTTTCCATTTTTTTTGTTCATTAATTTATTCACTTGTGGATTTTTATTTATTTATTTGTTTATTTGTTGACTTGAATGTTGTCATCTCCTTAGATTAAAAAGCAAACAAACAGGGGTGGCTAGGTGGTGCAGTGGATAGAGCACTGGCCCTGGAGTACAGAGAACCAGAATTCAAATTTGACCTCAGACACTTAATTACCTAGCTGTGTGGCCTGGGGCAAGCTACTTAATCCCATAGCCTTGCAAAAAAAAAAAGGCAAGCAAACAAACAAAGGGATTAGATGAATGCTGTCCAGGCCTCTTTCAGCTCTGGACATCATCCAGTTTGGGGCTGATTACTGTTATTTCCCCATGCATAAGACACTCCCATGTATAAGATGCACTTTAGTTTTGGGTCTTGAAACTTGAAAAAAATATATTACATAAAGTTATTTTATTCATCATGAAATTCAAGGACCTTCTGCTTCATAGCTTTTGGGCATCTTTTGAGCAAATCTGGGCAAACTATATGGATGCATGTGTAGTCCATTCTATTTCATGAATCTGAAGCACCAATGGTGTCCTCCTTGGAAATCAATCACTTCTTTTTCATCAGTAATTTTTCTGGCCTCCTGCTGAACCATCTTTGTGGACACAGGAATTCCAGTGGCCCTTGGCTCTTCAATCCATCTCTTCAATTCCCTCTCCAACTCAGGCCATTTGACTGACTTGCTTCTCCTGGCCTTCTTCTCCCTGGTTGTTTTCAGTCTGGTTTCTTCTTCCGGTAGCCAATTGTTTTCTCCGTTGGAGGAGGAACAAATGCTCAGCAGCAGGATTTCCATTCACTTTTCCCAACTGGATCACTTTGAACTTGAATTCAGCCCTGGAAGAAAATCTTTTCTGAGCCATTTCTGGGCAGAGCATAGCAAAACATAACCCAATATATACCAGTAAAAAATGTGAAACAATGAGGGCAAAGACAAGAAGCATGGAAAAAGTTGGAAATAGAGGTTAAAAAATCTACAACTACTGTATAAGATGCTCCCAGGTTTTAGACCCCAAATTTTTTTTTAAAAGGGTGTGACTTATACATGGGGAAATGTGGTAAGTAGTCAAACAAAACAAATTTATACTTTGTAGGTCTTTTTTTTTCACTTGGAACTGGGAAGATTTAAGCTAAAATTCCTAAAAATTTTAATTAAAAAAACTCTGAACTAAACAAAAAACACAAAATGACAAAAACAACAAAACGAACTTTTCTATGTATATAGCAGACCAGGAAAAGATGATTGGATATGAAATCAAGAATTCTTAAAACATGCAACCTGTTTTTCTACTTGTTTAAAATATATTTTTTAATTTAACACCAAATAAAATGGGCTTTTTCAAATGCAAAATGGAATACAAGAAGATTGAACATGAAACTATGAATCCCAAGTATGTAGAGTTTACTGTTCTTTTAGAATAAAGGATTGGACATAGAACTTTCAAAATTGTCTTTTATGTCAGCAATCTAGTTGTTCTGTTTTCTCATATTTAAAAATTCTTCAATGATCTTCCTTTCATTTTTTCTTTTCATACTTTTTTTGGGGAACTATCCTCTCCTTGCCACTCCTCCATTCTCAATACAATTACTTCCTTGCCAAATTGGAAAAAGAAAAAAATATTTACAGTCAAGCAAAGCAAATTCCACATTGATCATATCTTAAAATGAATTATGCTACTTTCAAAAATAGTCCACATATATGTTTCCTTCTGAACTTTATTTCTGTTATTCTGTACATTTTTCTTTTAAAAACTTCAAAGGGGCAGCTAGGTGGCGCAGTGGATAGAGTGCCAGCCCTGGAGTCAGGAGTACCTGAGTTCAAATTCGGCCTCAGATACTTAATAATGACCTAGCTGTATGGCCTTGGGCAAGCCACTTAACTCCATTTGCCTTGCAAAATCCTAAAGAAAAACAAAAAAAATTTCAATAACTCTTTTTCTTCCTTCCTTTTTTTTTCTTTAAGGAGGGGGCAACTAAACATTAGGATATTCCCTCCCCACATATCCCTTCCCATTTAAGAAAATAAAAACAAAAATTCTTATAGCAAATAAATAGTCATACAAAACAAAATTACACTTTTAGCCAAGTCCAAAAATGTAGGTCTTCTTTTTCATCTTGAATCTACCAGAATCTTCAACAGGGGATTCAATTCAATTCAATTGAACAAATATTAAGCCTTCAATATGCCAGATACTGTGTTAAGTAAGTGTTAGGGAAATAGAAAGAGGCAAGAGATAGTCCTTGCTCTCAAGAAGCTTACAATTAAATGGGGGAAAAAATCATTCAAACAAATACATACAAAGTAGACTATAAACTGGATCATGCTTCATCTTGGTCCTTAGGCATTGCGGTTGGTTACTGATAGATCAGTCTTTCAATTCTTTTTTTTTTTTTTGCAAGGCAATGGGGTTAAGTGGCTTGCCCAAGGCCACACAGGTAGGCAATTACTAAGTGTCTGAGACCAAATTTGAACCCAGGTACTCCCTACTCCAGAGCCGGTGCTTTATCCACTGCGCCACCCAGCTGCCCCAGATCAGTCTTTCAGTAAGCCCCCTTTGCTACAATTAAAAAGACAACTGCTTTTCTTCCTTCTTTGATCTCTTTACCAAGTTAACTTAGAAGTGATCTGAGTTCAAATATTTGCTGTGTGACCATCCAAGGCAAGATATATAACCTTCCTGAATCATAGTTTCCTTATTTATAAGATGAGTACCAAAATACCTATAGTAACTGCTTCATAGAATTGCAGGGAGGCTCAATGGAGTCAGTTCTGAGAATACAAATAAAGGCAAATAGAGATACAGTGATTTGTTCAAGGTCACACAGCTACTAAGTCTATGAGACTGGATTTCAACTCAGATTTTCCTACTTCAGGTCTAGCTCTCTATCCATTACAACCTTTACCTATTCTGTCACAGACCTTATATATACATAAGAACCCCAATCTCAGAGTGCTTACCCAGAAGTCAGGAGAATCTAAATTCCAAATTCTAATCCAACCTCAAAGATTTACTGTATGTCCTTGGAGAAATCTTAATCCTGATTGCCAGTCCTCTTGATTCTTCTTTTTTTTTTTCTTTTTAGTTTTTGCAAGGCAATGGGGTTAAAGTGGCTTGCCCACACAGCTAGGGTAATTATTAAGTATCTGAGGCCGGATTTGAACTCAGGGACTCCTGACTCCAGGACTGGTGCTCTATCCACGGTGCCACCTAGCCACCCCTAGTCCTCTTGATTCTTATATGGTCACTGGACCCAAATGGCTTCAGAGAAAAAAGTGAGGCTTGGTGCCTTAGCACAGAGATGAAGATAACACCTTCTAGGGTTGTTGGCAGGAACGAATGAGCTAACCCTCACAGAACTCAAGTCTATATAAATGTCAGTTTTGTTTGGAAGTTAACATAAGCACAAGTTACTATCTTAAGGTCTTCATCTTGGGGAGGAAACCAACTAAGGGAAGCAGCTTGGGGTAGGGAGGGGATTGAGCATAGCACCTAGGGGCAAGAAGACTCAGGGTAGTGGCTGTGGTGGGATCTTGCTCAATCATACAAGAATCTCCATCTGAAGTCTAGCACAGTGGCAGGTGATAGGACATACAAAGATCAAAAAGTGAATTTCTGTCCTCAGGGACAGAATTGCATTTGGAGGGAGGGGGTGGGGGAGAGAGGAGGCTAGGCAGAGGAGGAAATAAAATTATTTGTAAGATAAGATCAGAAAAAACCTCAAAGACCATCTAGTCCAACTTCTTCCATATGGGAAAACTGAGCCCAGGGAAATAACAGTCCATAACAACAGAGCTGGAACTTAAACCTAAGTTTTCTAACTTCAAATTAGGCCACACTGTCAGTGATGAATGATTATATATATAAAAAAAATTCTCTAGTTTCTGAGTCTGCTCTCCTTATTTTATAGAGTATACAAGGTAATTTTGAAGGAGAGAGAACTAGCTTAAGTGAATGAGAACAAAGTTCTTAGAAAATGTGACTCTTGGGGTGGCTAGGTGCCATAGTGGAGCCCTGGAGTCAGGAGTACCTGGGTTCAAATCTGGTCTCAGACACTTAATAATTACCTAGCTGTGTGGCCTTGGGCAAGCCCCTTAACCCCATTTGCCTTGCAAAAACTTTAAAAAAATGTGACTCTTGAGTGCAGTTTTAAAGAAACTGGAGACTTTAAGTAGCAATGATGAGAGGTAGTTCATTCCAGGCCTGTGCAAAGCCAACAGGGTGGGAGATTTGGAGAGGTGCATGGTGCATGTGAAACTTCTTGGAGTCCTAGTTTTTCCCATCTACAAAATGGGAATAATAATAGCACCTATCTCACATTTGTTGTGTGGGGTCAAAGCACATGTGCACATGTGTGTGTGTGTATTATGTATTGTGTGTGTGTATATATGTATATATATAATATATATAAAACCCCACATAGTTCATAGTTCTTAGGAAACTTTTAAATAGTATGTACATTTGAGTTATTAATGAACATTTAGTTATTATTATACAGCCTGTTATAAGTTCTGGAGGTTCATCTCAACTGCCAATCACACTGATAAGCTGGGTTCTGACTTCCAAAGGACTAGCTACATCACTGCTCTACTTGGGAGAGGCTTACAGGATTTATAGGTTCTTCTCTAAGGTACTCTGAACTCTTGACTCCAGGGCAGGTATGCTATCCACTGTGCCACCTAGCCTCCCCGGTTCTTCTCTGGTGGGAGCCAGGGTCTCTAAGCTGTTTGACCCAGTTGAAGCAAGAAGACTCAAGGCAGTCACACTGCCTGATGGAACAACATTTCCTTCTTCAATATATATAGGGATTTCATGTATACCCATATTTATAGGTCTATTATTTATTACAATATTTACTGACCCTAATACTGGAATGACTATAAAGGAAGGATTTCAGAAAAATTCCTTGAATAAAACAGATTGTAAACTCTGTCTAAATTTAACAGGACTGCCTCTCCCTGAGGCATACAAAAGGCTTCAACATTATGAAATCTCTGGAAAACCCAGCACTGGGAATTCCAAGGAGATGCCAGAATATATATACAGGGAAAACAGATACAAGATGGGTCAGATAGAATTCCAGGGAAATGAATAGTTTTGCCCCCCTTACCATAAACAGGAATATATGAAAAAGATGGTGAGAACATAGTTAGTACAGGTAACCGATATGTGAACTCCAGCAGCCTTAGTTTCATGGGAAAGAATAAAAAAGTCACAGAAACTGTGGTTTCTACCAAGGCCAGAAAGAAAAATTGATTATTGTAAGAGTTAACAGATGGGTGGACAAGCATAAAGACCCTCACTACAGACTGTTAAAGAAGTATATCAAAAAACATTACCTACACAAAAAATATAAAAAACTTTCCATTAAAAGAATTGCTTAATTAATAACCCTAAATGAATTAACAATTATACAATGTAGTAATAAATATGGTAACAGACAGGTTAAGGTCATCGTGGTCCGAGTAGGGATAAGAAATTAATTAACTATATGATTATTACTTAAACTTGTAATCACATGATTAAAACTTGTAACCATATGAACTATATGATTGTTGATGAAAATTGTACACTCTTGTAACCAAGGAAATGATCTCAGCTTGCTTGTTTGCTTGAAACACACATGATTCTGAAACTATAAAAATAAATCTAAGCAGCTGACGGTCAGTCGACCTGCTCCTGCCCATACCCACTTGTTGACTCAACTCATTTCGCCTATTCTATCCCTCCTGTCAGGTACCAAGAACCCCTCGGAGGCTGGACCCCACCCCCCCACTTCTCTAAGGTTATAGACAAAATTCCAACTACTCATTATCAATCCGCAGTCCCTAGTACCTTAGTAACATTTAATCAATTAACATCAATTAACTTTTACAGAGGGATATTTATTGAGAAGATACAATATGACAAAAATGCAAATATGAACATCTCTCCCAACATCCAGGGCATATTCTCTTCTATATTACTTCAATCCTGGAAGAAAGGGGACTCAGATTTCAATCATTCATTTCACCAAGCACAGCCAAAAGAAGAGTTGCTTCATCTTAGTTAGGGTTTCTTGGATTCAGTCCTGGGTCAAGCAAATTGCTTAGGGTCTCTCTGTTCACTAGACTAAGCTGCCCACAAATTTTGGACAAAGATCTCAGCACTCAGAGCCCTGGTATATCCTGCTTAACCTTCCATCAGGACTCTAGTATTGTCTCTTCCTTCTCTAACTATTGCAGTCATTTGTCCTTAATTCTTGAAGAAGACCATGACATCAGGGAGGTGCCACCATGACAAGCACATGGATTGATTTGAGTGAGGGGGTGCTGTGCTAAATCAGCAGCCTCACTTTTTGCTCTGAATCAAGAGGGTTGGCAATCAGTATTAAGGGTTTGTTCAAAGTCATACAGCAAGTCTCTGAGGTCCAATTTGAACTTGGGTTCTCCTGACTTCATTGCCCCATCTAGTTGAATTCTTTGAGGCTGAGTTGAGGAGGAGGAACATCCAAGACACAGGGCACTAGGAAAAAAACAAGAGAGGTCCCTGTGTACTCATAGAAACATCAAAACAAAGAATGTGAGATCTGTAAGAAATCTAAACAAGGTGAAGGAGATGGAGAATAACAATGATACAATAGTTCAAACAACAGTTGGTCAGTCAGTTAATGAGTCTTTATTAACTACCTAATATATCTCAGACACTGTTAAATCACTAAATGCAAAAGAATAGTAACAGGAGAGATATACCAGACCCTCTTCTATATGAACTCCATCAAAAAAAGATGAGACCCAGAACAATCCTGAGAGACCTGCTATGGACAATGCCATTCATACCCAGAGTGTGAATGAAGAGCATTCCATGGAGTCTGAATACACAGCAAAGCATCCTTTGTTCACTTTTTAAAACTTCTTTCCTTTCCTTTAAAACTTTTATCCTTCCTTTTGCATGGTTTTTCCCTTTCCCCTTAGTTCAAATTTCTCTTTCACAACATGACTAATATGGTAATATATAGAACACAATTGCATCTGTACAACTTTAACCTTGGGAACCCAGTAGAAGGGAGGGTAGTAGAAAAATGTGAAACTCATAAATTTGCAAATGGATGTTTAAGTACCACCTTTGCATGGAATTGGAAAAATAAAAATAGTTGAGGACCTAATAAAAATAATAAAGATAATGAACTTTGAGAGAGTACTTCAAAGTTTGCAAAACACAGCTCTTATCTCATGGGCAGGGAGCTCACCCTCCTCTCAGATGTTCTGTGAGCTAAGTATTGCAGATATTGTTATCTCTATTTTATAATTACCCCACTCATCAGCAAGCATTTATTAAGATCCTACTGTGTACCAGACCCCTGGTTAAACCCTGAGGACCAAAAGAAAGAAAAAGAGATAAAGATTGAAAAGAGTCATGGTGATAATCTCATCTAAACCCAGAAGACTTGCTCCTCCACACCTGAGACCTCTGGGGAACAAAGCCACCTGCTCCTTTCCTGGCAGATTAAGAACTGTAAAACACATTTCTCTGTTCAATATTTTCCCCTCCTTCAAAATGAGACCTATGTTTTTGAACTTTGCTAATGCATAAATTTGTTTTGTATAAAACTTATTTGTTTTTTGTTGTTTTTTTTTTGCAAGGCAAATGGGGTTAAATGGCTTGCCCAAGGCCACACAGCTAGGTAATTATTAAGTGTCTGAGACCAGATTTGAACCCAGGTACTCCTGACTCCAGGGCTGGTGCTTTATCCACTGCGCCACCTAGCCACCCCTAAAACTTATTTGTTATGAGAATTTTTGTTTTTTATATTCTTCAGTTGGGGGGGGAGATGTGTGGGAGAGAAAGATCCCTCAAAAAAAAAAGAAAGGAAGGACGAAAGGAGGAATGGTTGGAAAGAAGAAAGAGTAGAATCATCGAAGCCTTTAAAAGAAAAATGTATGCAGAAATAAAGTTCAATTCATCTTTAGATAAAACCAATGTGGGAATTTGTTTTTGCTTGATTGTAAATATTTGCTATAAGAATTGTTCCAATTTGGCAAGTAAGTAGTTGTATTGGGAGTGGCAAGGATAAGATAGCCCCAAAAATGTATGAAAAGGGGGGGGAGAAAGAAGATAATTGATGTACTTTTTTTTAAAGGTTTTTGCAAGGGAATGGATTTAAGTGACATGCCCAAGGCCACACAGCTAGGTAATTATTAAGTGTCTGACACTGGATTTGACCCCAAGGTACTCCTGTCTCCAGGGCTGGTGCTTTATCCACTGCACCACCTACCTGCCCCAGTGTACCTTTTAAATGTAAGAAAATATAAAAGCAGCAAGAATCACAGACAAACAGGACAGTATTAAAAGTGTTGTGTCCAATTCTATATTTTAAAAGAAAAGTAAGCTGTACACAAATTCATCTTTTATTCTACTTTGCATCTCAGATGTCTATTTTATTTGCTGTAAGTTCAGAATTTTAAAAAATGTATTTTAAATTTTAAAAAGAAGAAACTAACATGTAGAATTTATAAAATACTTTCAGAAAAATAAACTGCAAATACAGTAAGGATTTGATTTTATATGCAATCATCTTTTCCTGGTCTGCTACATTCACAGAAAAGCTCATTTTGTTGTTGTCTTTTTGATTTTTTAGTTCAGAATTTTTTTTAATTAAAATTTTTAGGAATTTCAACTTAAATCTTCCCATTTCCAAGATGTCCAGAGCTGGAAGAAGCCTGGTTATCATCTATTCTAACCCTTTTGTTTGTTTGTTTGTTGTTTTTTTTTAACTCAAGAAGGAACTGAGGCCCAGAGAAGGGAATTGGGGTATAGGGGAGTAAGGGAAATAGCCCTAGAATCAGGGGTCCATGTCTTCTAATTAAAGGATCAATATTCTTTCCATCAGACATAAAGTCAGGGTAAATGTCCTGAAGGAGATGATATAGCCAGGCAGGGCAAGTAGAATCAAGGCAATAAACAAATAAATAAATAAATACGATCAAATAAATGAATAAGTGACTGGAAAAGTGAAAATGAATGAAAAATTAACCAAATAATACAAAAAACCCCTACATACAAAGAGATTCCTGATTACTGTCACCTCTATGTTTTATATTATAGTTCATTAAAATGCAGCTTACTTGAGTGGAGAAACCTAGTCACCTCTGATGATGACCAAGCTTCCAGAGAGTGGCTCCACAGATCATAGTCTTTGGTTCTGGACCCCAAGGGAGGAAAAATTCATGGGGTAGAACCACATAGTTGGAATGGGCTTTAGGAGTTTCTTTGTCTAATATGGTGGGCTCCAGACCATAAGGAATTGGGGGGATGAGAGAGAAGGGATACATCTTTAAGGTTTCAGGAACCTTTAAAGGAGCTCAGGGCAAGTGCAACTTCACATGCTTAAATGATGATTTTCTGAAGGTGTTTTTTCCTGGATCCTATATGTAAGTGACCTAATTTCTTTCCCCAATTAGGTCTCCTTTTCTCATCTACTCCAATATATCAAAAGAGCTTTGTTCTTTTATTATTATTATTATTAAAGATGAGATTCTATGTGACTCCAGTTAGAAAATAATGAGAGAACTGAAGGGAAGAATTAAAAGCGGCCTCTTCTAAGGCCCAAGGAGTTGAATCTGGAGGGGAGAAAGAACTTTGATCCTCATTTCAGCAGTTTCTAGCCCTTGGCACTGCACTGACCAGACACTATATATTAACACTGTCTTTCCCTGGCCCTCCCCTCCTCGTCTTATTGTCTAAGCTTTGAGACCAGGTCATAGGACTTTTACTAAAGAAACTTGTCCCTCCCTGGCAAGGACTCAGTAAATACCTGCCCCTAGTCACAAAACAAGCCCCTACCAACAAAACAATGGATGCCGGTCTTAGCCTGAAAGGATTAAGTCTTTGACCTATATCCCCTCATCTACATATTCCTAATTACCTCACCTCTACTCTCAGTTACTGCTCCAATCAACATATAACTTAATTACCTCATCTTTCTGCCCCTTGAGTAAGTTCAATTCACATTATTTACTAACATGAAAAAGAGGAAGGAAAGAAAAATTTAGAACTCAAAAGCTTACAAAAGGATAAATGTTGAAAACTATCTTTGCATGTAATTAAAAAAGTTAAAAACATTCACATATGTACATAACACACACATAACATATACTCATACATAATGAAGAAGGGAAAATATTGAACTGAAAAACACATTTTATAATTAATGTCTTGCCTCTACAATGACTAGGTAGGTACCTTACATTTAACACTGCCCAGATCACAAGGCATTCCATTGTCCAAACTATGAGATAAGGTCAATGAACTTTTAGTAAAGTACCTTATCCCTCCCTGGCAAGGATTCAGTAAATCCTTACCCCTAGGCACAAAGCAAGGCCCTACCAACAAAACAATTGATCCCGGCCTTAGCCTGAAAGGATTAAGTTTTTGACCTACCACCCCTCATTATATCCCAAATTACTTCATTTCTGCTCTCTGAGTTACTGTCCCCATCCATATAGACCTATTGCCCCACCTTCCTGCTCCTTTTTAAAAGCTCACTCCTCAGTTTAATTGCTGGTCTTCCTTTTGAAGGCAGACTGATCTAGTCTAGTCAAGTCCCCCCAAATCCTAACTTCTTGAAGGCTGACTGCATCTCTACCCTACTTGGAATTGTACAGAAGTCCTAAAAGTTTGTGGGTTCTTTGCTAAAGTCATTGGTTTGAGCCCCTATGCCAACTGCCCATTGTCAGCCATCTGTCTCAAGTCTCTCACTAGCACTTAATTATCATCAATTAGCTTTACAAAAGTATTTATTGAGAAAATAAAAGATATCAAAAACATAAGCATAAAAATTTCTCCCAAGTCCCAGGGCATATTCTCCTCTATAGTACCTCAATCCTGGGGAGGAAAGTAGACTCGAATTTTAATCATTTGCTGCAAGTCATTCATATCACCAGGAACAGCCAATGAAAGAGTCTCCATCATAGTCTAGCTTGCCTTGGATCCAATTTTGAGTTAAGCAAATTGCTTAGTATCTCATTACTTATTAGGCTTAGCTGCCCATAAGTTTTGATCATGGATCTCATTTCCCAGATCTCTGGTGTATCCTTGCCTGATCTTCCAACAGGCTTCTAGTATAATCTATTCCTTCTCTAATACTTCTTCACTGAAGGCAGGAGAGAATTGGCCATTAGAAATGTGGTTATATTGCATATAAACTTAAGTGGAGAGAATAAGTGTAGATATGGCCTTATACTTCCTCCTCCTCCCCTTCTTCCTCCTCCTCTTTCTTCCTCATCTTCCCCCTTTCTCTCTTGTTCTCTTTCAATGAACATGAATCTGTACAAACTTCCAGAAATGGTGGAGGATAGAAAGGCTTGGAATACCATGGTCCATTGGGTCACAAACAGTCCTACACCACTGAATAACAACAGAAAAATTCCTCCTTCTCCCACCTCTAACCCCTTTCTCCCTGACCTCCCCCCTTTCCCTATCTAGAGGCTTATAGCAACCCTTGTCTTCTCACTGGAATACAACCAAACAGAAGAGGGAGGCAAGCTTGCATTGGCTTGTTTACTTTTCTAGTCATACCCAGGTCAACAGTCAATCAAATAGGTTTCTTTGCCACATGGTTAAAAGACAAGAAACAAGTTACTGATGTACATTTCCTACAATAGTTTTCTATTATACTCACTTGGAATCAAACTTGTCCAGTCTTCATGTAGGTATGAAGGCAGCTATACATGTTCCAAAGGATGGGAGCCCCTTTTGCCAGTCCTCTGTCCCACCCATTTTCACTATCATATACAATATTACATGTTAAGTACATTAATGAACTGAAAAATACACTGTAAAGTTGGGATTAGGAGTATAGATACTAACCAGAGGACTCTGGAATAGCTTTCAAGGGGATAGAGGTTCTTAGCCTGGGATGGGGAGAATTAAAATAATCTTGAAATTTCTTGAAATTCAGTCTTGCAATATGATTTCTCTCATCACACTCAATTTGGATCAATATACAACATGGAAACAAAGTAAAGACTGACAGATTGCTTTTCCTGGGAGGGTGGGGGGAGGGAAGTAAGATTGGGGGGAAAATTGTAAAACTCAAGTAACATCTTTAATAAAAAAAAATCTCAGACTTCTCAACTGCAATGCCCAACTTCATGCCAATGTGTGTGTGTATATATATATATATATATATATATATATATATATATATATATATATATATATATATAAATTTTTAACCAAAAAAAAGTAAAACTCAGGGCAGCTAGGTGGCATAGTAGATAAAGCACTGGCCTTGGAGTCAGGAGTACCTGGGTTCAAATCTGGTCTCAGACACTTAATAAATACCTAGCTGTGTGGCCTTGGGCAAGCCACTTAACCCCATTTGCCTTGCAAAAAACCTAAAAAAAAAAAAGTGAAGTCAAAAGACCTGGATTGTAATCTTTATGTTAATTAAAAGGAAATATGAAATCAATCCTTATATATAATTATCATACTTCTAATGTGTATTATGATAATCCTGTTATAATATCTATTATAATTCCAGTTATTATACTTAATTATTTTATTTGATCCATTATATAAATTATTATAATGTATAAGTTTAATTTAAAAATTAATATGTTCACCTAACCGTGTGGCCTTGGGCAAGCCACTTAATCCCATTGCCTTGCAAAAACCTAAAAAAAAAAATTAATATGTTCAGAAACTGGCTAGTTAGGGGAACTCTCAGGAAGTAACTAAGTTCTCTCTGTCCAGTTTTCTAGTCTGTAAAAATAAGGAACTTACTGTCTCTAAGGTTCCTTCTATCTAAAAATCTAAGATCTTATCTACTGCTGCACAAGTCTTTTTTTTTGTTTTTTTTTTTAGATTTTTGCAAGGCAATGGGGTTAAGTGACTTGCCCAAGGCCACACAGCTAAGTCATTATTAAGTGTCTGAGGTGGAATTTGAACTCAGGTAGTACTCCTGACTCCAGGGCCGGTGCTCTGTGCACTGCACCACCTAGCTGCCTCCACAACAGTTCTTTTAATCTTTTTTTGCTTCTAGCCTGAATGTCAAAATCTTGTCTTCTCCAGAAGTCTGCTTCCCTATCTCTTCCCTTCATCTCATTCTCAGCTAGGGACCTTCTGTTCAAACTTCCCTGAGAAAATAGAGGTCACCCTAAAGTACTGGTAACTTCCCTGGTATCCACTTTCTATTTAATTATTTCCATGAATTAACATTGTCTAGATAAGTGACCTGACCCTCAATTTCCTTATTGATAAAATGAGAGGATTGGACAAAAAAAACTCCAAGGTTTTTTCCAACTCTAAATCTCTGATCTTGTGAGGAAGGGCCAAGAACATTTTATTTTGTTATTATTCTATCTTATTTACATAGCCATTATGTTCTCTCCACAATAATGTAAATATAGTGAAGTCAGGGACTAGAAAAGCATTCATTAAACGTTTTGTGCAAAGCATTGTTGATACAAATAGAAAATCAAGGCAATCCTTGATCTAAGGAGTGCATTCTCACTTGGGGAGACAACATATAGAGGAAGGTCAGTAGCAGGGAGAATGGTAAGGCCTAGCAGGTCCTTAGGGCTTGGTGGCTGGACAGATGGCAATGCCTGGTGGGTGCATCAGTAGAACAGACGATAAGACCAGATGCTGAGGGCTCCCTCATGCTCTCTATCTTATCAAAGATAGAATCTTTGATGAACCTTACTCATTGAAGAGAAGCAAGGAACCATGTCTGTCTAGTGGCCAGATCCATGGCTCTAGGGAAGAAAAGATCTAAGAAAGCTTTGTCTGGGTGGGCATGACTGGATTAAACTGTGCTTTAGTTTTGTCTTTGAATTCCCAACACTTAACACAGCCTCTCTTGGATGTTTATTAACATCATCTTTCATGTTTACCTACTTTGTTCATCTTCAAGGATGTGGAGGGTAAGGGGCTGCTAGGTGGTGTAGTGGATAAAGCACCAGCCCCGGAGTCAGGAGTACCTGGGTTCAAATCTGGTTTCAGACACTTAATAATTACCTAGCTGTGGGGCCTTGGGCAAGCCACTTTAACCCCATTTGCCTTGCAAAACCCTAAAAAAAGAAAGGATGTGGAGGGCCATCTCCTTGAGATCAACATTTCTATTTGTGACTGTTATTTATAATGAAAGAAAAACCTGCTAGGGTGAGAGAAAATTAGATTTTATTCACAAACCTTGCAATATAAGTATACCTCACTTAGTGTGAGGTACAAGGAAGCATTTGAACATTAGGTGATTTATAGTCTTTAGAAACTCCCCTCTCTCTTGGATTTTCATGGGCTCTCAGAGTTTGAGTTACAATCTAAGGGGTCCGCTCATCTCATGATGTGCCCCCAATATGAGCCACCCCCAATCATCGCAGGGGGTGTGTGGGACAGCATTCAGTTACCCAATTGTGCAAACTCAGTTGCATTAGGTCAAGATCTCTAGGTCACTCTTGACTGGTTAAGGACTATTTCTTCTAATTTTGGGTTTGCCATCTGGAATGGGATTAGGAGAATTTTCCAAGTTTTGTGATTGGCTGGGGCCATTTCCCCCTTTGTAATGGATTTCAAAGGGATACCCTTGCACCCTGTGAAGACCAACAAGGCCCTACATTCTTCTCCCCTTCTATGAACTCTGGAAGTTTATCACATTTATCCAGAGCAACAGCTAGGCCAGGGTGCTGACAAGGGGTGGGGCAGGAGGATTGGCCACATTTTGTCATTCCATAAGCAGAGCCACCAAGGGCCTTATGTAATTACTTCCTCATCTAGTTCTAGGCATTCTCTTCCACAACATATCTTTGCTCCTCCTTTCTCAATTCATTCTCTTTTTTTTTGCAAGACAATGGGATTAAGTGACTTGCCCAAGGTCATACAGCTAACTAATTATTAAGTATCTGAGGCTGGATTTGAATGCACATGTCCTCCTGACTCCAAGGTCAGTGCTCTATCCACTGCACCACCTAGCTGCCCCTTCCTCAATTCATTCTTACCCAAGTGAAAGCACTCCTTATGTTTGCATAAATCATTCTTCTCCCTAATCTTTGACCTCTCCCTATCTTGCTTCCTTCCTCCTGCATTTCTGTTACCCTTAAAAAAAATCTTCTCTTCAAGCTACCATTCTATTGATCTGTTCCTTTTCACAGTCAATTCCTTGGTGGAGACTTCTATACTCATTGACTGTGTTTCTTCTCCTTCTACTTGCAAGCAAACTAATTTGGCACTTGAAATTAAAATTCTTCTTTCTGGGCTACAAGTAGTTCCTCATTTCTTTTTCTTTTTCTTTTGCAAGGCAATGGGGTCAAGTAACCTGCCCAAGGTCACTCAGCTAAATAATTATTAAAATTTGAATGCAGGTCCTTCTGGCTCTAGGACAGGTCCTCTATCCATTAACTTCCCTTACCAAGACAGCATTTAACATAATACTTGCCAAATGTAAAGACTATATCAGAGTGCCTTCTGTTGGGGGGGAAGGGAGAGGGAAGGGAGGGAGGAAAAAAACTATAAAATTCAAAACCTTGCAAAAAAAAAGATTGGTAGAAGCTATCATTGTATGCAATTGGAAAACAAAATATTTATATAATTTTAAAAAAGCGCTTGTCACATAGTAGGCACTTAATAAATGCTTTTTAAAATTCATCCATTGATATGTTAATCCATTACTCCATTGATCCATCCAATCATTCATCCATCCATTTATTCATCCATCCATCCATCCATCTATTCCATCATACTTAATCTCTCTATAGTATTCTTACTGTTGACCTGGGCTTTTTGGGCACTTTTTCTTCTTCTCTTACATTTTTTTCAATCCTTTGTTTTGTTATGATCTATATCATACCCATATTTCTCTTGAAATTTTTAGGTTTTAGACTCTTCATCATCTCTAGAATATTCTCTTATACTTCTCTCTATATGGATATCTCTATAATATATCTCTATATTTCTCTAGAAAATTCCAGAGTCCTTTGAGGTTTAACTTCAGAGAATTAGTTACTTGCTGTGTAATCTGAATGAAGAGTTTCTGTGGGAATTCAGGTAATTTCTAAATAGATTTGACCAATTTCTTACACCTCTTTTAGTTTCTACACAGGGTAGCAAAGGTCTCTTCAAATAAGTGATTATATAGTATCAGCATCTGAAGGAGGAATGAGGAAAATAATTTAGGATCAAGGAAAGGACCAAAAAGGGCTGGGGAATCTTTTCCTCCCTGTCCTGTTAACTGATGTGATCCTAAACCAGTTTTATTGCCCAGGGGAAGCATTCTTTTAATTGGGTAAAGCAAGCTTCTTACTTTTTTTAATTTTTTACTCAATTTACATGAAAAAACAATTTTTAACATTTTTTAAAAATTTGAGTTCCAAATTCTCTCTCATTCTTCTTCCCCTCCTCCTTCATTAGGATTTGATACATGTGCAGTCATACAAAACACATTTTCATTATAGTCATATTGTGAAGGAAAATACAGATTCTATCAATAAAAAAAAACCAAGAAAAATAAAAAGAGTTAAAAACCTATGTTTAGACTCCATCAATTCTCTTTTTGGATCTAGATTGCATTTTTTTTTATCATGAACTCCTTTGGAATTGTCTGTGGGTCATTTGTATTATGGAGAATAGCTAAGTCATTCACAGTTGATCATCATACTATATTACTGTTATTGTATATAATATTTTCCTGTGAGGCAGCTAGGTAGCACAGTGGACAGAGCATGAGTTCTAGAGTCAGGAGAACCTGAGTTCAAATCCAATCTCAGACACTTAATACTTACTAGCTGTGTGATCTTGAGCAAGTCACTTAATCTCCTTGCCATAGGAAAAAAAGTGAAAATAAAATATTTTCCTGCTTACTTTGCTTTGCATCAGTTCATGTAAATCAAGTTTTTTTCTAAAATCATCTTCATTGTCATTTCTTATAGCACAATAATTATTCTATCACAATCATATACCACAACTTGTTTAGCCCTCCCTCAATTGATGAGCATTCCTTCGATTTCTAATTCTTTTCCACTTAACATTGACTATGAATATTTTTGTATGTATAGGTCCTCTTATTAAAAAACAAACAAACAACTCTTTGGGATATAGACCTAATGGTAGTATTGCTTGGTCAAAGAGTATGCACAATTTTAAAACCCTTTGGGCAGAGTTTCAAATTGCTCTCCAAAATCATTGGATCAATTCACAACTCCACCAATAATGCATGAGTGTCCCAATACCCCAGTCCCATTATTTTTTCCCAATATTCATCTTTTTTTCTGTCATATTAGCCAATCTGGTAAATATGAGGTGGTACCTCAGTTGTTTTAATTTGCATTTAATTAATAATTATTTTGAACAGTTTTTCCTTTTTTTCCTGTTTTTTTAAAGATTTTATTTTGAGTTTTACAATTTTTCCCCTAATCTTGCTTCCCTCCCCCCCCACAGAAAGCAATTTACCAGTCTTTACATTGTTTCCATTGTATACATTGATGGAAATTGAATGTGATGAGAGAGAAATCATGTCCTTAAGGAAGAAAAACAAAGTACAAGAGACAGCAAGATCAGACAATAAGATATCAGGGTTTTTTTTAAATTAAAAGTAATAGTCTTTGGTCTTTGTTCAAACTCCACAATTCTTTCTCTGAATACAGATAGTATTTTCTGTCGCACATAGCCCCAAACTGTCCTGGACTGTTGCACTGATGGAATGATTAAGTCATGCTGCTGTTAGGGTGTACAATGTTTTTCTGGTTCTGTTCATCTCACTCAGCATCAGTTCATGCAAATCCCTCCAGGCTTCCCTGAATTCCCTTCCCTCCTGGTTTTGAATAGAACAATAGTGTTCCATGACATACATATACCACAGTTTACTAAGCCATTCCCTAATTGAAGGACATTTACTTGATTTCCAATTCTTTGCCACCACAAACAGGGCTGCTATGAATCTTTTTGTACAAGTGATGTTTTTACCCTCTTTCATCATCTCTTCAGGGTATAGACCCAGTAGTGTTATTGCTGGGTCAAAGGGTATGCACATTTTTATCGCCTATGGAATCTGAGGGAGCAGTTAATACATGGTGGTCTTGGAGCACTGACCTTCACTTGAGAGAACAGCCAAAGACCACCCATCCATTTGGCACTGGTCAGGCAATTTTTGAGGTGAGATTGGGGGAAAAATTGTAAAATTCAAAAAACAGTTAAAAAGTCCTTTTTACAACAACAATAAAAAGGAATAGGGAAGTTCAGAAGAAGTGTAAAGGCATTAATTAGGGGCATAATTCCAAATTGCTCTCCAGAAAGGTTGGATGTGAACTTCCCTATTTCTATTGCAAGTATTATCTTGTTCCTGTTTCCCAGTTTTGGGGGGGGGGAGGAAACATCACAATATTTTGTGTCTGATTGACTATATGGGGAAAGGGAAAGTGAAAAGTCAAGAAGAGCACTGAGGATGCAGGTCAGATTAAAAAGCACCTGTGTGCAAAGCAAAGCACACAGCAGATGCTTAATAAATGCTTATTGGTTGATTGATTTTATATGTACTTATAGAGGTATCTATTGACTCTCCCCTTGGTAAATGTAAGCTCCTTGAGGACAGGGACTGTTTTATTTTTGAACTGGAAGATAGTGGCACAGTGGATGGAGCTCTGGACCTGAAGTCAAAAAGACCTGAGCTCAAATTTGATCTCAAGCGCTTCCTAACTGTGTGACCCTGGGCAAGTCCCTGAACCTCTGTCTCAGTTTCCTCTGTAAAATGGTGCTAATAATTGCACTTACTCCTAGGGTTATTGTGAGGATCAAATGAGATAATGTTTGTATGGTGCAAACCTTGAAGCTAGTAAATATTATTTTTATTACATGGGAATGAAATGATCAAAATTGATTATCTTATTTTAACTATTATGAGAATTTGTTTTACTTGACAGTGCATAGTTTTTCCAAGATTTATTCTTTTTTTTTTCTTTGCAAGTGGGGTAGCTGGGAGGTGGAAGGGGAGATAAATGTTTTATAATTGGGGAAAAAAATCAATTTTAGAAGAATTCACAAAACATTCAGAAGGAATTCTGCATCAAAAATTGCCTGACCAGTGCCAAATGGATGGGTGGTCTTTGGCTGTTCTCTTAAGTGAAGGTCAGTGTTCCAAGACCACCATGTAATAACTACTCCCTCAGATTCCATAGGGAAGAAAGGAAATAAACTTCCATCTCACAAAAATCCCATTAAGGGGGAAAAAGGCCATGGATTTTCTCTTGCAAGCATTGCAAGTTATAAAATTCTAAGAATCCCATATACCTTTAGACATACCAGAAGCACAGTCATAACAGTGAATCAGACTGTTATCTATAAATGAAAGAAAAACCTGTTAGAGTGAGAGAAAATTGTAAATTTTATTCATGAATTCTGAAGGATATGGGTACCTAGCCTAGCATGAGGCAAGAGGTGGGGTTATTACAGCAGTATTATATAGTCTTCAGAAACACTTCCCCTTCCCACCTGGATTTTCATAGGCTCTCAGAATTTGAGTTACAGTCTAAGAGATCCACCCATTCCATGACATGCACCTAATATGATCCCCCCCATCATACAACCCATGATATACTGATGAATCTCAATCATCACAGGGGGTGTGTGGGATAAAATTCAATTTCCTAATTATGCAAACTCATTTGCATTAGGTCAAGATCTCTAGGTCATTCTTGACTGGTTAAGGACTAGTTTCTTCTAATCTTGGGTTTGTCATTTTTGGAATGGGATTAGGAAAACTCTTCCAGGTTTATGATTGGCTGGGTCTTTCCCCCTTTGTAATGGATTTCAAAGGGGACCCCCCCCCAGGCTGTGAAGACCAACAAAGCCCTACATTCCTCACAAGACACTACTGGCATTTTCTTAATTTAACAGTATTTAACCCTGTGGAAAAAGGAAATAAATTGACTGGTAACTTAGTAGAGCACTTTTCCACCCAAATCTAATTCACATGAATGTCATAGCATCACTTCCATAATGTCATGAGCTTCTTTGAAAGCAAAGGACAATGGGGCGGCTAGGTGGTGCAGTGGACAGAGCACTGGCCCTGGAGTCAGGAGTACCTGAGTTCAAATCCAGCCTCAAACACTTCATAATTACCTAGCTGTGAGACTTGGGCAAGTCACTTAACCCCATTGCCTAGCAAAAACTTAAAAAAAAAAGCAAAGGACAAGCATCACACCACCAAAATCATGCCTTTAGACACCCCAGATCTGTTCTGGACAGTCATTATTTCCATTTCAAAATATTATTAATCAGTACTTTATTGTTGTTTGTCCTTCATTCTCAAAGAAGACTATTGATATCAGGGACATGAAACCATGACAAGCATATGATTTGGATTTGTGTGAGGAGGGTGCTGTGCTAAGATACCAACCTCTCTTTTTCCTCCAGAGCCTTATGGATCTAGGGCCCAGATAATGAATCAGGAAGACTGGATGGTCCTGGATGTGACATGAATCAATGCTTTAAGAACTCCAGTCAATGCAATGATCAAAGGATTGCAGTTAATTGACCAATGAGTATTTATTAAGAGCCTACTATCTTGTAGGTTAAGGGCTGGAGGGATACAAAAAAAAGGCAAAAAAATTACTTATGAAGGAGACTATACAAAGAACTATGTAGAACCAAATGAAGACAGGAGAAGCTGGAGATGATCAATTGAGGGAAGGTATTAAAAGGGAGGATTGTGGACCTGAGGATGTGGTTCATTCAGCTAGCCCAGATACCTTGAGTTCATCACAAACAGAAAGGGGCCGCAGACAAAGGGGACTTTCCAAGGAGCCTCTTTCTTTCTCACTTCAAGCTTGAACTGATACTCTGCCTAGGCCAGAGGTTAACCCTTGTTTCCATCTGGGCAGACTTACCCCCTAAACCTCTGCTATCAAAGTGCTAACCACTTCCCTCTCCTGGTGAGAAAAAGGGCTTGGGACAGAGGATATGCAGCAATGACTACATCCACTCTTCCTTATTGCCTACACCTTAGCTGTGAATAATAAGGAGGGAGCCAGGGTGCTTCCTAACTCCTCTTGGGGACTGAGATCTTTGGCTCTGAGCCCCCCCACCCCTTCCACAGGAGGGAGATAGGTCATGAGAAGAGCAGAACTAGCAGGTTGTGTTGTAGGAGTCTCAGGAGAGATTATTAGGTCTGGTGCCATGCTAGAGAGAACATTCCCACAGGCTGATTATCCATATACCTTATGCTCCTTATGCTATATCTTTGGAGAAGTGATGTTTGTTCTTCATTTTTTTAGGTTTTTTTTTTGTAAGGCAAATGGGGTTAAGTGGCTTGCCCAAGGTCACACAGCTAGGTAATTATTAAGTGTCTGAGGCTAGATTTGAACTCAGGTCCTCCTGACTCTAGGGCCAGAGCTGTATGTACTGCGCCACCTAGCTGCCCCTGTTCTTCATTCTTGAAGAAGACCATTGCATCAGGGAAATGATGCCATGACATGCGTGTGAATTGGATTTGAGAGAGGGGGAGCTATGCTAAGTCACCAACCTCATTTTCTCCTTTGGAGCCAACTGGGCCCAATAGCCAGATATGAATCAGAAAGACTGGAGATGGTCCTGGATGCGAGGCAATCAGGGTGAAGTGTGTGACCAAGGTCACCCAGTTAGTAAGTGGGTGAGGCTGAATTTGAATTCAGGTCCTCCTGATTTCAGGGCCAGTTCTCTACCCTCCAGTGATTTTTGTTGTAGAGAGATACACATATATGAAGTTACCTATGTGATTGCATACAATAGTCCTAGAGTCTTAGATGAAAAAGAAGGAACCATCTACTAACTCCTTGCTTATTGTACAAAAGAGGAACAAAGGTTCAGAGGGTAGAAAAGACTTGTCTGAGGTCATATAGATCATATACAGCAGGGGTGGGATGTTTCCTAATTATTTAAAGGTTGTCTCCTTTATTAGAATGTCAACTTCTTTAAGCCAGGATTCTTTGTACTTTTTTTTGTATACTTAGTGGCTGGCACAAATTAAATGCTTAATCAAATCTTATTGAGGGGCAATTATGTAGTTCTGTAGTCAGGAGAACTGAATTCAGCTCCAGCCTCAGATACCCTAAGATGTGTGACCCTGGACAAGTCATTTCACTCTGGCTCCAAAAATAAAAAAAAAGAAGTCTTATTATTGTGATTCTCATTCCAAAAGCTCTTTCTTTTCTATCCACATTCCTTTTCCTTTGGGCCTGTTTGTTCTCTCCAATCCAATCCCAGTCAATAAACATTTCTTTTTTGTAAGGCAAATGGGGTGAAGTGGCTTGCCCAAAGCCACACAGCTAGGTAATTATTAAGTGTCTGAGACCGAATTTGAACCCAGGTACTCCTGACTCCAAGGCTGGTGCTTTATTCACTACGCCACCTAGCTGCCCCCAATAAACATTTCTTAAGCACCTTTATACACTTGGCAGGGGAGATTCCAAGACAAAAATATGGAATATTGCCTTTTCCCCTTCAAAAGGGGCTCTGGGTTCCAAGCATATTCTTTCTGATGGCTCTATAAAATGAAGCTAATAATAGCACCCTCACTCCAGAGTTGTTGTGGGGATCAGATGAGATAAAGTTGTAGAGTACATAACATACAATAAGAGCTTTAAAATATTAGCTATTATTATATTATAATTTAGTATTATATGTAACATTATTTTGGATACATGTTATAATTTATATAACTAATATTTTATTGGGTACATATTTGAATTGATATGTAATTCATTATTATATTACAATTCATTATTATATGATGTTATTTTATTGGATTTGCAATAATTTATTACATGTAATATTATATTGATACAGAATATTATTATATGTAATAATATATTTGATAGATACTTTATTGTATGTAATAGAATATATTATTATATTGGATATATTGTTATTTTCATTATTATATGTAATGTTATATATATTATATTGGATATATATTATAATCAATACCAATCCATAAAGGAGACTTCAACCTCAATTACCTGTGTTGGTTCACCTCACTATGAGAAAGTATTACCAGTCTCAATTATTTGGAGACAAGATTATGTCCAATTTATCCTGTCTCTGTTCTGTTTGTACATGTGCTTTTCATATTGTTTCCCCCATTAGACTGGGAGCCTCTTGAGGGCAGGGGCTGTTTTTGCCTTTATTTGCCCCAAGTAAGAGTTACCCTAATTCTTAACAGAGTGCCCAAAACCTAGCAGGCTAAATAAATTCTTGAATTGACTTCCTAGAATTTACATGGAAGTCATACTCCCCTAGGAACTAACAAGAATTCTATTGTATAGCATCAGTCAGTGGTCTAAGGTCTCTTCTTGAGTGAAACACTTAGACTCATGCATAGGGATGAAGCAGGCCAGGGCACTAGAAAACCTATCAGAGGGGAAGCCAGAAGCACATCAATAAGACTGCAGCCTCAGGCTCTGTGGCTCAGGATGGTCTTGGTCATTGCAGTGAAGTAGCAGGAAAAAAAGCAGGTTTGGTGAAATAAAAAGGACAGCTTCCAAGAATGAGAAGGAAACTTGCAGTACTATTAGATTATAAACTCCTTGAGGGCAGGGACTTTCTTTTGCCTCTCTCTTTTGTTTTAAATCTCCAGTATCTGACACAATAGTAGATAATGAATTTGAAGATTGAGGGAGAACTCAGGTTTTATTGAGTGCAAGGACTGTCATTTTCCCCTTTGTGTATCCCTTGGGCTCTGGACCTTAGCAGAGTACTTAATAAATGTTGATTGACTGATTGACTCCAAGAGATGTCAAAGCAGAAAACTGTGTTTAAGATTCAGAAAAGTACAGGAAGATTTTAACTGAACTGATACAGAATGGACTAAGTAAAATTGAGAAAACAGTAAACACAATGACAGGATTGTGGAAAGAGCAACAATGCCAAAAAATAAATATCATGCAAAAGATTCATAAATTTAGAGCTTGGAAGCCAGTTTGTGCAATCTCCTCATTTTATAGTTGAGGAAATGAAGTTTCAGATTTGTGTCTTGCCCAAGATAATGTCTTCTGGGGCAGCTAGGTGGCAGTGGTTAAAGCACCAGCCTTGGAGTCAGGAGTACCTGGGTTCAAATCTGGTCTCAGACACTTAATAATTACCTAGCTGTGTGGCCTTGGGCAAGCCACTTAACCCCATTTGCCTTGCAAAAAACCTAAAAAAAAAAGATTATGTCTTCTGACTCTGACCAATAATGACCAAATTTGTCCCTGAGCAAGAATTGAAAAAATGTAACTGTGCTTTTTTATTGCAAGGCTGAGGATGATAGGTGTAGACTATTGCATACATATCATTGATATATTGGTGAGTTTTGTTTAGTTGCTTTTCTCTCACCCTTTTTTTAATTATAAGGGATGGTTGCTGAGAAAGGGAGGAAGGAGGAGCATGTGATAAAAAAATAAAAGATAGTAATAAATTTTTAAAAAAAGAAAAACCACAAATAAAAACAAAAGAAATGAGTTTAGGTAATATCTAATTAAATTCCTGGAAGACAAATTCATTGCATGAGAGAATGATATCAGACTATTCACACTACATCAACCTGTGTTCTGATTTACAACCAAACTTCTGGACTAGAAGGAATAAGCCAACCAGAGACTGTCCCTTTCATAGGGGGAGTTATTCTGCCACCTGGTGTTTGTTTCATCCCTGCCCAAGCTATGGTAGCTGGTTTCATATCCTCAGTAAGAGCAAAAGCACCTTAAAATGGGCCAGGAGTCAAACCATGGGAGGGAGAGGTCATGAAGTGGTGGGAAAAGTTGAGTTTTGGGGTACACTAGCCTTCACCCAGGTCTGGTAACTCATATGACCAAAAGATTTCTATTAATGACTCTTCAAAGGGCAGGTTAGAAGAAAAGTCCCCCAAAGAAATTCTGTGACTTAGTGAATAGAGCCTTAGGGTTTATTATCTTAGAGTCAAGAAGACTTGAATTTATATCTAACTTCTGATTCTATAGTGGTTTGTAAACTCTCGATTCAAAGTCATTCTCTACATTTTATCTGTTCATGGTAAAAGAAACTTTCTCAATCAGAGTTCCTCTTATTAATTAAACCTCAGTTTAACTGATCAGTTTAAGAAAAAATGAATCCTAAACCCAAAACAAAGGGGTAAAACTAGTTAGCCAGAACTCACTGTGTCAGAATTTGTTGATGGTGATGAATAAAATGACATATGCTAGCCTCCATGTGTCTCTGACCTACTGTACAAGACTTCATCAGATTCTTCAGTCCAGTAAACTGAGTTTTACTTCTCATCATTTAACTGCTATCTCTGCGACTTTGCACAAGCTCCACCACATCTAGAATGCATTCTTTCTTTTTGTAAAATTTATTTTGTTACTTTTAAATTTTTTTTATTTTTTATTTAAGGCAATAGGGTGAAGAGTGACTTGTCCAAGGTCACACAGCTAGGCAATTATTAAGTGTCTGAGGCCATAACCAAACCCAGGTCCTCCTGACTCCGGTGCTGGTGCTCTATTCACTGCACCACCTAGCTGCCCCAAAATGCATTTTTTCTTCACTTCTACCCTTTTAGGATTAAAAAATATATATATATATATTTTTTGTTGCTGTTGTCTTTTGTTTTAACATGATCAACATTTACAAACATCCCCCATACTGTGATAGGTCCTCGTAACAAAAGAAAATTATTCAAAACTACTGATAAAACAAACATGCAAAAAAAACCCTCCACTGATACAAAGATCTCTTCTGCAAGCACTTCTCTATTTTTTCTTAAAATTAAATTAATAGAAACTTTCTTTCCCTCCTACCCTAAGGGCAGGTAGGTGACTCAGTGGCTGGAGTGACTGATCTGGAATCTGGAAGACTCATCTTTTTGAGTTCAGTTCTGACCTCAGACACTTATTAGCTGTGTGACCCTGAACAAGTCACTTAACACTATTTGTCTTGGTTTCTTTATCTGTAAAATGAGCTGGAGAAGAAAATGGCAAACCACTTCAGTACTTTTGCCAAGAAAACCCCAAATGAGACCAATGAGACATGTATGTGTGTGGGTGTGTACCTGAAATCTATTATCTCTTTTCATCATGGGCCCTCTGAAGTCATGGAAGGTCATTTTATTGATCACAATCAATATATCTCTCAAAATAGTTTGACTTTACAATGTTGTTATTTTGTCAACTATTCTTTTCTGCTTATTTGATTTTTTCATCAGTTTCTAAAAATCCTCAGATTTTTAAGATAATGTCGTATCCCAGTATATACATATATTAAATATATTTGCATATATATTGAGTTCTACTTGATTCATTATTTATTTAAATATCTCTTTGAAATGATGGGGTCATGAAGAGTTGGACAGGGTTGAAAATGACTCAAAACATTCAAAAGTATATATGTACCATAGCCTAGTAATCAGCAGTTGCTGGAATGAGCCACTATTTGATCAAAACTGTTGTGAAGTTTGTACATCAAGATACAAGAAACTGGGTGGCTAGGTGGTGTAGTGGATAAAGCACCGGCCTTGGAGTCAGGAGTACCTGGGTTCAAATCTGGTCTCAGACACTTAATAATGACCTAGCTGTGTGGCCTTGGGCAAGCCACTTTAACTGCATTTGCCTTGCTAAAACCTAAAAAAAAAATATATATATATATATATGTATACAAGCAATTAAGACTTAGACCAGCAACTCACATCTTATATCAAGTTAAACTCCAAATGGATCCTTGGCCTAGAATGAAAGGTCACATCATAATAAATTGAAGAAACATGGGAATATATATATATATATATATATATATATATATATATATATATATGTGTATGTATATTAGTTTTTTGCAAGGCAAATGGGGTGCTAAGTATCTTGCCCAAGACCACACAGCTAGGTCATTATTAAGTGTCTGAGGCCAGATTTGAACTCAGGTCCTCCTGACTCCAGGGCTGGTGCTCTATCCACTGCATCACCCAGCCCCGCCCAAGCACATCTTTAGATAGAAGGAAAAAAAGTTCATGACAAAGGATAGAGAAGATCATAGAAGATAAAATAGATAATATTGATTATATAAAATCTAAAAAGTTTTTTTGTCTGAACTAATCTAATCAAGTTTTTATTAAAAGGGAAATAATTAACTAGGAAAAAAATTCAAGAAGTTTCTCTGATAGAAGTCTCATTTCCACAATATAGAATAAACTAATTCAAATTTATAAGAATAGGAACCCTTCCCCCACTGATAAGTGGTTTAAGGATAGGAACAGGCAGTTCTCAAGGGAAGGAGCCCTTTCATACTCTCTTCTTCCTTCAAGATGGCTTTACCTCCTACTGCACTTAAATCCAGTTCCTGTGTAAATGAAGACTCATCATCAAGATGTTATTGGTTCAAGGTAGAGATGGAGAACATCACTAAAAACAAACTAAATTATTTTGATTACATTAAATTAAAAAGCTTTTGCATAGATAAAACCAATGTAACCAATATCAAAAGAAATGTAGTAAACTGGGAAACAATCTTTACAATTAGTATTTCTGACAGAGGACTCCTTTCTAAAATATACAGAGAACTGAGTCAAATTTAAAAAAAAAACCAAGGCATTCCCCAATCGACAAATGGACAAAGGATATGCAAAGGCAATTTACAGATGAGGAAATCAAAGCAATCCACAGTCATATGAAAAATTGCTCCAAATCATTATTTATTAGAGAAATGCAAATTTAGAGGGTTTCCATGGTAATTTTTCTTTACATCAGAGGATAGTTTAGGTACTGAGTAGTACTATTATTTGGGTACTCCCCAGATAATTAGGTAACATTAGATAATACTCTTTTTTTTTTTTTAGGTTTTTTTTCCCCAAGACAATGGGGTTAAGTGGCTTGCCCAAGGCCACACAGCTAGGTAATTATTAAGTGTCTGAGGCTGGATTTGAATTCAGGTACTCCTGACTCCAGGGCCGGTGCTCTATCCACTGAGCTGCCTAGTTGCCCCCTGAGAAATGCAAATTAAAGCATCTCTGAGGTGCCACCTCACAGACTGACCAATATGACCAGAAAGGACAATGATCATTGTTGGAAGGGTTGTGGGAAATCTGGGACACTAATACAACGTTGGTGGAGCTGTGAACTCATCCAACCATTCTGAAGAGCAATTTGGAATTACACCCAAAGGGCAACAAAAATGTGCATACCCTTTGATCCAGCAATACCACTACTGGGTCTATACCCTGAAGAAATGATGAAAAAGGGTAAAAACATCACCTGTACAAACATATTCATAGCAGCCCTGTTTGTGGTGGCAAAGAATTGGAAATCAAGTAAATGTCCTTCAATTGGGGAATGGCTTAGCAAACTGTGGTATATGTATGTCATGGAACACTTGTTCTATTAGAAACCAAGAGGGAAGGGAATTCAGGGAAGCCTGGAGGGATTTGCATGAACTGATGCTGAGTGAGATGAGCAGAACCAGAAAAACACTGCACACCCTAACAGCAACATGGGAGTGATGATCAGCCTTGATGGACTCGTTCATTCCATCAGTGCAACAATCCAGGACAGTTTAGGGCTATCTAGGATGGAGAATACCATTCGTATCCAGAGAAAGAATTGTGGAGTTTGAACAAAGACCAAGGAGTATTACCTTTAATTTAGGAAAAAAACCTGATATCTTATTGTCTGATCTTGCTATCTCTTATAATTTATATTTCTTCCTTAAGAACATGATTTCTCTCTCATCACATTCAATTTGGATCAATGTATACTATAAAAACAATGTAAAGATTGGCAAACTGCCTTCTGTGGGGGGTGGGGGGAAGGAAGCAAGATTAGGGGAAACATTGTAAAACTCAAAATAAATAAAATCTTTAAAAGGAAAAGAAAAAGATGTCATTGGTCCTCTTTGAGAATGAAGAGTGAATAACAGCAGTAGGTGCCACCTCCTCCTGGAAGGTTTTCCTGATTTCTGACTGGTGTTAGTTCTTTTCCTTCAAAATGACCTTGTATTTATTTATCTGGGAGGGACAGTACAATAAGTATTGGATCTGGAGTCAGAAAGCATGAGTTCAAATTCTATCTTTTTTTTTACTTTTGTGAACTTGGTTAGGGACTTAGTACTACTAAATCTCAGTTTCTCCATCAGTAAAATGAAGGCATGGGTTTCAATAACCTCTCAGGTGCCTTTCAGTTCTAGATCTAGAACCCTGCCATATTTATATATCTTCTTACTTGTTGTGTTCCTTAGGAGAATGGTAACTCTTTAAGATAGACCATTTTGTTCATTTTAATACATTTATTTTGTTCATTCATTCACTCATTCCTTTGTTTGTTTATATATAGGGTGCCGTGGTTAGAGCACCAACCCTGGAGTCAGGAGAATCAGCATTCAAATCCAGCCTCAGATTCTTACTAGCTGTGTGACCTTGGGCAAGTCACTAAATCCTGATTGCCCAGCCTCCAGGGCCATCTCCAGTGGTCCTGATTCATATCTGACCTCTGGATGCAGATGGCTCCAGAGGAGAAAGAGAGGACAGCACCCCTCCTCACTCAAATCCAATTCACTTGGTTGTCTTGACATTTCCTGATGTCAGGGTCTTCTTCAAGAATGAAGGACAAGCAACATCCACTTATGTTAGAGCATAAATTGTTCTTTGGGTTTTTGTCCACTTTACTCTGCTTCAGTTCATATGCCTTCCTATGTCATTTTGCAGTCATCTAGTTCCTTATTTCTTGCATCAGGATAATCATTCATCATATTCATATAACACAATTTATTCAACTCTGCTTCAGTTATTGAGTACCCTATTCATTTCCAATTTTTAGCCAACATAAAAAGATCTCCTATAAATATTTCCATACCTAACAAATCTCTTTCTTTGATTTCTCAAGGGTCAAATTTTATTCTTTTATCCTCTATCTTAAGAAATCTGCCCAAATTCATGTTTGCTGTTTCCATGAAACTGTCTCTCCATCTCATCCTTTGCCACACCCTTTACTTTTTGCCTTTAATTTTTCCCAACATCAGGGACTTTTTTTTTAGTTTTTTTTTTGCAAGGCAAATGGGGTTAAGTGGCTTGCCCAAGGCCACACAGCTAGGTAATTACTAAGTGTCTGAGACCAGATTTGAACCCAGGTACTCCTGACTCCAAGGCCAGTGCTTTATCCACTACGCCCATCAGGGACTTTTCAAATCAGTTTTGTCTTCTTCTTCTTCTTCTTCTTCTTCTTCTTCTTCTTCTTCTTCTTCTTCTTCTTCTTCTCATTATTATTATTATTATTATTATTATTATTATTATTATGTGGACAAAATATTTCATCTTCAGCTTCAGTATTTGACCTTCCAGTGAAAAATTTAAATTTACTTAAGTATTTGCAACTGAAAAAACCATGGCTTTGACTACACCCACTTTTCTTGGTAAAGTGATGTCTGTGCTAATTATTATGCTGCCCCGATTTGCCACAACTTTTCTTAAAAGGAGCAATTTTCTTAATTTCATGACTGTAGTCACCGTCTACAGTGTATATATATCTTTACAGGTTTTTTTGAAAGCATCCTGTTTATCATCTTTTAGAACAAAATAATATTCCATTATAATTATATACCACATCTTATATAGCCACTCTCCAATCAATGAGTATCCCAATTTCTAATTCTTAGCTACTGTAAAGAGTTGATCTATAATATATATGTATGAATATATGTATATATATATATATATATATATATATATATATATACACTTTTTTTGGTACAAATAGATCTTTTTCCTTTTTCTTTGATTTCTTTGTCATACAAACCTAATAGTGGCTTGCTGGGTCAAAGGAGAAACATGATTTTATAAACCCTCTGAGTATATTTTCAAATTGCATTCCGTAATGGTTGGATCAGTCCAAGCTCTACTCTGCTCCAGTTTTCCCATATGCCCTCCAACATGTATCATTTTCATTTCTGTCATATTATCAATGGGATACATGAGGTTGTTTCTCAGAGTTATTAAAATTTGCATTACTTGAATCACTAGTGCTATAGACCAAAAATGTTGTTTTATTAAAAACTTTTTTATTGAAATTTTATTTAATTTTTTCCAATTACATGCAAAGGTAGTTTTCAACATTCCTCCTTTTGCAAGTTTATGAATTCTACAATTTTTTATCTCCTACCTTCCTTCCCCAAAGGGTAGACAATCTGGCAAAAGTTGTACATGTACAATTGTGTTTAACATTATTTCATATTAGTCTTTTTGTGAAAGAGGAATTAGAACTAAGGGGGAAAAATCCATGAGAAAGAAAGGAAAAACTAAAAGAAGTTTTAAAAACATTAACACAGTATGCTTTGCTCTGTATTCAGAATCCTTAATTTTCTTCTCTGGATGTGGATGGTATTTTTCTTAAGGTCTCTCAGGATTGTCCTTGATCACTGACCTGCTAAGAGGAGCTGCATCTGTCATAGCTCTTCACTTCAAAATATAGTTAATGTGTACAGTGTTTCTTGGTTCTGCTCACTTCACTCAGCATCAGTTCATGCAAGTATGCTTTTTTGGAGACTGGCCACTCATGAATAATAATACTCCATAACATTCCACAACTGATGGTATCCAATTTTCAATTCTTTGTCACTACAAAAGGAGCTACTATAAATATTATTGAAAATGTGAGATTTTGGGGCAACTGGGTGGCACAGTAGATAGGGCACCAACCCTGGAGTCATGAACACCTGAGTTCAAATCTGAACTCAAACACTCAATAATTACTTAGCTATTTGACCCTGGGCAAGTCACATAACCCTATTGACTTGCAAAAACTAATAAAAGAAAAGAAAATGTGAATCTTTTACTGCTTTTTTCATGATCTCTTGGGATATATACCTAATAGCGGTAGTGTTGGATCAAAGGATATACAGTATTTTGTCCTTTGAGTATGAGTCCAAATTGCTCTCCAAAATAACTGGATCAGTTCACAGCTCCAACAGCAGTGCATTGGTGTCCCAATTTTCTCACATCCTCTCCAATATTGATAATTTTTTTGGTCATCTTAGCCAATCTTATAGTTAGGAGGTGGTTTTTTAATTTGCATTTCTCTTTTCAGTATTGATTTGGAACATTTTTTATATGACTATAGTTTTATTTCTTCATCAGAAAATTGCCTATTCATATCCTTTGTCTTTTTATCAATTGGAGAATGAATTGTAATCTTAAAGATTTGTTTCAGTTTTCTCTATATTTTAAAAATGAGTTCTTGGGGCAGCTAGGTGGCACAGTGAATAAAGCACCGGCCCTGGAGTCAGGAGTACCTGGGTTCAAATCCGTCTCAGACACTTAATAATGACCTAGCTGTGTGGCCTTGGGCAAGCCACTTAACCTCATTTGCCTTGCAAAAACAAAAAAAAAACTGAGTTCTTTATCAGAAACACTAGCTAAGAAAACTGTTTCCCAGCTTTCTGCCTTTCTTCTAATTTTGGCTGCATTGGTTTTATTTGTACAAAACCTTTTAAATATAGTCAAAATCATCCATTTTGCAATTTATGACACTGTCTATTTTTTAATTGGTTTACGGTATCACCCTTTTTGTTTAAATCCTGTAGCCATTTTTACCTTATTTTGGTATAGGGTATGAGATGTGGGTCAATGCTTAGTTTCTGCCATACTATTTTCCAGTTTTTCCAGCAGTTTTTGTGAAATAATGAGTTCTTATCCCAGAAGTTAGTGTCGTTGAGTTTATTAAACTGGAGATTATTGTAGTCATTTACTACTGTTTCTTTTGGATCTTCTTTTATCCACTGGTAAATTACTCAGTTTTAATGACAACTGCTTTATAATATAGTTTTTTTTAAGGTTTTTGCAAGGCAAATGGGGTTAAGTGGCTTGCCCAAGGCCACACAGCTAGGTCATTATTAAGTGTCTGAGACCGGATTTGAACCCAGGTACTCCTGACTCCAGGGCCGGTGCTTTATCTACTGTGCCACCTAGCCGCCCTATAATATAGTTTTAGAACTAACATAGGCCACCTTTTGCATTTTTTTCATCAATTTTCTTAATATTCTTGACCTTTTATTGCTCTAGATGAATTTTGTTACTATTTTTTCTAGCTCTATAAAATAGTTCAACTGTGTGTTAATGTTCCAGTTTCCCCATATTCTTTCCAATATTTACCATAATTAGCCAATCTGATAGTTGTGAGGTGGTACCTCAGAGTTGCTTCAATTCAAATTTCTCTAAACAATAGTGATTTATAACAAAAAATGCAAAGTCTTAAAAAATAACTTCAGAAGTGCAATAGAGGGAATTATGGATAGGCAGCAATTTTTCAACTTAAAAAAATAAATCTAGTCATTTTAACAGATCCCAATATGAGTCTATAGTGTGATGTGGCAGGCAAGAAAGTTAATGAATGGGGCAGCTAGGTGCATTGGATAGAGCACCAGCCCTGGAGTCAAGAGGGACCCGAGTTCAAATCTGACATCAGACACTTAATAGTTGCTTAGCTGTGTGACTTTATTTTTAGGCTTTTTTTGCAAGGCAAATGGGGTTAAGTGGCTTGTCTGAAACTGGATTTGAACCCAGGTACTCCTGACTCCAAGGCCGGTGCTTTATCCACGACACCACCTAGCCATCCCAGCTGTGTGACTTTTTTAAAAAAACAAAGTTAATGAATGCTATCTTAGGATGTATTAAAAGTGTCTAGAACTAAGTCCAACCCTCTGCCTTCTGACTTCCCTTTAAGATAATAACGAAAAAACGTAACATTTATATCATGACTACTATGTGACATGGCTCTAAGTGCTTTTTTGGAGCTTTTATTTTTACTTTTTTAATTTTAGGTTTTTGCAAGGCAATGGGGTTAAGTGGCTTGCCCAAGGCCACACAGCTAGGTAATTAAGTGTCTGAGACTGGATTTGACCTCAGATACTCCTGACTCCAGGGCCTGTGCTTTATCCACTGCGCTACCTAGCCGCCCCTTATTCTTTATTTTTAATTTTTTTCCAATTACATGCAAAAGGAAGTTTCATGGTTTACTTCCAAAACCCTGAGTTCCAAATTTTCCCCCTCCTCCCACCCTACTCCCCCACCTGAGGAAACAAGTTGCTTTGGTGTAGGTTAAAAATATGTGGCCCTGAAAAACATCATTGCAAATAGCCGTGTTGTTTAAGTGCTTTTACAAATATCATCCCATTTTATCCTCACAACCACCCTGGGAGGCAGATGGTATTAATTATTTCCTCCACTTAACAAATAAAAAAATTGAGGTAGATAAAGGTTAAGTGTTACTCAGGATCGCTCAGCTAGTGAGTGTTTGAGACTAGATTTGAACTCAGTTTTTTTTTTTTTTTTAGGTTTTTGCAAGGCAAACGGGGTCAAGTGGCCTGCCCAAGGCCACACAGCTAGGTCATTATTTGAACTCCGTTTTCTTGATTGGGCCACCTAGCTGCATATATCTCAACTTCTACTTGAAACTTTCCCTTTCCTGTCTCCTTCTTGCCTTCCCTCTGAGATTATTTTCCATTTTCCCTGTACATACTCCTGTAGGGTCCTACCTGTTTTTAATGTTGACTTTCCATTAGACTACAAGCTCCTTGAAGGCAGGGATATGAATATAGAAACATGTATATACACACATAGAATAATTTGCATATTTATTCACGCACAAAATATGTATATGTGCATCCAACGTGATAATATACACTTATATCTATAAACATGTATATGGAGGGCAACTAAATAGTGCAATGGATAGAGCACTGGCCTTAGAGTCAGAGTGATAAGAGTTCAAATCTGAGCTCAGACACTTGACACGTCCTAACTGTGTGACCTTGGGCAAGTCACTTAATTCTGACTGCTTAGCACCCAGGGCCATCTCCAGTTGTCCTGGTTCATATCAGACGACTCTGGAGGAGAAAGTGAGGCTGGTGATTTAGCACAGACTCCCTCACTCAAATCTAATTCATGTACTTGTCATGATATCACCTCCCTAATGAATGCAGGACAAAGATCATCATCATAATTATCATGTAAATGTATTTGTATGTTTATATACATATGTATATGAGCATGGCATCCAGGTCAGCTATCACCCAGAGGGTAAGTAATTTAACTTTAAAAGGTGGGTAGAGGACAGGTCCTAGAGTCAATAGGACCTAACTCAAATCCAGCCTCAGACACTTACTACTTATGTGATCCTGGAATAATCATATAATTCCATTTGCCTCCAAAAATTAAAAAAAAAGAAAAATGAAAAGAAAGAGAGAAGGCTACGATCCAAGAGTAAAGTGGAAGGAGAGTTGGTGCATGACTTTTTGTTCATAGATGAGCGTCCACTGCAGGCTCTGATGCTGACATGAGACACAATATGGATCTATTCTTTGCTGTTTATGCTAATTTTGGCTGGATAACACCAAGAAAACACAAGTGCTTCATCAGTCAATACCACACCATCATTATTTGGTACCCCACTGATTACAGCAAAAAGAGAAATTTTGCATATTGTGGATAAGCTCACTTACCTTGGCAGTACACTTTCTAGGGAGGTAGACATTGATAATGAGATTAACACTTACATTGCCAGTGCTAACTTCAGTGTTTGGGAACCTCCAGAGGAAACTGTGGAAGAGAAGAGGTATTAGCCTGCTCACAAAACTGAAAGTCTATAGAGTCATTGTGTATCCTGATTGCTGTTTGTCTGTGGAACCCATACAGTTTCCTAGCACCATGACAGGAAATTGAATCACATCCATTTATATTGTCTGTGAAAAATTTTGAAGATCACCTGGTAAGCTAAGGTACTGGATACTGAAGTCCTTTCTTGAACTAAACTGTGAAGCATTCAAACATTATTATAGAGAGCAATGGCCATATTATTCGAATGCCGAATGTATACTTGCTAAAAAAAGGTTATTTTTATGGAGAACTCACACAGGTTAAGCCCTCACAAGGAGTTTGGAAGAAGTGATACAAGGATACTTTGAAGGTCTCTCTGAAGAATTTTGGGGTTGATTGTGCTGCATGGGAGACATTGCCACAAGACACCTAGCATGGCATGCTTTCATTACAGAAGGTGCTATGCTTTATAAGCAAAGCATAATTGAAGTACTTCCTTCTCAACAATACAGTGATCAGGTGGCTAGGTGGTGATGGATAGAGCACTGGCCCTGGAGTCAGGAGTACCTGAGTTCAAATCTGCCTCAGAGACTTATTACCTAGCTATGTGGCCTTGGGCAAGTCACTTAACCCCATTGCCTCGCAAAAAAAACCCCCCCAAAACTTAAAAAAAACCAATACAGTGACCAATGACAGTTCCAAGACTTGTGATGGAAAATGCCATCCATATCTAGAGAAAGAACAATGGAGCCTGAATGTAAACCAAAAGTATGCTATTTTCACTTTTAAAAATGTCTTTAAATTTGTTTTCATTTTCTCATTTTTTCCCCCTTTTCTTCTGATTCTTCTTTGACAAAATGACTAGGATGGAAATATGTTTAACATAATTGTATATGTATAACTTTATATCTGATTGCTTGCTTTCTTGGGGAGGGAAAGAGAAAAATATGAAACTCAAATTCTTACCAAAAACTGGGTGCTGAAAAATATCTTTATATGTAACTGGAAAAAATAAGTTTTAAAAAAGAATTGAATTAGGGGGGCAGAGCCAAGATGGCAGTGTGAAGGCAGCATTTCCCAAGAAGTCCAACCCCTCAAACCCCCCAAAAGCAAAGGATGGCTCTAGCCAAAATTTAAAGGGGCAGAACCCACAGAAAGATGAGTGATACATTTTCCCAGTCCAAGACAACTTAGAACTTCTGTGGGAAAGGTATGCTTCATTGGGGAGGGGGGGGGGTTGGAAGAAAAGCCTTGGTATAGCCCAGCCCAGCACAGCTCAGCCCAGCCCAGCCCAGAAATCATGTTAACAGCTTGAAGGGGCAGTGAGAGAATTCTGCTGCACCTGGGTGAGTGTGGGGTGAGGGAGTACAGGCTGAAGAACCTGCAAGGAGAATCAGGAGAAAGCAGCCTGCATTCCCAGAGAAGGTAAGGGAAGTCTGCAGGGATGTCTCTGCTCTTCCTGGGGTAGGACTCTGCTGTTTGCCTACACTCAGATATTGCAGTTTGGGCTTCTATACTAAGATAGCAGGATCCTTCCTTATAGCCCCAGGGCAGAGGGCAGTGCTGTGGTCATCTACATATCAAAGCACAGGCTACAGAGCATAAGACCTTGGAGGAATAAAGGTCCCAGTGGGGTGTCCCCCCCCAAAAAAAACCCAACCCCAAATCCTTGGAAGTGCTGTAAATTAGTCTTGGGCTGAGGAAATGAGTAAACAACAGAAAAAGAAGGATCTGACCATACAGAATTACTTTAGTCCCATGGAAGATCAAAATACATACTCAGATGATGACAAAATCAAAGCTTCCTTATCCAAAACCTCCAAGAGAAATAGAAAAATGGGCTCAGACTATGGATGAGCTAAAAAAAAAACTTTGAAAAGCAATTAAGGGAGGTAGAGGAAAAATTGGGAGGAGAAATGAGAGCGTTGCAGAAAAATCATGAAAACCAAATCAAAAGCTTGGTGAAAGATATACAAAAAAATACTGAAGAAAATATGTTAAAAACCAGTTTAGGCCTAATGGAAAAAAACAAAACAAAAGGCAAATGAGGAGAAGAATGTCTTAAGCAGAAATGGCCAGCTGGAAAAGGAGATATAAAAGCTCTCTGAAGAAAATAACTCCTGGGGTGGCTACGTGGCGCAGTAGATAGAGCACCGGCCCTGGAGTCAGGAGTACCTGAGTTCAAATCTGGCCTCAGACATTTAATAATTACCTAATTGTGTGGCCTTGGGCAAGCCACTTAACCCCATTGCCTTGCAAAAAAAACTAAAAAAAACACCATAACTCCTTCAAATGCAGAATGGATCTAAAGGAAGCTGATGACTTTGCAAGAAATCAGGAAGAAATAAAACTCTTCCAAAAAAAAGCCAAAAATTAGAAGAAAATGTGAAATATCTCAATGGAAAAACAACTGACCTTGAAAACAGATCCAGAAGAAATAATTTTAAAATTATTGGACTATCTGAAAGCCATGACCAGGAGAAGAGCCTAGACTTAATTTTTCAAGAAATAATACCGTAAAATTGCCCTGAGATCCTAGAAGGTAAAATAGAAATCGAGGGAATTCACCAGTCACCCCCTGAAAGGGATGCCAAAAGAAACACTTCCAGGAATATTATAGACAGATTCCAAAACTCCCAAATCGAAGAGAAAATTCTAAAAGCTGCCAGAAACAGACAATTCAACTACTGAGGCTCCATTGTCAGGATTGCACAGGATCTGGCAGCATTTACACTGAAGGCGCCCAGGGCTTGGAATATGATATTCTGGAAGGCAAAAGATCTTGGTTTACAATTGAGAATCAACTACCCAGCAAAAATGAATATCCTCTTTCAGGGGAAAAGATGGACTTTCAATGAAACAGGGGATTTTCAAATTTTCCTATTGAATCAACCAGAGCTGAACAGAAAGTTTGAACTCAAGTACAGGACTGGTGAGCCATAGAGGTACTAACTACTAACTAGCCAAGAGAGGGACTAACTATGAGGAACTTGATGATGTTGAATTGTTTGTATTCCTGCACAAGAAGAAGATATTGATAACTCATATGAACTTTCTTATTTATAAGAGTTGTTAGAAGGAGCATATATAGACAGGACATAGGAAGGAATGGAATATAATGGTATGATGTAGTAAAGGGATGGAGTCAGTGGGCGATAGAGGAAAGTACTGGGAGGAAGGAAAAGAAAATGAAGAAGAAGCTGAGAGATTTCACATAAGAGTCAAGAAAAAGCTTTTTCAATGGAGTGGAAGGGGGGAAGACAAGGGGGAACGAGTGAGCCTTCATTCTCATCGGAAATGGCTCAGGGAGGAAATGACATACACACTTAATAGAGTGAGGAAATCAATCTTATCCTAAGAGGGACAGGATAAGGGGGAATGGAGGGAGGGAAGGGGGGAATAGGTGACAGAAGGGAGGGAAGACTGAGGGAGAGAGTACTCAGATACAACACACTTTTAGGATTTTTTTTTTTTTGCAAGGCAAATGGGGTTAAGTGGCTTGCTCAAGGCCACACAGCTAGGTAGTCACTAAGTGACTGAGACCGGATTTGAACCCAGGTACTCCTGACTCCAGGGCTGGTGCTTTATCCACTGCGCCACCTAGCCACCCCCTACAACACACTTTTGGGCAGGGCCAGGATGAAAGGAGAGAGAGAATAGAATAAATGAGAGTGGGGAGAAATAGAATGGAGGGAAATAGAGCTAGTAATAGCAACTGAGGGAAAAATATTGAAGCAATTTCTCTGGTGGACTTATGATAAATAAAGCAACTCACCCCAGAGACAGAGCAATTGAAATTTGAACACAGACTGAAGTACATTTTCTCTCTCTCTTCTTGAGGTTTCCCATCTTCTGGTGGGGGGGGGAAGGGAGTTTATATTTACTCTTATAATATTCAATTTACCTCAATGTATGGCATGGAAACAATGTAGAGACTGTCAGAGCCTTGGGGGGGGGGGAGAAATTGTAGAATTCAGAGCCTTGCAACAAATGCTGGGTACGTATTACTATTGAATATAATTGGAAAACAAATAAAATGTTAAAAAAAAAGAATTGAATTAGCACAAAGGAAATGTAAGATGCACAAATTTCAAGACCCCACCCCTAATGCTCACACGGACTTTTTCTGCCCAATCTGTAGTAGACCTTTCTGATCAGACACAATCTGACAGAATCAGTCACATCTGTAACTCGAATCTAACATAGTGATGTCAATTGTCCTCCTTAGAAAGGAAAGACAACAGCCCACTCTGTTTACAAGGCATCGCTGACAGTGTGGATTCCTTTTGTTTGTGGTTTTTATTCTTGCTTTAGTCTTTTACAATCATGCCCGCGTGCTAAGGGCTCAAAGTAAAGATTTGACTGTCTGTTTAGAGACAGAGGGAAGAAATTAGATCAACAGCGTAAAATTGCTGGATTAGATTTAAGACTAGAAGTCCAGACAAAGTCCCCCTTCCTAACAATAAGAGTTGAATCTCTTTCACTGAATGGTTTCAGATGGATGGCTACCTGTCAAGAGTTATGTTGTGGAAGGAAATCTTGCTCAGCTCTGTGGTTTCCAAGATATCTTCCAGGTCTAAGATCCTGTGACCAGGTGAGTCCCCAAATTTGGGGGGTTTTATGACCTCCCTAGATAGATCTGGTCCTTTAAACAGGATCCGTTCTCTCAGCCAAAGACCTATAGGAAACCAACATGTACGTGGAGATGTTTTCCTTTGAATAGTTCAGGAAGGGCAGGCAAAAACTATGGTCTGAATGGGAGAAAGGCTAAGGAGAAATCCACTTTTTCTGGTTTTTGTTCTCTTAATGATCCAATTTGAGGCTTTCTTGGTAGAGACACCAGAGTGATTTGCTATTTCTTTCTCAAGCTCATCTTACAGATGTGGAAACTAAGACAAACAGGGTGAAATGACTTTACCAGGATCACACAGCTAATAAGTATCTGAGGTCAATTTTTTTTTTTTTTTTTTGCAGAGCAATGGGTTTAAGTGGCTTGCTCAAGGCCACACAGCTAGGTAATTATTAAGTGTCTGAGAAAGGATTTGAACCCAGGTCCTCCTGACTCCAGGGCTGGTGCTTTATCCACTGTGCCACCTAGCCACCCCCGGTCAATTCTTAACCATCAAAAGAGCTGCTGTAAGTATTTTTGTACATATAGAGTTGCAGTGCCATTGTTGGATCAAAGGGTAAACATAATTTTATGGCCCTTTTGGATATAGTTCCAAATTGCTATCCAGAATGGTTGGATCAGTTCCCAACTTCACCAGCAATGCATTAGTGTACTAATTTTTCCACACTGCCAGCATTCAACATTTTCCTTTTTGGACTCTTATTTTCAAACAGAAGAGTGTGTGATCTTAGACAAGTCATTTTTCTCTTTCTTAGACCCTTAGTCCTCATTTTTAAAATGGGAAGGGTGTTTTCAAAGTCCAAGTTCCCATCTAGAGTCTGTGATATTGTTCCATCAGGAGGAATACAGGGCAGAGTCAGGAGAAATCTAGGTTAACTATGGACCTTGGTTTGCCAGTGTCACATGCCATCTTAGGTCTCAGTTTCCTCATCTATAAAACAGAGTCAATCATTGCTACTTAACCAGGTTATACAAGGATAGGATATGAAGAGTAAAGGAGACCATTGGATTTATGCCCTTTGCCAGCGGTGCAAATTACAGATTTTGGTTTGTGAAGGGGGGTCAGTAGCACTCCCATGTGGGCGGGCAGAATTTCAGTGGAGAGGAAGTGGAGAGTTTCACAAAGGACTTCAGATTCTGCTAAGACCCTGATCCTTATACTCTCAGGACACTTGCAGTTCTTCCGAATGACCAAGGCCCAAAATGCAATGAAGAAGCTCAGACATACTTTGGCAGTCTTTCTCCGCCCTCTGTCCCTCCCTCCCTCCCTCCCTTCCTTCCTTTCCTTCTTTTTGATATTTTGTTTTATTCAATTACTTGTTATGAAAGTTTTTCCATATTCATCCACAAGCATATATATAAAAATTCCACATTTTCCTACCACTCCCTGTTTCCACCCCCTCCCCTCAAAGTTGGAATGTGCATTTGGGTTTAATATGTTTGTGCATTAGTCATTTTGTGCATGAGAAATTAGGACTAAGGGAAAAGAAAGAAAATCATGGCCTTGGAAGGAAAAACATGAGAAGTTTCAAAAACACTGGTGTTTTTCTTAGATAAGAGTACAACTCTGCTCAAGTCACCTCTGACATCCCTACATATTTTATTTTATTTATTTTAGGGGGTTTTTTTTGCAAGGCAATGGGGCTAAGTGGCTTGCCCAGCGTCACACAGCTAGGTCATTATTAAGTGTCTGAGGTCGGATTTGAACTCAGGTCCTCCTGACTTCAGCGCTCTATCCAATGTGCCGGCCAGCTGCCCATCGCTACGTAATTTAAATTGTATTCCCTTTTTTATGGGTGAGCTTTACTCCTCTCTCTTGGACAGCACCAGAGAAAACCCCAGAAGCGATTAGGAGTCTACCTAGAGTCACAGAACTGGAACTCAAGACTCATAAGCCCAGGTTGCATTTCACTGGTTCGGAGAACCTGGGGTGAGTGGAGGCCCCATTTCTCTGGAGGCCCTGCGGGGATGTCTGGCAGCATCCGGCAGTCCTCACCTCTCCTGGGTTTTTCTTTAGTGCTATTCAGAGGAGAGGGCTAAGCTCACCCAGAAGAAGGGAATTTCAATTCAAATGTGTAGGGCATCGCCCTGAGGTCAGTGTAAAAAGCGAGATTAGGGGAAATGGCCAAACTCAAATGAATAAGAGCTTTCTTTAAAAATACAATAAAACGTGTAGGGCTCTCCGAGGTGACTGGGCAGGCCCGAGGAAAAGGCCAAGGTGTTCTGTAGCCGCCTCTTGTGCTTTCCCTTCCCATTCCCGGGTTTCTTTCCCCTAATTCCTCATACGCAACACGGCTGCCCCGTGGATGCTAAGCACATATTCAGTTTTTACAGCCTCTTTGCCCTCGGGGGGAGGGAGGGGACGAGAGGCTGGTAGAGAAACGGGGAGCATGTGCATGTGCAGTGTCGGGGCTAGAAGAGACTCCCCCAGCTGCATTTTTCGGAGGAGTAAACTGAGGCCCAGAGAGGGCGGTGACTCGGCGGAGGAAGGCTCCTCATGGCACCAGTCTTCAGCAGAGCCAGGAGGGCCCTGTCACGTGACTGAGCGGCCAGTCCTCGTCTTTGCCAGCGGAGGCCCAGCGGAGGACACCGTCTCGGGGGACACGGGTGGGCAGCCTGGCCCACCGAGCCAAGTCCGGGGCGTTCCCCTTTAAGAGCGGCCCCGCCCTGGCGCGGGCGCCGAGCCACGTGACGGCCGAGCGCGGCGGGCGCGGACACAGGTGCTACAATGTATCCGGGCGGCCTCCTGGCCCTGGGGCTGGCGCTGGCGCTGGGGCCGGGCCTGGGGCCGGGCCCGGGGCCGGGGCTGGGGCCGGGCCCGGGGCTGGGGCTGGGGCTGCGGCCCGGCGCGCCCCGGCCCGCCATCCCGCCGCCGCCCTCCAGGAGCCGCTCGGTGGTGCTGGACGCGGCCACGGGCCAGCCGGCGGTGGTGGAGGGCTGGCGGCCCGGGGCCATCGCCTGGGCCAACCTCAGCAACGCCATCGACCGCACCGGGTGAGCGGCGGGGGGCGGGGGGCAGGGCATGGGCCGCGGCCGCCGGGCTCCGCGTCTCCGAGCCTGGCTCACCTGGGGCAACTGACCCTGGCCGGCCCCGGGCGCTCCGGGCGGGAGGCCCCGGGCGCTCCGGGCGGGAGGCCCCGGGTTCAAATTCCAGCTGCTGCACCTGATACTCAGTAACCACTGTGCCCCACCCCCCACGGCCTTCTGGGCTTTCTGCGTGACCCCCACCGCTTTCCCTCCTCACCCCCGACCCCCCGTAGGGGAGGTGACATCGAACCCCCATAGCCTTGCCCCTGCCCGTCATCTCTTCTGGCAGCATTCCCGGGGAGAATTTGACCCTTTCTGCGGGACCCCTGCCACTTCCCCTCATCCCCGAGCCCACCATGGAAGTGGTGACATTCAGCTCTCTGCCCATCTCCCCCAAGTCCCCTTTCCTTGGCAGCTGGGAGGAGGTAGATCGACAGAGCAGCCCTTTCTATGGGGCTCGGCCCTGTATCCTATTTTAGAGGACTGGAACTCCGAAGTTTGGAGGGACCCCATCAACTTTAAAAAAAATTGGTTTTTATTTTTTGCAAGGCAGTGGGATTAAGTGATTTGCCCAAGGTCAAGTCCGATTTCAACTCAGGTCCTCCTGAATCTAGGGCCAGTGCTTTATCCCTTGTGCCACCTAGCTGCCCCTGGCCCTATGCCCTTGACCTTCTGGTCATCATCTCTTCTGTCTGTACTCTTGGGCGGGGGTTGGAATTCTGGGTTTCTGGCAGCACCTGCAACCTTGGCTCTTTGTGTGTGACCCCCTAGTATTTCCCTCTCCTCCTCCCTGACCCCACCCTAGGGGTGGCGATATTGAGCCCCTATAGATTAGCCCTCTGCCCATCTCCTCCACTTCCCCTATCACAGGGAAATTTAAGAAGATAGATCCTATAGACTAGCCCCTTCTGTGGGGCATGTCCTTCCATCACCATGCTTTGCTACCTGGCAGGACTGGAACTCCATTTTAGAGTGTTCTTATAGACTTGACCCTCTGGCCATCATCTCTTCTATCTGAACTCCTGGCGGGGGGTGGCTCTCTCTTGGAGACCCCTACCACTTTTCCCCTCCTCATACCTGATCCCACAGTAGGGGCAGTGCAACCCCTATAGACAGCCTTCTGCCCATCTCCTCTGAGCCACAAGGAACTGTGACAAGGCAGATCCTATAGACCAGCTCTTTCTGTGGGGCATATTCTTCTGTCACCACGCCTTTGCTATTGGCAGGGCTGAACTCCGTTTTAGAGTGCTCCAGTAGACTTGACCTCAGATGTGGTGTTGTGGAAAGAGTTGTGAAGCCAGTGAAGTGATGCTGCAACCTGAGTAGCTGAGCTGCAGGGGAGAAGCTGAGGAGCTGTCTGGCACCAATATGGTGAGCCCTCAGGGGTATGGGGCCACCAGGCTGCTTAAGGAGAGGCAAACCGGTCCATGCTGAAAGTGCAGCAGGTCAGAACTTGACTCTCATTCCAGTCACTGAAGGAAAGTGAATCATTCTCGTTGCCCTCTGTGACTGGGGTGAAATTGGCAGGGGTTGGCCCCACAGACTCATTCCTATGACGTGGGTATCCATCCAGGGTTAGGACCCCTCTCCCTTGCCTTCCAGGTGATCTTGGGAAGAGGGCACCCCAAGGAAAGTTGTTTGCAGGGAGGAAACAGGGACTGACTCTGGAAGGGCTTTGGATGCCCCGGTCTGGCACATCCAAGGCAATCAGTGCCGTCTGACTGCCCCATTCGGGCATCTCTCTGTCTCCACCCTCCATCATCAAGCTGGCCTGCCAGCATTATTATTGTACAGTGATCTGAATCAATTTTATTAGAATCTGTTGACTCCCTGGGAAGCAGGTCAGTGAAGGATGGGGCCTCTCATGCCTGGGTCAGAAAGCAAGACACTATTGGTGTTGTCCTTGGTGCTGGAGGGGGTGGTTGTGGGTAGGATATCATGAAATAACAAAGTTTTACCATTCTTGCACCTCCTCTCCCATCTCTGTTTCTGGGGGGCCTCTTCCCCATGCCTCATCTTCCCTTCTGGCTTCTTCCTCCAGGAAGCCTTCCATAATCTCCCTGGCTCTTAAAGCTGTTGCTGTTCTTTCCCTCCTCCAGTTACCCTGCAGTCTACTTCTCTGCCAGTGTCTGTGGGCAGGGCTTTTGTTTTGTCTGAATTCCCAGGACCTGGCCAAAAGCTTTGAACACAGCCCATTAATGCTTCCAGAGGAAATAGCCTGCTGAGTCAGGACAGACTTGAGGGAGCTCCAGGGACGCCTACAACCAAAACTTAAACAAGCCACAAGATCCCACAGTCAGGAGAGACTTGTTCAAATTCCATCTCTTGATGCTGGTTTCCTCTTTTGTAAAATAGGGTTAAGGATTTGGGGGCACCCACCACCCAGGAAAATACTTTGTGAGTTTCAGAGCACTATGGGAAGCAGAGGAATATGCTTGATCAGAGAGGTAGTTGGAAGGACCTTCAGGGGGAGGTGAGGAGCCCAGGATACCTATGTTCCCTAACTCATCTGTCTGCCAGTGATCCAGAATGGAGGCCTGAGAAGAAGCCCAGCGCCCAGCTCTGCTCATGAGTCATTGTGGGCGGCTAGTCTCTCCCTGGTGCCTCAGCTCCAGAGGGGAGGGCAGCAAGGAAAATCTGAGAACAAGAAAGAAAAATCACTTTAAAAAAAAAGAGAAAAAACTAGATTAGGTGGCAGTTGGCTATCCCCAATGATAGAAGGAACGAGATGGCACAGTAGATGGAATGAATGTTTTGTTTGAACCTGCCCTCAGACACCAACTAGCTTGTGATGGGTCTGGGGTCACACGGCTAGTTTTTGTTAAGAGGAGAAACTTGATCCTAGCTCTGTGTTCTTTCCAATGACAAAGGTGGTTTTCTCTGTGACTGCAATGTCTTTCATGACCATTTTATAGAAGGGGAAACTGAGGCTAATGTATGTGCTAATGAAAAAAAAGGATAGTTTCTGCTGTCAAGGAGTTCCTGTGGGAGAACTTAGAGGGGGTTCAAGCTTCTGAAGCCCCTACAACCTGCCCCCTGCCCCCCCCTTTTCTTTGTTTTTATATCTTCCTCCCTTGCCCATACCTTGCGGTGACCTCCTGGATGTTCTTCTGTGCTCTGAGTATCTTCTCTGGCTGTCCTTCCTCCTCCTCATCTCCACCTCCTATCAGCCTCTGATAAGATCCTACCTTCTCCAGGAAACCTTCCCCCCCACCCTTACCTCAGGTCTTCCTACTGTGGATTATAGGGATCAGTTATATAGGAGATGTGAATGTCTCCAGTTTTTCCAGCATGTATCTTCTGAGACAGATTCAGCTGTTGACATGTTGTCTTCTCCATTAGACTGGGAGCTCTTTGAGGGCAGGATCTTCTTTTGTCTTTCTTTGTATCCCCAATTCTTTTTTTTTTTTTTTTTTTTTTTTTAGGATTTTGCAAGGCAAATGGTTGGTTAAGTGGCTTGCCCAAGGCCACACAGCTAGGTAATTATTAAGTGTCTGAGGCCGAATTTGAACCCAGGTACTCCTGACTCCAGGGCTGGTGCTATATTCACTGTGCCACCTAGCTGCCCCTGTATCCCCAATTCTTAGCACAGTTCTAATAATAGATGATTAGTAAATGATGTTTGTCCTTAATTCTCAAAGAAGACCATGACATTAGGGAGGTGATGCCATGACAAGCAAATGAATTGGATTTGAGTAAGGGGGGGGCTGTGCTGAGTCACCAGCTTTACTTTCTCCTCCAGAGCCATTTGGGTCCAGTGGCCAGATATGAATCAGAATGATTGGAGATGGGCCTGGGTGTTAGTTGATTAGGGTTATGTGACTTACTCAAGGTCACACAGTTAGCAAAGAGTTAAGTGTCTGGGGCAGTTGAGTAAGTGGGCTGACAGTTAATAATTGCCTAGCTGTGTTGACCTTAGGCAAGTTACTTAACCCCTATTGCCTTAAATAAATAAAAATTTTTAAAAAGTCAAGTGTCTAATCTGGATTCGAACTCCTGGCCTGACTCCAAGACCAGTGCTCTATCATTATACCCCCTAACTGCCTTAACAAATGCTGTTTGACTGAATGACAGTCCCTATTATTCTAATAACAAAAATAAATTGAGATTGCCAACCTCCTACCTACCATCTGCTGGCATGCTCCTGCCTACTTTTTTCCCTTGTTAAGGTCAGACTCTTAAGGTCTTTAACCTCAATTTGCCCATCACCTTCTTCCCCCCCCCCCCCCAAGGGCTTCTGAATTAAGCTTTCTGAGAACTAAGGACTCCTCTGAGAATGAAGGGAGAAGATCATGTCTCCCTTCTTGGGTCCTGATAATTTGCTGAGAGGAGTAAGTCTTGCCCTTGACCTGCTTTTAATTATCATGAGAGGGATTGACTTTATCTCTGATCCAGGACAGGTGTGGTGGGATTGAGCAAGATTGTTCAATTTTCTTATTGGCCTTGGTGCTTCTCACACGTGACCTTCAGTCTCCCATCTCTCTTCTCTGATCATCTCCTCTCCTTAACCTTCACCATGAAGGCTTTTCTACCTAATCTCCTCCTCCTCTTGGTAGCTCTGATCTCCTTCAAAGTTCAGCTCCTATACCCATTCTACATGAAGCCTTTCCAGGGCTTTGCACATGGTCTAATCTTTTCTCATCTATTCAACTCCTGAGCCCACTAGTTACTAAGGCCCTCTCTCCCAAACTATCCTGAATTAATTTTTTCTTCCTATCTACCTATCTTCTATCTTTCCATTTCTCTGTCTGTCCATCTTTCCATCAATCCAATTAATATATATCAAATAGATATATTTATCTTTTTCTCTCTCTATCTCTTTATGTACCCCCTTAATAAGGTAAGCTCCTTGAGGGCAGAGACTAGTTTTGCCCTTCTTTCCACAGAGAAAGCATTTAACAAATGTTTGTTTCTTATATGAGGAGGGATCATTCTGATTTGTCCTGGGAGATGCCAGAGATTCAGTGGAAGTCTTTGTATTCCTCATTCAATGAAGACTTCTCCATGGGTGGTATTACCCAGGACTATTTCTATTTCTACTCACAGAAGCCTGGAAATAGCAGTAACCAGGGAGTTAGAAAATCCTGGTCATCTCTAAGGTTGAAATGATGGAAATCTTGGGAGAAATGAACCTTTCCCCTTCTTCCTCCTCCTCTTCCTCAGCATTATCATAATTAGTATTTACATAGTGTTTTAAAATTTGCAGAACCCTTTACAAATATATTATATGTATATAGTTGGCTTAATCAATGTTTATTGATGAAGAAGATGATGATGATGGTCGCAGAATAAACTGAGGTATAGAGAAGTTGTCATTTGTCCCAAGTCACAGGTAGTTTGGGATGAGAATACCAATGGGATTAGAATTTTGAGCTTCTGATTTCAATTTGTCAATAAACATACCAAGTCTGTACAAAGTACTGAGGTTACAAAAAATGGGACAAAAACAGTTTCTGCCCTCAAGGAGCTCTCATTCTAATGGAAAAAATGAAAAACCCAGCTGTGTACCTATGTGTATGTCTTCTTGTGTATGTGTACAGTGGTGTAAGACACATGCACATGGAGTGATCCCTCAAGAGACTGAACCCATGGGAGATGTCATGTTTGCAATCATATGTGAGATCTTTTCTCCCTTGGCATGGTATCTCCGATGGGCAGTCTAGGTGGACACCTGTGAAGCCATCTGTCAAATCTTAGATGTTGTTAAAAAGGAGAAGATGCTAGGCTGGAGGAGCCTGGAGCTTTGGGGGGGGCAAGGGGAGCCCCCCCCCCCAGAGTATTGAGCCCAGACCTTTCCAGGCAAATATCTCAAATTTATTGACTGCTTCAAGTTGGTGGCTACAGCTCCTAGATTTAGACCTGAGATCATTGAGCCCAACTCTTTCCATTTTACAGAGGAGGAAACTGAGGCTCAGAGACAGGGGAAGTCTCTTGTTGAAATGAGTTGGGATTGGATTCTGGATCCCCAAACTTCTTTTCCCTTCTCCTGCTGGCAGTTCCTATGTTGATAAAGTCATGCTGGGCCCAGAACGAGCTGAGGCAGCTAAGGATTTCTGTGGCAACCAGAAAGGACTTTTTAAAAGTGATGTTGGATATAGAGTTTTTTGTGTTGTTTGGCTCCTCAATAGATGGGGGTAGGGGAAGAATTCTTTTGTTTTTCAGTTGTTTTTCAGTAATGTCTGAATCTTTGTTACTCCTTTTGGGGATTTTCTTGGTAAAGATACTAGAGTGGTTTGTTTGTTCCTTCACCAGCTCAATTTACAGATTAGGAAACTGAGGCAAATAGTGACATGACTTGTCTAGAGTCACACAGCTGGTAAGTACTGGAGACTAGATTTGCACTCAGGAAGATAGATGAGTGTTCTATGCACTATGGTATTATCTAGTTACCCTAGGAAGAGAATTAAGAATCAAAAAATTTTTGAAAATTATGTTAAAAAGTTAACATTAAAAAAATTTTTAAAAAGACTATTTTGGAAGCACTGTTCAGAGTAGATGGAGAGGGGTGGCTAGGTGGCACAGTGGATAAAGCACTGCCCTTGGAGTCAGGAGTACCTGGGTTCAAATCCGGTCTCAGACACTTAATAATTACCTAGCTGTGTGGCCTTGGGCAAGCTACTTAACCCCATTTGCCTTGCAAAAACCTAAAAAAAAACAAAAAAAAAAACAAAAACAGAATAGATGGAGAGATGATAAATGGTGAAGGAGAGAAGATAGAGCTACTCACCTCTTTATTTTAGCTTTTTCCTGCTGAGAAAGATCATCTTTGGTCTGGGGAGGGACCCCAAGATGATATGCTGCTAGTACAATACCTTAAACACATCAGGCCTTTCAATACTTATTGGATTTACTTTTCAAAACCGCATCCTATTTTATCTTCAGAATTTGGTTGCTTTAAAAAAGTAGCAGAACAACTGGCATTTATATGACCCCTTTGGGCTAAGCACTTTAAATATCTCATTTGATCCTCATAATAATCCTGTGAAGCAGTAGTTCTCTTTGCCCTATTTTCAGATGAGAAACTGAAGCAAGCAGAAGTTGGAATGTGGGAGCAGCCAGGTGGTGATGACTCTAGAGTTAGGAGGACCTGGGTTCAAATCCAGCATCAGACTTAATTTCCTAGCTGTGTGACCTTGGGCAAGTCACTTAACCTCACTGCCTTACAAAAACCAAAACAAAAAAATTTAAAAAGATTAAAAAATAGTTGGAATATATTGGGAGCAAGGGACGGGATTTGAACACAGGCCTCTTCTGATGCCAAGTTCATTGTTCTTTCCAATATACTGGAAAGGAACAGCTGCCCCATTTTTCTTTTTTTCTTTTAGGTTTTTTTTTTTAAGGCAAATGGGGTTAAATGGCTTGCCCAAGGCCACACAGCTAGGTAATTATTAAGTGTCTGAGACCGGATTTGAACTCAGGTACTCCTGACTCCAAGGCTGGTTCTTTATCCACTGTGCCACCTAGCCGCCCCTTGCCCCACTTTTCAAAAAAGGGAACCAGGTGAGGTCCTTTGCACCATCCACCTGGGAAGCATGGCATTGAAGAATAAGAATTTTTTAGTAAAGAGTTTTTTTTGTGAGTATTTTTGTGGGCATCACAGAGAACCAGCTTGGCTTTATCCAGAACAGGTCCTGCCAGATTGGTCTCCGTTTGTTTTTTGGACAGTTAGCAGATGACTGATTTCCTCCTCCCTTTTACCAAGTTCTACTTACTGTTCCCTAAATCCCCCTAGGCCCTCTTTGTACAGGCTGGGCCTCATGCCCATTCCTAGTCTGTATGGAAGAGTTGGGTTGGGTGGCTAGTGAGGAGAAACTTCTATTTGGAGCAAGAACTCAGAGTGAAGGCCACTCTCTGTTGAAATTATGAAATAAATTTCCTGCTTCCTCCTTCTCTCAGCCCTTCAGCACCTTCTCACCTTTCACATTGCTAGTTGTTTCTGTTTTGGCCAGAATCTCTTCAGAGTCTTCCCCTTCTAGACCAATTTTCTTTCTTTCTTTCTTTCTTTCTTTCTTTCTTTCTTTCTTTCTTGCTTGCTTGCTTGCTTGCTTGCTTGCTTGCTTGCTTGCTTTCTTGTGTGAGGGGCAAAAGTGCTGACTTTTCAGGAACATAGTGCTAAATTAGTCTAAGCCATAGGCCTCAGTTTCTATCTCTCAAGAATCAAGTGAGCATGAGAACCCGGATCTCTGGCTAGAAAAATTATGTCCCCCTAACCATATAAGATGTAAACAAAGACAGATCCTCCTGGGAAAGCTTAGGTACACTCACTCCCCTTCTCTTTGGACCAAGTTTCACCAATTGTTGTAAGGGTCAACAGAAAAGAGGAGGGGGAATGGGTTGTGGTTTTTGTGGTTTTTTTAACCCTGCTTCAGTTTCTGTAATTCTACTTTTCCTGCTCTCTCTCTCATAGAGAGTTAGGAATTGCCCCACTTCTTGCAAGAAATGAAATAAATTTTAACTCTTCGCTGCCACTTTGAAAGGACTCTGAGTAGTCATTTTGGGTTAGGCTCTCAATACCCTGCACACTTGCTTTCTTGCTTTCCTACCTATCTTCAATCACTGAATGGGCATTGCCTCCAACAAACTGAGACTTGGTAAAGACTTTAGCTTAAAAAGACCAAGGTCTCCTACAGTACTGGGGCCATCTACTATTGTCCTAATCCCTACCTGGCCACTAGATCCAGATAGCACCAGAGGAGAAAGGGAGATTGGTGACTTTGCATAGCAACCCCCTCATTTAAACCTAATTTATTTGCAAGTTATGACATCACCTTCCTGATACCATTGGTCCTCTTTAGACCCCAGTCACTTGTGCCTCTTAGAATTCTTAGTTTGGGGGTCATTAGGTGGCACAAGGGACAGCACACCAACCCTGGAGTCTGGAGAACCTGAGTTTAAACCTAGTCTCAGATCCTTATTGTGTGACCCTGGGCAGGTCACTTAACCCCAGTTGTCTCAAAAAAAAAGAATTTTTAGTTTCTTTTAAGGCTCAGCTATGTCTACTGGTTGTTAATATTCTTGCCTTCTCAAATGACCTCTATATCCTTTTCTGATTTTATTAGTATGTTGTGTATAAACTTCTTGAGGATAGGAATTGTTTCTCATTTTGAATTGTATCCCTAGGGCCTGGCACTCACTTATGGTAGTCTCTTATCAATATTGCTTCGTTTGAATTGAGCTGAACAGTATATTCTTGCTAATGAGATGTGTAGATGTGGGCTAGACAGTGGTACAGTCTGGTGGAGGATCCAGTCCAAATAGTGGCACTTGATATTTTGGAAGGAGAAGGGCAGCAAGCATTTATGTTCCAGATGCTGTGCATTTTACAAATATTGTCCCATTCAGTCCTGAAAAGTAGGTGCTGCTATTATTCTCATTTTACAGGTTGGATAACTGAGGAAACAAGTTAAATGAATTGACTTTCAGGGAATGTCTGAGGTTGAATTTGAACTCAGGTCTTTCTGACTATCCACTGCGTCACCCAGCTGCTTATCTCCTGTGTCCCCCCCCCCCAAATCTATACTCTCACTTCTGCCCTAATGCTTGTTTTGAAAATGTAAATTTGTTCCCGGGTGATTGACATATTAGGGAATAATTTTAGTGTGATTTTTGAGTTGGCTTATGAATAGTTTTGTTTGTGAGAAATGAGAATGCTAAACTGTAAGCTTTCTTTTGTTCGCCCACAAACAAACTTCAGACCTTTTTCCATGTTAAAGGGCCATATTTTTTGCCTGTATTCTGGGGCAGGCAGAGGAGGGCTGGCATCTGGACCCCCCCACTTCTGCTGTGGCCTCTCACCCCTGGGGCTTTGGACAGACCACTATTTATTGGAGCATTTTTTTTATTTCTTAATCATGTAACTTGTATAATTTTTATTAGGTTTTTCTTTTTTTATTTAGGTGCCAATGGCAGAGTTTTTGACTATGGTGCCCCAAACCCCATTTTCTCCACAAACCTTGTGATTTTGCATAATATGGTGCTTTTTGAGAAGGCCAGTGATTGTTATAGCAGAGCTGACTGTCATTGGATCCTTCACCATTTCACTTTTTTCCCTTCCATTCACTAACTAGACTGTATGTATTAATCACGTTAGGAGAAGGCTGAGTTGGGGTAGAAGGTTTGGAATCTGGGAAGATCTTAATGTTCTAGAATCCATTAAGATAAACTTTATTAAGCTTAATTCTCTACTTGAATTTAATGAATCATCTGCCCAGATGTAGTTCAGGGTAGCATAGCTAGACATTAGTAGGCATGAAAAAAACTTTTGAGATTATTAACTGCTTTCACTTAACCTCTATTTGCCTCAGTCCACTGAAGAAGGAAATGGCAAACTGTTCTACGGTCTTTGCCAAGAAAACCCCTTGGACAGTATTGGTGTACCAGATCCATGGACCATGAAGAGATGGTCATGATGAAAAACAAGTTAATATGTTAACAGGACAGGACAATAGTCTTTAAGGCTTGACTGTCTTCCCCCCCCCCCCTTTTAAAGAATTTCTTTCTTTTTTTTTCTTCTTTTAAAAATTTTATTTATTTAAGGCATCGGGGTTAAGTGACTTATCCAAAGTCACACGGCTAGGCAATCATTAAGTGTCTGAGACCAGATTTGAACTCAGGTCTTCCTGATTCCAGGGTTGGTGCTCTATCCACTGCACCACCTAGCTGCCTCCTTAAGCTGTTTAAGAGGGCATTATGTTCAGGAGAGAGAGCATTGCAGTCCTCTGCCCTAGCAAGAGCCCATCTGGAGGTTTCTATTCAACACTGGGTATCATAGAGGGTCATTGAGGAGAGTTTGGACTTCAGAGCAGTCCTGCTGGAACCTTCTTTTCCCTCTTGCAGTTGAAGGGACTTCCTTCTGCTGATATCTTAATCCTTTTCTTTCTTTCTTCTTGCTTGTGTTCTCTTCTCTTTTCTTCTCTTTTCTCTTCTCTACTTTTCTTTTTTCCTCATTCCCCTTCCTTCCTTCCTTCCTTCCTTCCTTCCTTCCTTCCTTCCTTCCTTCCTTCCTTCCTTCCTTCCTTCCTTCCTTCCTTCCTTCCTTCCCTTTTTTTGCAGTGGCACTAAATGACTTACCCAGGGTTAACAACCACTGACTGAAGTCAGATTTGAACTCAGGTCCTCCCAATTTTATGGCTGGTACTCTATCCACTGCACCACCAAGCTGCCCTGCTCTTACTCTTTTTTTTTTTATGGAGAAGGGTTGCTGCTAGCCTGGTCTTACTTAAGGAGGCTGCCAAAGCAACCAGCATTTATTGAATGCCTCCTGTGTGATCCAGTTTTATAGGTACTCTTATTTTTAATTTTATTTTTTTTCCATTTCCATGTAAAGATGGTTTTCAACATTCATTTTTGGTAAGATTTTGAGTTCCTGATGCTGAGTGAAGTGAGCAGAACCAGGAAAACATTGTACACCTTAATAGCAACATTATAAGCCAGATCAACCGTGGTGGACTCAGCAGTTCAGTGACCACGGACAGTTCTAGAAGACTTGTGATGCAGATGCCATCCACATCCAGAGGAAAAAACTATGGAGTCTGAATGCAGAGCAAAGCAGACTGTTTGCACTTTTTAAAACTTCTTTTCTGCTTTTTCCTGTCTTTCTCATGTCCCCCCCCCCTTTAGTTCTGATTCTTTCACAACATGACTAATATGGAAATAGATTAAACAGGATTGTATATGTTCAACCTATGTCAGATAACTTGCTACCATGAAGAAAGGAGAGGGAAGGAAGGGTGATAGAAAAATGTCAAACCCAAAAGGTTACAAAAAAAGATGGCTGTTGAAAATTATCTTTTTCATGTAATTGAAGAAAATAAAATGAAATAGCATTCAAGAAAGTTTTTTGAGTTCCACATTTTCCTTCCTCCTTCTCTTTCCTCCTTTTGAGTTCTACATTTTTCTTCCTCCTTGCCTTTACTTCTCTCCTTCCCCATGACAGTCAGTAATCTGATATAGGGTGATATATGTTCAATCTTGTTAAATATATTTCTATATTTGTCATGTTGTGAAAGAAGAATCAGAACAAAAGAGAAAAAAACTATGAGAAAGAAAAAATACAATACATTTTAAAAAATGAAAATAGTTTGCTTTGGTCTGCATATGGGCTCAATAGTTCTGTCTTTGATTGTGGATAGCATTTTCTATCACAGATCTTTTAGAATTGTCCTTGATAACTGAATTGCAGAGAAAGAGCTAAATCTATCATATAATGTTGCTGTTAAAGTATACAATGATCTGGCTCTGCTGACCTCACTCAGCATCAGTTCACATAAGACTTTTCAGGTTTTTCTGAAATGCAGTTACTCTATCTTTTATTTTTAATTTTATTTTTTAATTTATCTTTTTTTAAATTTTAATTCTTTTTATTTATTTAAGGCAGTGGTGTTAAGTGACTTGCCCAAGGTCACACAACTAGGTAATTATTAAGTGCCTGAGCCTGGCTTTGAACGCAGGTCCTCCTGACTCCACCGTGCCACCTAGCTGCCCCCAGTCACTCTCTTAAGGAACCACCCTGCAAAAATCTTTGTCTAGGCCGCCTCTCTAAGAGACTTTCCCAAGGATTTTGCAAAAGTCTTTAGAGGAAAAATATTATTTCTTAATATTTTCAGTTTTACTGAAAGGAAGTTTTAAATATGTTCATTTACTTATGAAAAATTTACCCTCCCTAGACTTTTCCTTTATAATGGAAAGATGTTGGTGTGTTGTAATCCCCTTGTACAGATAGACAAAAAGGGTGCCACGGTAAAGCTAAGGAAGTGGCATTTTCTCTTGCTGGGAAGGGAGTCAGGAGCTGCTACTTTGCTACTCGACCCAGGATTGACAGGGTGACCCAGAGAGAAGTCCATCTTCTGACCTCAGCCTGTTCCCCTCTCTTCATTCCAGGTGGGCCTTCCTGGATTTGGCTACCAATGGGCAATACAGCAATGCCCTACAGGCTTATGCGGCTGGGGTGGTGGAGGCAGCAGTGTCTGCTGAGGTAAGAGGAAGGGTCGGTGGCAGACAAGGATGGAGGGTGTTAGTGGTCCCCATCCCTGTCTTTCCCCTGTGGGGAGTTCATCTTTGTAAACTCAAGAACAGGCCCATGCCCTTGACCTTGCCCACAGATAAGGATCCTTCTCTTTGGCATCTCTGCCTTAGGACGACCAGAGTCCTAGGTAGGTGAGGAAAGGCTAAGGGAAGTGATGGTTGTGAGAAGCCAGGGATGGAGACTACCCCATTTGTGCCCTTAAGTGGAAGGGGTCACTAGATTCTAGATTAGAAGAGTATCTCGCCCAACTCTTTCATTTTACAGATGTGGGAACTGAAGCTTGTCTAAGGTCACATTGTGGTTAGTAAATGAGTCAGGATTTGAACTCAGATCTTTCTAATTTCAGGTTACTCGACAAACATTTTTAAAGTTTTTACTATCTAGCAGTCATTGGGCTAATTTTTGGACGTACAAATATAAGCAAAAAAAAGATAGATAGACAGTCCCTACTCTGGAGTTTACATTCCATTGGGGGCGGATGATACTGGGGGCTGAAAAGCAGAGGGGGCAAGGAAGGTGCTTGGGAAGCTCAGGAAAGCGGGCTGAAGGAAGATCCCCTGAAGTATGAGACCATCTACTGTAAAAAAACTCAGCACCTACTTGGTGGTGCCCCTGGCTTGGTGCAGAAGCAGGGAGTGTCTGGCAGTTGCTGGCACCACATGGGCATGACTGGGGGAGACTCTGGCTGGTGGGACCTTCCTTGCTGGGACCGTGGACCCACCTGGTCTCCTGCTGTTCCATCTTCATAGCCCCAAAATAGATGCTTGGGAGTCATTCACCCCAGGGAGATAGGGCCCCCAAAGACAGGATGAGAGCTCTAGTCTCTTGTGGTCTCCCTGGTGTAGGATTAGATGCTGATCAAATGAGTGATATATCATTTATTAAACTCTTACTGTATCCAAAGTACCAGAGCTGCTGATAGGAAAGAGCTCACATTCTGATAGGCAAGTCAGTGTGCATTTATTAAGCTCCTATTATATCCCTGACACTGTGATAAGTTCTGAGAAGGCAGAGAGAGTAAAGACAGTCCTGCTCAAACTCACTGTCTGATGGGGGAGACAGTTGTACAAAGAGCTGACAGTACAGATGGCAGGTGACTGGCAGAGAAAGGGGGTTGGAAGAGGCATCAGAGGCCAGAGAAGGGGGTTCCCTGTGGTCTTGGGGGTCAAGGAAAGTAGGAACTGAAGGGGGAAGCTGGCAGTCTCCGGGGTCTGGCCTGCAGCCGCATCCTGTGAGTCTCTTCTTCTCTCCCTTCCCCATGCACAGCTCATCTACATGCACTGGATGAATACAGTGGTGGATTACTGTGGCCCCTTCAAGTATGAGACCATCTACTGTGAGAAACTGAAACACTACATTGAACTGAACCTGGCCTGGATGCAGAAGCAGATTGCATCAGACAAGGATGTGGAGTACTGGCACCAGGTAAGCCGGGCTGGGTGAGCCTCCCTGTGGGGCTTGGGGCAGGGTGCACCCTACATTGCCGTTCGAGAGAGGGTTCCCTAGAGAAGAGAGAACCTTCCTAGAGCATCCTCTGATTTCATTTCCTAGGAATATCCCTGAAGGCTGGGTAAGACCTTTTCACTGATCGCTTGTCTCTCTGGCTTTCTGGTAGGTGGAGCTTATTCTTCTGCAGCTGAAGGGACTGGAGGACAGCTACCAGGGACACATAGCTTTCCCATCTAAGAATTTCACCATCAGCCCTTTTGGGTTCCTGTAAGTGACTGATCCTCTGGGGTGTGGAGGAGTGGGGTTGGGTGGGTTGGGAGAGAGTAACCTCTGTTTGGAGCAAGAAGTCTGAAGGTGAACTTTGCTCATAGAAACTAACCCCTCTGCCTTAAGACCAACTTTTAGCAAAACTGTGAAATAGGTAGACTTCCTGCCTCCTCTTCCCCTCTGCCTTCAGTACCTTCTCTCCTTCCAAATTGCCATTTGTTTAAGGGTCTTCTCTTCCCAGATTGATTTAAAAAACAAACAAACTAGGTAAAAGAGGCCATTTTTTGCACCATTTCTTACCTAGCCTTAATCACTGAATGGGTTTAGCCTCAGTCAAACTTAGCTTAAAAAAGTCCAAGGTTGCCCACTGCATCTACAGCCATCTCCAGTCATCCTGATTACTTTAAGACTGATTACTTTACACAGTCTCCCCCTCACTTATATCCAGTTCACTTGCAAGTAATGGCATCACCTCCCTTCTGTCATGGTTCTCTTCAGGAATGAGGGACAAAAGACAACAAACAAACCCACAAGCACAGTCCTTCCAGATACTAAGCGTATTTATAATCCATTGTCCGTCTGGTGGTTTATAGCCAATGAAAAAGCCTTTTGCAGATATGAGTTCATTTTCCCCTCACTCTGGTCACCCTCTTCCTTCTGAGGTGGGCAACCCAGAATGATCTCCGTTGTGCAGAGGCAAAAACCAGAGAGAACTAAAGGGATTTGGCTGAGTCTATACAGTGAAAAGCAATACGACCTGGATTGAGAACCCAGGGCTTCCCAATCCCAGATTCTGTCCTATCATTCCACTGCTATAATCATAGCACATGCAGGAAGCAGCTAAGGAAGTGACCAGTGGGCCAGACTCTCAGGGAAACAGGAGGAAAGGGGTCAATGACATTGATAAAAGGACTATCCTCAAAAAAAGAGAAGATGGGAGCTAGAGAAAAGAAGGGGGAAGATGGAGAGGGTTTTTGAGGTGTGGAGTATGAGAAACATGGTACCTCATAATGAGTAATTACCTTAGCAAAAGAGAAGGGGAAGCCTTCTGCAGAGAGGGAAGAGAAGGGGAAAGAGGGATTGGGGAGACTTGAGGACAGACCAGGAGCTTTAGTGGGTATTGCTGAGGCTAGTAGTCCCTTGTGGTCTCCCGGGTATAAGATTAGATGCTGATCAAATGAGTGATAAATCATTTATTAAGCTCTTACTGTATCCAAAGCATCAGAGCTACTGATAGGAAAGAGCTCACATTCTGATGGGCAAGTAGCAGTTGGGACCCAGTTGAGTTTAGATAGCATAAATTTGTAGTAGCTCTTTTCAGTATTTTCCGGGAGTATCAGAAGCATCTGGGAGAGAAGGTGGATAATGGGGGTAAATCTGTGTTTGGATTTGGGACAGTATAAGCATTGATAGGACAAGGGAATGAGGAATTCAAGATTACAGGACAGTGCAGAGTTGGCGTGATCAACTGTGAAGGGAAGAAAGTGAGGCCAGTTCAGGGTGAGATCTGGGAGTGTGAAGGGGGTCTGGGCATCAGGAAGGGCACAGAATAGGATTAGGAGAGCAGGCAGTGAGCGGACCAAAGGTTATGATCAGAAGGTACAACCTGGGGGTTCAAGGTAGTGAAAGTGATGATGAGGTCTAAGGTTGGACCTTTCCTGTGGGCAGCTGAAGTAAAGCAAAGAAACCAGACAGGGGAGTTAGCCGGGGAGCCGTGTTTGAGGACACCGGGGGGACCTCGGATTCCCCAAGTGTGAGGACCAAGCGTCCGGGGTTGAGAGAAGCTGTGGGCCATGGTACTGAGCTCTTTGAGAAATTAGGGAGACTAAGCTTAGCCACTGGCAGGGTCCAGACAGGTGATCCAAGGGTAAGGAGCGGGTGACTAGTGAGGACAGAGGCTGAGAGAGTTTGGGTGTGGTGGAAAGAGCAGGAGGCTCCTGCACCAGTGGGGTGGGGGAGACCTGAGAGTGTGGCTCGAGGTTTCCTGGAACTTTCTCTCATCCTGAGCTGGCAGCTGTAGCCCTCATCCAGGAGATGCCTTGCCTTTGGCTCATGAACTGAAGACCTGGTTGGACTGGTTTTCAGAGTCCAGTGTTGGATGATGGTGAGAGGCTTGATGGCTCAATGGTTGCTGTCTCTGCCCAGACTGAGGTGGAGTGGCCTCCCAGCCTGCCAGTCTTCACCATCACTGCTTCTGAGAACCTCTGCTTCTTCCCGGCTCAGCTCAGGGGCTGACTTCTTGCAGAAAGCCTTGCCTCATTCCCCCTTCTCTAGAATGGCAGGAGCAGTTTTTGTTTTGTTTTGTTTTGGGGTCTGTCCTCCCGGTGTATAGCACATAGTAGGTGACTTTATGAATGAACGAAAGAGCATTTGTATTTGTATTTGCTGTATTAAGTATGCAGCCTCCAAATAAAAAATGAAGGTGTCCCCTGTTCTTAGGGTGCTCATGTTCTGAAGGAGGGAGAGAGTAGATCTTGGGGCTTTAATGGTGATTGAGTTGGATCAGGACAACCCCTGTCCCCAGTTGGATGATTGAGGCTCTGCGTTCCAGCCTCCCTAAGGGCCCTGCCAGCCTGATTTATACTAGGGTGTCAGGGATTGACTGAGACCCCGGGCATACCTTCTCCCTCAGCTTGTTCCAGTTGTCGGGTGATTTGGAGGACCTAGAACCGGCCCTGAACAAGTCGGAGCAGAGGCGGGTCAAGGGCTCGGGCTCTTGCTCGGCCCTGATCAAACTGCTGCCCAACAACAGTGAGCTGTTGGTGTCCCACAACACCTGGACGTCCTACCAGCACATGCTTCGCATCATCAAGAAATACTCATTCCATTTCCAGAGGCTGCCCAGTGGTGGGTACCAGGGAAGGGAGCACACAGTAAGGCTGGGGGCACCCGTCAACAGGGCCCAAAAGGAGGGCGTGAGAAGGGGCCCAGAACTTCTCTGGGTCTCATCTGTTAAGAAGAGGGCTGACCTCCCTGCTCACTCCAGATTTGGTCCCTCTTTTCCCTGCCTCCCTCCTAGAAAAGGGCCTTGGTCTATGTGCCCCCAGGGGCTTTCCTGTGCCCACACCCCGGAGGGTGAATGTTGAGGCTGCCTTCTGACCAGGCTCTGCTCCGGCTTCCTGGATTCCTCTTCTCCCAAAGCCCTCTTTGATGAGAGCATCTGCATCGAGGGAGGGTATCGGACCCAGGAGAGCCTCTGCTCCAAATCTGCCTCTGATATTTCTGAGCTGTGGGATCCTGGGCAGGTCACTTTACCCTTGTGGGCCTTAGTTTTCTCAACTGTAAAATGGAGCTACTTATCCCTGTAGCAAGTCCTGGGCTTTGCAGGGTTGCTCCTCAGATAAGATGGCAGAGCTGATCTAAAATCCTGAAAGAATTATTTATTTATTATTTTTTTGCAAGGCAGTGGGGTTAAGTGACTTGCCCAAGGTCACACAACTAGGTCATTATTAAGTGTCTGAGGCCGGATTCGAACTGAGGTCCTCCTGACTCCAGAGCTGGTGCTCTACCCACTGTGCCACCTAGCTTCTCCCAAGTTATTTTATAATCGGTTGACAGAACCAGCTCTGATTCTTTATGACCTGAGCCCAGTTGTCTCCTGTTGTAATTGGTTAACTGTAATGTACTACGGTGGTATGGTTGGTTGGATTAACGGGACTGAACCTTCCTCGGGGATCCTCTCTCCTAGGTAAAGCGCCGTTGATCCCTGGAAATGTGCAGGTTTTCTCATCCTACCCGGGGACCATCTTCTCCTGTGATGACTTCTATATCTTGAGCAGTGGGTTGGTGAGTCACCTTTGATATTTCTCTTGTCTTGTTTCCTGAATCAATGTATTCCTGATATTCCTGTGGTCTTGCCACCTGGAACAGTGTAGCACAGTGGAAAGATCACCTCTGGGACTTTGTCACTGTGGATAAGTCACCTTCTTTCTGGGCCTCAGTTTCCCCCTCTGTAAAATGATGGGGTTAGTACCTGTGGCTCTGCTTCCAAACCTCAGTTCTTGATTAGGACCTTGTAACATGGGCGCTTCTAGGATAGTGACAAGACCAAGGCCTCTTTGGTCATAAGACCCCATCTTTGGGGTCTACTGAGGAATGTGCTTTGTAGGGGGCCATGGAAATGTAAGCTGTTGGGGCGGCTAGGTGGCGCAGTGGATAGAGCACCGACCCTGGAGTCAGGAGGACCTGAGTTCGAATCCAACCTCAGATACTTAGTAATGACCTAGCCGTGTGGCCTTGGGCAAGCCATTTAACCCCATTGCCTTAAAAAAAAAAAAAAAATCTAAAAAAAAAAAAGAAATGTAAGCTGTTCGCCTGATGCTGATGAGCCAGTTGGTCTGATCTGGCTTAGTTATTGACTTTTCCTTGGTCATGGTGACCCTGGAAGTCCAGGGTGAGAGGGATTGTCTGATGAAAGCCACAGTGCTGAACTCACGGTCCTTGGAGTCTTGAGGACAGGGTTTATGAGTTCTTTGATATAGATGCCGATGCAGAGGGCAGCTGTTTGGGGGTATCGAGATATTAGATGACTTGCCCAAGGTCACCCAGATAGTGGGTTTCAGAGGCAAGTCTTGAACCCAGGACTACTTTCCCCTAAGACCAGCACCCTGCTTTTCTGTGATCTAGTTACTATTGGGATCTTGAAACCCCTTGGTCATTTGAGAGTATCTGAGTGGGTTTGGCTATGGGCAGACCTGTGGTCAAATCCTGCTTCAGTTGCCTTTGAACTCAAGTCCTCCTGACTCCAGGGCTGGTGCTCTATCCACTGTGCCACCTAGCTGCCCCCCAAGTTGCCTTAGGCAGGACAGTCTGGGATCGGGTTGGGCCTCAGTTTCCTCATCTGCAAAATTAGGGGATTGATCAGATGACCTTGGAGGTCTCCCTCCTTCTACATCTGTGAGCCTTAACATCTTTAAGCTACTCAGAGGCATGGAAAGGGGACTCACAGGATCGAATCCCTGATCCTGAGATAAAGAGACCCTTCTAAAAGACTGAAAAATGGTAGCTTTGGTTTGAGGAATGTGGCCTCCCATTTTGCCCAGTGAGGACCAGGTGACTGCTGGTGACAGCTCCCCTTTCCATTGGAGCCCCTTCCTTCCCACAGCTCTGTGTAGTAAGGAGTGCTAACATTCTTGTCCTCATTTAGCAGACAAGAAAGGGCAAGTGACCAGTGTACAGGTATTTGACTCATAAGATCATAGATTTAGAGATGGAGGGGCCCTCAGATACCAGCCAGTTTAACTCTCATTTTACAGAAAAGGAAGTTGAGGCCCAGGGAGATAAGGTGACTTACCCAAGGTCATACAGGAAATAAGAGGCTGGGGTGGGCTTTCCACTGGACAATTTGGCTTCTCCAGTAAGAAGCTCCTGCCCTCAGGGGTCTTTCATTCTCCTGGGAGAGCAACGTTTGCACAGCTAAGTCACTGCAAAGTATCAATCGAGACATTTTGGGGGGGGGGTGGCTGGGTGGCTCAGTGGATAGAGCACCAACCCTGGAGTCAGGAGTACCTGAGTTCAAATCCAGCCTCAGAACTGATTACAACTGAAGGAATCGAGAAAGGCCTCATGGAAGGGTCTGCAATTTTGCTGAGTCTTGAATCGTGTAAGGATTCCATGATGTTTGTGTGTCCTTGGGAAGTCACTTCACCTCTGTGGTCCTCAGTTTCTTCAATTGTAAAATGAGCAAGTTGTCTTGGATGGGCTCTGAGGGCCCCTCCAGCTCTAAATATACTCCTATGTGAGAGTTGGAGATGATGGAGAGCCTTCCAGGCATGGGGTGGGGGTGGGGAGCAGCCTTTGCAAAGGCACGGAGGTAGGAGATGAGAAGTCCTGGACGAGGAGTAATGGTTAGACCAGTTTCGCTGGGACACGTAGGCATGATGCAGGATTGGGGAAGTCAGTCTGCAAAGATAGATTGGAGCCACCTGATGGCTGAAGGACTGAAGCCAGCAAGGTCCAACCCTCTACGATCCATGGTGGGCAGTGTCCGGGAGTGCTCTGCCTTCTTGTGTCTCTGGGAGCCTGGATCCCAGGACTCTCACCACTCCGCTAGGCTACCACCACCTGGCTAGGCTACCACCATCCCTGGGGTCAAGAAGTCCCTTCTTTGGGCAAGGGCAGCTCTGCCCTTGCCTCCCTGGGCCTGATGTGCTTCCTGGGCAGGGATATGTGGATTCCAGGCAGAAATATATAGAGCTGGTCTGAGTCAGACTGGAAATGTTGTGGACATGTGAAACTTGAAGGACATTGTGGAGTTGGCGCCTTGATGATTGGATAGTCTTGTTCTGGCTGTCTTGTCCCTCTCTCCCTTGTTTATTTTATTCCACACCACCCCATAGAGAGGTGGGGCAAGATTCAGTCTGCCAGCAAGCATTTATTAGATACCTTATTTATACCAGGCCCTGTGAGAGGGGCTAGAGAGTCAGTGACCAAAGGGAAATGGGCCCTGCCTTCTAGAAGCTTCTGTTTTAATAGGGGGGCACAACATTGATTCAGTAGGCATCTCTAATAGAGTGATGCCATTTTGGTCTTTAATAATGAAGGACCAGAGCCAACCAACCACACATCTGGTTATTAAGTGCCTACTGTGACCAGGGGCTGTGCTAGGCACAGGGACCAGAGTGGCACAGTCCCAGTCCCCAAGAGCACATGTTCTTTGGGGAAGTTAAGGTGTAGCTATGTAGGAAGAGACAATAAGGATAACCTTCTAGGGAAGAGGGCAGTGGGAGATGGGAGAAGCCTTGCTAGAGCCCAGAAGCAGGTAGAGACCAAAGGCAGCCAGTCAACTCCTTTCTAAGGCCCTCATCTCACGGTTGTGCCCTGGTGGCAGGTGACTCAGGAGACGACCATTGGCAACAGCAACGCAGAGCTTTGGAAGTACGTTAAGCCTCAAAACAGCGTCCTTGAGTGGTTGCGTAATATCGTGGCCAACCGGCTGGCCCAGAATGGGTCCATGTGGTCCTCCATCTTTAAGAAGTTCAACAGTGGCACGTGAGTCCCAGACCTTGGGGACTTTGCCATCGTGGTCCCCGCACCTCAGGAGGAGATGAAATTCCCTAGGTCAGGCTTTGGAGGGCCCTGAGAGCCTGGTGGAATGAAGACTTCAGTTGGGGAACCACAGTATCTGGGGAACTTAGGTCGCTAACTGTGTGATCGAAGTCTGAGCCTGTTAGAGCTAGAAGGGATCTTCGAGACTCCCTCATTCTAAAGAAGGGGAAACTGAGGCCCCAAGGAGGAATAAGACCAGATCTCAACTGAGTCTTCTCCATCTCCGAAATTCTGTGTTTTTTAATAGCTGGAGCTATTGAGGTATGAGTGTGCACTGGGCAGAGGCAGGATGGGTCTGTTGGATCTGCCCCAGCATTACCAAAGTCTTGGGCTTTGGACCAGGTCTGAGTTGGGACCCCAGGGGAGGGAATGGAGGACACCAGGACTCTGTTTATTCTCCTCTACCCCCCACCCCTCCACTCCCACCCCCCTTCTTTCCTTGGCAGATACAACAACCAATGGATGATCATAGATTACAAAGCTTTCGTTCCTGGAAAGCCCAAGTCCATGGATGGCCTGCTCACTATTCTTGAGCAGATTCCGTGAGTGTCCGGCAGCCAGCCCACCTCCCCTCTGGGGCTTTGGGAGTGAGGCATCCAAGACCCTGCTATTGTCTGACCCTTTGGGAGGTTGAGGTGGAGCGGAGAACAGAGTTGGTTACCTGAGTTGCAGGGAAAGGGGTGGGATTATAGGAAAGAGAGGGTTTGGATTGGCTGGATCCTCACTGAGAGAGTCTGCCAGCCTGGTGGAGCCGGGCAAGTTGGGAATGAGAACCAGGTTATTTGAAGGCAGAGGAATATTTAATATGGAGAAGAGAACTGGGGTTCGGGTGAGCTAGGTGGGAGGGACAGGATAACTATGTCCAAATATTTGAGAAAAGACAAGCTTTGTTCTGGATGGTCTTTGGACCACAGAGCTAGGAATCTTGGGTGGCAGTTTAGAGTTCATGTTGGGCAGCGTCCTGATGCTGAGAGGTAGAGACCAAAGGCAGCCGGTCAACTCCTGAATGGGCAGCTGGGAAGTCATGGGATCCTCTGAGAGGCCAATGTCTCCTGTTGGGGACACCATAGGTTTGAGCAATCCTGCCAGGCCAGGGTTGGACTGGATCCAGTCCATATTAGAGTCCCATCTAACTCTGAAATTTTGTGATTCTTTCGTGTCCCAGAGGCATGGTGGTGGTGGCTGACAAGACTCAAGAGCTGTACAAGAAAGGCTACTGGGCCAGCTACAACTTACCGTGAGCACTGACTGCCAACTCTTTTGCCTCATTCCCTCTCCTCTGTAGGGATCCCAGTCCTCTCTGAAGTAGGGTGGGGAACCCCAAAAGGCAACATTTGCTGATTGTGTTTCGTCTTTGCACCCCCATAGCCAACATGGAGCCTTGCCAGCTGGGAGGGGCTTGATAAATGTTTAGGGGTTTATCTGGTTGGAGCTGGAGGGTAGTTGGAGACCGTCGGGTCCAATCTTCCCATTTTACAGATGTGAACACTTAGGCCTAGACTGTGAAATGACTTGCCTGGGGTCCTATTACTAGAAAGCGTCTGAGCCAGGATTTGAACCTGGATCCTCCTGACCCCAAGTTGATTATTTTAGCCAATACAACAGAGGTGTCCGAACAGCTGGCCTGGGGGCTGAGTGTGGCCCCCAACATGTCTAAGTGCGACCCACATCACCTAATTACACTAAGATAAGAGACGGTTCTCTGCACTCCATGTGTATGATGAGACCTGGTGTGATGTAGTGGGAAATCATTAACAAATAAAACATAGATAATTCTGTATTTCAAATTGAAGTCAATATGCCCCCCCTCCCCACTCTTTTGGAGTGTTCAGTGACCTCCTTTACTCTTCGATGGGCCATAGGTGGCTCCAGTTGGTTGATTTGAATTCATGACCTTTTTAGAATTCCTTCATTCATTAAGTTGACCTTATGGGGCAAAGAGTGTAAAGGCACTGATGGCTTATAACTAGCATTTATATGCCACTCTACAACTAATACCTCACCTTATCCTCCTAACAACTCTGGGAGGTAGGGGCTCAAATTATCCTCATTTCACAATTGAGGAAATCGAGCCAGACAAGTCATGAGTGACTTGCCCACAGTGTCCCAGCCAGTCGATTGTTGAAGGCAGGATTTGAACTCTGGATCTTCCTGAGTTCCAGGTCCAGCCTCTATCCCGTGAGCCACCTAGCCAGACTGAGATAAGGGACACTTCTCTATCCAATAAGTGTATCTAGGAACCTGGTGGGGCATAGTGGGAAGCACATGGAAGCCAGGGTTTGAAGCTCAGCCTTGCTCTGCCTTCTCTGCCCTTTTCCCTCTCTGGGCCTCAGTTTCCTCATCTGTAAAATACCAGGGCATCCTCCAGCCCTAAATCAAGCACGGTAGTGAGGTGGCAAACAGTGGTGCTTGAGGGTGGTGGAGGGGCAGCTAGGTGGGGCAGTGGATAGGGGGTAGTGGAACCTCCCCCCTGCCTTGTCTCCCTCCCCAGGTATTTTGAGTCAGTGTTCAATGCCAGTGGGATGCCTGACCTGGTGAAGCAGTTTGGAGACTGGTTCTCTTATAAAAACAGCCCCCGCGCCCGGATCTTTGAACGGAACCAGTCACTGGTGCATGACCTGGACTCCATGATCCGCCTGATGAGGTCAGCACCCCAGACTTTGTTCTGATGTTGTAGAGGCAGTGTGGGGATATACCCGAAAGGCTCCAGGATTTGCAGTTGGATGACTGGACTTTGAAATTTGACCCGACCACTTAGAAGTGTAACCACGAGCAAGTCTTTCCCTCTTCTTGGGCCTCAGTTTCCCCAGCTGTCCAATGATGGGGTTGGATTAGGCGATCCCTAAGGTCCTTTTTTTTTTTTAAGATTTTTCAAGGCAATGGGTTAAAGTGGCTTGCCCAAGGCCATGTGGCTAGGTCATTATTAAGTGTCTGACCTAAGGTCCTTTCTAATACCCATGTGGGTATGAAATTTGGGAGTGTGGAGAAATTTTTTTGTTTGTTTGAAAAAAAAAGACTTTAGTTCTATTCTGGGCTTCTTCTATCACATCTTCACATTTGAGAAGCATATCCTCTGAGTCCTTTGATAAAAGTTATTGCTGGGGGTAATGAGGTGATGTAGTGAATAGAGCACTGGCCTTGAAGTCAGGAGGACCTGAGTTCAAATCTGGTCTCAGACATTTGATACTTATTAGCTGTGTGATCTTGGGCAAGTCACTTAACCCCATTACCTTACAAAAACTAAAAAATAAAAATTATTGCTAAAAGGATGAATCTCTACAGCATTCCAGTAGACAACTCTTTTCAAGTAATCAAACCCTTAAAGGCTACTCATCATTCATTCATAACCCACTCAGCTATACTGTGATCTAGCCCAGAGACCCAAGGCAGTAAATGTTGAAAATAAGTAAAAATACAATAAAACATAAATGTTGTTGGTTTGTAGTTTTCTTAGCATGCAGCCCTGAAGTAGCTGTTCCTCTTTGAGTTTGACATTGTGGATTTAGCCCTCATCTTTTAGCCCTGTCTTTCCCACAAAAGTTCCATGCTACACCTTGCTGAGTGTTTCACTAAAAATCTCTGTAACCAGGTGCTGCTAGGTGGCGCAGTGGATAGAGCATCAATCCTGGAGTTAGGAGGACCTGAGTTCAAATCCAACCTCAGACACTTAATAATGACCTAGCTGTGTGGCCTTGGGCAAGCCACTTAACCCCATTTGCCTTGCAAAAAAAAAAACCTAAAAAAAAATCTCTGTAACCTTTGTGAGGGGCATTTCCTTGAACTAATGACCTATCAAGAAAGAAAAAAAAATGTAAGTTTGAGATGGCCTGTTGTGGATGAAGCCTTGCAAGCTCTTTGTAATCACTGCTTCTTTTTCTAGGCACTCACATCCATACCTTTAATAATCCTTTCTGGAGGTTTGAAATAAAGCTCACTGGTTGAGAGTTTACAGACCATTCTTCCCTTCTCTGGGAAAATTGGGATATTTGTTCTTCTCCCATCCTAAGGTTCCCTTCCCATTCTCCACATGTGGGACCTTGGCCCAGCAGTTGTATCTCCACAATCCAGCTATTCCGGCCTCTTTGCAGCTCCTTCAATACCTGTCTCAGGGTCTGAGGATCTTTTGCCTTGGAATAGTACTCTGACCTTTCACCTCTACTTCTTAACTTGTCTGGATTCTGTTAAGACTCAGTCCAAATCCTACCTTCTGCAGACCTTTCCTGATGCACTCAGATGCTAATGCTCCCTTTCCCCTTTTGGAATATCCTGCTACGTGGCTTGTACATATATATTTTAGACAATATATAGATATCTATTAAATCTGCATAGCTACAGGTAATTAGATATTTAGATATGCTTAGTTATTTACATGTTTGCATATATCTTGTTATTTATAAGTCCCTATATGTAGGTCTATATGTATACATACCACCTAGCGATTCACACGTTATTGACCTCTAATTAGTTATCCACACATTAATTACACATACTTAGTTATTCACATGTCATTTGCATGTAATCAGTTATTTATATATGCCTGGTTATTATTTACACGTACACATATAACATGCTAGTTATTTACTAGTTACATACATACATATTAGTTACAAATACAACATACTAGTTACAAGTAACATACTAGTTATTTATATACAAATCCCTAGTTTAGTTACAAATATTTATTATTTACAAATGTTTATTCTAAATATAAATAATAAATAAATCCCTAGTTATTCACATGTTATTTCCATGAAATGAGAAATTACATGTTATTTACCCATACTCAGTTACTCACTTATCATTTACATATAATTAGTGATTTACATGAACCTAGTCATTGACACGTTATCTCCCCTCAAGAGACTAGGAATTTCTGAATGGCAAGGACTGTTTTTTGCCTTTCTTGCTATCCTTAGGGCATCAATGTAGTTCTCATAGTTAGCATGTGTGCTTAATAAGAGCATGTTGATTGACAAGCTGATTGCTTTCTGTTAACATCATTCCACGTGCCTTGAACTGTGATCCAGTCTCTGGTTTGATCCTTCTTTTTTCCCTAAAAACAACAACCTGTTTTCAATTCTTCTTAGGTTTCTTCTTCAGCCTGTTGGTAAATGTTGCAACATGCCATTCCCTTGTGTTTTTTTTCCTGTTGTCTTCTATTTTCTATTTAAATCTTTTTTTTTTTTTTCCTAGGTTTTTGCAAGGCAAATGGGGTTAAGTGGCTTGCTCAACGCCACACGGCTAGGTGATTATTGAGTGTCTGAGACTGGATTTGAACCCAGGTACTCCTGACTCCAAGGCCGGTGCTTTATCCACTACGCCACCTAGCCGCCCCTATTTAAATCTTTTAAAACTTTTAAATTGCTCTATGATTGGATGCATCTCTTCTCAGTAGTTCAGTGATCAAGGACAGTCCTGAAAGACCTGTTATGGAAAATGTTATCCACATCCAGAGAAAAAACTATGGATTCTGAATATATACTAGGTTCACTTTTTAATACTTCTGTTTTTTTCTTTCTCAATATTTTTAATTGAAATTTTATTTTATTTTTCCAATTACTTGCAATTTTCCAACATTCAGTCATTCATTTGCAAATTTATGAGTTCCACATTTTTATAACATCTTCCTCCCCCCCAAACAGTCTGGTAAAAGTTGTACATGTCCATTCCTATTTTACATATTTCTATATTGATCATGTTGTGAAAGAGGAATTTGAACTAAGGGGAAATAAAAACTCATCCCCCTTTGATAAACCCAGCTTAAGGGATAAAAACTTACTCTTCGATAAAACTGCTGGAAAAACTGGAAGATAATGTGGCAGAAACTAGGCTTAGATCAGCATCTCTTACCCTATAACAAGATAAGGTCAGAATGGGTACAGGATTTGGATATAAAAGGTAATATTATAAGCTAATTAGGAGAACAAGGAATAGTTTATCTGTCAGATCTATGAAAAGGGGAGCAGTTTATGACCAAAGAAGAAATAGAGAACATTGTAAAAAACAAACTGGATAATTTTGATTAAAAAAAATTAAAAAGGTTTTGCACAAACAAATCCACTACAACCAAGATTAAAAGGAATGTAGTAGGGGCGGCTAGGTGACGCAGTGGATAAAGCACCGGCCCTTGGAGTCAGGAGTACCGGGGTTCAAATCCGGTCTCAGACACTCAATAATTACCTAGCCGTGTGGCCTTGGGCAAGCCACTTAACCCCATTTGCCTTGCAAAAACCTAAAAAAAAAAAATTAATGCAGAATGAAATGAGCAGAACCAGAAGAACATTATACACAGAACAACATGGGGTGATGATCAATCATGATGGACTTGTTCATTTCAGCAGTACAATAATCAAAGACTTGTGATGGAAAATACCATCCAAATGCAGAGAAGGAACTCTGAAGTTTAAATGAAGACCAGTGCTTATTATCTTTAATTTTTAAAAGTTGTCTTATGTATTATGTCAATTTTTTCTCTCTAATGTTTTCTTTCATCTTTTTGGATCTGATTCTTCTCTTACAACATGATCAATATGGATCTATGTTTAGCATTTTTATAAAGGTAGAGTTTATATCAGATTGCTTTCTGTCGGGGGAGGGAGGAAGAAAAATGTAAAACTCATAGCCTTGCAAAAACATGATTAGTAAAAACTACTATTGCACATAGTTGGAAAGGAAAAACAAATAAATGTCTAAGAAAAAAACATCTAAAATAACCGACCATAAAAACCACCCATTCCTTTAGTTCTAATTCTTCTTTTACAACATGACTAATATGGAAAAAATGTTAAACATGATTGTATATTACAACTTAGGTTAGATTGCTCACTTCTATGGGGGGGGGGGAAGAAAAGGGGGTGGTAGAATATGTGGAACTCCAAAAAGATGAGTGTTGAAAACTGTCTTTGCATGTAATTGGGAAACATTTTTTTATTTTTTATTTTTTTATTTTATTTTTTTGGTTTTTCAAGGCAATGGGGTTAAGTGGCTTTCCCAAGGCCACACGGTTAGGTAATTATTAAGTGTCTGAGGTCGGATTTGAACCCAGGTACTCCTGACTCCAAGGCAGGTGCTCTATCCACTGTGCCACCTAGCCACCCTGGGAAACATTTAAAAAAAAACATTTTAAGATGTTTTATGAACTCTCTGTGTATTCACATCTAGTTATTCAGGCAACTCCTGTTTTTCCTCAGAATTGTTTCTCTTTATATCTTTGGGATTTCATTCTTGGGAGTTTCCTCACTATCTAGGGAGTGACCTCTATAGTAGATTTTTAGTTCATGACATCCACGCCATGCTTTGCCTGCAGCCTTTAACCTCGGCTCACTCACCATGCTGGGACTGATCAGACTGTTGATTTTTCCCTCCAGTTTTTTATCATAAACTTTTTTTTTTTGCTTTTTGCAAGGCAGAGGTAAAGTGATTTGCCCAGGGTCACACAGCTAGGTAATTATTAAATGTCTGAGGGCAGATTTGAACTTGGGTCTTCCTGACTCCAGGGCTAGTGTTATATCTACTGCATTACCTAGCTGCTACCTATCATAAACTCTTGCATGGAGTGTTCACAGGGAAGAACTCCCCAGGGTTCCCATTACTTTCAATTGGTAGCCAGTTCCTTCCAGTGGGTGAGAATCAGATCTGATATTGAACCTTGTTGGCTCCTCTGTTCTTGGAAAAAAGAAACTATCCTAAATGCAAACCAAGAAATAATTCACTGACCTGCTGTTGGCAGAGAGATGGAGCTTTGGTGAATATTTGGAGAATTGAAGTCCTTTAGCACTGTCATGGTTTTGCTCCAGGATGGTGATGTTTCCCAGACTCATCTATTTCCTCTTTTGTCTAGGTGGTCTATGGTATACTTCCATGACAAGGTCTCTCTTCTTTTTATATGTATTGACTTTTACCTACATTCATTCTATCATGCTTCTGGTTTCTTTACATGCATATGCCTCCTCAGTATATAATGCAACCTCACTTTCCTCATTCTCTTATTTCTCCTGTTTCTTTTTTTTTTTTTAGTTTTTTTTGCAAGGCCAATGGGCTTAAGTGGCTTGCCCAAGGCCACACAGCTAGGTAATTATTATGTGTCTGAGGCCAGATTTGAGCTCAGGTACTCCCGACTTCAGGACCAGTGCTCTATCCACTACGCCACCTAGCCGCCCCTATTGTTTTCTTTTTTAAAAAAGTTTTAAATGTCTATGCATATATACAGACATGCATATATATATGTATACATATACATACACACATATACATATATACATATAATTTACATTTTGAATGTCCTTTGGTTATATTTCCAGTAATGGACTGAGTCAAAAGATATGAATGGTTAGTGATTCTTTCCCATAATTCCATATTGTTTTTTAACTTTATTGGAACAATTCAACTGCCTACCAGTGCTGTATTAAGGTGCTTGATTTCTAGCATTGACTAGTTCCATCTTTTATCAAATTTTCCAGTTTGATCAATAGTGATGGTGTTTCCTTTGCATTTTTCTTGTTAGTAATGATTTGGGATATTTTTCATATAGTTGTTGATAGTTTGTATTTCTTCTTTTGAAAACTTCATATCCTTTGCCCATTTTTTATTGCAGATATATTTCTTTTTTTTTTTTTTTTTGGCTAGGCAGTGGGCTTAAGTGACTTGCCCAAGATCACACTATTAAGTGTCTCAGGCCGAATTTGAACTCAGATCCTCTTGACTCCAGGGCTGTTGTTCTATGTACTGTGCCACCTCGCTCCTCCTATTTTTCTTAATCTGCCATAATTTGTTATATCAACTTTTCTCTTCTGAAACTCTTGTCTTTTTTTTTAGGCAATGGTGATTAATCCCACTCTATCCCTATAATCTTTGTTTTCTTGCCCAAAAACTTTGTAATCTGTGGTTGTGCTTTGTGGATTCCACAGTGTTCTTTTGGTTTGACAGATTTGGGGAGATCTTCAGACAGGTTTTGGATTTTGGTCCTAGAAAAGCAGACTAGCCTCCCACCCTCTGCCCTCTCTGCCTAGTGCTAAGCTTCCTTCCTCTTGCCCATATTCTGACACCACTCCCCTCTTTCAGGTTCAACAACTTCCCTCATGACCCCCTGTCCCGATGTCATAACTGCACCCCTATGCAGAATGGGGAGAATGCCATCTCGGCCCGCTCAGACCTCAACCCAGCTAATGGAACGTATCCTTTTCCTGCTCTATCCCAGAGATCCCATGGAGGCATCGACATGAAGGTTTGTGTGTGACCTTAGGTAGTATTGGGGAGAGGGGACCTGATGTGTGTGTGTGGGATGGTTGTGCTCAGTTTTCAATTTCTAAGTCCTAGCCATTTGGATGGTGGTGGTTGGGCTCCTTTGTGGCATGTGGATGATAATAGAATGAGGCAGAGTGCTTAGAGCTGGAACAGCATGGGATCATGGTGATTAGTGGGAAGGGTTTATCCACCTGCCTCCCCCCAATCTTTTTTCAGGTGACTTCTTATGAGATGGCTAAAGATTTCCAGCTTATAGCAGTTAGTGGCCCCACGTGGGACCAGTTGCCGCCTTTCCAGTGGAGCTCATCACCCTTTGACAAGCTGTTGCATATGGGCCATCCAGACCTTTGGAAGTTCTCCCCTGTCAAGATTGGGTGGGAGTGAAACTTGGCGCAACCTGTCTCCCCACCACCCTATTACCTTTGATCCCAGGGCCCTTAGGAAGTTGGCGCTTCTCCTCACTCACTCTGGCTGCCTGTTTGTCTTTCTGACCCTGGAACCCCCAAGGAATTTGCCTGCCAGGCCTGGAGGGCTGAGTTCCCTCCACTCTGCTGCTTCATTGGCTCTCAAGCCACTTGCCTTGTCCAAAGAGACCCTGAGGGCCTTAGGGGACCACCAGCTCTCCAGTCCCACTCTTCCTATTCGTTCCTGAGCCCCGGACTCCAGCCTCTGAACTGCTGCTCCCAAGCCAAAGAGGAATGGGGGGTGCTTCTGGAAACAGGATGTGGCTGGAAACCTCAAGTATCTGCTGGACTCTGAGGAGCCTGCTTCCTGCCTCCCCAGACCTGTCTCATTGAGTAAGCAGTCTTCCACCTTCCTCAGCCCTTTCTAGGCACTTCTCCCATACAGCTCTATTTACTGAGGCTGCACACCTCTAACCAGGCCTTTGCTCTCACCTAGATAGTGGTGGAGGAACTATGGATGACCCCCCACCCCACCCCTTATCCCTCCCTTGTCCATACTATTAACTTCCTTCATTAAATTGCCCTTCAGGAACAAGTTTGGAAAAAACAAAACACCAAACTACATCAGACCTTCCCCTGAAACCCTGACGGTGGTGATTGGGGGGCTTTGGATTTCCCTGGGCTGTGGGTCTCTTCCTTTCCGATGCTTCCTGATGGGCTCTGCCTCTAGTGCCTGACCTTGCCATAAATGGGAACTGTAGCGGGGGATCCAGCTGGGATCTGTGGGAAGGGCTCCCCGTTCTATGGTCCCTCCCTGACATCTGCTTCAGCTCCTGCACACATCTGCCTCACCCTGCATCCAGTCCTCTCACCTCCTCACCCTCATTAGCTGTTGCACCTCTCCCTGGCCAGGTCCATACTGGGGGGTCAGGGGTGGGGTCAGCCATGCTTACTGCCCTTGGAGAGAAGATCAGGACAACTACCTCCACAGAGGCCGATTGGAGAACACAGGATGTCTTTCTCCTCCTCACCCCTCTCTGCTGCAGCCCCTCTCTCGCAGGCCTGAGCTCCGCCATTCGCAGAATGCCTGAGAGGTTTGGGGGACTGGGACCTTGGGTTCTCTAGATGCTGGGCCACAAATGGATGCAATGTTATTAAAAGAGAAAGCCTTATCACCTCCAGCCCCACTCTGCTTTTTGGAGGGGGTTGGGATGTTGCTGGATAGGAATGGGCTGGGGCTCACAGAGAATCAGATCAGAGATGAAAGGCACCTCCCTGTCCAAACCTGTCCACTAAGACCAATCCTGACCTGAACCACCCTCAGCCTCCCTGGGCCTTCCTGTATTTGATCTGTAAAGTGGGCAACAGTGGGCAAAGTACCTGACTCTTTGGGAACAGTTTCCTCCTCTGAAAAATGTGGAGATGGATGAGGTGTTTTTTTTAAGGTTCATTCCTGCCTTCTTTGAACTCTGAGGTGGAACGACAGCCAGCAATAGGTGACAAGACCCCAGGGTACTGGGCTGGAGAAGCTGCCCAAGGTGCCCTGGAAAGTCAGCATTTGAATGATGTGAATTCACCCAGGGTGGTTTGGGAGAGAAGGCAGAAAGGGATGACCACCCACTCTAGTCTTAACATCAGAGCACAGGTTTTAATTCACTCTTTGGTCATATATCCCCAAAGCTTAGAACAACAAATGAATTATGTGTTAGACACTGGCTCTATGCTGAGCACCATGGACACAAGTCTTAACAAACCTGGCGAAGCTTTTTAAAATTTCCAAAACACTTGGCAAGTCATCACCTGATTCTCAGAGAAACTGTGATGTTGGTGCTATTATCATTTTACAGATGAGGAAATGAAAGCACAGAGGAATGAAATGACTTGCCCACAATCATACAGCTCCTAAGTGTTTGAGGCAGAATTTGAACTCAAATTTTTATGATTCCAAGACCATTGTTCTCTCCAGTAGATATCTAATTACCTAAAACAGAAATTAGGTGATCCTTTCCCTCAAAGAACTTAAGATCTTAATGAGGTTTCAGCTGCTGGATGGATAGGAAAGCCCAGTTGTTGCTAAAGTTTAGCAGGGGGAAGATTGCAAGGCCCAGGTGCATTGGCAAATCAGATGCACCCAATACATAAATAGAGGAGGTTCTGGATGACCTTTGGTTGCCATGGTAGAGCAGGTGCTTAGATCTACTGGTCCTCCCTCTTACTGGGAGGACATTCTTGGTGACTTCTTGTTGAAGGGTGTGAGTAGCCAGAGTTAACTCATGGTGATGTGTGTGTGTGTGTGTGTGTGTGTGTGTGTGTGTGTGTGTGTTGGTGGGGAGATGCCTGGAAGGTCCTAACACACTCCATAAATACTTGTTTCATTGAGTAATACAATTTAGCATTAGGAGGGATTTCAAGTGGCCCATTGAGTAGAGTGCTGGGCCCAGAATCAGGAGGATCTGGGTTCAAATGTTGCCTCATACTTGCAACCTGGGCATGTCTGCCTCAGTTTCCTATATATACAATGGAGATAATCATAGCATCTGCTTCTCAAGGTGGTTTTAATGATCAGAGGAGATAATATTTATAAAGAGCTTTACAAACCTCCAAGCACTATAACATTTCTAGCTCCTGTTAATTGTCACTATTATTATCTATTAAGTTCCCTCTTATTTTTTTCATGGAGAGAGAGGTGGTCAGTAACTTTCTAGGTTCACAGAACTCATCATGGTTTCAGAGCTAGGATTTGAACTCAGGTCTCAATCCGTGCAGGAATGTTTACAATTTATTCCCTGTGTCTTTTAGTTGTGACAACTCCTCCCCTCCCCTCCCCTCCCCCTCTCTGCTTTCTCTCCTTTTCTTCCCTCCTTTCTCTCTCTCCTCTTTGATCCTAGTTGCCCTTCTTTCTCACAATCTATCTACACTAGCCTCTCCTACTGCTCTTCCCTGAGACCGACAGCTGTACTATCCAATGCTTCTGCTTGCGTATTCATTCTGGAGGGGTCCTAGCCCCGAGATCCTGGAGAAGTCCCTCTGTACAACCTTTTCCTTTTAAAGAGGAGAAAAGCTCTCCAGAGAAGATGGGGGTTTGGACATGGAAAAGGAGCGGTGGATCTTTACCTCCAAACACTGTCTGTCCAAGGCAACTGATTCCTTAATAAGCATTTATTGAGTACCTACTAGATGCCAGACCCTGAACTAGCACTGGACAGGAAGATGCTATGGACCCCCCAAGGACATTGTATTCTAGTGGGGAAGACTACGGAATCTGTACTATATATACAGAATGTACAAAATGAACCTGCAGTTTGGAAAGGAGGGCGCCGGTCCCTTGGGGAACGGGAAGGATAACATGGAGAAGGTAGTGTCTGAACTGAGTCTTGAAAGGAGTGAGGGATGCTGTGAATTGGAGGTTGGGAGGCAGTGCATTCCTGACATGAGAAATCCCAGAGGTAGGAGATGGGAGTTCTGTGAGGCCCATCAAAAAGCCTGGGAAGGGGGCTTGGGGGCATTTTGTGAAGGACTCCAAAATTAAACTTAGTCGTTGGTCCTAGAGGTAATAGGGGGCTACCATCGTAAATTAAGTAGGAGAGTGACATGGCCAGATTTGTGATTTAGGAAAATCACTTTGGCAACTTGAGTGAAAGATGCGTAAAGAGAGACTTGAACCGTGGAAACCAGCCAGCAGGATAGCAATAATACAGGCAAGAGGGGATGAGGCTCTGGAATTAGGGAAGGAGTAGGAAGCTGGTAGCCGTGGTAAGATTTGTGAACCAAATGGGATGGAATGAGGGAGAGGGAGAGGATGAAAATGTTGCCTAACAGCCCCCTCAACACCATATGTTGGTGATGCCTTCAAGATGCCGGAGTCAGAGTGGGTTCCTGTTTTGATCTTGCCTCTTACTGTGTATGTAGCAGATAGCTTGGTAGCACAACCTGGACTAAGGAAGACCTTGGTTCAAATCCCACCTCAGACTTTACTGTGGAACCCTGGACTTCTGCCTGCTTCAGTTTCCTCAATTGTAAAAGAAGATAATCATCACCACCTACCTACTAGGGTGGTTGTGAGGTTCAAATGAGATAATATTTGTAAGCATTTAACCCAAGCACTTGGTAGACCCTTAATAAATTGTTTCTCTCCTTTCATTACAGTTTCCATTTCTTTTTTTTTTTTTTGCAAGGCAGTGGGGTTAAGTGACTTGCCCAAGGCCACACAACTAGGTCATTATTAAGTGTCTGAAGTTGAATTTGAACTCTGGTACTCCTGACTCCAGGGCTGGTGCTCTATCCACTGCACCACTTAGCTGCCCCCTCCATTTCTTTTTGTAAGTATGCTAAGTGACATTCCTTGCCTCCCACAATGGTTGAGGAAAGTGCTTTATAAACCTTAAACAGACTAAAGAAATGAGTGTTGTGAATATCTGCAATAAAGAACAATCTAGAAGGCAGGACTATTTTTCTTATCTTTGTTATCTCCAAAGCTTTGCATAGAGAAGGGGGAGAGGGACTGGTCCTGGGATTTCATTGATAGAGGGAACTGTGAGAGAAATTCTGGTGGTCAGCCCAAGACCATACAGGCAGCTTATATCAGAGACAGAATTTGAATCCAAGTTTTTCTGGCTGTGAGGCCAGGCCTCTATCCACCATGATTAATAAAATATTTGTTGCACTTGAATGAATAGCTAGCCCCACTGGGAGTTTCCCATAATCCTTAGCTTTAAAATGTTGTGTCTTTCAGCATCTCTGTACTTCCCATTCTTAGGGAGCATCACAGTGTCCCCTGCAGGAAATAGGGACTCTGCCAGTGACTCCAAAATTTTCTTTTCTCCATTGTTCTTAGTGTCAAGAATTTCAGCAAAACCTATTTATTTCCCATACCTAGACCTGGAATGACTCCTCTATGAGACACAGCTAGAGTGAGAGGATGCTTTCCTCAGCCTCCATATGCTACCTGAGAAACTAAGATCCTTGTAAGAAAGAGAAATGAAAAGCCACTAAGGAAATAAGAGACCCAGAGGCCACCTTTTATAAATAATTGTATAATTGGTTTTTCTTTTTCAGTGAAAAAGCTTGGACATTAGAAAAAATGAATAGGGCTGGTAATGACTCCCCAGTCCAGAAGAAGGAAATCAAGAGAAGTGGGCTATGGAGTTTTCTCTTTTGATCTTTAGACCCTCCTTTCTAATCTGAGAGAGAGAGAGAGAGTGATGGCAGGGCACCATGTGAAAGTCCCATGATCCAGCTCCACCACTTCCTCCCACCTGGCTTAACTCTGAGACATCTCTGGGGTTCCCAGATTTTCTGTGGTGGAAGAGGTGCATCAAAGCGGGGCTAAGTAGGAGTCTCAGAACAAGGCCAGGAGTTCACAAGTAGCTAGTGGTCCTCTCCGTAGCCCTGGCCCCCAGCAGAAACGGGTCCACCTCTTCTAGTCCCCTGGACATACACCCTTCCCCAGCAACAATAGAACAATACTATTAATAAAATAAGGGGCTGGATAAAACTCCAGCCCCAGGAAGGGGTGCTTGGCAGGGTGTCAGAGGAGCTTGGTGGGAATGGCTCGACTTGTTTTCATTCCCAGCTGCTCTTTAAGCCCTTGAAGCTGAGCCAAGCTGATGTTGCTTCCACCACACACGACGATGACCACGTTGGACAACTTGGCTGGGAGCTTCCCTTCCCCCTGTAGCTTCTTTACTGTTCCACTGTAGACAGCGGCCAAAGCCGCCCCACATGCTGGCTCCACCAGGATCTTCTCGTCATCTGCAGAACCAGAAGAGAGCCAAAGATGAGGGTCTGAGACCAGAGGAGTGGGAGCCTTGGGGAGGTCCTTGAGCCTGACTTCATGGTGATACCAACTTCCTCAGCTCTAAGTACAATGTCAATCAGCAAGCATTTATCTGCACTCACTAAGAGGTTCAAAGAAAAGCAAAAAATAGAAGCCATCTTTGCCCTCGAGGGGCTTCCATTCTAATAGAGAAGACAATATGGAGATAAAAATGTGAACATCAATTACAGAATGGAGTCCAGAATAAAGAGCTGAAGTTGGCCATGCCAGTGACCTAAGTTCCAGAACTGTTAATAAGAACAACCACTCCTCCTACTACAATTACCATTTATGTAGCACTTTAAATTTTGCAAAGCATAGTCCAGGCTAGTCATCATTCCTCTCCAGATTCTCCTCCTGACTCTCCAAGCTCCTCTCAAGGAGCCCCTCACCCTGCTTCTTTAGCTCCCATTTTTAGAGTGGTCTTCCACCATTAGAATGAAAGCTTGAGGGCAGAGACTATTTTTCTTTTCACTTACATTTGTGTTCCCCATACTTAGCACACTGCCTGCACACATTACTTAATGTTTGTTGACTTATTGATTCAAAGGATTGAATTGGTCATGGTTTAGTCAGACCCTGGTACAGACTGGAGGTGGGACAGTTTGGGGTGGAGGACTTGTCCATGATCTCCCCTCCACAGAGCATAGGCATGCCTGTTCTCTGGCTTTCACTAAGTCCCACTAAGATCCCATTTTCTACAGGAAGCCTTCCCCAATCCCTTTTAATTCCTATATGTTCTCTTTGCTAACGATTTCCTTCTCCTGCATAGAACTGGTTCATATCTGTTTGCTTGTTTCCTTGCTAGACTTCCTACTTAGCCCCACTTTGATGCACTTCTTCCACCAGCCCCACAGAAAATCTGGGAACCCCAGGGATGTCTCGGAGCTGAGCCAGGTGGGAGGAAGTGGTGGAGATGGGTCATGGGACTTCCACATAGTTCCCTGCCATCTCTCTATCTCAGATTAGAAAGGAGGGTCTAAAGATCAGAAGAGAAAGCTCCATTTCCCACCTCTCTTGATTCCCTTCTTCTTGGGATCAGGGACTTTTTAAACCTTTTTTGTCTCCCTAACCCTTAACACAGTGCCTGTGTTTATTGACTGGCTATATAGGCAGTGGTTTGGTAGAACTGGTTCTAAAGCTGATGGTTAAATTTTCCATGTGATCTTTTCCAACATGGAAATTGGCAAACACAGCTAAGCATGGCTTGATTTTCAATTGTTTTGTTGATTATATAGACTTAAAAAGTGATGGAAAAAATAATAATAATAATAATGATACAGATGAAACTTTAAAAGTATGTTGTGTATTTATAAAAACACATGTGGATGATCGATAGCTGGTCTGGAGAGCTAGTTAAACGTTTTTCAGCACACCTTTGCTTAGAGGGAAGGCCTTTGTGCTTCCCCCAATCCCACCCTCCCCAACCTCCCCCCCTCACCTTAGGGTGTTAGGACAGTCAGATACTTACCCACAAACTTCTCGATAGCTATGACCGCTTCTTTATCTGTGATCACTTCAGAGAAAATGGTGTGTTCCTGGGCCAGCTTCAGGGCCTGAGCCCCAACAGTGTTCACCCCAAGGGCTTTAGCCACACTAGGAAAGATGGAGAGAAAAGGTACTGGAATCAGTCAGACTCCCAATTACACTTTGAAAAGGTGTTTCCAACATAACCATCATGGGGGTGCTACCTGGTGATGCAAGGACACCTTGCTTAAATGGTAAGTGTGCTTATGACAAAGATGAGTGTTGTGAATAATTGTAAATAATAATAATTTTATAAATAATTATTAGGGAGCAATGATTGTGGTTAGTAGAGAGTGGGATAGACATAGGTTCAAGTCTCTCCTCTGGCTGTTTGCAAATTGCTTACTCCCTTCAACCAATTTACTTAGAGGGCATATCCTCACCCAGATTTAGACCAGGGAAATCACAGCCTCATCCAAAAGCACTCCCACTATCCAGCCATCTTTACATATACATCATCTCAGTGATCCATAACAAGCATCCCCATCTTGTACACAAGAGACTGAGACTCAAGGGGGCTTCTGTATAGTCCCAGGGAAAGTAAATGCCAGAGGTAAGAACTGCAGCATCCTTCAATCTATCCACTATGTCCATTCCTCTAAAGGTCCTAAGGTATGGATGCCCAATGACTTAGCTCTTCCAGGTCTCATCATCCAATAATTTGTCCTGGGCCACATAAAGAATTTAATGTTTATTTACAACTACATTGTTTTCCTTATTTCCAACGAGCATTATAATAAAATATAATAATGTCCACTTGAATGGGCTTTGAGGGCCTCAGGTTGGACATAGCTGCTCTGAAGTGACCATACTTGATCATTCTTGCCTTGCTCAGAATTCCATGGGTTTGGAAGGAGGGGGATAGGGCAGGCTAGCATTCAAGGGTCCTCTAGTGGTTAGGTACTAAACAACCAGGATCAAGGATTGTGGGATATGGGCATCTAGGAGGGAGGGGAAACTGAGTCAGGGGTCCATACTTTGATGGAGGCAGAGATGGTGGATCAGTTATGAAACTGTGATTTCACTGGAATAGGCAAACTTGTCTGTATCTCAGGGCCTTAGAAAATAGTTTAGACATCACTGAGAGGTTTAAGTCACTTTTTCAGGGTCAGTCAATTAATTGATAAATATTTAATAATCACTTACTATGTTCTAGGCAAAGAGAGTTCCTGCCTTCAGGAACTTACAATTTAATGGGAGAGACAACAAGTAAACAAATATCTACAAAGCAAGCTGTCTATGGGATAAATAGGAGATGAATAAGGGATGAAGAGATTGGGGAAGGTTTCCCTTAGAAGGTGTCTATCCAGTGGGCACATAGTAAGTGATTAATAAAGGCTCATTTCCTTCCAACTCTTTTGCTTACCTGGTAATCTTGGGAAGAGTGACCAGCTTGCCTGCTTTGGTGGCTGCATTGAAACTGTGGGCTCCATGGGTTTCCATTGCTATGATAGGCACATCCTTCCAGCCAACCTCAACTAGACCCTGGACTACACCACACAGAAGGCCTCCACCTCCCACTGACAGGACTATGGCTCCAGGCTTCACAGGAAGGGTCTCTTTCAGCTCCTTCACAAGACTGGTGTGGCCTTCCCTGGAGGTAGGGAGACAGAAAATTATCTCAGAGCTGGAAGGATCTCCTGGACATCTAATTCAGCCTGTATCAGAGGCATGAGTTACCACCAATCTAAACCTGAACACCCACAGGAATTCTTACTACTTTCCAAGGCAGCCAACTCCACTTTTGGACATCTTGTATTTTCAGGATGTTTTTGGACATAACAGATGTGAAATTTGCTTTTCAACTATGAACATTTGGGGCTTTCCCCCCCATTGGGGAGGAAAAATAAATGCTTGTTAATTTAAAAAGATATAAAAAATTAAAATTCAATTAAAATTAACTAATTAATTTATGTAAAAGTCTTTCCCAAAATTTATTGATTGATTTGTAGTGCTCTTCCAAATCTATTTATTTGTTTCAATGCTCATTTTTATATTTTATGTATCTTTTACCATTATCTTTTTAAAAATTTGGAGTTCCAAATTCTCTTCCTCCCCAGCTGCTCCTTCTACCCACTGAATCAAAATATCATGCAAAACATATTTTCATACATATATGTGCATAAAATTTAATTTTAAAAAACCAAATCTACATTGATCCTTAAGTAGTCCTTTATTACTTTTAACCACAAGAGATTCATCTCCTGACTCCAAACATTTTCCCTAGCTGTGCCCCATGACCTGGTATGCTCTCTCTGCTCATCTCTGCTTTCTGATTTTCTTCAAGTCTCAAAGTCCTGTCTGTCTCTGTCCTTCTTAATTTTAGCAACTTATGAGACTTTCCTCAATTTATTCTGTCCTCTATCTTGTCTGAAAATGGTTGTTTGCATAGTTCCCCCCCTCCCCTTCCCTGCTTGAGGGGAGGAAGTGGCTTTTTGTTGCTGTGTTTTGCCTTTCTTCATATCCCCTGGAGCTTAGCAGAGTGCTTGGTTGCACAGTAGCAGTTTAATAAATGTTCATTGATCAACTTTTGGTATGGTGGGAAAAATTCCTTTTTGGAGTCATTGCCTTTTTATTCTTACTACCTGCATAACTTTGGATAAATCACTTAACTTCCTAGAGTTGAAAATTCTCCATGGTCTTCCTTCCAACTCTTATGATCTCATGATCTTATGATACACATGTCCCTCTTTGGAAAGTCAAATTAATAATAACAATGTACATTTATGGTGTGATTTCAGGTCTGCAAAATTTCACAAGCTTGATCTTATGGAATACTTAACATTGTGGAGTAATCATTGCTATTATCCCCATTTTACAGGTTAAAAAAATGAAACAGCTGAGGCAACCATGTCTGAAAATGTATGTCACGTTCTTCACCTTGATTCCACATCAACTGGAGAAAGGTAGAATTAGGAAGACCTGAATTCAAATCTGACCTCAGACACCTACCTACTCCCTGTCTGACCATGGGCAAATCTGTGAAACCTTTGTCTGCTTCAATTTCCTCATCTGTAAAGTGGGGATAAATAATATCTCCTCCTCCCAGAGTTGTTGTGAAGAAAAAAAAATGACATAAAGTTTATAAAACACTTTTTAATGGTGAATTATCACTTGTGACAGGAGGTAGGGGAAGTGTTCTCTCCAGGATCATATAGCTGCTAAGCAACTAGGATTCAAACCCAGATCCTACTGTTGCTAGATCCAGGACCTTATCCACCACGCTAGGCTGTCTCCTTCAGACTTCTTGCTTATTTCCCTTTCTGTTCTTCCCAAACGTGGCCGCAATCTGTCTCTTCTCTAGACCCTGTGTACATCTGTCATACGAAATGATTGGACCCAGTCTCTCGGAACCATTTTAGATCTAGAATCCTATGTTCCTAATAGGCTGGTTTATAACCAGGGTCAGTGGTTCTGTGAGGTACAAGGAGAAAGGTATTGACCAGGGCAATCAGGGAAATCTTCCTGGAAGGGACTTCAAAGAATGCATAGAAATTTAACTGGGAAAGGAGAGGGAAAGAGAAGATTGTGAGCATGGGCATAGTTAGTTGGGGTTGAGGGGAGGAGCAAAGTAGTCAGATCTGGACTTTAGGAAGGTGACCAAGTGGGGGGATGGAGTGGAGTGGGAAGAGACCTGATGCAGGGAGATCCACTCCAGCCCTATCCCCCCAAATCCCACAGACTATTGCAATAGTCCAGGGTGAGGTGTTGGGGGTCTGAACCAGAGGAGTGACTGTCAGAGGAAAGAAGGGAGAATTTTCATGAGATTTTATGAAGGTAGAATTATAGACCTTGGCACCATATTGAATATGGTGGTTAGAGATAGTGAGGAGTCCAGGATGACTCCTAGATTGGGAACCAGAGAAACTGGGAGGATGGTTGCCCTCTACACTAACTGGGAAGGGAGGAGGAGGAAAGGGTTTGGGAGAAAGATAATGAAGTCTGCTTTGGACATGTTGAACTTAAGATGTATACTAGATATTCAGTATGAGATGTCTGAAAGGTAGTTGGGGAAGCAAGACTAGAGTTTAAGAGAGAGGCCCGGGCTGGATAAGTAGATGTGAGAATCATCAGCCTAGAGATGGTCCTTGAGTCCAATCTGGGCGGTACCTACCAGATGAGAGGGTCATCATAGGGAGGTATATAGATCCAGCCTGGATTGTTCTTGGCAAGAGCTTTCGCCAACTCGAACGCCTCGTCCAGTGACTGGGAATCATCAAGAGAAACAGGTGAAGGAAGGCTCTTCTCTCTGAGATCCCTCTAGTGCACCATTTTAGGGTCCCATCTGGCTCCCTGACTTCACACTCTCCTCCTTCTCCAATCTAATCTCTATACTGCTGCCAAATGGGTATTCCTAAAACCCAGCTATGCCTTTATTACTCCCATGCTCAAGAAACTCTGGTGGCTCCCTAGCAATCCCTGGAATCAAATAAAAATACAAATTTACAACCAAATGAATATTCCTAAAACCCAGTTATGACTTCATTACTCGCATGCTCAAGAAACTCTAGTGGCTCCCAAGTACCCTTAGAATCAAATATAAATACAAATTTACAATCTTGCTCCAGCTCACTCCTTATATATCACCTCACCACTACCATGTTTGTATTGACCTCTCAGACACTCACCTCTCCCACAATTTTGACCATGGCACCCTCACCCTTGAGCTTCTGGATGGTGAGGGGGGGTGTAGTATTAGGCACAACGATGGTGGCAGGGATGCCCAGCTTCCTGGCAGCATAGGCTGTGGCCATGCCAGCATTGCCCGCTGTAGTGATTTGTTGGGGGAAGAAAGATTTGCATCATTTCAGACAAACCCCAGGATGGTCTATTGCAATTCTAGAGCCCCAACTTTATCTTCCTTTTTCTCCTCTAACCTGAGACTCCCTGATGGGAAATTAGGGCTTAATTAATGTGCTGCCCAAGGTCACTTTGAACTGGTGAAGAATGGAACCCAACCAGACACAGATTGCCCAGGTCCCATCTCTTATATCAGCCCATGATTCCTCAGTCTTTCCCTACTCCTGGGAGTAGCAACATTCTGAACTTGAGTTGCAATCTGCCTGGTATGTGATACTAGCTAAATAAGATATTTTTTAGTAAGTCATACACTGAATAGGGGCAGAGTTGATAAAGAGTTGCATTGGAGCCAGGAGACCCAAGTTCAGGTTTCCACGTCGGGCCTATCAGAATCTGGACTGTAGAGCAGGTCCTGACCTACAGAGCTCAAGACCTTGTTCACCAGTGAAATCACAGGTTCAGTTTCTATCCCTATCTCAATGAGCAAGTCAGGAAACCAGTCAGTCAATCAACATTTATTAAGCACCTTCTCTATATCTGACACTGTGCTCAGGACTGAAAATAGAATAACTTTTCTGAGTCTCAGTTTCCTCACTTGTAAGATTGGGGGGGGTTGGACAAGAAGAGGACTCCCTGTGTATCAGTGGGGTGTTCTCTTCCCCTCTTCTTCTGCCCATGAAATCCTGATATTTAGGAGTCTGTAACATGGATAGGAACCTGGGAGCCCTGCCCCCTGGGACACTTACCTGAGGAGCAGACAAAATGCTCACAGCCCCTCTCAGCCCACTGTGAAGACAAGGAGAGAGGAAAGTGGGTCAGGGAAGGAGGGAGGCATCAGGGAGTAATGGAAAGAGATAGATTTTAAATCAAAGGAATGCTCTGACATTCCCTGTTCTAAGGCTCCTCCCAGCTCTAACATCCCTTGTTCTAATGACTTTCCCAGTTCTGACATTCTGTGCTCTAAGACTGCTCCCACTCTGACCTTCACTGTTCTAAAGCCCCTTCCAGCTCTGATATCCCTTGTTCTAAAGACCCTCCCAGTTCTGACATTCTGAGTTCTAAAAGCCCTTTCCAACTCTGACATTCTGTTCTCAAGTCTCACTTATCTCTGATATCATTTGTTCTAAATCTAATTTAAGCTCTGAAATCCTTTCTTAGACCTCCTCCCAACTCTGAAATCCTTTATTCTAAGATCCCTCCCAGTTCTGACATCCCCTGTTCCCCTACCCTCTCCTCCAATTCCGAGGTCACGGGGTTCTTGTGATTCCCCTCTCTTAGCTGTGCAGTGACTTCATCTCATCCTGCTTGCTGTTCAGGGTTCCCCATTTCCCATCTCCCAACCAAATTCCTCTTTTTTTATTTCCTTCATTTTCTTTTATTTCCTAATGTTCCCAGAGGAGAGAATAAGCTAAACTCACCCATAGTAAATATGAATAATTACATTATATGAGCCACAACAATTCTATTAACCAGGAAATTGAGGCAGACAGGTTATTTGACCCTTGCATAGGGTCATCAGTGTCTGAAGTAGGATCTGAACTCAGCTCTTCCTGATTTCAGGGCCAGCATGGTATCCAATTTGCCACCCAACTGTCTTCCCTAGGGAGGGCTATGCTTTTTAACAGGAACTGGGAGGTGGAAAGGTCTTAACTTAAAGGAATGACAATCTAATGGTAGCTCTTGGGGCACAGAATAGTCAGTGGAAGGGGTAGGGATTTTCCTAGAACCCCCCCCCCCCCCCCCCCCCGTTTATATCAGGTTGTGCCCTAAGGGTTTTTTTTTTTTAGGTTTTTGTAAGGCAATGGGGTTAAGTGGCTTGCCCAAGGCCACACAGCTAGGTAAATATTAAGAGTCTGAGACCGGATTTGAACCCAGGTACTCCTGACTCCAGGGCCGGTGCTTTATCCACCGCGCCACCTAGCTGCCCCAAGCCCTAAGGTTTTTATAGAAAAGAATGACCTCGGTTCTAGTCTGTTCCAGAGTACTTGGGGTATCTCCAAGCACATGATCACACTAAGCGGTCATTTCTTAGACCCTTTATGGACTTCTTTCTCCCTCCTGGGAAGATGAACTAGGAGGCACAGACACTTTCCGATCCTCATTTTCCTCCAAAGGGCTTGGGATCATGCCTGCTGCAGCCATCCTTTGCCCCCTCCCTTATCATCTCTTTGCCCCCTCCCTTCTCACCGTCTTGCACAGGTGTCCAATGCCCCGAATCTTAAATGACCCTGAGGGTTGGGCACTGTCCATCTTGAGGTATATGGTGGTCCCTGCCACCTTTGACAGGGCCATGCTGTCCCTGATTGGGGTCTTCACGTGGAGAGGCTCCTGAGACATGCTCACTGCAATGGGGAGAGAGAGGTGAGGGGTGAGTTAGAAGAAACCATCAGCAGAAGGAATCTTTCTGGGATAAATCACATACTGTATAGGAGAGGAAACTGAGATTCTTAGAGGTCCAAAGACTCAAGGTCATTGAGTTGGTTGATAGCAGAGCCAGGTTTTGTACTAAAGTCCATTACAGCATATTGCCTATGTAAAGCAGTGAGACTCTTCTCCAAGTCACACACAGAACCACTCTCATTATAGAATCAGAAAGTCTCAGAATAGGATGAGACCTTAAATGATTAAACAAGTTATGGTATGTGGGGTGGAACACAGGACAATGTGATGAGACGTTATTGTGCTGTAAGGATGGTTTCAGGAAAAACTGGGAAGATTTTTATGAACTGATGCAAAGTAAAGCGAGGAGAACCAGGAGAACAATATATACATTCACAACAATATTTTAAAATGAATCAACTTTAAGAGGTATAAGAACTCTGGCCAACGCAATGACCAATTGAAATTCTAGAGGACTCATGGTGAAACATGAGACCTGCCAGCAGGTGATGGATAGTCATAGAGCACAGAATAAGGAATATATTTTTGGTGACAATAAATATGGAATTTTTTTTTTGCTTCATTAAAAACATTTTGCTGCCCTCTAGGGGGATGGAAGGAGGAAGATAAGTTGAATTTTTATTAATTGAAAAAAATTTTTTAAAAAGCCCAAGATGAGGCTTCATCTTGTTCAGTCTAACCCACTGCTAGAAGAAAATTATCTCTTTAATTCCCCAACAACTTCTACTTGGGGACCTCCAAGGTCTCCATCACCTTCTAAAGTAGTACACCTCACTTTAGGTCGGTTCTAATTGTAGGAGTATCTACTGATTGTCTAATCTTAAGAAAGGGGTGGAGACAATATGAATACTACAGATTTCATTTATTATTTATGATTTATTAATAATTAGGAAGAGAGTGCAGCAGTGAAATATTTATCAGCACACTCCTTCTATTGAAGGACCTGGGGTAAAAGTACTGTTCCCTTTCAAGACTCAGTTTTCTTATCTATAAATTGGGGAGTGGGTGGAGTAGAGGACTTCTAGTGCTCCTTCTAGCTGTAAATCAGAAATCTTATGACCTCCAGGCAGTTAGCTGGGCCCCAAGATGAGTCACTTAATTTCTGTCTGCCTCAATTTCCTCTCCTGTAAAATGGGAAAAATGGGTCTAAAATAGCATCCATCTCAAAGAGTTATTATTGTGAGAACCAAATGTTGGTAAAGTGTTTAGACAAGGTAGATATGTAATAAATGCTTGTCTCTTTAGTTGGATCTCAGTATGAAGGAAGATGTTGGTGTTAATACCACTTAAGCAGGTGGCATTTGTATTTGGCAGGGAAGGTAAAAAGGTAGATGATGGGTGTTCCCATTGCTTGTTCTCCCCTCCATTAAATGAAGTTGTCCTTTTTTTTTGGATGCTGGAGTCAGAGGGAGGAAAAGGAGGAGGATCCAGGATTTTACAGTATTAAATCTGCAGTGTCTGGGTATGGATGGGGAGGGCTGACCTGTCCTGAAGCCTTTGAACTTCTGGAATTTCCCTAAGAGAGTGAGTAACTTATTTCTTCACTCCATTCCACTATTGTCATGCCCTGACCCAAAACCCTCCAAGCTGGCTTGAGAGATTTTCTGTGCTTGCCTCCCGGGGTAGGGCACATCCACATTCTTCCTTGGAAGTGACATGGATCTGGAGGGAGACGTTGGGAAATCTGTGGTGGCCATACCCTACCCTGCTCTGTCACCCCCCTAAGGGCTGCTGCTGGTCTGTGACTTACCAAGCCTCAGGGCCCTTGCTAGAGGGACCGGTTCATCATTTCTGTTGTACTATGGAGGTTTTCGTGGAAATTCTCTCATCAATAGGGTTAGATTTGCTGGGGTTGAAGGCAAGGAGCACCGGAGAGAGCCTCAGGTTCTCCTCACTAATGGTTATATTTTCTGAGCCTTGGTTTCCTCATGTGTAAGATGAAGTGGCTTGACAGTCATCTGAATGAGTTTCTTATTTAGTCAGACACCTACTCTAGTGGTTAGTTGTTGGGCATAGATACATACACATACACTTAAATATATATCGCAAAATGTGTATATATAAAAATACATATGTATATACCTAATTCATTACTTAGACTCATCACTGCTACCATTTATAATAGCACCTATGATGTGCCATTGAGCTAAGGCTGGTCATTGATTCTCTCATTTGATCCTCACAATAACCTTCCAAAGTATGGACTATTATTATCATTATTCCCCATTTTATGGATGAGGAAACTGAGGCAAACAAAGGCCAAGGGACTCACCTTGGTATATATAGCTAATAAGTTTTCCCAGGCTGGATTTGCACCCAGGTCTTCCTGACTCCGAGCCCTTTGCTCTAACCACTGGACCACTTAGTTTTTGGAGGAACTAGATGATATCCAAGGTCCGTCCTAATGTTTAACCTAGGATTTTGTGACCAATAATCAGAGAACTTGGGTTCATTTTCTGTTTCTTACAAATCATCTCTTGTAGAAATAGCAAGGTGCTAAAGCAATAGACTTGACTAGGGGAAAATAAAATACTATTTTCTTATTAAAAAAATTATAGCAGTAGACTTGGAGTCAGAAAGACCCAGGTTCAACTTCTCCTTCAGACACTCAATTTCTGTGTGATACCCAGGCAAATCACTTAACTTCTCTTTTAGGATTTAGTTGAATAGGAAAAATCCTAAGTGCCTCAGTTTCCTCTTCTGTAAAAAAGAAGTTGAACTCTTACGAACACTTCTCACCCTAAATTTGTCATCCTAACCCTTCCCAGTCACTTTTAACACTCTTTCCTCAGTCAATGTACTAGAATGGATGGAGATTAGGCAAGACAGGAAGGGAATAAGCATTTCTATAACCCCCACTATTTGCCAGTGGATAAACACTTTTACAAATATTATTTCATTTGATCTTCACAACAACCCTGGAAGGTAGGTCCTGTTATTATCTCCATCTTACAGGTGGGGATACTGAGGCAGACAAAGATCAAGTGACTTGCCCAGGGTCACACAGGTAGTACATGTCTGAGGCTAATTTGAACTCAGGTTAGGTTAACCTGATTTCAGACCCAGTCCCCCTATAATCTGTGGCACCAACAGCTGCCACTGACAAAAGACCAGATTTATTTGCAGATGATGGTGATAGTGACAATCTCTTGTATTTCTCTTTCCTTCTTCGCTCTGTGTCTCTGTCACTCTGTGTGTGTCTGTCTGTATCTCTTTCTGTATCTGTTTTCCTATCTCTATCTCTCTATCTTTCTCTTACTTATGCTGTGTGATCTTGGGTAACTAACTCTTGCATAAGATTCACAAATCCCTTCCCCTCTCTCAGCCTCAGTTTCTTCCCTTATAACATGGTGGTGGGGGTGGGGGTTAGATTCCATGTCCTAGGTCCCTTCCAGCTCTAAAAGTAAGGTTCCTTGGATAGTTAGGTTTCATAAACATAACATCACAGCTGAAGGAGAATTCAGAATACAGTGACTAGAAGACTGAACTTTGAGTCAGGAAGATCTGGATTCAAATCCTGTCTCCGACTTTTATTAACTATATGAACCTTTTTTTTTCTTTTTAGGATTTTGCAAGGCAAATGGGGTGAAGTGGCTTGCCCAAGGCCACACAGCTAGGTAATTATTAAGAGTCTGGGGCCTGATTTGAACTCAGGTACTCCTGACTCCAGGGCTGGTGCTCTATCCACTGCGCCACCTAGCTACCCTACTGCCACCTAACTGCCCCTAACTATATGAATCTGGTCAAGTCACTTAACCCCTGATCCTCAATGTTCTCATTTGTAAAATCTGGCCCATCTTAGGTTGTTGTGAAGGTGAAATGAGCTAATTTTTGTGAAGCATTTATCATAACTCTGATAGTTAAAAAATACATGTTCCAGTTCCATTTCCCTAAGAAACTTTGCCAACCTTGAAAAACTATAGAAATGTGATGTTGATTTTAGAAATGGGGAAACCTGAGGTCCAGCAAGAGGTGACTTTTGTCAGAATGAATTTGGATGGGGGGGCATTACATTTTTATTTTCATTCACCTCTAATTGAAATTTAGCATATTCTTTCATCATAAATGTGGGTCACAAACCTTATTTGAAGAAGTCTTAAGGGGACCCAGGGTCTGTGATACCAAAAAGCTGAAAAGCCTCTAATTAAGGGCTATCCTTTGGAGGAAGAGTTGCTGATCTGCATTGATAAGAGAGAATTTCTTCACTAGGAGTTTCCTATTTAATTAAATCCTAAGTCTAGACAATCATAAGACCAAATCTAAAGAGGTTGAATTGACATTCCAACACTACTCAATTACCTAAAATAGTAATTTTATCCATTTGTACATGAATCCACAGAACATTAAATATAAAAAAATCAGTTAGCAGGATAGTGACTTGCTCTTGAGATTCTATCTAAATTCAGGCTTTATGTGTGTGTGTGTGTGTGTGTGTGTGTGTGTGTGTGTGTGTGTGTGAGAGAGAGAGAGAGAGAGAGAGAGAGAGAGACAGACAGACAGACAGAGGGGTAGAAACAGAGAGACAGGGGTAGAGGCAGAGACAGAGAGAGAAAGAGATGGAGACATAGGGATAGGAAAAGAGAGATAGAAACACGGAAAGAGGCTGAGACAGACAGAGACAGAAAGCGACAAAGGCAGAGAAACAGAACCAGAGACAGAGCCAGAGGGAGAGCCAGAGGGAGATAGAGGTAGAGACAGGGAGACAGACAGAGAGATGGACAGAGATGGAGACAGATAGAGGCAGAAGAACACAGAGAGAGACAGAGAGAGAGGCAGAGACAGATAGACAGAGAAAGAGACAGAGAGTCAGAGACAGAGACACAAAAACAGACAAAGGTAATAATAAAAATAATTAAATAAGCCAAGAGATAGCTTGACATAGTGAATAGAGGACCTGTTTTGCAGGGAGGAAGACCCTGGGATCAAGATCTTACTGCAGGCTATGTGACCCTGGGCAAGTCACTCATCCTCTATGAACCAAAGGCATCTCTGGGAAGACCATAAATGACAAATGAGGCACACTGGTGGAAGGGAAGAGTTTCCACATTAGGAATTAGATACAATTATGAGGCTGGACTTCCCATATCCTCTAAAATAAAAATACTTGTGAGCTGAGTGGCACAGTGGATAGAGCACTGGTTCTTGAGTCAGAAGGACCTGAATTCAAATAGGGCTCCTGAAACTTGGCTCTTACCAGCTATGTTACCTTGGCCAAGTCATTTAACCCTAATTGCCTCACAAGATAAAATTTAAAAAATAGTTAAATTAGTTCTTCAAGGGTTGTGTCAACAAAATTGTTTTATAAACCTCAGAGCACTGAAGAAATTAGTTGATTCTTGGGGAGAGCAGGTCTTAGGGATTTGAAATATGTGCCGGGATTTCTCTGGAGACATGCATCCAGTACCCAAACACTCCACTGATGAGACTGTGCTTCTTGGTTTTCAGGTCAAAGTCTGAAGAGGAAGATGTTTTGGAGGAAGGCTGCGGTCTTGGGCTACAAGGGCTAACATTACCATGGGTCTGAGATTGGGCTTGGTGGGGGGTCAGAGAATTGGAATTCTTGAATTTCAGAGCTGGAAGGGACCTACAGGACAAACTGGAGGTGAGATGGAGTCCCCTCCACAACAATCTGACATCTGTCTGCCAGAATTGGCTAAAAAACCTTTGGGGCAGCCTGGGCATTTCCCAGAGTGCCCAGGTTCTTGGGATCTCATTTCTCAAAGGGCCTATCTAACTGCCCCTTGAAGGTGGATGAGGTTGAATGATTCAAATGGACCGGTAAGGACAGAAGTCCTTTTCTTCAGTCATACTCCTTAGTTTCAACCCGAAACATCACGGGGGAAAATGAAGACTGGCTAGATCCCTTTGGAGAGTTAGCAAGTTGGTTTGTTCATTTTAGCATCCCTGCCCACCAAGCTGAGGACTCTTTTGACCAATCTCTTGACCAATTTTTTCCCCTCTTACTTTGGTCACCAGGAGAAGGAAGGAGAAAGGAAAGGGGCAGGAGAGGAGTCAAAATTCACTCACCACCGAGAAGCTGGTCAAACGTGTGAAGGAAGTATTCAGAGGAGAAAACACTGACAATCAATTCCCCAACTGCCCTCCCTAATTTATATAGCCTGGCTGTTCCCAGGGGAGCCAATGGACATTTAGAGAGGGCCCCGCCTCCCCCCCTCCCCGATGCCAGGTCCCTCCTCTCCCCTCAGGAGACCTGGAGAGAGCAGACAGTTATCCCGGGAGAAGCCCCCAGAGGGTGGGTGGGAGGAGAGAAACGGGGACAGGCAGGAGACTTCACTTTGTCCTCACACTGGAGGACATCCCCATTCCCGTCTCTTTGCTGCCCCTTTCTCTCTATCTCTCCTCTCTTCTCTCCTTCCCCTCTTTTCTCTGTTCTTGTCTCCTTTTGTCTCTTTCCCCCCTCCCCTCATGATTTATATTTAGTCTCCTTTCTTCATTTATTTCTGTCTCTTTTTTCTCTATTTCCCTCTCCTCTGCTTCTTTTCTCCCCCTGTCTCTTTCTTCTCTCTCTTTTCTCCATCTCCTTCTCCTGCTTCTTTTTTCTTTGTCTTTCCTCTATCTCTCTTCTATATTTTTCCTTTCCCTGATTCTTTTTTCCTCTCTTTCTCTTTTCTGTCTTTTTTCTCTATTTCCCTCTCCTCTGCTTCTTTTCTCCCCCTGTCTCTTCTCTCTCTTTTCTCTATCTCCTTCTCCTGCTTCTTTTTTCTTTCTTTCCTCTCTCTTCAATATTTTTCCTTTTCCTGCTTCTTTTTTCCTCTCTCTCTCTCTCTCTCTCTCTCTCTCTCTCTCTCTCTCTCTCTCCTGTCTCAGTCTTATCTCTGACTTCTGTGTCTCTTACTCTTTCTCTATAATATTTCTCTTTCCTCTGTCTTTCTTTTTTCTTTTTCTCCCCAGTGCTTAGCAAATAGTCAGACATAGCAGGAGCCTAATAAATGCTCCTTCATTGACCTACTCTGTTCTCTCTCCCTCATCTCTCTTCTCTTTTTCTTCTATCTCTTCCTTATCTCTTCTCTTTTCTTTCCCTCACTTCATATTTTGCATCATTCTTGTTTTTTCATATATTTTCCCTCTATTTTCACCTCCTACTCTCACCTTTCAATTTTTTAAAAAAAATATTTAAGGCAATGGGGTTAAGTGAACCACCTTTCCCTTTTACACCTCCTCTTCCTTTCTCTTTTCTTCTCTTCAACCTTCTACATCCAGTGGAATGCATGTCAGAGGATTTGAGTTTGAGCATTTCCAGGTTTCAGTTTCCTCTTCTGTAAAATGGGTGGTTGAATAAATGAATGAAAAAAAGCATGACTTGAATACCAACCACTGAACTGAGTTATGGATGTGAAACTGGAAAAGTCAGACTCCCTCCTTTCAAGGAGCTCATATTATAATAGAGAAGATCATCCATAGAGGAGCTTGCAAGTGGAAAGATGCCATTGTCCTTAGGGTGCAGTGACAAAGCAGAAGGTCATATCCTGAGCATCGTTTCCACTAATAAAATCAGATCCATTCCTGAGACTGAACCATTTGATTGAACAAGATGATGGTCCTTTTCCTCCTTGCAGCATCCTACAGTCAGTCACTCTTGAGGTCATCTAGGGAGATCAGCTTAACCTAAAGGGAATTCAAATACACTGCCCCCCCCACCGCCTTATCTGTTCCCATCTCTGTGTCATCTGATCTTGGATTTGGAAGGAACCTCAGAAACTTTGTAGAGTTTCTAAGTCACAGAGATAATTACCTGCAGAGGTGGGATTTGAACCCAAAGTTTATGATTTAAGAGCAAAGGCTTGTCCCACTGTTCCATAATTTGCTCTTTCTTTCTCACCATCTCTAGGTCTCTTTGTCTTTCCATTTTTCTCTGTCTACATTGTTGTCTCTGCCCCTGTGTCTTTCATCACACACACACACACACACACACACACAGAGTTTGGCCCATCAGACAAAGCCTCCTTGAGTCAAATAGCTGTGGTCCAGGTTCCAGCAGGGTGCAGAGCTGAGACCTGAATAACGATGAAGTGGACAAGGCAGCTGAGAAGAAAACAAATCCCCAAAGTCTTCACTTTCCCAGGGACAGTGTGTCCTATGTCTCTCAGCAGATCAACACTCAGTCTGTAAAACCCAATAAGGAAAAATGGAGCACTTCCCAGTGGAGGTTGTTTTGCTTCCATTCCTCCCCTCCTCGAGAGACTTTCTGTAGGGAAGGGGATAATAGATAACAACTCTGATCACCTATTTAGTGACTAAGGCAATGGAGGGTTCTCTCTCTCTCTCTGTCTCTGTCTGTCTGTCTGTCTGTCTCTCTCTCTCTCTCTCGTGCTTGTTTAAGTTTGCTTTATAAATGGTGTGAAACCAGTCTCCTATGTAGCTATGGTTCACTCCTCTTTCTACATCCTTACCTCTTGTAGCCTTTAGGGATTGCATCAAGAAAGACACCCTAAAAGGGGAGGAAATAAGAAAAGGGACCAGGAATTATGTGAACTTTAGAGAGAACACAAAGATTGAAGGAACTTAAGAATCAATTGAAACCTGGTTTATCTCATAGGTTCATAGATTTAAAGCTGAATGGGAACTGAGAGGTGAGTTAGTGCAATCCATTCATTGACAGATGAAGAAACTGAGGGCCAAAGTGATGAATTTTTTAGTCAATAGTCAATTAAGCTGACTACTATGAAAATATATTTTGCATGACTATATATGTATAATGCATATTAAATTGCTCCTCAATGGTGGGAGGAGGGAGGATTTGGAACTCAAAGTTTTAAACATGAATGGGGAAATATATATATATATATATATATTCTGGAAATACATATATAGTATATATTCTGGAAATACAAAAAGAGCCAAAAGTCTCTGCCCTCAAGGAACTTACAACCTAATGATAAATGACTTACTTAACATCACACTGTTAAAATCTCAATCATTTTTATGACATCCCTTGATTAGACAGAGAAGATGGGTTCACCTCACTGAACAAATAGAGAAAATGAGGCATCATGGAGGCAAAGAATTTGTCATAGTTAAACAGGAGGATCAGGAAAGAAATCCACGATTTGAGACATACCGAAAAGAGACACTATCTAGAATGAGAGAAATGAGAATTCTGCCGAACTCAGTACTGGTCAGGTCACTTTTACAGTATAATGTTCAGTTCTCTGGATACCAGGAAAGACACTGAGAGCTGGAGAGTGTCCAGTGGAGGGCGGTTAGGGTGAACAAGGGTGTTGGAGACACTGGGTATGTTTAAGCAGGAGAATGGAAGACTTGGGGGCAAGAGCTGTTTGCCAGACTTTGGGGGAGGGCTGTTATCTAGAAGAAGGATTACTGTTGGCCTCATGATGGGGTGGGGGTGGGGTTAGAGCAATGGGTGGAAGGTAGAAAGTCGTTATAAGGAAAGGTTTTCAAGTAATGAGAGTCATTCCGTGGGGGAAAAAGTTGACTTGAGTGATAGTGGGTTTCCTTTTTTAGAAAAGATTTTTATGTTATGATTCAGAATTTTGTTTTCCTTCTCACCTTTAGCAAGACTAAGGGATTATTCCATGATAGACCTGCCAAAAATAGGGCATAAAATAAAAGATAACTTACCAGTCATGACCCAAATATGAATTTTTCCTTCCTTCCTTCCTTCCTTCCTTCCTTCCTTCCTTCCTTCCTTCCTCCCTCCCTTCCTTCCTTCCCTCCTTCCTTCCTTCTCCTTCCTTCCTCCCTCCCTCCCTCCCTCCCTCCCTTCCTTCCTTCCTTCCTTCCTTCCTTCCTTCCTTCCTTCCTTCCTTCCTTCCTCCTTCCTTCCTTCCTTCCTTCCTTCCTTCCTTCCTTCCTTCCTTCCTTCCTTCCTTCCTTCCTCCTTTCCTTCCTTCTTCCCTCCCTCCCTCCTTCCCTCCTTCCTTCCTTCCTTTTTTTCATTTCAACTGTCTTCATCACCTTTTATGGATCCTATCTTACTGGAAGGAGGCTTTCACCTGATCTGTTTCTGACTTGGGCCAGTTCATCTTTCCTTGTTCCTGAAGTCGCAATATCATGGATGTAGACTTACTGTGGATTTCCTATCAGCCTAGCCCTTTGAAGCTTAAAACTCGCATACACCAAGCCCCAGCCTCCCTGGTTAGCAGGAATTTCAGGTGTGTGGTGCCAGGCTGGAATTAATGCCCAAGGGAGGGTTCTACTGGAGCTGTACTTGGGTTTAGAGGAGTCAACAAAAAGTAACACAAAAATGAAAATGGATTTATTTCTGTGTTCATTTTCCAGTTGGCTTACTCTTACTATCTGTAAAATGTCAGACAATTCATTTAACCTCCTTGGGACTCAGTTTCCTCATCTCAAAATAAGAGAGGAGGATCTCCTATCTCTTCCTCCAAGGTTCCTTAGAGTACTATGCAATAAATCTGATCTTGACTTCTGTCTGATAAAGTGGGCTATTCCACATTCTGCTCCAAAGTGGCCTCCATCTGTGACTTCTATGGTCTGAGGCAGACACCATCTTCACCTTTACTTATAGGATTAAAAAAATAGTCAAGTGAAGGTCTCTAACTTCTCTCCCCCCTACTCTCTGAACACATTCTATATTCTCTACAAATTCATGATATATGATAGTCCACATCACACTGATTAATCAGATATACAAATATTTACATATATCACATTCATGTACGCATGTATGAATATAGACAAGTATACTCATATGTGAATGTACATACATGTAAAACTATACATACATGTTAGTTAATATATATTGCTTATGTATTCCTTCCAGTGGAACATATGTTTCTTGAAGACAGGAAACAGATTTTTTTTCAGCATCTTTTTTTAATCTTTATCACCTAACACAGAAGTTTGTACACTATGGGCAACTGACAACCATTTATGAAATGGAATGAGGAAATTTTTGCTTATATTTTTCTCAGTCACCCAGCTAATTGATGTGAATGAAGAGATTCTATTGCTCCGATATTCTTTTCTGGGTATTTCTGAGAGGACCGAGCATCTTCATGTATAATCATGCTCTGAAAGTTGTTAGGAGTCAGGAAGGGGGTTATGTTCTCAAACTGAACAGATGGAAAAAACTGAGGCACAGAAGAGGTCAGTGGTTATCTAGTTTTGCCCAACTCTTTGTGACCCCATTTGGGGTTTTCTTAGCAAAGAGTCGTGCCTTCAGGAGGCTTAGGAGGAGGAGAGTCTAAATGGCCACCCAAAAGGTATCCAGTTTAGAGCCTCAGACTGACTGGATGCAGAGGTCAGTGAAAACAATACTAAATACTTTAGGGTCTTTCTCCTAGCCTCAGTTTCCTCTTGTCAAGAAGACTACCATCAAAAATGAAGGAAGCGGGGTGGCTAGGTGGCACGGTGGATAAAGGACCGGCCCTGGAGTCAGGAGGACCTGGGTTCAAATCCGGTCTCAGACACTTAATAATTACCTAGCTGTGTGGCCTTGGGCAAGCCACTTAACCCCATTTGCCTTGCAAAAAACCTAAAAAAAAAAATGAAGGAAGCTAGGCAGTTAGGTGGTGCAGTGGATAGAGCACCAGCCCTGGAGTCAGGAGGACCTGAGTTCAAATCTAGCCTCAGACACTTAGTACTTACTTAACTGTGTAACCTTGGGCAAGTCACTTAAGCCCATAGTCTTGCAAAAACCAAAAAAAAAAAAAAAATGAAGGAAAGTACAAAACCTCTAGGTCTCTCTGAGACCAAGCTTAGAAGCCTAGCTCTTCCTCCTCCTCCCCAACAGGTCCTGGCTCATGTGACAGAGACCTACAGGTCACCTAGCTGTCTGCCCTGCTTACATCACCCATTCCCCTGGGCATCCTATTTTCCCATTTCGATCTGTGTGTCCTTGACTCAGGAGGAGGTGGCAATTTTGACGCTTGTTTTCACAGATCTCTAAGAACACTCAGATCTCTGTTCTGTTTGTCCTTCCCAGCAGGGCTGACCCAAAGTAAGCTTGTGAAGTAGGCAGAATTTACCTATTTCTCCCTCCCTCCCTCCCTCCCTCCCTTCTTTCCATCACATACAGGCAATTCTTTTTTTTTTTTTAATATTCCAATTCTTTAATTTAATTACTTTTTTTTTTAATTTAAGGCAATGGGATTTAGTAACTTGCCCAAGCTCACACATCTAGGCAATTATTAGGTGTCTGAGGTCAAATATGAACTCAGGTCCTTCTGACTCCAGGGTCGGTGATCTAGTCATCAGAGGCAATCAGAGCAAATGGCTGCGTAGTTACCTTCCAACTCTGAGATAAATCATTGACTTTTTCCACCTGTAATAAGGCAGAAACTTAGAAGATGGAAATTCCAGGTCAAGTTTGGGATGATGGCTTATGTTGGCTAGGACATGGAGTGAGTGAATTGGGGTAATGTAAAATAAACTCAGAAGGATAAATTAAAAACAGATTAAGGAGATCCTGAAATTCTAGACTTAAGAGTTTGTAATGAGCCAAACAAGAGAATGCCGTGGAGTAGAGGTGGGAGAAACTAAAGCAGAGAAATCAGTTAGGAAGCCATTCCTGCAGCCCACCTTGGAGGGAGGGAATGAAGACTTGACCTAGGTTGTTGGCACGAGTGGAGAAAGGACACGTGAAAGATATTTTTATGGTAGAATTAATAGAATTTATTGATTCATATTTAGTGGATTAGTCTATGAAGACCCTTATCCCACACTTGAGCTATTTTGCTATAGACACTTAACTGATGTTTATCCTTGACTTTATTAATTTATTCATTTGATTTTTATTACATGTCTACTAGACAGAATTTTTTTTTTTTTAGGTTTTTGCAAGGCAAACGGGGTTAAGGGCTTGCCCAAGGCCACACAGCTAGGTCATTATTAAATGTCTGAGGCCGGATTTGAACTCAGGTATTCCTGACTCCAGGGCCGGTGCTCTATCCACTGTGTCACCTAGCCACCCCTATTACATGTCTTCTAGCATAATCCCTTATATTAGGTATCTCCATCTCTCCCTGCCTTTATTCTGAAATTGTTATCAGGGTAATCATCTCAATGTATAGCTTAGATCATGTTCATCTCCCTACTCCTAACATCTTCAAGAGCTCCCCATTGGCCATCAATTAAAAACTGTCTCCTTAACCAGAAATCCAAGGTCCACCACAAACTTAGTGCAGCCTTTCCTTTTCAGCTTGATCTGCCCTTGTTCCCCAAAACATAATCCACTGGACGGACATTGAAACTAACCAATCCCCTTTCCCATTTCCATATCTTTGTCCACACTGTTTCCTCTTCCCCGAATCCTGTTGTTCATATTTGGAGTTTGACATCTTGTTCACCATACAGCTCCTTCACCCCCAAAATACACTCTTTGTGAATTCCTACACATTTTACATCTCTCTTTTGGGAGCTGTTTTATTAAAATCTTTTGTTACACTGTCATTATTTCTCGATCTCTTGCCCCATTAATTTGAATGGCTAAATAGTTTGTCTTGTTGTTTCTAACAGCCCTAGGGAAAAGAATGTAGGACAGATGGGGCTTACCTGGAACATTTAAATTGAGTTATCTGATCTGTCTAGAGACAACATAGGGCTAAAGGAAATAACATTGGAACTTTGGTCATGAACCTCGGATCTGTTATTGACTACCTTTGTGATTTTGAGCAAATTGTTTAACCTCTGGGGGTTCCAGTCGCCTTCTCTATACAACGAAGGAAGCTACCTAGCTCCCTGGATGAAATACCCAGAAGTACCTTGAAAATAGTAGGTAATTAATAAATTGAATTGATTAATTAAATTAAATTGACCTAAGAAAGGAGTTGAACTCAATTTCAACTTTCAAATCATAAACCTAAATCCTTTCCAAAAACAAAGAATCCTTTTGAAAAGTAAATAATTATTCTTGATTTTTTAAAAATGCAAGCTATATGGTGACTTGTCTAAATAATATAAGGATAATTATAATATATTATGGTATATTAAGATGATGCTAATTACAATCATGCTAGTTAATTTTCATGTAGTGATTTAAAGTTTGTAGAATGATTTACAAATATTTTATCTCCCATAAGATATAAGTATTATTATTATTACCTTTATTTTACAGATGAGGAAACTGAGGCACATAGTTTAAGTGCCTTTAAATGATAGTTACTCTGGGACTTTAAGGTTCCATGGGTAGCTATAGTCTGAAGTCTAGACTCTCTTTGCAGTGAGTAGAAGGACCATGCCTATCATGTCAGCACAATAAATGGCGGTCAAAGTAGGCAAGGTACAGGACAGACTAGGCTGGACAATGTCTTCTCCAGGTTTTAAGGGTATATCAGGAATTATATCTATCTTATAATAGGTCATATTATATCTCTATCTCTATCTCTATCTCTATCTCTATCTCTATATCTCTATATCTCTATATCTCTATATCTCTATCTCTATCTCTATCTCTATCTCTATCTCTATCTCTATATCTATATCTATATCTACCCCTCATATAGTTTTCATGATGGGCATGGGGCAGATTTCAGAATGAGAATTATTTTCTTGATTATTTTTAATAAGTGTTAATTTTTTTGTACTGATTATTATTATTTTTTGGCAAGGCAAGGGGGTTAAGTGACTTGTCCAAGGTCACACAGCTAGGTAATTATGAAGTGTCTGACGCAGGATTTTGAACTCAGGTTTTCCTGACTCCAAGGCTGGTACTCTATCCTCTATGCCACCTAGCCGCCCCCTGATCATTCTTAAAGAAGAAGATTACCCTTATCTTAGTCTTTCTCCACCTAATCCATTACAAAAAAGATCATCACAAATAATGAATAAGAAGTAAACATATTTTTTTCTGAACAAATTAGCAAATAGAAATTGGAAGGGTTCTATAGATTAGAATATATACCAAGAAATACACTAAAATAAGTGAAATTTGGGGTGGCTAGGTGGCGCAGTGGATAGAGCACCGGCCCTGGAGTCAGGAGTACCTGGGGTCAAATCCAGTCTCAGACACTTCATAATTACCTAGCTGTGTGGCCTTGGGCAAGTCACTTAACCCCACTGCCTTGCAAAAAAAAATCTAAAATAAGTGAAATTTTCAGTTGGAAGAGTACAAACTGAGAGAGAGAGAGAGAGAGAGAGAGAGAGAGAGAGAGAGAGAGAAGGGAAGGTAAAGTCTTTTTTTTTTTTTTTTTTTTTTTTTAGCAATCTTTAGAATTATAGTCTAAGTCAAGAATACACAGATAGGTGGTGCAACTGACCTGATTAAGTTCTGGACCTGAAGTCAGGAAGCCTCCTCTTCCTGAGTTCAAAGTCAGATTATGTCCATCCTCCTACTAGCTATGTGACCCTGGACAAGTCACTTAACCTAACTTGCCTTAATTATAAAATGAGGCAGTTAGGTGATGTAGTGGACTTCAATTCTGGTCCCAGACACTTAATAGCCACAATCAGGTCATTTAACCTTTGTCTATCTCAAATTTCTAATCTGTAAAATGGAATAGGAAGACTTCTAAGGGTTAGTGTGAGAATCAAATGAGTTAATATTTGGAAAGTGTTTTTACAATCTTAAAATACAAAGAATTACAAACCTGCATAACCCTGTTATTTTAATGAATCGGATAATGAATGATGAAGAAACTAAGGTTCAAAGGGATCCTAGCTTTGGGACTGGAAGGAATCTAAGAGTCTGTCAAATTCATCCCTCTCTTTTTATAGAGGAGACTGAGGCCCTTCTGAAGCAGGAAACTGGGAAGGTCAATGCACTCGTCCAGTAGAACACCCCTAAGGCACCCCTTCTTCGGGAGAGGGGGACGCAATGGAGAGTCTTATCTTGAGAATGGAAGCCCTAGCCAACTGGACCTGGGGATGGGAGGGAGCATGACGAAATGACTGCTTAAACAGTAACCCAGGGACACAGAGAGGTGTGTGTCTGGCAGCCAATAGATGCAATCATGGACTAAGAGGTGCCATTGGGTTGAAGTCGGCTGACGAACATCAACCCGGCAGACTCTAGGCTGGGGGTCAGTGACCTGGGAGGTAAAGGGTCCTTTTAGACTCAAGGCCCCACCTCCCTCCCATTGCTTCCCTTTCTGCTCCCTCTTGCCTCTGCCTTTGCTCTCCTCCCACAGTATCATTCCTGGCCTAGTGCCTTTGTTGCTAGGAGAACACCCATTGTGGCTCAGGGAGAGATTACCAGCTGTCTTTGGAGATCTTGCATTTCTATTCCAGTTTTTCTCCTTAGCATTTTGTGACTTTGAATCAAATCTCCTTGCCCCAAGTCTCGCCTCTCTGGACTTGAGTTTTCTCAGTTATAAAATGAAAGCTAGACAAAATGGTTCCTAAGATCCTGTCTGGCTCTAAATCTTTACAAACTTTAAAGAAGTTAATGAACCCTCTCATTTTACAGATAAAGAAACTGAGACTCATAGAGGTAAGAGAGCATAGATTTGGAGCTGGAAGGGACCTTAGGGGCTAACAAATCCACCTCCATCCTAATTTCTTTGTAGAATTTTAGAAATCTCATTATTGAGATTTATGGGATAGACAGGAGTGCTAGTCTGGTATCCTGATGGAGACCCTAGCTGTCTGACCTTGGCCCAGTCACTTAATTTGCATCTGCCTCAGTTTCCTTAATTGTAAAAATTGGGCATAATATTAATTTCTCACAGGGTTGTTGTGAGGATCAAATGAGACAGTAGAACATAATAATTATTAATTAATTAATAATTATTTGTCCTTTTCCTCTTTCCTCTTCATTATTGGATTGAGAGAGGGGGATGAATTCTATGCAGCAACAACCCTCTTATAACGCCGTAAATTTAGAGGCAGAAGAAAACTTGGGGAGTCATCTAGTTTCTGTCATGGAAGAGAGATGAAAAACAATAACATCAATAAAAGTTTGAAAAGGGAAATTACTTGCTCAAGGTCACACAGATACATCACTTGAATACAGGTCATCTCATTCCAAGTCCAAACAATATTTCTTCCATATCACCTTATTTCCATCAATATTGTTCATAAAAGCAAAGATTAAAGAACAAAGAATAAGTAATAGTCCTCTGCCTGGCTCTGGATCTAACCATTGGTTCTATTGGAATTGGAGTCAGGAAGAACTGGATTCAAATGATGACTAAGGTACTTAGAAATTTATCTTTAAAATATAGGGAACAGATGAGATGACCTCTGGTATATGCTATCTCCATTTTATGGATGAGGAAATTGAGGCAACCAGGGGTTAAGGGACTTTTCCAGGTAAGTATCTGAGGTCAAATTTGAACTCGGGTTTTCCTCATTTGATGCCATCACACTAACAGCTGTTCCAATGAATGACTTAAGGAAAAATGACCAATAAGAGGAAGTGATGGAGGAGTGGAACAGTCTTCAAGGGTGAGAAGGATGCTTTTCTATCCTCTAAAATCTTGGTCAATAATCTGCCCATTTACTGAGGTCATCCCTGATGGTAATGGGAGAAGGGTATGTGGAAGACTCCATAGAAGACCATTATCTCTCTAATCCCATACTTGGCAGTTGTGTTAACCTTTCTGGGCCTCAGTTTCCTCATTTGTAAATGGAGAGTTTATGTTGTCTGTAAGGTCTCTACCCTTAGGGTCTCTTCCAAACCTATAATTCCAGGATTGGAAGACCGAGTCTCCAGAAGCCAGATCCAGAATTCTTTCTACCATGCCTCTAGAGGGTTCTCCAGTGGTTCCTTTATCCCTCTCTCTCTGTTTTTCTATTTTTCCTTAATTGAATGTGGCAGTCTTCCAGGGATCTGGGCAAAGTGTCCTTATCACTTGGGAGGAGGAGCTGAAGGTCTAAACTCCAACGGGAAGTTGAGCCAGGTGCTGGGGCCATCAGCCTGAGGAGTGAGTCGGAGGGGAAGGGCCAGCCTTGGCAGTGAGGTAAGCCAAGCAAGTCTCTGGGTCTTTCCAACCTATGGGAGGGCAGAAGTTTGAGGGGCCCTCCAGGATTTTTTTATCTTTTTTTTTTTTTTTAACACAGTGGTTGTTAACATAGTAATCATTAAATAGATGCTTGGTGATTGACCTATTGTCACCTGATTTTTAGGACATAGAATAAAAATGAGAGGGAGGGGCTTGGCCACCCAGAGGATATAAGGGCAAATTTTTAGAAAATAATAGAAGTCTTCACTGGTGATGGGGAAACTGGGCTAGGCTTCTGGGGAGAGAGGGATTGAAAGAAGCTTTGGGTCTGGGTCTGGGGCAGGGTCTATCCATTTTCCCTCCATGAGACAGTTGCCATTTGGAGATATTTTAAGAAAGGAACCCCATCTCTGGTATCCAATGGAAATAACTTTATTTTTCACCCTTATTTTATGGGACTCAGAAAAGGGAGTTAAAGCCAGTCCTTGAGAAGCAGGCTGACTTGAAGCTCTCTGTTCAGTCTTCTGTGTCCCCCAAGGACTGGGGGAGAGTAAAGAGGCATGTGGTACAGGTGATGATGTTTGTCCTTCCTTCTCAAAGAAGACCCTGACATCAGGAGGTGATGCTGTGACAAGCAAGTGAATTGAATTTGAGTGAGCCAGCCTCACTTTCTCCTCCAGAGTCATCTGAGTCCAGTAGCCAGATAGGAATCAGCATGACTGGAGATGGTTCTGGTTGAGAGGCAGTCAGGTTTAGGTGACTTGTCCAAGGTCATAAAGCTAGTAAGCACCTGAGATCAGATTTGAACTCTATCCACTATACCGCCTAGCTGCCTAGGTGTAGCTTTCTACCCACGAACCCCATAGAATGGGTCCATGATTTAATAGACACTTTATTGGGATAAGCACTAATGACTCTCCTCTAATTCTATAGTCATGTATTTCTCTGTGCCTTGATTTCTTTCTTCTTTTTTTTTTTTTTTTGTAAAATGAGTCTTTGTACCTGAATACCAGCATCCTATGAAACATTAAACCGACCTCTGGGTGAAACCTTTAGATGTGGACTCTACTTTATAAATCTCAGAATCTTTCTTTTCTGTTATTCCTGTTCTGGAAGGAAGGAAGGAAGAGGAAATATTGTTACCTTCATCTTATTCTTCCTGGAGCTAAGAGATCAAAGGTCTGAGAGTCTCCCAGAGTTGCTAGGGCTCAAACCAGGATCTTCTATCCTTTGCCCTTTTCTTTTCTTTTTTTTTGCAAGGCAATGGGGTTAAGTGGTGTTCTTTGCTCTTTTCATAGGATTTTAGGAGACAATGGGGGTGAGTTCTGGATTTAGACCCAGAGGATCTGGGTTCAAATCCTCCCTCTGAATCTTACTGATTTTTTTCAGTCATTTCACTCATATCCAACTTTTTGTGACCCCATTGGGATTTTCTTGGCAGAGATACTGAAATGATCTTTCTCCAGCTCATTTTACAGGTGGGGAAACTGAGGCACATAGGGTTATGTGACATGCACAGGATCTCATAGATAGTAAGTGTCTGAAGCCAGATTTGAGCACAGGAAGATGAGTTTTCCTGACTCCAGGTCTGACTTTATTCACTATGGTGTCACCTAGCTGCGCCTTGAAGCTTTACTATCAATCCTTAGAATTAGATCTTTATCTCTCGGGGTCTCAGTTTCCTGCTCTGTAAAATGGATGGGGTTGGACTAAATGACCTCTGAAGTTCCATCCATCTGTGAATCTGTGACCTTGTGATTTCTGGGTATACAATAAGATACCTGTGATCTAATCTGTGTTCCAAGATGACATGTGTCCTGGGGACATCCCATGCAGACACCTAACAACCACATACAAGAAAAGCCTCTGCTATTCTGAGAGGGCAGTAAGAGGCAGAGAGCAAACTTACTGCTTGGAATTAGAATCCTTGGGTTGGCATCCCAACTCATTGCCATTTACTGACCCAACAAACAGGGATGAACCACTTTTCTCCACCCATAAAACAGGGAGAAGGTTCGAAACCTGGGGAAAACTCTACCAGTCCAGAGAGGGACCTTCTCTAGAGTCCTGAGAGTTTAAGAGGCTTATTCAAAGTTAGGACTTGAATTCAGGGCTTTATGGCTTTTTTTTTTTGCAAGGCAATGAGGTTAAGTGGCTTGCCCAAGGCCACACAGCTAGGTCATTATTGTCTGAAGTGGAATTTGAGTCAGGTCCTCCTGACTCCAGGGCCCGTGCTTTATCTACTAACCCCACCTAGCCGCCCCTGGCTTTAAGACTTTCAAAAGACTGGTGTCATTCATTCCTCATCCCCTCCACTCTGCTCCCTTCTCCTCTCCCCTCCCCTCCTCCCCTTCCCCTCCCCTCTCCTCTCCCCTCCCATCCCACCCTCTCTTATCCCATCTCATCCCATACTACACCATCCCATCCCATCCCATATCATACCGTACCATACTGTACTGTGTGTGTGTGTGTGTGTGTGCGTGCACACACACACACACACACACACACATAAATATCTATATATATATATATATATATATGTATAGTCTAAATCTGATACTCTTTGCAAATCTGAATGCTAGCCTCTGCTCTCTACAAGGTCTGTGCCTCTCCAGTTATAAATCTGAAGGCAGGTCTGTCTGTGAAACAGCCTAGTCCCCATCTAATTGCATTTGCAAGTTTGGGTTTTCACAGCTGTGTAAACAATCAAAGTAAAGACCATCCTGAGAAAGCAGGAAAGTGGTCTGGTTATCTCTATAAGAGACAGAATAAATTCTTATACTTATGACCTTTAGAAAGGGAGAAATCCCAATGTTTAATATATCTATATTATATCTGATAACAAGGCAACAGTCCTGTTGCTAATTGGATCTTTGTCAGTTCTGACATAAAACAGATCTTATGGATGGGTTAGAGAATCATAAAATAATCAATGGCACCTTTATGTATTAATAGATAACCTGATTAGTTGGCCACCAAAATTTTATGATCCTTTCTGAGATTTCTATAAATATTGTTTCTTCATTAAGATCCTGGTTGGTATTTTTAATGATACCATCCATCCATGGGTTCAGAGCTTTATGGATAAAATTAACTTTTTGCTATTTCACTTTTAGCCCAAGAAAATTATGGTTAACAATATAAACATATATATATATGCATACATATATATATGCATGCATGTATATCTGCTATATCAGTTTTAAAAAAAGAAATATGATTGTAGATGATGGTAGATCATCATTTTTTTTAGGTTTTTGCAAGGCAAATGGGGTTAAGTGGCTTGCCTAAGGCCATACAGCTAGGTAATTATTAAGTGTCTGACACTGGATTTGAACCCAGGTACTCTTGACTCCAGGGCCGGTGCTTTACCCACTGCGCCACCTAGACATCCCTGGATCATCCTTATTTTTATTAGGAATTTTTTCTGTCACCCAGAAATTCTAGCATCTTACCTAACTCCCTAGTGAGTTTTGTTAATTGTGAAGGAAGGAGGATCATGGAAGCAGAGATTCAAAGCTAGAAGGGAGCTCATTAGTCATCTAGTCCTCATGTTGGGCAGACAAAGTCATAAATGAATCAGTCCTTACCTTGATGGGATTAAATTGCAATGGAAGAGACATATTTACACATATACACATACACATTATATGCATGTATGCATTTATCTATATATGTATATATACACAGACTAGATATAAGATCAATTCAAGACTGTTAGGAAGAGAGGCAGGATATGAGCACTTGAGGAAGGGGGGAGATCAAGAAAAATTTTGTCTTCAACGTAATGTTAAAGTGAATCTTGAAAGAATTTGAAGAGGGAGAGTAGGGAGGGAAGACATTAGAGAGATTAGAGATGGAATGTCTTATGTCTGGAGCAGAAATGAGGCCAGGATGGTTGGACCATAGAGTGTGTGGAGGAGCAAAAGGTGAAAATCTACCTGTTGAAATTTAGGAAGAGGCCAGATGGTGAAAAATGTTAAAAGCCAAATGGAGGTGTTTATATTTGATCCTAACTAATAACCTGATTATTTAACTGATGGTGGCTGTCTTCACCACCGGCTGTTAGCACATCAAAATGGTGTTTGTTGAGTTGGGGAGGGAGATGTACTCTACTGGAGTTAATTGAGAATAATAAGACTTAATATTTTTACACACACACACACACACACACACACACACACACACACACACTCACACAGACTTGTTTTTAGAGGGTTGTAAAGAGTTTTATAATTATTATCTCATTTGATCCTTACAACAAGCCTAGGAGGTCAGTGCCATTTTACGGATGAGGAAATTGGGTAAACAGAGGTGAAATAATTTCCTTGGGTCCCACAGGTAGTAAAAGTCTGAGACTGAACCAGAACTCATGTCTTCCTGACTCCAGGTCAACTACTTTCTCCACCTAATTGTCTTATAACCAATCATAATTTTGTAGTTCAGTCATTTCTGTCATACCCGAGTGTTTGTGATTCCATTTTTTTTTTTATGTTTTTGCAAGGCAATAGGGTTAAGTGGGTTGCCCAAGGCCACACAGCTAGGTAATTATTAGGTGTCTGAGACCGGATTTGAACCCAGGTATTCCTGACTCCAAGGCCGGTGCTTTATCCACTATGCCACCTAGCCGACCCCTGGAGTTTTCTTAGTAAAGATGCTGGAAGGTTTGCATTTCCTTCTCCAAACTAATAGAAATAGTTAGCAATTATGAAATGCCTACTGTGTACAGGCACTATATTAAGAGTTGTACAAGTTTCTCATTTGATCCTCACAGCAGGAGATTTGTTATTATCTCCATTTTAGAGATGAGGAAACAGAGGTGCAGAGAGAGGTTCACCAGCATCACGACGTTAGCTAATGACTGGGGCTGGGATGTAGACTTGGGTTTTCCTAACCTCAAGCCCGTTCTTTTAAGGTGATAAGGGTCCCTAAAACGCAAGCTAAACAAAGCTATAAATGGAGGACAACAGCTTCCCCTTGGGCTCCCTTCTGGTTTGTACCTCATCCCTCCTTGGGAAGCTCTGTGATGAGGTTCTAGAGGGAAATGGAAGGGAGCCCAGATGCCATCTGGTCTAGCAGCTGCATTTGTAAAACAAGGAAAATGGGGCTCAGAATGCTCCAGTGACTTGCTGCAGGTCACACAGGTGGTCAGCCGGAGAGATGGGATGGGGAGGGGGCTGTTCTCAATCTAAAGATGCCAAGATCATCACATTCTGGGAGTAAACAAAGTCGGCTTTCAAGGAGCAGGAACTGTCCAGCTTGGATCTGAGACCATCCTGCCCAGTGATTCCCCTTTGGCCCAGGATCTTTCCCTGGAGGACACAGTTTGGGCACTTAATGGTTTGGTTTGGGGGTCGTGTCTTGGAGAGGCGGGGCTCCACCCAGTGGTCGATCAGACACATTGCAACGGAGGGGCGGGCAGCTAGGAGTTCCTGAGGTCTTCAAAAGGTCCTGGTCATCATGAAATTGGGAGGCCCCTTCAAACAGGGATTGTCAGGGCTTGGAAGGGGCCTTAAAATGGGGAATGTCAGAGCTGGGAGAGGTCTTAGAGCAGGGGATGTCAGGACTGGGAGAGATCTTAGAAGAGGGAATGTCGGGGTTGGAAGTGGTCTTAGAATGGGGTTGTCAGGACTGGAAAAGGGTCTTAGAACAGGGGGGTGACAGGTCTGGGAAGGGCCTGGAGAGGTGCATTAATAAGGAATCTCTCCCTACCTCCAACCTCTTTATACTAGAACAAACTGAAGGTCAGGAGAGAGTACCACCCCAAGAACCACAGAGTTTATTTGGGGCAGATGTTCTGCCATTCTGGAGCTCCTGAAGCTCAAGAGGCCAGGTGGGTGAGAGAGGTGACTTCTTGGACCTTAGGGGGGGTTCTGTTTGATTTACCTTCCTCTGAGCTCAATGGTCAGGATGGCAGTTCTTTCCAAGATGAAAAAGTGGGAAGAAAAGAATTCTGGATATGGAGTCAATTCAATTCCATAAACATATATTAGGTACCTGCTGTGAACCAGACTCTATGTTTTGTGCTAGGGATACAAAAAAATGGGATACTCCCTGTCCTCAAAGACTCAATTTATTGAATTGAATTTATTTTATTGAATTCAATCAAAATTATTCAATTAATAAATTATCAATTATTATGAATTAATAAACCAACTTTATTAAACACCTATCAAGTGCCAATCACTGGGGATAAAAGAAGAGACAAAAGATAATCTGTGCCCTCAAGAAGATCATAATCTAATGTCAGAAAATCTGGGTTCAAATCCTGCCTCTGCTTCCTTGCTGTGTGACCTCTAGGTCTCAGATGTTACATCTATACAATGTACAATCTATACAGTCTATCCAAGAAATTTTGACCAGATATTTTGGTTCAATTTTGACCAAGCTCTAAATCTATTATCTACAGCTTTCTATGACTTCCTCTTTCTCTCTTCCAACTCCCCAGACTCAGGGACTGAGACAAAAAGGCAGCAGGCTCCAGAAGATAAGTTTTAGTACCAATTTTGGTTGACGCTTTTCTCTAGTCTAATAATTTCACAAACAATCCCTCCCCAAAGTAAATTGCCCCAAACAATCAAGCAAAGTCACCTGAAAGAGGGTTTGTGATGGACAGATGGTACAAATCCATTTCCTTTTCCCTAGTTTGCCTATTATCGGGAAAACTAAAAGGTATCAGTGCTGTCTACTGGCTTGACCAGTTTTGTGTTATATAATATTTTAAATTATCCTTACAAGGATAATTACCCATCCTGTAAATTGTTTTCTCTTTCTGATTTCTTCCTCTCCTCATCAGTTCATATAAATTTTCTTACTTCTTAGAATTCTTCATATGCTATATTTTTTTAGGTTTTTTTTTTTTTTGCAAGGCAAATGGGGTTAAGTGGCTTGCCCAAGGCCACACAGCTAGGTAATTATTAAGTGTCTGAGACCAGATTTGAACCCAGGTACTCCTGACTCCAGGGCCGGTGCTTTATCCACTGCGCCACCTAGCCATCCCTCATATGCTATATTCTTTACAGCTCCAGACTAGTCTTGTTCACTTTTTCCAGGCTGGGATCCTCTATGAGAGGCAATTTGGAATAGTGGGGAAAGAAGTAGATCTGAGACCTGGGTTTCAGCTTCATCTTTCATGTATGCTGGCTGTGTTGGAGTAAATTGCAGAACCGCTGCCTATCGCCATCATGAGAAAATGTTTCTTCCTAAGGAACTTTCTGGAGGGATAGGATCAATCTATGAATCTTTAGTAAGCAATTACTATGTGCAGTCCATAGAGCATTGGGTCTGGAATCAGGAAGACTTATCTTCCTGAGTTCAAATATGGTCTCTTACTAGCTGTGTAACTCTGGGTAAGTCTCTTCACTGTGTTTGCCTCGGTTTCCTCATCTGTCAAATGAGCTGGAGAAGGAAATGGCAAGCCACTGCAGAATCTCTGCCAAGAAAACATCAAATCTGGCCTCAAATACTGTCTTTTTTTTTAATTAAAGATTTTATTTATTTTGAGTTTTACAATTTTTCCCCTAATTTTACTTCCCTCCTCCCACTCCCCCAGAAAGCAATTTGTCAGTCTTTACATTGTTTCCATGTCAAACACTTTCTATCTGTGTGAGTCACCTCACCCTGTTTGCCTCAGTTTCCTCATCTGTAAAATGAACTGGAGAAGCAAATAGCAGACCACTCCACCATCTCTGCCAAGAAAACTCAGTATGGTATCATGAAGAGTTGGACACAACAGAATTGATGAAACAACAATGTACCTGATACTCCAAGTCCCAGATAAAATTCCACTTTTCCTCTTACTCCTAGTGCCTTCCCTCTGTTGGATATCTCCAGTTTTCTTGTGTGTAACTTGGTTGTACATAGTTGTTGTCATGTTGGGTCTCCCCTGTTGGACTGTGGTCTTGCTTTGGATTCCAAATGTTTGGTAGAGTGCTAGGCTCATAGAAGGTACTTTAAAATATTTATTGCCTAGGGATACAAAGAAAGGGAGCTCACATTCTGAGCTGGGGTTTTTTTTTTGAGTTTTTGAGTTTTGAGTTTTACATTTTTCTCCCTTCCCCCCTTGACAGAAAATAATCCAACATGGGCCATAAATGTCTAATCATGCTAAACATAGATTCATGCTAGTTATGCTGTGAGGGAAGAATCAAATCAAAACAGAGAAAAATAAGAGAGAGAAAAACTTTAATACATAAGTCAACTTTTAAAAACTGAAGATTGGGGCAGCTGGGTGGCACAGTGGATAGACCGGCCCTGGAGTCAGGAGGACTTGAGTTCAAATGCGGCCTCAGACACTTAATAATTACCTAGCTGTGTGGCCTTGGGCAAGTCCCTTAACCCCATTGCCTTGCAAAAACTTTAAAAAAAAATTGAAAATAGTAAATTTTGGTCTGCATTTAAACTCCACTGTTCCTTCACTGGATATGGATGATATTTTCCATCACAAGTCTTTTAGAATCATCTTTGATTGCTGTACTGCTAAGATGAACAAATCCATATAGTTGATCACTCAATGTTGCTCTTAGAGTGCAATAATGCTCTGATTCTGTTCACTGCCCTCAGCATCAATTCTTGCAAATTTTCCCATGCTATTCTGAAGTCCTATCTTTGTAGTATAAAGGTATGGTCAAAATTTTTATGCAGATTTGCCAAATTATTTGGGCAGCATGCCCCTAACCCCCTCGATGTGGAAAGGATAATTGTAATTACATAAATTATTCTGGCTTTACTTACTTTACTCTGAATCAATTCACACAGATCTTCCCAATTTCCTCTGAAATTATTTCATTATTTCTTATGAATTAAAAAAGAATAATAATAAAAGTAATAGTAGCTAGCTTTTAGATGGTGCTCTAAGGGAAGAATTCTTTATAAATATTTTCGCATTTTATCTTCACAACAACCTCAGGAGGTGGTTGCTATTATTAACAACTGATTTTGCATGAGGATGTAACTTCCCTGTTTTATTTATTTATTTAAGGCAATGGGGTTAAATGACTTGCCCGAGGTCACACCATTAGGCAATTATTAATTGTCTGAGGCTAGATTTGAACTCGGGTTCTCCTGACTCCAGGGTGGGTGCTCTATCTACTGCACCACCTAGCTGCCCCATAACTCCCCTATTTTAGATGAGGAAATTGAGGCAGAGAATGTCAAATGACTTGCCCACAGTCATACAACTGGGAAGTGTCTGAAGCTTGGAATTCAATGTCCTGACTACAGAGTATCTACAGTGGCGATGATGATGATGATGATGACCATAATGAAGAAGATCATGACATCAGGTAAGTGATGCAATGACAAGCAAGTGAATTGGATTTGAGCGAGGGAGTGCTGTGCATCTGGATCCAGTGGTCAGATATGAATCAGAACAACTGGAGATATCCCTGATTGTGAGGAATTGGGGTCACATAGCTACTAAGTGTCTGAGGCTGGATTTGAACTCAGGTCTTCCTATCTTCAGGGTCTGTGCCATTTAGTTGCATGCACCGGGACCCATTCCCCAGTAAGTAGATAGAGCTCCCTTAGTTTCCAGTTTGGGGACTACTATGAAAAGATTTGCTATAAACTTTTTTTCTTCCTTCTTTGATCTCTTTAGGGATATAAGTCTACAAATGATAGAGTTGGGTCACAGTTTAGTGACTTTTGGGGCACATTTCCAAATTACTGTCCAGAATATCTGGATCAATACATTAATGTACTTGTTTGCCCTTAGCCCTCCATCCTCTGTAATTTACCATTTTTTACCTTTGTTTGTTTTCCCAGTATTAGGTAGATCCTCGTTTTAATTGGCATTTCTCTATAGTTAATAATGAGTTGGAATTTTTTTCATATGATTATTGATAACTTTGATTACTTCCTTTGAAAATTGCCTGTACATTTCACTGGATTATACATGCATAACCTATATCAGATTTTTTTGTTGCTGGGAGAGGTGGGAGGGAAGGGAGAGAGGAGGAAAAATTGAACACAAGTGAATGTTGAAAACTATCTTTACATGTAATTGAAAAAAAGTACTATTAAGATTTTAAAAAATCAAATTTTTAAAAATTGCCTGTAGATAAATATCCTTTATCTATTAGGAGATGCCTCTTGTTTCAATAAGTTAAACTGACGCTTTATATATCTTCTCAAAAGAAACATGAGTTGCACAGATTTAGAGGATCCACCCCAAATGTTCACATGAACTATTTTTTACTCAGTTTATGGGACAACATTGGACACACTGTAACCTGATTCTAACATAGAGACGTCATTCTGGTTTTCTTTGAGAATGAAGGACAGCTGTCACTCCCACCACCTTCGCTTTATATCTTGGACATGAGACCCTCATCAGAGAAACAGCACAAAACTGTTCCTCCTGTTATCTGTTTCCCTTCTAATTTTAACCACATTATATTTATTTGTAGAAAACTTTTCCATTTCATCTGATGAAAACTATCGATTTAATTTTCTGTGAACCTCGCTTCATCTATTTAGTCATGAATTATTTCCCAATCCAAAGATCTGAAAAGTAAATTTTTAACTTGCTCCTCCAATGGGCTGATAATACCATTTTAAAATGTCCAAGTCATGTATCCATGTGGAGTTTCTCTTAGTGTCCGGTCTGAGATGTTGGTCTAATGCCAGTGTTCCTTTCCAGTTTCCCCAGCAGTTTTAGTCTAACTGTGAGTCTCGACCCTAATATCTTAGGTTTTGGGGTTACTGAAAATTACGTTGCTGGAACTTAATGCTTCTGTGTGGCACAGCCCTGTTCTGTTTCAGTGATCCTTCTATTTCGTTTTATCCACTACCGAGCTGTGGCATGCTTTGACATCTGTGACTGCTGGGATCCCTTACTTGTACGAGGCGACTCCGGCCCCTCTCTGGTCTGGGCTCTTGGCTCCTGGTGTAGACGGGGGATGGGAGACCTTGGTCCTGGGCCATTCAGATTTCCAGGCAGAAGAGGCCACATAGGGGCCGAGTTGGTGCCTGAGCCGCAGGGGAGGGGCCGAGGCTGTGGGAGAGGGGAGCCTGGGACCTGGAGTCCGTGGGAAGCAAAGCAACAGAAGCCGGCCTCCAGGCTCCTCCTGAAATGGGAAGGCAGCCCAGGGAGGCCGGTCAGGAGACCCACTGAAGAAGTCCAGGAGGACGTCTCTTAGGGACCCCTGGACCCTTGGATTTTCCTTTTCCTGACCCTTGTAGTGATTGCTGTGCGGAGCGGTCAGTCCTTCATCCCCTAGAATTCTGTTTTAGTTTGTCCTCCTGCCTGTCTCTCTCACCCCTCTCCTTATCGCCTTCTTCTTCTGATGTCTCTCCTTCCTCCCCTCCCCTTCTATTCTTTTCCTCTGTCTCTCTCTCTTGTATTTCTGTGTCTCTATTTCTTTGCTTCTATTACTCTTTATCTGTCTCTGTGACTTTTTCTGTCTCTGTCTCTGTTTCTTTGTGCCTCTATCTCTCTCTTTGCCTGTTTCTCTTTCTCTGTGTGATTTTTTCTGCCTCTGTCCCTGTTTCCTTGTGTCTCTTTCTTTCTGCCTCTGTTTCTTTTTATCTCTGTTCCTTTTGCTTTTTCTGTGTCTGTCTCTCTGTCCATCTCTATCTCTTTGTCTCTATTTCTCTTTATCTGTATCTGTGACTCTTTTTCTATCTCTGTCTCTCTCTTTGCCTCTGTTTCTCTTTATCTCTCTCTGTGGCCCTTTTGCTGTTTCTGTCTCTCTGCGTTTCTCTGTGTCTCTGTCCATGTCTTTCTTTGTTTCTATCTCTTTTCATCTCTCTCTCTGCCTCTTTCTTTCTCTGTATCTTTGTCCTTTTGCCTTTATTTCTCTGTCTCTCTCTATCCCTGTTTCTTTTATCTCTGTATCTTTTTCCTTTATTTCTCTGTCTCTCTCTATTCCTGTTTCTTTCATCTCTGTCTCTTTCTCTCTCCCTGCACTCCATCTCTCTGATCTCTTGCCTCTAATGTCTAAAGATCTTTTTCATTTCTCCTTGTTTTCTACTCTTAAGATCAGAGGCACTGGCACAGGGATTGGAGCTGTGAATTCATGGATTCAGGGGACTCTGAGATGAGGAAATGCCCTCTGCCAATGAAGGCTGGCACTTTCTCTGCAGCTTACAAGCTTGTAGTTTTGGAGAGTTTCCTAGAGCAGTGAAAGGTTAAGTGATTTGCCCAGGGTCACATGGCCTGTATGAGCAAAAGGTGAAACTTGAAACTTGAAACATGAATTAAATCTTCCTGGCTTAATTAGAGATCATTTCTTGGAAGGAACTTTAGGAATCGTCTATTCCAACTCTCTTAGTTTTGAAAGGAGGAATTTGAGGTCCAGAGAAGGAAAGTGAGTTGCCCAGAGGTATACAGATAAAGATTGTCAAATCTAAGAGCTGAACCCAAGTCTTCTGACTTCAAGGGCAGTGTAGATTCTATTATCCCACCCCCTGTCTCTTCCCTATTCCCTTGTCTATTTTTTCTCTCTGCTTCCTTCTATAACTTTTCTTTCTGCTTCTCTTACGTTTTCTAGTAAATAGTACCTTAGAGCTAGAAAAGAATTTGGAGACCCACTTCTCCCATATTTTTCAGGGGAGGAAAACGGCCCCAGAGAGAGGAGGCAATGAGCAGCTGGTCCCTGCTCCATGTTTGGTGCTCCCACTCTTGGTTGACATCTGTCTTTTTGCTGGTCAGGTTTTTGGAGGTAGGATTCCATGATGGACGGTTCTCAGAAAAGCGGTAATGAGGAACAGAGGCATCTCCACATTGTCACCCCTCTCCTGGAAAGCTGGACGCTATCCCTGGTTGCAGGCACAACTGTCTTCTTAAAACTTGAAAATATCCAGCCAACTGGATCCTTCAAGATTAGAGGCATAGGACACTTCTGCCAGGAGGTGAGGATGTTTGTAATGGAGGGGGGGGCTTTGGTCTGGAGGACAGGTTTTAAGGTCTGTAAGCAAGAAGGAGATTTTGGGTGAGAAGGGAAAGGTGCCTGCCATAAAGGGATCTGGGGAAGGTGTCTGTATGGGTAGTTAGTTGGGGAGGTGTTCAGAACCCCAAGTTCCCTTGACCCAGTTAGACTCATTCCAGGGCTGAACAGACTTCGAGGATTCCGAGGCAGAGGGGTCGTAGTGTCCTTTAGTGTCTGAGATCTAGGCAGCCTGGGAATCTGGGACAGTGCCTAGGGATTGGAAGCTATGTCAAAGTGTGCAATGTCTAGGGATCCAGATCATGGTCACTTCTTCCCTCCTTCCCCCAGGAAAAAAGTAGAGATTTTTTCTAAGTCTTCCCAGTTTTTCCCCTCCTCCCTACCAAATGCCACACTATAGATTGAGATGAATTTGGTGTAAATCCCAGCCCCAGCACATAGTCCTTTGTAACTTTGACTAGGTCATGTCACCTCTCTTGGCCCCAGCTTCATTAATTATAAAATGGGGAAGGTGAACAAGATAATCTCTAGATTGATAACTTTATAATCACTGCCATGACGTCAAACAAGTCATTTTATCTCTCCAGACATCAACTGCCAATTAAGGGGGTTGGACTAGATGGTCTCTAAGGTCCCTTCCAACTTGAAGTCTATGATATAATAATCCCTTTATTCCCATGGCTTATGTATATGGGAGACTAGGCATCTCTTCTAGGAGATCACTTTAACCTATGTCCTTAAGGCTTAAAATGATGCTGTCCATACAAGTTTGGGACAGAGAGAGGGATAGTAAAGAGAATAGATATATATGAACAGGTATGAGTGTGTGTTCCATGGGTGCAAGACTACCACTCCACTTGATGAGACGGAGGACTTTGGGTCTATATCATCAATCGAGGAATATATTGGTTAGTTCTGTCTATTTTTTTCCTTTTCCTTTCCTTTTTTTTTTTGTTAAAAGGGATGACTCTCAGGGTAAGGGAGTGGGAAGGGACATATTAAAAATTGAAGGTGATAGATGAACAAAAGATAACTTTTTAAAAACCCAGTATATGCATTTGTGTCCTTCATATGCATGTGTGTGAGTCTGCATATATTCCCTTACAAGTGAGAGGTGCCTGACCCTCCCTCTCTTCTTTCCATAGGTGGCCAAGAAGGGTTGCAAACACTTGGTGTGTTCCTCAGGTGAGCCCATTCTTCCAATCCTTGATTCTTATTGGGCATCTTAAGAATGAAGGGATGGATAAAAAGTGAGAACCCAGATAGTGTCTACAGAGCTGAAGTTTGGGGTGGGAAGAGATGCCTTAGAGATTCCCCCTTGCTCCTTCAGAGACACAGGATAATAGAACTAGGGAAGGAGAGGTTTATGGATATTTGGACAACAAACTGGGTTTGAGATTGAGGGGAAGAGGTTGTAGAAAGGGACTGAAGATGAAGGGTTTGAATGAGAGACTGGAGGAGACAGATGGAAAAAATACTGAGTTAGGGAGAATTTGAAAAGAGAAGTCTAAGAAAAATTAAAGGAAGATCACAAGGTGAACTTGGGTAAGAGTGGGGAATGGTTTTGATATTCATTTATTATAAACGATTCAAAGCAATCCATAAGCTTTCAATTTCATTCATGAAAAGCTCTATTTAAGCTTTGCTATCATTCCTCTCTCTTATTTGGTTAAATTTTTTTGGAGAAAGGTCTGAAGGAAGAATTTAAGTAGACATCTGAAGAGACAGAGGAGAATAGAATCTCAGAATGGGAAAGCAGAATCATCTCATCACTAGCTAAGGATCCCTTCAACATCATGTTTATCCCTCTTGAAGGCCTCTAGCTAGGGGTACATCACTAACTTCCAAGGAAACCCATATCACTTTGGAGCAACTTTTGTTCTTAGGAAGTTTTTCCTTATGTTGAATTCAAATTTAACCCTCTATAACTTTGTCTCCCCGCTTCTACCTAATTCTGGGGTCGACTAGAATGAATCTAATCCATTAAAGTGTGGAGACTAGATTTATTTTTTGCTTTTTTGTGTGTCCTCAGTGCTAAGAACAGTGCCTAATAGGTCAATGAATAACTTAATAAGTTAATTAATAATACATGTAAAATAATAAAATAATAAAACAATCAATATCTTAATAAATGTTTACTGATTGTTTATTGACTCTTCTACCTGACAGACCTTCAGATATTTGAAAGTGCTATCATCATGCCCCCACCCTACACATTTATTCTTCCTCAGGCTAAGCAATCTCAGTTCCTTAAATTAATTCTCAAATGGGTTCCATTCTATTATTATCACCATCATTGTGGGCTCCCTTTTTCAGTTTGTCAATAGTACCCCAACCAAGAGGAACTAGTATATCTCTCCTGTTTTGGACACTTTGGTTCTCAATGTAGTTTAAGGAAGATTCAAGTAATCAGTTAGAAAGAGGGTTTGATTTCCTCTTCAAACACCCTGACCCTCATAACCTACTCTTTTACCCTACCTCAGACAAATACAAGGGTCATCATACGCTTGATCTTGCCATAACTTATAGATGCTTCCTCCCTATGTTCAGGAATTCTGAAATTCCCTTATCTGATCACAATCTATTGGTATTCTACCCCTCCCTCTGGCTACTTTTTGACTGTATTGGGATTTCTAATTTCTTGAGCCTTCATTCTGTCCCAGGCTAGCATTTTTTTTTTGTTTTTTCAATAGGGTTGAATGACTTGCCCAAGGTCTCACACAGCTAGAGCAGGCTAATATTTCTAAACTAACCACATTCTTCTCCATTCTCCGATTTGACCCCCTCAGTGAACCAGTTTACTTCAACAATAATCTCTTTTCTTGAGTCATTTGCTACCTAATATCACTGATTATGCCTCACCAAGCTTCAACCTTGGATCACTCTTGACATCCACCATTTTGTAGTCATACATGTGGTATTGAATGAAGGTGGAGAAAATCATGCAAGTGTACTGTGTCTCCTATTAGTGTATTTCAAATTTTCTTTAAATTTAACTATAAAATCAACCTGATCCTTACTGCTACTAAGTAATCCTTTTATGTCTATCTAATTAATTCACTATCCCATTCATCATATTTGTTTTCAAATTGATCATGGTTCCTCCTTCCTTTCCCTTGCCTGAAAACCTTGCATCATATTTTACTGAAAAAAAAAACGAGGCCATTACATCTAAACCCTACCTTCTATGAGAAACCTTTCCCTATTCTTATGCCTTCTTTCCTTATCTCCAATTAATCATATGTGTATAAAACTTCTTGGTACAAAATTGTTTGCATGTTGTATCTATATGCTCTTTGAGGGAAGGGATTATCTTTTGTCTTTCTTTGCATCTCCAGAATTTCTCATAGGTTTGATACAAAATAGGTGCTTAATAAATGTTTATCTACTGACTGATTGATAGGAATAAATTGGAAGAGAATTGGGAGAAGGATAAGATAGTACAGAAGGAATTAGGTTCAAACTCTGGTTTGAATTTACTACTTATATAATCTTGGGCAAGTCAAAGTTTCTCTGGGTTTCAGATGCCTTATTTGTAAAATGTAGGAGTTGGATTAAATAATCTCTAAAGTCCGTTATAGCTTGAAATACTGTGATACTTTGATCCCAAAGTGCTGGGTTGATGTGGGGGACTAAACATTGAATTCATATGTGCCCTATAACTCCCTTTTGAAGACATCTCAACTCTTATGCTCACACCTTTTCCAAAAGAGTGTCCTTTATTTATGATAAAGATTGCTCTCCATCCCAAAGACAGAGCTGATGGTGTCTAAATACAGATTGAAGCATTCATTTTTAACTTACACCAAGTAACTTGCTATTGGGGTGTGGGGTGGGAGGAAAGGAGGTAATTTGGAATTTGAGGTTTTGGAAGTAAATGTTGAACCTTGCTTTTGCATGTAGCTGGGGTAAGAACATTTTTTAAAAAAGTGTTCTTCACCAAAATGACTGCTTCCTTCTTGGCCCTCACCTTCTCCCATATTTTCCTTTACTAAGTACATGTAAATGTTAGACTAACTATGCATGATCCCTTACTCTTACTTCCACAGGGGGAAATGCAGGTGTGGCTGCTGCTTATGCTGCCAGGAAACTGGGTATCCCAGCCACCATTGTATTGCCCAAGGGTGCCAACCCAACTCTGCTTCGGAGGCTGGAGAGAGAGGAGGCTGAGGTGCAGATGGTGGGGAAGGTAATGGAAGGCTTTCTGCAGAGCACAGCCCACTTGGAGGTTGGGAGGGCTTGGGGGCAGGTGGGCTCTTTCTTTCTACCTGTTATCTCCTCAAACTTTTCAGTCTTAGAAGTATAATAATGACATTTTATTGGGTCTGAGACCTTATCAGAGTAAACAGCTTCTGTGATGGGCACTTGCTTTACCAAAGCAGAGTGTACCTTCCTTGTAACTGATAGTCTTAGAGAGTTACCTAGGGGTCCTGAGACAGTATAAAACTTGTCCAGGGTCATACAGTCAGTATGTTTCAGAGACAGGAATTAATGGTAGGCCCATTTGAGTGCTATTTCTATCCATGCCTCTCTAAGAATTATAATCACTATAATTAGTGTATTAATAGCCAACTTTCTATACTTGACAGAATACAAAGTGCGATACTTTTATTTTCTCTACTATTGAACTTCATAACAACCGGATCATATTACTATTCTATTGTTATTACTTTAGAGGAACTGATCTTCCCAAGTGACCTCAGGAAAGGCCATGACTTATCCACTGTTAATTCTCTCTCCATTTTGACCAGTCTCTATTCTTCAGGCTACAAATTACCCCAAACATCATCTTGTCCATCCCTCTGCTTCTAGATGGGAGGGCACGTCAATCAGTCCAACCAAATGCATCTTTGTATACCATGTTCTGCACTGTCTTTCTTCAGACCAGGGTCACTTGCCAGGGTCAAGGTCACACAAAAGTTCTGATTAGCAGGATCACATAGACTTCTTTTTTTCTTTTAGGTTTTTGCAAGGCAAATGGGGTTAAGTGGATTGCCCAAGGCCACACGGCTAGGTAATTATTAAGTATCTGAGGCCAGATTTGAACTCAGGTCCTCCTGACTCCAGGGCCGGTGTTCTATCCACTGTACCACCTAGCTGCCCCAGGATCATGTAGACTTCTAAACAGCATCTGAGTAAAAGTGTGACTGTTGAAGTTAGGTGGTATAGGAGTTAGCATCCTGGGCTTGAAATCAGGAAGACCTCAATTCAAATCTTGTCTTAGACATTTTATAGTTGTTTACTTTTCTGGTTCTTCATCTACGATATGAAGGAGTTCCTCAAAATGTCCTCTATCTCTCAATCTATGATCTTTAAATAACTGAACTTCATAAAGCCTCAGTTAATTCACTGAGTTAATAAATTATAGAATAGTAGCCAATCTTCAGTGGTGATAGGAAATTGCTGATCTGAGTCTCCCTTCAAATTTTATAATTACAGTACAAATTTTATAATTTATCAGTACCTTTGTCATCAGATGTAAATCGACACATGTAAAAACAGTAGAGTTTTTCGATTAATTGATGAAAGAACCTGTCAAATTCTTTAAAAATGCTTGAAGAGGGTGAACAAGATAGGAATTCTCTGAATTAGTACACCCATACAAGTCTCCTTGTTCTCTATTGCTTTAGAATTCTTTATCCTCCAATATGTGCTCCTTTTGTTGATCACTTCCAATTTATTCTGTCTTTATCTTGTTTGTACATAGCTGTTGGCACTCCTAGAATCCAGAAACTATTTCTACCTTTTTTTTGTGTCCATCATGTTTAATACATTTGAGACATTTAGCAAATTCTTATTGACTTGAATGTAAGCTCCCTGAGGACAGGAATCAATTCTAAGAAGCTTTGTCAAAGGCTTCACATATATCAGCTTGTTTGAGTCTCATAACCATCTTTAGAGAAAAATCAGACAGATATTGGTAGAAACCAGAAGATTCTGTGGTTTCCTCAGCATTAGGATGTTATTGACTGAGTAGATGAATCCTAGGGAGTTAAATGGATCCCAGAGACTGACTCAGGACAGAGCATCAGAGGGCAGGATCAGAGCCAAGCACAACTCTCTATTTGTTATGCCAGCTTGCCTTTATCCTATTAAATAATTAACTTCTATTGATAATTAATCTATTGGATTAATTAATTAATTCTATTGAAAAAATTTAATATGTAAGGAATAAAGAGTTGTTATTCCCATTTTACAGATAAGGAAATTGAGTTTCAGAAAGTTTAAGTATGTAAGAAAGAATTTAAGCTCATGGTCGCATAGCTGGAAGTTAGCGGAGGGAGGTTTAGAATACCCCTCTCATGACACCATATTTAGTGCTTTTCTCACTATATACTACCATGCCTTCTACTTTGTTTACAGAGCCTTGAATAGGACTGGGTACTGAGTACATGTTGAGTAAATATTAGTTGAGTAAACAAACAATTTGCTGGTTTTAGTAAGGATTGTTCCACCCAATTCTTACTCAAAAAATTGCTGACATTTTTCTCTTGTCCTTTTTTGTTTGCTGTTCAGTAGTTTCAGTAATGTCTGACTTTTCATGATCCTATTTGGGTTTGGGTTTTTTTTTTCTGGGAGGGGGGCAAAGATACTGGAGTGCTTTGCCATTTCCTTCTCTAGTTTATTTTACAGATGAGGAAACTGAATCAGACAGGGTTAAGTGATTTGCCCAGTCATATGGCTAATAAGTACCTTAGGTCAGATATAAACTCAGATCTTCCTGATTCCATGTCCAGCCTTCTATTTTACATTACCCTCCTTTCCCAGTGTCTCTCCCCACTGTCTTTCAGAGCCCACTTTTTTAAAAACAGAAAATAGAAAAGAAGAAAATAAGCCCCAGTTCAGGAAAACTAACACATCAACCAAATCTCACAACTATGTAGTGATCTACACCCATAGTGCTCTTCCTTTACACCAAAGGAGGAAAGTTTACTCTTGTATTTCTTCTTTGAGGTTAATATTTGTCATTATAACTTCATTCAGTTTTGTTGTTATTGCTTTCCTTTATTGTCATTCTTTCAATACTTATTGTGCACCTCGTCTGCCTGACTAGCTTACTTTCCTCTGAGTCAGTTCATAGAAATCTTCTCATATTTCTCTGTATTCTTCATGTTTATTACAGTTAAGTTACATTCATTTCTATTCATATACTGTAGAATGATTTAAAAGTGGAAAAAAAGCAGCTAAACATATTTCCACTTGTTTTTGGCTCTAAGAAAGTCTAGTACAAATGAGGAGAGAAGGGATGAGAAGAAGCAGATTTGAGGCACAGTCTGAATAACAATGTCTATTGACCATAGGAATATTTAAGTGACTTTAACCATTGACTCTCAACCTGGCCCCAATGTCTTTCTTAAGATTTTTAGAGTCTGAATCCCTGACTCAGACATTACTTCTCCTTCCCTCCTTCCTATATCCCATTAGTCCTGATGATATGATCAAGTTATGTGATGACAATCCCTGATTACTCCATATATTTTTCCTCTCTCATTGTCTTAAATTCTTAATAAGTACCTTTTAATTCATTGATTCCTTCTGTCTATTTTCCTCTAGATATGGGATGATGCCAATATGAAGGCCCAGGAGTTGGTCAAAATGAATGGTTGGGTCAATGTTCACCCATTTGACCACCCACTGATCTGGTGACTATGGGTCCCTTCCCCTCTCCCACCTTTGTCCCTTGAATCTCCAACATTCAGGTCATATGGATTTATGGTCAACTCTCATTAGAAATCGATTCACTACTCTTCAGATTATCCGTGGAGGTTCAGATCCTTTTCCCCTTTCTTTTTCTCTGTACAATTTGACTGTGGGCTTCCAATATTAGAATTGTCCCAGTATGGGGGAATTGGGCCAGTAACTTAGGCATCACAGCACCAGGTTATGTTTCTATGAAAGACTAAGTACACTAAGGAGGGTCCTGGGTTAGGATCTGTAAAACTTGGGTTCTTAGTTCTGACTGACAAGCTGCATGTGACCATAAATGTGGCCCTTGGGACTGGATGGATCTCACTCAGTTTTCCTCTTGTAAAAAAAGGAGGGATGGCTAGAGTCCCCCCATTAAGGTTCCATATTCTAAACTTCTCAGCCCTAGAATTCTAGAATTCTATGTTTATCATCATCATTAATATCACTCTAAAATTTGTAAAGTGATTTACAAGCATTATCTCATTTGATTCTCACAACAAACCTCAGAGATAGGTGCCTTTCTAATCTCTATTAAATTGTAAGTTCCTTGAGGGCAGGGGCTGTCTTTCCATTTTTAGTATGTACATCCCCCCAGAGCATTATGTCTTCCATAATGCCTGGCAACAAATAGTAGCTGCTTACAATATGTGCTTAGTGAAGCAAAGGTGCTTCATAAATTTTATTGACTAATAGATTCTTAGGATTGTCTTTAATCAAGCACAGAGTAGGTGCTTCATAAATTTTTATTGATTGATTTTTTTTAGATGTGGAAACTGACAGTGATTTGCTTAGATCCACAAAGGTAGTAAATGTTTGAGGTAGGATTTGAACTTAGGTCTTCCTTACTCCATCAGATATGTCCTTGGTGGTGGTAGTGGTGGTAACGGTGGTGGTGGTGGTGGTGGTGATGGGGGCTTTTTATCCCCTTGTTCTTATTTCTAGGAAAGGCCATGGCAGCATAATTCATGAACTGAAGGATTCATTGGGTACCCCTCCTGGTGCCATCATCCTCTCTGTAGGGGGTGGAGGCCTCTTGGCTGGTGTTGTATCAGGCATGAAGGAGGTGGGCTGGCAGGATGTGCCCATCATCGCCATGGAGACCCGAGGGGCTGACTGCTTTAACCAAGCCATCCAGGCTAAGAGACTTGTCACCTTGCCTGACATTACCAGGTGGGCTTGCCAGTGGTATGAGAAAAGAGCTATATATTGGATGTCCCTGTTGAGGTGTCATTTGGAAGGCTGTGGGGGGTGGGTGAGTGGAAATGAGGTAATGGGGGTAAAGGGAACCATAGTATAGTGAATAAAACACTAGATGGTCTTTGAGATCCTTCCCAGTTTTAGATCCTTTAGCATAACTATAGATGTATACATGTAAAACGACAATAAAGGAGTTGACTTAGTTGATGTCTAAGGTCTCTTCAAAGTATCACAGTAGTGGGACCTCAGAAACCATCCAGTTCAATCCTCTCATTTTACAACTGAGGGCTAGATGGTTAAAGGGATTTACCTTGGGGGTGGCTAGTTGGCACAGTGGATAGAGCACCGGCCCTGGAGTCAGGAGTACCTGAGTTCAAATCTGACTTCAGACACTTAATAATTACCTAGCTGTGTGGCCTTGGTCAAGTCACTTAACCCCATTGTCTTGCAAAAAAATAAAAAGGATTTACTTCAAGTCACACAGCTAATAAAAGTATCAAACCACTCCCTCAATCTCTCCAAATCCTTTCCTTGGTCTCCAAACACAATAACTTTCTTTTTTTTTTTTAGCAAAGTTTTTAAAAAATTTTCTTTATATTTACACATTACTAAAATATTTTTGTTTAAGAGTAAACATGATATTCCTCCCCCACAAAAATATAAAACCATATGAGAAATAAAGTAAGAGAAAGGGGCAGCTAGGTGGCGTAGTGGATAAAGCACCCGCCTTGGAGTCAGGAGTACCTGGGTTCAAATCTGACCTCAGACACCTAATAATTACCTAGCTGTGTGGCCTTGGGCAAGCCACTTAACTCCATTTGCCTTGCAAAAACCTAAAAAAAAATAAAGTAAGAGAAAGAGAAAAAATGTGTTTCATTCTGTGTTCTGATACCATCAGCTCTGTCTCTGGAGTGGAGCACATTCTATCATAAGTCCATCACAGAAGTTACTTCCATATTTTTCCACAGTTGCTGTTGCTGATTGCAATTCCCTCCATCCATTCCTCTCTACTACCATCTATTAACTTTTCTCTTTCCTTTCACTCTGTCTCTTTTCAAAAAAATGTGCTGTGGGACAGCCAAGGTACAGCAGACAGAGCACTGGCCCTGGGGCCAAGAGGCCTCAAGCCTACATCCCATCACAGAGACCCAGCAACCACCTGACTCCGTGGTCCCAGACAGACCACCCAATCTCACCACCTTGAAAAAAGTAAAAAAGAAAATGTGTTATATCTGCCTATCCTCTCCTATGATCTACCCTCTTCTCTATCACCCACATCCCCCCTCCCCTCCCCCTGTACCCCTTCTCTCCTTTTTTCCTAGATGTCTGTACCCTATTGAGTGTGTATGCTATTTCCTCTCTGAGCCGTTTCTGATAAGAATGAAGGTCCCTTCATTTCCCCTCACTTTTCCCCCTTCCATACCATTGCAAAAGCTACATGAAATATCTTTTATATGAAACATCTTAGCCTATTCTATCTCTCCTTTCTCTTACTCCCAGTACATTTCCCTTCCACACATTGACTCCATTTTTACAATATATTATATCTTCAAATTCAGTTCTCTCCTGTACCTCATCTATAAAACTTCCTTCTCCCTGCTCTATTAAATGAGAAGGTTCATATGAGTATTATCAGGATGATATTTCTATGCTGGAATACACACAGTTCATCATCATTAAGTCCCTCATAATTTACCCATCTCATTCACCCTCTCTATGCCTCACCTGAGTCCTGTACTTGAAGATCAAACTTTCAGTTCAGTTTTGGTCATTTCAACAGGAACACCTGAAATTCTCCTGTTTCATTGAAAGTTCATCTTTTCTCCTGGAAGAGGATGTTCAATTTTGATGGGTAGTTGATTCTTGGTTGCATTCCAAGCTCTTTTGCCTTCCTTATATTCCAAGACCTACAAGCCCTTAATGTAGTTGCTGCTAAACCCTGTGTGATCCTGATTGCAGATCCATGATATTTGAATTGTGTCCTTCTGTCTATTTGTAATATTTTCTCCTTGACTTGTGTAGTTCTGGAACTTGGCTATAATATTCTTAGGGGTCGTTTGTTTTTTTTTTTTGGATCTCTTTTCAGGGAAAATTGGTGGATTCTCTCAATTTCTATTTTACCCTCTGCTTCTGGGATATCAGGGTGATTTTCCTGTAGAAATTCTTTAAAAAATGAGGTCAAGGCCCTTTTCCTGATCATGACTTTCAGGTAGCCCAATAATTTTTAAGTTATCTTTTTTGGATCTGTTTTCCAGATCAGTTGTTTTTTTCAATGAGATATTTCATATTTTCTTCTAGTTTTTCATTCTTTTGATGTTGAATTATTGTGCCTTGATTTCTCATAGTCATCAGCTTCCTTTAGCTCCATTCTACATCTGAAGGATTTGTTTTCCTCAGAGAGCTTTCTTATCTCTTTTTCCATCTGGCCAATTTTGCTTTTTAAAGCATTCTTTCCCTCAATAATTTTTTTGAACTGTTTTATCCATTTGACCTAAGCTGGTTTTTAACATGTTATTTTCTTCAGCAATTTTTTGGATTTCCTTGACTAAGCTGCTGACTTTGTTTTCATGTTTTTCTTGCATCTCTCTCATTTCATTTCCCAATTTGTCTTCTATCTCCATTACTTGATTTTCAAAATCTTTTTTGAACTCTGTTATAGCTTGAGCCCAACTTCTATGTTTCTTGGAGTCTTTAGATGCAGAAGCTTGGATTTTCTCATCTTCTGATTGTGTGGTTTGACCTTCCATGGGACCAAAGTAATTGTCTATGGTCAGGTTCCTTTTTTTTCCTGCTTACTCATTTCCCCAATGCCTGGTTTGGGGGTACTTCCTGAGCTGCTGAGTATTATTTGGACACCCCTGTAAGAACCTCAGTATGTGAAGCTCTGACTGCTCTCCTGGTCTGTTGAATGGCCACAAGCACATCCCTCTGCCCTGAGGCTGTGAGGGAGGGTCCCTGGGGGGTCCAGATTGTGATCAGGGTCTAAATATGGTTAAATCTCCAGAGTCCTGTTCCAGGGACACAGGACAGACCTCAGCAATTTCCCTTCACTTCCTTACCTTCTGTGGGCTAAGAGCTCAGGGAGCAGCTGCAGGGAGACTGCTGCTGGGTGGCTCCATGGACCTGCTTCCATTTCCTGGGATTTGGGCTGCCCTGAGGGCAGTGGCCATGCTGTGGATGGTGACACTGATCTGGGCTTCATGCTTGCTCTGGCACAGGTGTCCCTGCTGATCTTCCAAGTTGTACTTGGTGTTCCCTGGGGTGACAGGTCAGGAAACTGCTTCTGCTGCCAGGAACCAGGGCTCTCAGGGGCTCAGGCTCCCTGGGGCTATTCCCAGAAAGCTGAAGTTCATTTGCTCTGGTGTTGCCATCCCTCTGACCCAGTGGAACAGAGCCTTCCCACTATTTCCCAGGTTACCTTGGGCTGGAGAATTGCCTCACTGGATCTTTCTATGAGTTCTGTCTCTCAAAAATTTAGTTAAAATCATAATTTTAAGGTTTTTTGAAATATTTTGGAGAGAGCACCCTAAGAGAGGCTCTTCTCCTGCCACCATCTTGGCTCCACCCCACAATTACTTTCTCCTGTTGCCAATTTTTGATGATTTGTGATCTGTGTCTTTTTCACACAGTTGATTTCTTCAGGATCTCCCATTAAAATTTGTTTTTCTCCTCCTAGCCTAGCAAAATGTCTGGGTGCCAAGACAGTGGCTTCCCGGGCACTGGAGTGTATCCATGAGTGCCAGATCATCTCGGAGGTGGTAAGCGATGAGGAAGCCATACAAGCCATTGAACGTTTCCTTGGTGAGTGTAGTAGGAAGGTTTGCCTTCCCTGTAGGCAGACTAGGTGGTTACTCAGGTCTGTGACTTGAGTATAGTCCTCTTATCTCAAAATATTTCCCTGAAATTTCAGCCCAGATCTTATATTTCAATATTATCACTTGAACTTGGGTTTGGCCTTCTTTCCTTTTCCAATCTTGTCTTTTATATCTCAGCAGGGTTGAGTCCTCCAGTCTTTCCAGGAAATAATAATAGCTAGCTAGCATCAATTGTATTGTACAAACATTATCTCCTTTGATTCTTGCAACCTTTCTGTTCTGGGAGGCAGATCCTTATTATCCTCATTTTCCAGATGAGGAAACTGAATTCAACAGAGGTTAAGTGACTTGTTCAAAATCTCACAACCACAGTAGATTTTTAAAGTCACCACCTAGCTATAAGCATGGGCCATGGCATAAGGAACTATTGAGGACTCAATGGAACACAGTGGTACTTTGGACTGAGTCTTGACTGGCTCTCTGTATCTCACTCTTCTCTCTTCCTGCACCCCTGACTGTGTCCTCCCTGCCTGCCACAGATGATGAAAGGATGCTGGTAGAACCAGCCTGTGGGGCAGCACTAGCTGGCATCTATTCAGGCTGCTTGGGCCAGCTCCAGGCTGAGGGCCACCTCAGCCCCAACTTGGGCTCCATCGTGGTCATCGTTTGTGGTGGGAACAGCATTGATCAAGCTGAATTGAAATCCCTCCGAGCTCAGCTGGGGAGGAGCTGAGTAGTTGGGTAAGTAAGCCAGACTGGGGGAGGGCAGGAATGGGGTATTGGGGGGAGGGGGAGGTAGCCTTGAGAGGCCTGAGAAATGCTGTTCTCCTTTCAGGATTAAACTCTCCATTGTACACTTTGGCACTCTCTGCAAGTATCCCTGGAGAAAGTGACATTTGTAGCCTTGTCCTCCTGGAAGCCTTCCCTGCTCACTCAAATCCACCATATTTCTCTCTTGTCTAACTGTTTTCTTCTTTGTCTCCCCAACTAGACTGCAAGCTGGCGGGTACCTTATATTTTTTGCCCTAACCCTCTCAATCCAATCTCCCAACAATAATACAGGGTGGGATCATAGCCAATACTCAATAAAAATTTCATTGTTTGAATTGAGTCCATAGAATCTCTAAACCTCACCACTGGAAAGGATCTTAGAAATCAACAGGTCCAACTAATTCATTTTATAGAGGAAAAAAGTGAGTCCTTTCCTTTTATATATCTAATAAAGTGTTTTAGTTATTCAATCATTTCAGTTGTGTCTGACTCTTCATGATCCCATTTGGAGATTTCTTGACTGAGATACTGAAATGGTTTGCTATTTCCTTCTTTGGCTCATTTTACAGATGAGTAAACCGAGGCAACAGGGTTAAGTGACTTATCCAGGGTCACATAGCTCCTAAGTATCTGAGTCTAGATTTGAACTCAAGAAGCTGAGGCTTCCTGACTCCAGGGCCAGCTCTCTATCCACTGCATCATTTACCTGCCCTCACCCAATAAAGTATATCCTTTCAAGTCTGACATTCAGTTACAACCTCAATAACTCCCATTTCTTATATTAGTCTTTTGGTAAAACTGGATTAGTCTCCCCCCCACCCCATTCTTGTCTGTATTTCTCCCATCTCTAGGCATTTGCTTTCATCAGCCTACACTTCTAGAGTTGACCCCCTCATCCTTGTCTGTGGAAGTTTCCATTTTTCTTCTCTGTCTAGTTCACATAGCACCTCCCTTCATGAATATGGGATTGAAACAATTTACACTTAAACTCTCACATTTCTCTTTTTCTTTCCCCTTTATCTTACTCTTCCTTGTATTAGAGCATCATAGTTTTTAGCTGTAAAAGCCTTTTGTGATTATTTGTTCCAAAGATCCTATGTACTCATGAGAAAACTTGTAGAGGGGAGGTGTTCTGCACAGGTGAACCCCTGAATCCAAATACTACTCTCTTTACATCACTCTGAGATTATACCTTATGGGGACTTCTGGAAGGAATCTGGAGAAGAGAAGACTCAGGAGTGATGTGATAACTGGCTTCAAGTTTCAGAAGAACTGGAAGCACTGGAGTAGACTGGTTCTCTTTGGTTCCAAAAGACAGAACCAGGAATACCAGATTCTTGGCACATAATGGGTACTTGATAAAAATCTTGCTTTTTTGATAAACAAAAGTATAAAGAATTCAGGTTTAGATTGATTTCAGGGAAAAAAATCAAGCTTTCTAACAAATGAAAGCTGGGATGTGGAATGGGCTGCTTCTAGAGGCAGTGGGTTATCCCTCTTTGGAGATCTTTAAGCAGAGATTAGATGATCACTTGCTATGTAGTAGGTGATAAATAATTGTGGGCTCATTGGCTAATTATTGGATGTCTTTTAGAGGGAAGTCCTTTTTTACTTTTGGTTGGACTAGTTGCTCTTGGAAGAAGAAGAGAGGGTTCCCCTTCTTGGAGATCTTTTTTCTTTTTAGATTTTTTTTTGCAAGGCAATGGGGTTAAGTGGCTTGCTCAAGGCCACACAACTAGGTCATTATTAATTGTCTGAGGCCAGATTTGAACTCAGGTTCTCCTGACTCCAGGGCCAGTGCTCTGTCCACTGCGCCACCTAGCAGAACCTTTCTTGGAGATCTTACAGGAGAGGCTGTAGGATAACTTGTCACAGTAGGTGATTAACAAATAATTATAGATTCATTATCAGGTATTTTCTGCTTTTGGTTGGACTAGTTGGCCATGAAATTCCATAGATGGAGATCTTCAGGAAAAGGTTGACTGATCATTTGCCATAGTAACAGATATTTGTGAATGAATTGTTTGATCATCGGGTAATTTATAAATGAAGATTCTTTTCTGTAATTGGTTGGACTCAATGTCCATGCTGCTCACTTCCAAGTCACATTCTGTGATTCTCTGACCTTTCCATGTCTCATTTTATATGATCATCCTTCCCCAGTCTTCCCTTCTCAGTTCACCTCTCCTAATTCTCTTATCCAGGGCATTAAAAGTTGAGAAGTCAGAAAACACTATAAGCTTCTTGAGGATTGTGGGCTGTGTCTATCTATCAAAAGCAAGGCTCTGTACACAGTAGTTGTCTAATAAATGCTTGCTGCGTTGAGTAATCTCATTTGACTAGAGTCCCTCAGATTGTTAATGATGGAGCAAAAACCCCTGGTTCCTGGGATTCCTTCTTCTACACCAGAGTGTCAGAAACTATTTGTGGTTATTATCTTTGTGTAAAGGCTTTTAAGGAACCCAACCTTCCTGGGAGATCATCAGTGTTCCCCAGAACCGGCTTTTTGGGTTACTCAGGGCTAAACAAGCCTGGGGTCTTTGGGGAAGCTTTTTGGAAAATAGCATCTCAGAGCCACACGAGGGCAGCAAAGTGTCTTTCATGTAGATGGCCCCAGGGGATGGATGGAGAGCTGTATTTTTTTGTGTTTTTTTTGGTTTTGGTTTTTGAATTGTGATAGATTCTTTCGCTGGGGTATACATCTTTTCTGATCCCTCCTTCAGTTCTCAGCCCTAGCTCAGGAAGAGTGGGGAGAAGCAAGCTGAGCTCTGAATAAGGACTACTCCGACCAGCAATCTTAGAATCACAAAAACCAGAAGGACACTATAGACATCAACACTCATCACAGACTTAGATTTGGGAAGGGACAGTGAGGTCATTGAATTCAACCCTCCTCTTGTTGCAGATGAAGAAAGGGGGTTCAGAGAGGTGAAACAACTTGCCCAAGGGCACAGAGGAAATTATTGCAAAAGCCTGGACAAGGCTGTGGGTATGGGTTCAAGAGCCAGTGGATTCCAGACTGGTCTCTTTGTTTCTTAGTGTCTCATTTCTCCCCCTCTTCCCCTAATCAGGGCAAGCTTTTGTCAGGTTGGACAGGTGATAGTTAAGAGGAAAGCTGTTGGCTGAGACTGTGGGAGAATCTACAGCTGGTGTTTTTCCCTATTCCCAGGGAAGCGGGAGATAAGAGGCTGGGTCTTCACTAGGGTTAACCGGAAAAGGATTGTTTGCCATAGAATAGCCTCAAATACCATTTCTTAATTGATTGTAGTTAAGCCTTTTTTTGAATATAACAGAGAAGAGTTGGCCCAGCTGAGACATCAGAGGGGGGAGCAGAAGAAAGAGATACAGCAAAGGGAAGAAAAGAGGAGAAAGAGGGGACAGGATCAGGACCCTAGGGTGGGAGAAAAGAGATAAACATATTTAGGAGAAGGCATGAATGAAATTTCATTTTATAAATCTCTACTGCCTGTATGCCTATGGCGAGAGAATCTCAGAATCCCTGAAACTCGGAGTTGGAAGGGATTTCAGAGGCCCCTTTTTGACAGCAGCAAGTAGTCATTTGTCCAATCAATCAATCAATAATCATTTATTAAGCACCTACTATTGTCCAACCTTAACTTTCTCTAATGAGGAAGACCCCCCCCCCCCCCCCAGTGACTCCTTTCACTTCTGGACAGCTCTGATTTGAGGAAAATTTTCCTGACATTGCACAGACAATTCAGATTTCTTCTAGTTTTGCTCTCTGGGACTAAAGAGAACAAGGGGACTCCCTTATTGTAGCAATTGTATCAATTATCCTTCTCCAACTGAGGTACTTAGGATTGACAACAGTGTTCTTGATGAGGTCTGATCAAGGCAGAATGTGGTGGTATCTTCTTTGTTTGGACAAAATTCCACTCTGAACGTAGCCTAAGGTTTCATCATATTGAACTCACAACACTCAAAATAATTCAAGATCTTTCCATTTTTGAACTACTCCTTAGTAACAGTTGGACCTACTGCATACTAGTGAAATTGGTTTTTTGAATCCAAACATAAAATTGTTCAGTCATATATGATTCTTTGTGACCTTGTATGTGATTGTTTGCAAAGATATTGGAGTAGTTTGCCATTTCCTTCTCCAGCTTACTTGGCAAATGAAGAAACTGAAGCATACAGGGTTAAGTGATTTATCCAGGGTCACGCAGCTTGAGCGTCTTGAGGCTAGAGATTAAACTCACAAAGATGAGTCTTCCTGATTCCAAGCCCAGTACTTTATTGTTGCTAAACAAAGGTGATGTTCTGGATAGAGAGCGGACCAGCCTCGAGTTGGAAAGATTTGAGTTCAAATGTGACCTAGCTGAGTAACTCTGGGAGAGTCATTTCACTTCTGTTCACCTCAGTTTTCTCAACTGTAAAGTGCCTCCCAGGGTGATGTAATATTTTAAGGTATTTAGAACAATACTTGATACAGTAGATGACTAATAAATGCATATTTCCTTTCCTTCCTCTTATTTCCATTAAACTCTATCTATTAGACTTGATCCAATATTCTTTTTTTTTAAAGTGACTTGCCCAAGGCCACACAGCTAGATAATTATTAAGTGTCTGAGACCGGATTTGAACTCAGGTACTCCTGACTCCAGGGCCTGTGCTCTATCCACTGCACCACCTAGCCGCCCCTTGATCCAATATTCTAAGAAGCCCCAGGGTATTATCTATGCTTTCTAGCCTTATTTCCTATGCAAATTTGATAATCAAACCACAAGCATTTGTCTGACTCTTTGTAACCTCATTTTGGACTTTTTCTTGACCAAAACCCTGGAGTGGTTTGCCATTTCCTTCTTCAGTTTATTTTACAAAGAGGAACTGAGTTAGACAGAGTTATGTGACTCACCCAAGGTCACACAGTTAGTAAGTGTTTGAGGCCATATTTGAACTCAGGAAGATGAGTTCCAAGACCAGTGTTCTATTTAGCTCATCATTTAGCTGCCCCTACTATTTACCAAGTGGTGTGTTGGGGACTAGAGAGACAAAACTGTCCTCAAAGAACTAAAATCCATTATAGACGTAATACAGTCTAGATGATAGTGGTGGTGAGAACTAGAATGTTCATAGCGCTTTAAGGTTTGTAAATATTGCATTTTCTCAGCACAACAGCCTGGGAAATGGATATTATTATCCCTATTTTACAAATAAGGAAACTAAATCAGATTGAGATTGAATGACTCACTTGGGGTCACACAGCTGGTAAATATCTAAATCTGTATTTGAAGTTGTCTGCTTGACTCAGGTCCAATGCTATGCCTCCTAGCAGCTATGTGTAAATATACTATGATGGTGTCTGTCCTTAGTTTTTTGTTTGTTTGTTTGTTTTTTAGGTTTTTGTAAGCCAAATGGGGTTTAGTGGCTTGCCCAAGGCCACACAGCTAGGTAATTATTAAGTGTTTGAGACCGGATTTGAACCCAGGTACTCCTGACTCCAGGGCTGGTGCTTTATCCACTGCACCACCTAGCTGCCCCTGTCCTTAGTTTTTGAAGAAGACCATGAATTCAAGGAAGTGATGACAGGACAAGCATGTGTATTGGATCTGGGTGAGGGGATGATGTATAAAGCCACCAGTCTTACTTTCTCCTCCAGAGCCATAGAAGTGCAATGACCAGATATGTATCAGGAAGATTGGAGACGACCATGAATATGAGGGTCAAGTGACTTGTCCAAGGTCACAGAGCTAACAAGTATCAAGTGTGTGAGGCTGGATTTGAACTCTGTTCCTCCAGATGTCAGTACTGGTGCTCTATTCCATGCATCACTTAGCTGCCTCTATATACATACATACATACATAAGGACATACATACACACAAACACACACATATATAATATATGTATAAAATATGCAATGTACAATTATATAAATATGTGCAATATACATTAAATACAAAATAATTTTGGCTGGAAGGTATTAATTAGAGGAATCGGGAAAGGGTTTATGTAGGAGGTGATGCTTGAGCTTTGGAGTAAACTAGGAATTTGGTGCATTTTTGCTTTTATCCAAATCACTGCTAGAATATCACCATAGACAGATCCCTGACATTTTCCACTAGAGACCTTCTTTCAAGCTGTTGTTGAACCATTTATCTTAACTCTGGATCCAACTATTCAACCAATTGCAAATCCTCCTGCCTGTATTTTCAGTTTGCCCAGATCTCTTCATCTTGTCTATTAGAATAATATGAGAATTTTTGTCAAATGTTTTCTTAAGTCTAAGAAAAGTAGTGTTTACAACATTCTTCAGCTCTGATCAATTGTCTCTGCCAGAAAAGGAAATGAAACCCTGCCCTATTCTTAATGATGCCATGAGTGGTTCTCTTTCATGACTACTTCTTGCTCCATGTTCCCTGGCCATGTCTTAGATAAAAATTTAAATTTTGATGAGAATTTAAGTTAGGTTTAATGTAACTTGCATACAATTCTTCCCCCTCTTTTGGAAAATTAGGGTTAGGTTTGGTCTTCTCGATTCCCATGGAAGGGCAACTAGATGGCACCATAGTGCATAGAACTTGGAGAGAGGGGATAGAAAGACCTGAGTTCAAATCCAGCCTCAGACATTTACTAGCTATATGATTCTGCGCAAGTCATTTAACCCTATTTGTCTCAGTTTCCTCATCTGTAAAATGAACTAGACAAGAAAATAGCAAACCATTCCAGTATCTTTACCAAGGAAAATACAAAGAGTTGGCCATGACTTAAAATGACTAAACAAATGCCTCATTACTTTTCCTACTCTCCGTGATTATTATTGGTGCATCTGTCAATTTTGTCAGTAATTGGCCACTTTATTTGGGTCTGATAATTTGAATTAATCAAGGACACTTGGTAACAACTTATCAGTCACACTAGGGCAGCTAGATGGTACAGTGGATAGAGTACTGATACTGGAGTCAGGAGGACCTGAATTCAAATCCAGCTTCAGACACTTACTAGCTGTGTGACCCTTGGCAAGTCACTTCACCCTGATTGTCTCATACTCAGAGCCATCTCCTGTCATCTTGATTCGTATCTGGCTACTGGACCCAGATGACTACAGAGCAAATCCAATTCACATGCTTATCATGGCATCACCTCCTTGATGTCATGGTCTTCTCTAAGAATGAAGGACAGGGGTGGCTAGGTGGTGTAGTGGATAAAGCACCAGTCCTGGAGTCAGGAGTACCTGGGTTCAAATCCGGTCTCAGACACTTAATAATTACTTAGCTGCGTGGCCTTGGGCAAGTCACTTAACTCCATTTGCCTTGCAAAAAGCTTTAAAAAAAGAATGAAGGACATACAACATCAGTCATTTATTTACCTAATGTTGTTATTGCTCTTTTCCTTCAAAAATTTCAGTGGTTTCCCTTTGCTTATCAGATACCATCAAAGCAAATCTTTGACTCTGGCATTCAAGGTCTTCAACGATCTGGAGTTCTGTGTTCAGTTCTAAGTTTCAATAAAATATGAATAAACTGGAAAGCATTCACGTTGTTTAAGGCTGTTGTTTCCACATCACAGGAAGATTGGTTGAAGCCACTGGGCATGATTTACCTGGAAGACAGAAGATCAAAGCAGGTTATGATGATTGTCTTCAAATACTTGAAGGACCATCTCATGGAAGAGGGCGTAGTCTTATTCTGTTTGGTCCAGGAGGCAAAACTAAGAAATTCCATAATGGAACATTTGAGTTTGATATCGGGGGAGCTTCCTCATAATAAGAGCTGTCCCCAAGTAAAATGGATGGCCTCAGGAATGGGGATTCACCCTTCAAGAGAGATCTTCAAGCAAAGTTTAAATGACTACTTCCCAAGGATATGGTAGAAGGATTTTTTTAAGCTACAGATTAGATTAGATAGAATTTGAAGTTCCTTAAAACTGAAATTCTTTAAATATATAGACTTAGAAAGAAATATGGATATACAAATATATATAGATATATAATATATGTATGTGGCATCTAGGTGGCACAACGGAGAGAGAACCAGTCTAGAGTCAGGAAGACCTGAGTTCAAATATGAATCAGAAATCTCTTAGTTGTGTGACCTGGGCATCACTTAACCATGTTTGTCTCAGTTTCCTCATCTGTCAAATGAGCTGGAGAAGGAAATGGAAAACTGGTATTTTTGCCAAGAAAACAACTGATTGACTGGAGAACAGCAACAAATATATATATATACTATATATATGTGTGTGTATAGAGAGAAACCATAAATATATACAGACAGACATAAATACATATTTAAGCTTATATAAATCTATCCATTTATACACCCCCCCCACACACACACATAAACATTTCTGGTAATATCTGGTAATATCTGTATTAACACTAGCATGAGAGATGTCAAAACTTATTTGAGTTCAGAGAGGTTTGTTTCTCTCTCACTGTTGGAGATTCCTCCCTAATGGTCATTCCTAGTCATCTCTGTGGGATGGGAGGTTACCAAGGGTCCAAGTTTCTGGATACCTTTTACCCCTCAGCCTACTTTGCTGCTGTTATTGCCCAAAGGCCCTGACTCATCCCTCTTCTATCAATATTTTAGATATTTACGTACTACCTTATTACCATATCAGCAGGAACCCCAGGTACAGGCTGTCCCTATGACCTCTGGACTGAAGTCTTAGGTATTTCCTGGAAATGAGAGCGTTAGTTTCGATTAGACTATAGAGGAACTGAAGACGAGGCAGCTGAGGAGGGGAGTGGGGTGACAGACTTTACAAACAGAACAAGCCAGCTGCCTCAAACCTGAAATTCCCACTAGAAACAATAGGAGACCAAACTTCACCTGGAGTCCAGGTGAAAGGCACAGCTAGGCTTGTCTGCATCAAGATGGATAGAGACAAGCATATCTTGATTCCTCCTCAAACCAGCCCCAGCTCATGTTCCTGGTATTCAGTGGATCAGCCCAATACAAAATGTGCCAAAGACCAAACATCTCCTCCTGCCTCCCTTCCCTATCAATTCTCCTGGGCAGGATAAACACAGCTGGATCCCTCTGCTATAGACCAGCTGCTAATCTGGAAAACTAAGGAAAGAGGGGATATAAAATCTTTGTTTCTTTCCCCTACCCCAAAGTGTGGGGGGGTGGATGGAAAGAGAAGCCAATGATTAAGAAGACATGGTATAGTGGAAAGTACAGCTGCTGGTTTGGGGGTCAGAACATTTGATTCAGATCTTCACTCTGCCACTCAATAACTGTATGATCTTGGAAAGGCACTTATTTCTCTGTCTAAAATGAGGGGAAAGGGGGAGACTAGGTGGCGCAGTGGATAGAGAACCAGTCCTGGAGTCAGGAGGACTTGAGTTCAAATCCAGCCTCAGATACTTAATAATGACCTAGCTGTGTGGCCTTGGGCAAACCACTTAAGTCCCATTGCCTTGCAAAAATAAATAAATAAAATGAGGGGAAATGCATTAGATCAGCTCTAAGGTCCCTTCTCAATCAATGATCTTACTTTTGTCCAGTGAGCATAGCTTCTTCTTTTATATATATACATACATACATATATATATATATACATATATATTTATATTTATATATTTTCAAGGCAATGGGGTTAAGTGGTTGCCCAAGGTCACATTGCTAGGTCATTATTAAGTGTCTGAGGTCGGATTTGAACCCAGGTACTCCTGACTCCAAGGCCAGTGTTCTATCCACTGCGCCACCTACCTGCCCCCTGAGTATAGCTTCTTCTTTTCAACTCCCTACTCATAGTCGAGCTGAAGAGACAAGATGTATGGAGAGCTCAGTGTCTCTCCTGGAAGAAAGTTGTAACCCCCCAAAGGAGTGTGACTTGTCCATCTACACAGGAAAGATCAAGTGGATGAAGAATGTCATCGTCCCGCTTTCCCCAAGTATCTGAATGTACATGCTGTAGAGCTTCTTACTATGTGTATCTGGAAAGCATATGTGTATGAAGAATTGGGTTTCAGAGTTGAAAGGTAGGAAGGAGAATGAGCTATGTTGTTCTCAGAAAATTTCCAAGTACTAGTGACCCTAAGCTTTCCTCAACAAAAAGACCTATCTTTTGAATATGAAAGTGTTACTAAAGTTGCCACATGACTGAAGTGATAAGCATCACTGCTTTTGAAGAATTAAAGATGACTATGTCTCAGAGGGCAGTGGAGAGGCACAAGTTGGGTGTGAACAGGTTGCAATGGATAACCACTGAGGAGCTCTCAAGAAGAACAGGAGAGAAGACTGTCAGGAAGGAATTATATGATGGGCAAGGGAAATAGGGTAGTCTGGTGGTCAGAACAAGGGATGATGGGTGGACTGTCAAAGTACTCAATTGATATCCCACCTTTTCCGACCATCCTTGCCCCCCAGTTGAGTTTGGTCAAGGCAAAATGCAATTGAACCTCTTCTTTTCCTATCTCTTAATATTCAGTGCTTTGTTTTAGGAATAAATACATTTGAACAAATATATACACCTATGGGAGCTCAAGTAGGCTGAAATAAAACCAGGTGAGTTGCTATATGCATTCATGAATGTGTGATGCATAGATCAGGGCTTTTGTTTGTTGGTGTAAATGAATGTATAGAGTTCAGTGTATTAGAGTTGAGTATGTGAGCAACTGTTTCCTAAGATGTCTATTAATCCTTCCTCCTGGCTGCAGGTGTTTTCTGTAAGTTAGTGCTGTCTGAAACCTGGATGTAGGGTGTATGTGAGGTGGTATCATAATCTTTGAAAACGCAGAAGCTTCTATCATATAGGACTGATTGGTTATGTCATGTGTTAACTGAGGAGCAGGAGGTTTTTCTTTCTGTTTGCCCCTGACTCATTCTTTTTGAGTCCCCACTCAATCTTATCTTTTCATCTCCTATTCTACTCAATCCCATCCTGAGAAGCAGTTAAGATAGTAGTCAATGAACATTTATTAAACATCAGGCCCTGTGTTAAATGCTGGGGATCCAAAGAAAGATAAAAGATAGTCCCAGTTCTGAAGGAGTTCACACTTGAATAGGGAGAAGGTGAAAGATAACATACAAAAGAAAACATGATGTGGGGGCATGATGGAGAAATCCAGAGGGCTAGAGCAGTAAGGAAAAGGAAGAGATGAATGACCTGGACTCTCTCCTTAAATGAAGTTTCTGGAGAAGAGGTCTATGCCTTCCAGTCTGAGGAAGGGATGAGTCCCAGGGTCAGGCAGTATTAGTTGGTTGAGAGATCTAGGGCTGATGTGATCCTATAGAATGAAGAGGTTCCTGGGGTAAGATGGAAAAATACAGAAGGACCACAAGATGGAGCAAGTGAGCAAGATGCCTAGATGGTGCAATGGGTAGAGAGCCATAGAACTGAGTTCAAATCTAAACTCAGCATCTTCCTAGATGTGTAACCCCGGACAGGTCACTTTACCTTTGTTTGCCTTAGTTTCTTTAACTGTAAGATGGGATACTGTGAGGATTGAAATAGGTAATAATTGCAAAGTCCTTCATAAATGCTTATTTTCACTGAGACACTAATGCATTGTTGGTGGAGCTGTAAACTGATCCAACCATTCTAGTGAGCCATTTGGAACTATTCCCAAAGGGTAATAGAACTACATAACCTTTGATCTAACAATATCACTACTAAGTCTGTAGCCCAAAGAGATCATAAAAAATGGGGAAAAGACCCACATGTGCAAAAATATTTAAAGCACCACTTTTTGCAGTGGCAAAGAATTGGAAATTGAGGAATGACTGAACAAGTTAGGGTATATGGAAGTGTTGGAGTATTATTGTTCTATTAAGAGGTCATGAGTTGCTGGACTTTAGAAAAGCCTGGAAAGACTTACGTGAACTAAATCTAAGTGAAATGAGAAGAGCCAAGAGAACATTATGCACATTAACAGCAACATTGTGTGATGATCAACTGTGATGGATGCAGCCCATCTCGGGAGTTCAGTAATCAAGGGCAATCCTGAGATACCTGGTATGGAAAATGCCATCCACATTCAGAGGAAAACTACGAAGCTTGAATGAAGAGCAAAACATAATATGCTCACTTTTTAAAACTTCTTTTATGTTTTTGTCTTTTTTCTCAAAATTTCCCCCCTTAGTTCTAATTTTTCTTTCATAACATGACTGATATGGAAATATTAAACATGATTGTATATGAACAATAAATCTCAAATGACTCTGTCATGGGAAGGGGGAAGGAAGGAAAAGTGGTAGAAAAATGTGTAACAAAAACTGACAAAAGGATGAATAGTAAAAACTATCTTTTTAATATTTATGAATATGAAAGACCAATTGGAAAAATAAAACAAAATAATTAATTAACAATTTCAAAAATGTTACCTATAATGATGATATTTCCAAGGCGGTTGTCTATCTGTATAATGGGAATAATGCTACATCCCCACTCCATAGAGGGCAGTCCTGTGATGTTGAAGCCTATTCAAGATATATGATTCCTCCCTTGGACTATGTATGATATGGACTGTCAGCAGAGAAGCAGGGCATCTGGGTCATTCTTCTTATTTTCCATTGGGCTATGAACAGGTTGTTAAAATCTGTCTGGATTTTTCAGTTTTTATAGATTCAAAATGGACAATAGCAAAAATCTCCTCTGCTCTCCTCATCCTTATCTTCTTCTCTTCTCTCTCCTCTCTTCTCTCTCCTCTCTCCTTTCTTCTTTCTTCTCTCTTCTCTCTTCTCTCTTCTCCCCCCTCTCTCTCCACACACATATAAAATATTCTATATATATATTTCCATATATAATATTATATATTATGTATAATATAGACCATGCCAATGCTACATTCAGATTTTTACACCCTATTTGGGTTCATCATCTGTTCAAAACTACTGCTCACAAGCTCCCATTTTCTCCTGAATCTTCCCTTTTCGACCAGCCAGAATGGACATGTGATAACACAGCAAGTCAAAGGACATTTTCTTAAAATAGAATAGAAGGTAAATAAGAGGGAATTAAAATAAGCAGCAGGCATTTCATCACCTGTTTCCTAGTTCCAGGAGACTGTGAATTTGTTTGTCTCTACTTCTGGGGTTGCCTAATCAGCACAGAGCTGTAAGTTCAGGTACACAAGGAGGTGTAACATCTAGCCCATCAGACGCATAGACGCAGACTGTCTGGAATAGGCATGACTTAGTTGCCATCCAAAGTCATCACCTGGATGAGTAATGGGAATTCTCTTGTTGAGTGAGTGGCTGGAGGGGAAGGGGGTTGGAAATGGCTCTTCTTCCTTGTCTCCTTCTCCTAAGACCTCTCCCCTATATCTAGAGTACAAACCTCCTGCCTTCTGTCTCTCATGTTCTGCCCAGGAACCAGCTGTGACTCCCATCATGTCAGGGCTATAAGACCTCTGTTTTGTCCCTATTACTGAAATTTTCTCATAGAAGAGAAGCAGTGTGGTGCAGTGGGTAGAGAACTGATTTCCAAGCCAGTAAGAACTGATTTCTAGTTCTACATGTCATACATTAGTGATTATATGACCTGGACAAGTCACTTTGGCTTTTGGTTCTGGTATTTTCTGTGCAACCTGGGGCAGATCATTTAACTTTGTTGAGATTCAGTACTATCATCTGTAAAATGAAAACAATGTTTATATTCTCTATATAAACAGTAGGTAGCATAGAAGATAAATCATCAAACCAAGAGTTAGGAAAATCACTTCACCCTGTTTGCCTTAGTTTTCGTATCTGTAAAATGAACTGGAGAAGAAAATGGCAAACCACTCCAGTGGTTTTCTGCCACGAAAACCCACATGAAATCACAAAGAGTAGGACATGACTGAAAAATTATTGAACAACAAATGCCATAGAAATGGGAAATGATGACTAGTGTAGCTATTTAGTAGATTCCTCTTGATTGAATAAATGACCTTGTCCGATATCGAACAGTGAGTTTGGGCCAGAACCAAACACAGTCTAGTCAGGAAAAAAACAAAGTTCAAAATCAATCTCAAATACATTTAACCTCTGCTTAACTCAGTTTCCTAAAGCGTAAAATTAGTTTTTTTTGTTTTTGTGGGCAATGGGGTTAAGTGACTTGCCCAAGGCCACACAGCTAGGTAATTATTAAGTGTCTGAGGTTGGATTTGAACTCAGATCCTCCTGACTCCAGGGCCGGTGCTCTATTCACTGCTCCACCTAGCCACCCCTAAAATTAGTTTTAAATTAGCATCTATCTTAATGGGTTGTGAGGATCAAATGACATAATATTTGTAAAGTGTTTAGCACTTTATCCATAATGTTCATTTCCTCCCTTTTCTTCCCTCCTCCTGCTATGGAACAGTACTGCTGCTTCCAGCTCACTTAGAGGTGACCATCAGTTCAGTAAAAGGGAAAGGCTTTGGGAGGCCGAGGACTGGATTCGAATCCTAGTTCTCCCCCCGAATACTTGATAGGCTTCCATTTCTGTGTCTGTAAAATGAGGGGTAGGGAGCCAGGACTAGGTGGTCTCTAATGTCTCTCACAAGTCTAAATCCATGTATTAATGCATTCATTTAGCGCTTGCCATATTTGAACCTCTGTTCTGGGGAAGGAAAATAAAAAGTGAAGTGTGCCTATCCACAGGGAGCTTCCATTCTACTGATTCAAGCATGTAACGACAATGGAGATCAGTTGCTAAATCAGTTGAGCTCTGAGACCCCTTCTAGATTCAAACTCATTATTCCAATGTTGCCCTCTGAGCCTGGACCAGGGAAAATGGAGAATAACCCTAGAGACTTCCCAGTGAGATAGAGTAGTGGTTCCTTGGGTAAGTTACCTTGGGTAAGTCTCTTCCTCTATCTGGTCCTCAGTTTTCTCCTCTGTCAAACTGAAAAGACCAAACAGGACTAGCATTACAGGAGGAGGTCAAATGTTTCTCAAGACATCCTATGTTATACGGCCCGATGTTCATGTCCTTTATAATATTTACTCGATAAACAGGTATTTATTAAGTGTTTCTTCTTTGCCAATTTCTGGGCTTGGAAACCCAAAGAAAAGGGAAACCTAGTTCTGGTGCTCAAAGTACTGCAATTGTAACCAGATAGGTGTGAAGGATAGGAACAGGGAGACAAGCACTGTGGGCAGAAGGTAACCTCAGAGGGGAAGACTGGTGGGGGGCAGTGTGGAGAATTGGGAATAGCCTCATAGAGGTAGTATTTGAGAAGAATCAGGAGTTACGAAAGTATGAATTCTAAGAGATGAGGCAGCAGTATATTATAGTCATGAGACACAGCTAGTGTAAAGCCATCTATGTAGATGGGAGCTGGTGAGGATCACCAAATAGGCAAATATCCTTAAAAACTGTTCTTTAGGGAGGGTCTTCCCAGCTCCCATATTCCTTATCCTAAGGCCCCCCAACTCTGACATACCCTGTTCTAAGGCCTCTCCTAGTCCTGATATTCCCTGTTCCAAGGCCCCTACAGCTCTGACATTTCCTGTTCTAAGGACTCTCCCAGGGCTAAATTTTCTAAGATCCCTCCCCAGATCTGACATCCCTGTTCTAAGGACCCTCCCAGGGCTAACATTCTCTTTTCTAAGACCCCTCCTCAACTCTGAATTTCTAAGATCCCCTTCTAGCCCTGACAACCCCTGTTCTAAGGCCCCTCCCAGCTCTGACATTCTCAATTCTAAGGCCCCTCTTGGCTCTGACATCCCCCATTCCAAATCCCCTCCCAGATGTGACACTTATGTTCTAAGGATGTTTCTAGCCCTGTTCTTTGCAATTAGAAGAGGACAGATTTGGCTTATGCTTCCTCCCTCTTCCAAACAGACACCTCCTTGTTGCTGGCTCTGATCTTCGTCCTTTGGAGCAGAGCCTGGTGTTTGGGAGAGCTCCCTGGCCTAAGACCAGCTCCCTGGCACCAGTCCTGCCCCGCTGCTCTCTCTCTTCCCTGGTGGTGGGGGTTTGTAAACGCTACCAGAATGCCACGGGAAGTCTCTTTGCTTTGTTTCCAAGGTCCCTGATAAATTCTGCTGGTCGGGCAACCCCGGGAGAGGCTTTCTGGAGCAGGGAACCCCATAAATCACAGCCCTGCCACTCCATCGTGGGCAATATCTTATGTAAAAAGGTGTGCCCAGGGAGCGCCGGAGGCTGGAGAATCCTATTACAAGCTGCCCCATTAATTATAAGGAGTCAAGTCGACCCTTTCCTGCTATTTTTTATCTTAAGTCCGAAAACTGATTACCTTTGCCAGTTCTTCCCCTTCCCCCAAACCCCAAAGAACAAAACAAATGTTTGAAAAACAAATCGGAAACTTTCAGCTTTTAGGAAGGAAAGCAAGGGATGGGCAGAGTAAAAGAGAGAAAGAAAGAGAGAGAGAGACAAAGACAGACAGAGACAAAGAGAAACAGAAAGAGAAAAAGAGAGAGAGAGATGGAGAAACAGAGACACAAAAACAGAGACACAGGCAGACAGACAAACGGAGGGATGGGGGGAGATGCTGTGATTGAGATAGAGATGGAGAGAGAGAGAGAGAAGAGGAGAGAGTAAGAGAAAAAATGAATTGGGAGAGAGAGAGGGAGAAGGGAGTCAGAGAGGACTTTTTCACTTGCATACTTTCTTCTGACCATCTCAGACCACTTCATACACAGGCTCTCCTTCGCTGAGTCTTACGCTTTTTAAATAATGAATTGCTGTAGCAACTGAGCCTTGAAAGATACCTTGAGAAAATTCACCTCTGTTACTTTCTGCCCCTTTGTATTTCGCAGAGGTGGAGACTATGGGTGCAGATTGCTACAGTCATAGAATCATAGGCTCATATCTATTAACTTAGAAAGGATGAGAGGCCACCTAATCCTACCAACTTATTTTATAGATGAGAAAACTGAGACTCAGAAAGATTAAATGATTTGTCCAAGATTACAGTGTGTGAAAGATCAGGGCAGGATTTGAACCCAGATCCTGTGGCCCAAATTAAACACCTTTCCCATTGTAACTTAAACTGCTTTTTTTCTGATTTATTTTTGGTTGTTGTTTTTGCTTTTTAACCTTTGCTGTTAAGGATAGCTACCGGGGAGGGAGGAGTTGTTCAGTAGTTTCTTTTTTAGTTGTATCTGACTCTCTGTGACCCTTTTTGGGGGTTTTCTTGGCAAAGATACTAGAGTGGGTTATCATTTCTTTCTCCAATTCATTTTTTAGATGAGGAAATGGAGGCAAATAGAGTTAAGTGACTTGCCAGGGTAACACATCTAGTAAGTATCTGAGGTTAAATTTGAACTCAGGTCTTCTTTACTCAAAACCCAGGACTCAAATGAGGGAGTCTAATCTGCCCCCCCCCCCCATGCAGACTTTGAAGCCAATGCATCTTGGTGTTAATTCTGGCTTTGCCATCAGGCAGCTGTGGGATTTTGGGTCTCACCAATTTGTATTTTTTGGTTTTCTTCCATAAAAGAGAGTGGTTCAATTGTAGCCAGTCTTTCTTGCTCTTAAATAAGGTAAGAAAGAAATCAAAGGGAGAGTGAAATGAATTCTTATCTGCTGAACAAATGTCCTGAGCAACATGGAGGGTAGAAGTACCTAGGGAAAGGAGACCTTGAGATGGTCACTGGGGTCCACTATATTTAATATGCAAACTACTGATGAATTACTGATTTTTGACTTAAGAAAACAGAAGGGTCATCAAACTCCATTTGGGAAGGACCTTAGAACATGGGATGTCAGGGTAGAAGAGATTTTAGAATAGAGAATGTCTAGAAGGGAGTTGGCCCCTCCCAGTTCTAACATTCTCTATTTTATGACCCCTCCCAGGGCCAGCTAGGAGGCAAAGTGGATAGAGCACTGACCCTGGAGTCAGGAGGACCCAAGTTCAAATTTAGCCTCAGATACTTAGTACTTACTAGTTGTGTGACCTTGGGTAAGTCACTTAACTTCATTGCCTTGCAAAAAAAATGACAAGACCCTTCCCAGTTTTGACTTTGTCTGTTCTAAGACCCTGTTCTAAGACCCTTCCCAGTGCTGACATACTATATTCTTCTTTTTAAAAAAAATTTAAAATTTATTTAAGGCAATGAGTTTAAGTGACTTGCCTAAGGTCACACAGTTAGGCCATTATCAAGGCTGAGGCTGGATTTGAACTCAGGTCCTTCTGACTCCAGGATCAGTGCTCTATCCACTATACTACCTAGCTGCCCCTGACATTCTGTATTCTAAGATTTGTCCTTCTCTCTACCCTCGTCCTCCAAACCTTTAGCTGCCATTCTGTACTCTGAGGGCTCTTCCAGGTTTGGAATTGTATGCTCTAAAGGCATTTCAAACAACAGTTTGTATTTTTATGGATTCCTTCTAGTTCTGACATTTTGGAAGACCAAGGATTGAATCTGATTCAATAAACCCTTATTAACAACTTACTATGTGTTTCCTTGAACATCTTCAGAGAAGTCTACATCATCTCTGAATCAAAGCCCAGCTACCTCCATGCCTTCCCCTAATATTCTCTGCATTAACCTGATCTAAGTCATCTGTCTTCTGGCCTTGAAAAGGCCTTAATTTCTGGCCTTTGGGCTTCAGGCCTTCAGCAATGTACTTTCCTTGGACCAGACACACCTTTCATTGTTAGATTCTGTCTCTTGGTTAGCTTGTTCCAAGCCATACTTCCAATTGCTTCTGCTTGCCTCTGGTGTCCCTAATAGGACACCACATGGGCACCTGAGATCCACAAGGGACCTTTGGGTTGTTTAACCATGCACCTGCCTCCATGGATCTCACTCCAACCACAGATACATTGCATGGATTCGATGATTAATATGTTCAACCCCTTCATCCTCTCCCTCTTCACAATGATACTGAACCCCAATTCCAATGCTACTTCCTATTCCCAGTTCTTCCTATTCCTCAGTTCTTTTCTAGATCATCAACCCATCATGTCCATCCCTTTCTTATATTGACCTTTTGGTGAGTCATTTCAACTTTACACTAAATCCCTTATCTCCTTATACTATTTAGAATCATGTCTTAAGGAACCCATTTTCTTGCTCCTACCCCCCCTTAACCCTTCCCTCCAAAATCCAAACTAGCTCTTCCAATCCCTTACATTATACTTGCTTCATTATGAACAAACTTGCTTTTATCTTAAACCTTTTCTTTTCTCACTCGCTCTGCCTGCTAGCTCTCACTGAGACCCAACTTCTCCATGATGTCACAGCATTCCGGGACGCCCTCTCCAGCCATGGCTTACTTTCCCTCATACCTTCCTCTACTCACTGGCTGTTGTTGGAGGAGTTAAATATTTCTTGCCTCTTATTGCCATTTCCTTTTTTGTCATAACTATTTAGAATCAACAATTTCTCCTACTTTGAGGTTCCTACAATTTACATAGATCGCTCAGTTCCGTTTCTGATGACTATTATCCATTGACTCCCAGGAAATTCTCCTTCCTTTCCTGGAGAAGAGTTCAGTTCTTGGCTTAATTTTTCTCCTCCCATTCTTTCCCCTTGTGCTAGGGGACATTTTTATCATACACCTCCCAGTTCTTTAAGTTAGTCACTTTTCATGATTTACTCCTCTACCCTAGCTCCAGCCAGAAATGGTCATGCTACTGGTCTTATCATCCATCACTCACAAGTTTTCTGCTTCCATGTTCAAGAACTCCGAATTTCCTTTATCTGTTCATAACTTTTATCATTCCATTTTTACCTCTGCTTTAGGACCTCTAACCCTCTTCTTACTTCTTATTCAGACTTCCAATTCCTTTAGTCCTCAGTTCTTTTCTAGATCAACAACCCAACATGTTCATCCCTTTCTTATATTGACCTTTTGGTGAGTCATTTCAACTTTACACTAAATCCCTTATCTCCTTATACTATTAAGAATCATGTCTTAGGGAACTCAGTTTGGGATTAGTCTTACCAGCCTCTATCTTCATTCATGTGCTGTTTGCGTAGAGCTGAAGAGTCACAAAATTGTACTATCTGGGTCCATTTCAAATTTATGTTACATAACTTCAGCTGGGCCCTCATTGCAGTAAGTCAATCCTTTTATACCTCCCTAATTGGTTCTCTCTCTCACTCATCCCAGCAGCTACTATAAATCTCTTCCTCCTTCCTCTAACCTCCCCCATTGCTCCCAGGAATTTCTTTTTGTCTCCTCTTCCTCTCATATCATTCAGATGAATTCTCCCACTATTTCCTCCCTCATATATATCTCTCTCATGAATAGGTGGACTTTGTTCTTACCCATTTACATGCACCCTTGATCTCAGTTCATCCAGCTTGCCCCCTCTGTAATCATCAATCTTTATCTTCAATCTCTCTTTGTCTACTGGTTCCTGCCCTGTTGCCTACAAATACCCCCGTAATACCCCCGTGTCTCTCCCAGCCTTCATAAACCCCTATGTGATTCTACCATGCTCTATCCTTCCTCCCCTTCTCTATTAAAATCCTTGAGAAAGCTGACTATATTCAATGCCTTCACTCCCTCTTCTCACATTTAGTGCTAAAACTTTTACAATCTGGCTCCCATCTTCATTTAAGTAAAGCTGCTCTCTCTAAAGTCACCAATAGTCTCTTAATTGCCCGATCTAATGACTTTTTCTCCATCCTCCACATGTTGGAGCTTTCTGCAGCCTTCCGCACTATTAATCCTCATGTTCTCCTTGACACCGTCTTCTCTTTCAATTTTCATGACACCATTCTCTCCTGCTCGTCTTCCTACTTGTCTGGTCATTCCTTCTTCATCCGAGTCAAGCTCACTAACATTGTGTTTCTTCCAAAGTTCTGTTCTGATAATATTGTCGTTTGCTTGGTGATCTCATACGCTTTTGTGGGCTCAGTGATCATCTCTATGCAGAGGATTCTCAGACCTCTATATCCCTTCTTAATTTCTTCTCTGTGCTGAAAAAGCTTTTGACAAAATACATCACCCATTCCTACTAAAAGCACTAGAGAGTGTAGGAATAACTGTCTATAGTCTTGACACCCCAGTGGTCTTTTGGACATCTCGAACTGGATTTTCCATAGACATTTCAAACTCAACACATGCAAAATGGAACTCATTATCTTTCCCTTCAAACCTTTCCCTCTTTTCAACTTTCATATAGTTGCTTCCCATTCTACCAGTCATACAACTAACAAGTTTGGTGTCATTCTGGACTTTTCTCTAAGCAGTGCATAGAGTGCTAGGACATCTGAGGTCAAATTCAGCTTCATGTGCTTCCTAGCTGTGTAACCCTAAGTAAGTTATCTAATCTCTTACTATTTTCATTTTACAGTTTCTTCAACTGTAATAGCACCCATCTTCCAGGGTTATTATGAGGATCAAATGAGATAATATCTATAAAAAGCTCTTGACACATTACTTAACACAATTACAATTGGTTATTTCCTTCCCTTCCTTTTATCTTTCTTCCGATTTGCCTTTATGGTTTCTTCCCTTTCCCCCTTTTTTTTTTAGGTTTTTGCAAGGCAAATGGGGTTAAGTGTCTTGCCCAAGGCCACACAGCTAGGTAATTATTAAGTGTCTTAGACCAGATTTGAACCCAGGTACTCCTGACTCCAGGGCCAGTGCTTTATCCACTGTGCCACCTAGCTGCCCCTGTTTCTTCCCTTTCCTTTCTTTCCCATTCTTTTATCTTTCCCTCCCCTCCCCACTCCTCCTCTCTTCCCCTCCCCTTCCCTTCCTTTCATGTTTTCCTTCATTCCCCTTCTCTTCATGTCTTTCTTCCCACTTTACATATCCAATCTGTTGCCAAGTCTTGTACTCTCTGCCTTCATAATAACACTAGTCACCTTTCCTTCTCTTCTCTGACATTACCACCACTGAGGTGCAGGTTCTCATTAACTCATGCTTAGACTTTTGAAATAATCCTTTGCAATAGGATTCTGGTTGGGTTTCTTTTCTCAAGCTTCTCCCCATTCCAAATCATCTTTGACTCAACTTCCAAAGTGATTTTTTCTGAAATGCAATTCTGAGCATGTTGCCTATCACTCTCACTCAATAAACTCTATTGGCTGCCGATGACCACTCCCCCAGCATCAGTTATAAACTAATCTATTTCCTTATTAAAGCCCTTAATATCTGGCATCTTATTACCTCTTCCAGGCTTCTTAGACTTGATTCCCTTCTTCTGAACTCTATGGCCCAGTTATTCCATCTTTCCTGCAGTTCCTGACTTCTCTGCCTTTGAATCATCTGTACCACATGCATTCTGGGCCATCTCCAGTTGTCCCAATTCATATCTAGCCACTGGGCCCAGATAGCTCTGGAGGAGAAAGTGAGGCTGGGGACTTAGCATAACTCCCCTCACTCAAATCCAGTTCACATGCTTATCATGTCATCACCTCCCTGATGTCGTGGTCTTCTCTGAGAATGAAGGACAAACATAAATTATTTTTTATTCCCTCTTCTCAGCCTCCTGTTTTCCCAGCTTCCCTTTAGACTCAAATCAAGTGTTCCCAGTACAGGAGACTGTACACAGTTTCTTTCCCCCTGAGATTGCCTTTCACTGATTCTGTGTATTTCTAATATTTATCTGGTTATTTATTCATTATCCCCTCCATTAGAATGTCAGCTCTTTGAGAACAGGGGCTATTATTGACTTTCTCTGCAGTTCTAGTGCTTAGCATACAATAGGCATTAAATCAATGCATGTTGTAGACTGTTAAAGATTCAATGACCAAATGAAATAACTCCTGCCTTCCAGGATTTAGATTCTATTTTGGACTGGGGGTGATACATTCTGTTGATGATTAATTGAATTTAATGCAATGTGAGGAGATAGAAAGCAATAATTTCCCACCCCCCCTTCCAGGTCAGGGTCAATAAAGGTCTCTTGTAAGGTCTAATCCTTGTTTCAAATCATAATAGAAGGGGTGGCTAGGTGGCGCAGTGGATAAAGCACCTGGCCCTGGAGTCAGGTGTACCTGGGTTCAAATCCGGTCTCAGACACTTAATAATTACCTAGCCGTATGGCCATGGGCAAGCCACTTAACCCCATTTGCCTTGCAAAAACCTAAAAAAAAATCATAATAGAAGACAAGAGTGGAAGATAAAACAGTGAGAAAAATCCTTGCTCTTGTGTCAGAAGACCTGGGTTCCAGGTCTAGCTCCTGTACTTAGCACCTGGTAACCTTGGACGAGACTTAGCTTTCTCACTAAGGGATTGATTTAGATGTTCTCTGAGCATTCTTCCAGCTCTGTGTCTATGATTTCATGAGGTGAGGAGCATTTGCATCTAGGTTCCTCCCGATGAGAACACACAGAATTGGAAGATGGCATGCTAAGCTTGGAGAATAACTACTCATGTCTGGACTTGGGTGGATTGTAGAGTATGAAAAGGGCAAGAATATGAAATAAAATTGTTAAGGAAGGTAGGGACCAGAGCAGAGGGTTTCAAACATCAAACTTTGTCTTTTACTTCAGAAGCAATAGGGAGCCATGGGAAAATGTTTGAGTTGGAGAGTGCATGGTTAGATCTGTATGTAAAGAATATTAAGTAGGTAGCTGTATGGAAGATATATTGGAACGAGGAGAGATTAGAAGGGTGGAGAGAGCGGTTATACAATGCTGGAGTAGAGTTCAAAGAAGGAATTATGAATAGAAATATAGATTTTGAAGTTATATGCATAAAGATGATAAATGAGCCTATAAGAGTAGAGATCACAAGAAGAGAAAGTCGAAAGAAAGTAAATAATGGGACCCAAGACAGAACACTCCCAGATAAGGGATTAGATATGAATGATGATCTAGTGAAATAGACTCAGAAGTAGTGGTCAGACAATTAGTCAGGCAGGCAGGACCCATACCATGAAAAACAAGAGAAGAGGGTGGTCAACAGTGTCAAAAGCTATAGAGAAATCATTATGATGTGCCCGCAGAAGATGCATGGTATTTCCCAGTTAAGAGATAACTGGCAATATTGAAGAGAGAAATTTTAGTGAAGTGATAGGGCTGGAAATACTACAGTGGGCTAAAGGGAGTGGGCATTGTTATTCTGAGGAAGAAAGGACTCTGTAATGACAGGGTAGCTATCTTCAGGTATGTGAAGAGCTGGCTGTCAAAAGGATATAGAATGAAGTTTGATCTGTTTGCTTCTAAAGGACAGAACTACGAGAAATTAGATCAATTTAAGTTTAATGTCCAGGGAAAACTTTCTAACAATAGAATTATCCAGTAGTATAATGAATTGCTTTAGGTGGTGTGTTCCCTCTTCTCAGAGGTCTTAAAGCACTCAAAAGATATGGCATGCCATTTGAAAAGGAATTCTTTTTTTGGTAGGGGTTGGATTGGATAGTCCTTGTGGTCCTACAGCTCCCATATTCTGGAATTGTGCAGGAAGAAGTAAGGAAATGGTGACAAAGAGTGTAGATGGGAACTTGGGAGGAGAAATGAGAAGAGATATATGACAATAAAAGATGGTGGAATCAAGTTTAGTTTTTTTGATTTTAGGTTTGGAGTTACCTGGCTCTCTCTCTCTCTCTCTCTCTCTCTCTCTCTCTCTCTCTCTAATCTCTCTCTCTCTCTAATCTCTATCTCTATCTCTATCTCTATCTTTATCTCTCTGTCTCTGTCTCTGTCTCTGTCTCTATCTCTATCTATAAACATATATATGTGTGTTTAGGTATCAGTTGGAAGACAGAATAAAAGTGGAGGGGTGGAAAAAAGGGTACAAATGGAAGATTTGACCTCAGCACAGAGAAAGGTTATCTTCTGTTTGATCTAAGAGACCAAGCAAAAAATGGTTAAAATTAATCCAGCATTTTATGATTTACAAAATAGTGCCTCACAACAAATAGAAATCTTGGGGAGGATTATTCCCATTCTACAGATGAATAGAATAAAGCTTTGAAATGTCTTGCCCATGACCACACAACTGATATGCAGCCAAGTCAAAATTTGAACCCAGGTCTCTGCTGATTCTGAATTCCATGTGATTAATTTTCACTTTACTTTAGGTTTCTTTCCTGAGATAAAGAATAGAAAAAATAGACTTCATCTAAATCCCTCAGCTTCTTGGTCTTTATTGGTAGATGCTTTCAGAATTGTAGCTAGGGTGGGGTCAACAGAAGCTGTGAATGTGTTGAATGTGGATGTGTTGTTGCTGGTTTTCCTTCCTTCTAGAAGAGGATTGATGACATCAGGAAGCTGATACTAAGACTTGCAAGTGAATTGAATTTAAGTGAGGAAGAACTAGGCCAAGTCACCATTCTCACCCTCTCCTCTGAAGTCATCTAGGTCTGTGGCAATGTAGATATCAAGATGCCTGGAGATGGCCCCATATACATTGGGAGCTTAGCATCTTACTGTTGGTTGGGTTTTTCCCAACAAACCAAAAAAGTCTTTCTTAAAGCAGTGAATCAACTCTATGGTAAGTCTTTATGGTGAGTGTGATGCACAAACACCAAGAGTGAAAATAAGCAGTTATGAGTTTTCATTCTAATGATGGAGAAAACAAACACATGCAAAATATGTTCCACAAGAATAAAAGTTTGATACATATATGAATTAAATATGAAGTAACTTGGGATGGAGAGCACTTGCAGTTGCGGGGAATCAGTAAGAACTTTATCAGTGTAGGAAATTCTTGGTGAGCAATGTCCCTTTCCAACAACAGAACTTGGCACCTTGGGGTTTTTCCTCCATGATTTCATAGAGAAACCCCAATCAACCACCTAAACTTATTAAGCACCTCTATATGCTGGTCCCTATGCTAGGTGCTGGAAAAAACAAAAACAAAAGTGAAAGGCCTAAAGTTCCTGAGTTTGAGTCTCTCCAGAAGAAAGAGCATATGACAAATATACAAGGGAATTGGTGGTGAGGACACTTGAGCTGAGCCTGGGAAGAAACTGTAGATTGGGAGTCTGCTATGAGATTTCTGTTCTTAAGGAGTGACTAGTCCAGGGTCATACAATCAATATATCTCAGAGATAATACTTGTTCTTCCTGACTTAGGCTGATGTTCCGTTCAAGATGCCATTTTACCACTTAAACTTTTTTTTTTGATAAGATTAGTTAGTTGAAATAGGTAGCTACAGAACTTGGGACTGGAATGAATACCACCCCTCACCCCTCCCCTAATACAAGTATTGACCTTTCTAAAAGAAATCTCAATGGTATCCCATGATCTCTGTACTCACTGGGTACCTTATATGAAAGAATTCTTTGGGTCATTTGTCCAGGACATAGCTTGGGCTATTTGCTTTTGTTATGGCTCTGGGAGCTTCAAAGTAGGCTGAACTCCCACCTTTGACATTTCCTGCCTATATGATCTTGGGTATGTCATTGGATCTTCCTAGGTATTCATTTTTTCTATCCTTTGTATAATGAGGGGGTTAGAATTAATGATTCTTTTAAGCATTAAATGAATGATCCTATGAAGTACACCCACATCACTGGGCTCAGATACCACCCCCCCCTTGTCCCAAAGCTCTGAAAACACTAATGTAGGCTCTCGGGACCTATTCAACTCTGAAAGGAAATTAGGGAACAAGTGGCAGAGAGCAAGGCCTTGCAGGGCTGGGGGCCAGTCAGAGAAGGAGAGCTCATGTGCCTACTCTTGAAGAAGCTCTATTGAAATTTCAGTTCATCATCACAATGGCTCATTTGCAGTGATAGGTAGTCCAGTTGTTAATATCTTTAATGGTATAGGAAGGGTAAACTCTATCACTTGGCTGAACAGAGAAAATATGCAGAGAAGCCACTGGCTTTCCATAAATCATCAGAGTATGGAGCTACAAGGGAGGGAAGACTTAAAATTCAGGTCAGGAGATGGGTATTCTCATAATCCGTGCTAGAGAGGTAATTTATTCTGTTTATATCTTTTTACTGCAAGACAAGGGTGGAGGGGGGGACCCCTCCACAGTGATTTTGCATTTTAAATATTAGTTCAGACCACAGTGGGGCGTCACACTTTTTATGGTATTTATTTCAATACAGGAGGAAAGATGGGGAGTGAATGTGTGTGTGTGTGTGTGTGTGTGTGTGTGTGTGTGGTGTGGTGGGGGGACAAAAAGAGTGATCCGGGGTGGAATCGATGGCTTTTAACAGCCCGATCTTATTAAGAATTACAACTCCGTGAGAGAAAAAGAGAGAGACTGGGAAGGAATCACTGAGTCCTGGCTCCAGAGAGCTGGGAGCTGAAAGAAGGGTTGTGGTAAAAAATGGCCTCCCTACATAAGATTCTATTTGGTGGTTTATACTTTCCCATCTTTCCTGATATTATTTTATTTTTAAATGATAATAAAACCCAAATGATTAAGACAGAGAAGAAGGCAAACAGCTATCATTGTGCAATAGAAAAGGAAGGAAAGGAAAAAAGACAAAAGCAGAAGGATAAAACACAGAAAGACAAAGAGAAACAGAGACAGAAAGAGAGAAACAGACCCCAAAAGATAGAGATACACACACACACACACAGAGAGAGAGAGAGAGAGAGAGAGAGAGAGAGAGAGAAATTCAAAGGCAGATGGATGGAAAATATTAAAACAGATAGAGAAATAGAGATAGGGACAAAGGATTGATACCTATAGAGGAACAGAAAGAAACAGCCAGACACACACACACACACACACAGAGAAATGGAGACATAGAGAAAGAAAGAAAAATAGAGAACAAAAGACTGAAATAGAGAGAAAAATAAAGAAACGTAAAAAGAATATACTAAGTTCTCTGTGGGCTATTTAAAGCCCTTTGAAATCTGTCTCACAATATCCCATTTCCTACCTACAAACCTTTGCAAAGCTATCCCTTATGCCTGTAGTGACTTCAATCTTTACCATGGCCTCTTGGAATCCCCAGTTCCCTTCAAGATCCTTACACATGATTCCTGTCTATTTTCTTCCCACTGTTTAATTCAGGGCCATGTTTAAAAACTTGGCAGGTGATATACCTGTCAGTTCCAATGAACATGTTAGATGAGATCTGCTTTTGCAAAATTCTTTTCCCTAAGGGATTTTTGGGCACTAAATTCATCATTCTTCCCCATATAACCTCATCCCCATGGCAGACAGATCCTAGAGAGGTAGTTAATGTGGATCAAATCCCTTATTTTAGGAATGGGGAAGGTGAGAGCTGAAATGTGTTTATTTGCATGTAGAGGGAGGGGGAGATGACAAGAGCAAATTTCCAACTGTCTTTTGGGGCCCAGGTTGAATTTTTTACTAGAGTTCCACCTTCTCTTATAGCTACTGTACTCTCTCTGGGACTCGTTCTGCCAATTGTAGGAAGATGAGAGATAGTCCCATTGTTTCTTCACGTCCTGAACTCATGAGAAAATTCTTGCTGTGTATTTGAGGACCTATGGAGAAGCTCTTTCCATTATGTTAGATTCCCTGTCTACTGGAAATAGGTTTTCAAGATTGTAGAAGCAATGTCTACATTTTGCCCACTATTGGGTCAATAGTGTTATCTTTGTCTTCCAAATATGGCCTTATTTCAGCTTTCAAAATCTGTTCTCTTCTATTTGTTTAGAAGCTGCATGCTGGAGTGGAAAATGAACCTAATTTGAAGTCAGGAGAAACCACCCCACCTCTGAGTCTCCTTAGCCGAGTTATCTTGAGTGGGTGCCTCCTCTTCTCTAAGACTCTCATTTGTAAAATTCAGAGAGCCATACCTATAGTATATATGTTGCAGGGTTATTGGAAGCTAAGGGCTTTAAATTCCAGTTATGTGACCCATGGCAAATCTGCCTCATTTTCCTCAACTGTAAAGTGAGGATGAACATCGTGCCTCTCTCCCTGGGCTATTGTGGGTATCAAATGAGATAATATTTATTAAGCGATTAGAGTAGCATATAGTAGGTACTTAGTCTCTTCTCAACTTTTACTTCCTTTTTGCTGGTAGAATCAAATGAAAAAATGTTTATAAAACACTTTGCAAATGTATAGATCACATATAGATCAGCTTTTTATTCTTTATTGTCCTATATGCTAACTCTGCCTCTAACATGGACTCCAAGAAGGACCTTTACCATGCATTTTCATTTTACCTGGGTAGTACTGAGCTGTGGAAGGTTAGCAGAGAAAAAGACATTTCTATTAATCCAACAACAAATACTAATAAAGCATCTGCTATATCCAGGCACTGGAGAGAGAGTCATTGAATCCCTCAAGAAGCTTACAATCTAGTAAGAGTATCAAGCTGATAATAATCCCTGATATTAAACAAATGCTAAACTGGGATTAAAAAGAAAGGCAAAGACTGTCCCTGAGTCCAAGGAACTGAAATTCTACTGGGAGAGCCAATTCAAAAACTCCATATTAAGTGATATACTATGAACTAGAAACTCTCTAAGAGCTAGAGATAAAGAGAAAGGCAAAAAAGAATTCCTTCCCTCAAGGAGCTAACATTCTAAAGAGCAAACATATGGTTATATTGCAAAGTAAATACAAGGCAATTTTGTGAGAAGCTGAGGAAAGTAGGTCAGTCAGTCAATAAATATTTATTAAGCATGTTGCTAGGGATTGAACTAAGTATGAGGGATGCAAACAAAGTCAAAAGATAGGCTCTGCTCTCAAGAAACTCACAGTCAACTGGTTTTTCTTTTTGTTGTTCAGTAGTTTCAATGATATCTGACTTTTGGGGTTTATCTTGGCATAGTCATTTCAGTCAAGTCCAATTCTTCAGGATCCCACCATGGGGTTTTCTTGACAAAGATACTGGAGTGGCTTGCCATTTCCTTCTCCAGCTCATCTGAAAGATGAAGAAACTGAGACAAACAGGGTTAAATGATTTGTGTTGGATCACACAGTTAGTAAATAAGTCCAGATTTAAACTTGTCTTCTTTTTCCTTTTAGGAAAGGCTTTATGTAGGAGCCTTCACTAGAGAGAGTCTTAAAGAAAAGAAGGGATTGTAAGAGGTGGAGGTGAAGAGAGACTATAATCCAGGCAAGGACATCATCTAATTGGGCAAAGGAATGGAATTCCATCTTTTCTAGGAAGCCCTTCCTGATCCCTCTTCTCTCCATCCATTATTTCCAATTCATCTGTACATATGGTGCTTGTATATAGTTTGCATGTTGGCTGCCCCATAATCTGTTTTTAATTATTATTATTATTATTTTAGTTTTTACAAGGCAGTGGGGTTAAGTGGCTTGCCCAAGGCCACACAGCTAGGTCATTATTAAGTGTCTGAGGCTGGATTTGAACTCAGATACTCCTGACTCCAGGGCTGGTGCTCTATCCACTGCACCACCTAGCCGCCCCTTGCTCCATAATCTGAATCCCTCAAGGTCAAGGACCCTCTTTTCCCTTTCTATGTATCCTTAACACTTATCACAGGGATTAGTGCCTAATGGGGATTGAATGTTTATTGGATAACTGGAGACAGAAGATATGTTTTGTGTGAGGAGCAACCATAAGGCTAGTTTAGTTGGTCTGCAGAGTGGGCTAAGGGCAATATTATTACATTCTCTTCACTGACAGGAAGGGAACTGAATGTTCAGTTTGGAAGCAAGGGGTTAAAGAGGATCTTTGCAATTCCAAAGGATCCAAGATGGAAAATGCTGTACAATCGAGAGAGAAAACTTATGAACTCTGAATGCAGATGGAAGCATTTGTTTCCACTTTATTTTTCTTATATGTGTATTTTGTGTGTATTTACTTTTATAACACGGCTAATATGGAAATAAGTTTTGCATGACTTCACATGTATAACTGATATAATAATGCTTTCCTTTCAAGGGGTAGAGGAGGAGGAGTAGATCTCAAAATTTTGGAACTCAAAAATTGTATACATATACATATACATTGTATACATATATAATATTTTATATAAATATGATATGATATGATATAATAATAATATAACATAACATAACATAACATAACATAACATAACATAATATAATATAATATAATATAATATAATATAATATAATATAATATAATATAATATATTGTATACATATGCAATTATGATAGCTAATGTTATATGTTTTTTATATATAACATAATGTGCTATATTAGCTATTATAATCCATTGGGAGGTGATGGGAATCACATTTCAGGAGAAACTCAACAGAATAAAAGAATCACAGAACCTAAGAAGTCCTCTGGTCAAGAACGAAAACATTTTGACAGTGGGTCATCCAGGATGTTTGTCTTTCATTCATTTTTTTTTTTTTAGGTTTTTGCAAGGCAAATGGGGTTAGGTGGCTTGCCCAAGGCCACACAGCTAGGTAATTATTAAATGTCTGAGACTGGATTTGAACCCAGGTACTCCTGACTCCAAGGCCAGTGCTTTATCTACTACACCACCTAGCCACCCCTTGTCTTTCATTCTTGAAGAGGACCATGACATCAGGGAGGTGATGCCATGACAAGCCCAAGAATTGGATTTGAGCGAGGAGGGTCCTGTTCTAAGTCACCAGCTTCACTTTTTCCACCATTGCCATCTGGGTCCAGTAACCAAACATGAATTAGGATGCAAGGCAATTGGGATTAAGTGACTTGCCCAAGGTCACCCATCTAGTAAAGAATATGAGGTCAAATTTGAACTCAGTTCCTTCTGATTCCAGAGCTGGTGCTCTATTCACTCCACCACGTAGCTGCTCCCACTGGATAAATGGGCAGTGATAGTGGCCTTGAAGTGAGGAGGATGGGAGTCACTTAACCTTGATTGCCTTGATTGCCCAGGATCATCTCCAGTCATCCTGATTCATGTCTGGTCACTGGACTCAGATGGCTCTGAGACAGAAAGTGAAGCTGGTGACTTAGCACAGATTTCACTCTCTCAAATCCAATTCATGTGCTTGTTTTGGCATCGCTTTCCTGATGTCTTGTTCTTCTTTGAGAATGAAGGGCAAATATCATCATCAACATCTGTTAAAGACTCAGGGAATGGAAGAGTGGAACTCACCACCTTCCAAGAAAGTCCATTCAGTTTGTGGTCAACTCTAAATATTATGAAATATTTCCTACTAGTGAAATCAAATACACATTTGTTAAAACAGTCTAGGGGCGGCTTAGGTGGTGCAGCGGATAAAGCACTGGCCCTGGAGTCAGGAGTACCTGGGTTCAAATCCGGTCTCAGACACTTAATAATGACCTAGCTATGTGGCCTTGGGCAAGCCACTTAACCCCATTTGCCTTGCAAAAACCTGAAAAAAAGGTTAAATAAAAAACAGTCTAAATATGAGCTTTGATTTTTTTGGGGGAGCACTGAATTTCTAGATAATATCATTGACTCATATTGATCAAGTCCTCTGTCTTCCTCAGATATGCTTCATTTTTCAATCTCTAGTGAAAGGTAACGAGTATCAGTGGGGCAGCTAGAACACCTGAGTTAAAATCTTCCCTCAACCATTCCTAGATATGTGACCCTGGGCAAGTCACTTTACCCTATTTGCCTCAATTTTCAAGAATTGGAAATGGGAAATTCCTCATCTGTAAAATGAGCTGGAACAGGAAATGGCAAACCACTCCAGTATTCTTGATAGTAAACCAAAAAGGGGGTCATGAAGACCTCAAATGACTGAATGACAGCAATGAGCATTAGCAATTTTTATCAATGAAAATTCTTAGAAATTCTTGACTCCATGACACCTAGCTTTCCTTCCCCTTTCTTTTCTAAGACCTCATGAAGAAGTAGATGCATCTATGATGCCTCCAATCCTGTGGGATATTGCAGATTCCATAACCTAGTGCTCCCATTCCAGAGTTTGGTATTAATAACAATGTTGAATTTCCTCCATAGAGTATATTATTGCTTCAAAATATCTGACTATATCACTCTCTTACTTAAGAAGACTCACTGACTCTCTATTGCTTCTAGATTGAAATACAATTCTTTAGCAGGTAAAGCCTTTTCATGATTTGACTTCACCGTACTTTTCCAGGATGTTACACCTTCTTCCTCCTCACGAACTATATTTCAGCCAAACTGACTTACTTTACTGTTTACTTACTTTAGTGTTCCCCAAGATGACTTCTCATCTTCTGCCTACTTGATTTTTCATTGGCTGTCATCTCTACCTAGAATTGATGATTAAGTGATGTGTGTCCTTTGTTTTTGAAGAAGGCCATGCTATCAGGGAGGTGATGCCATGAAATGCCTGTGAATTGGATTTGAGCGAGGGGCTGCTGTGCTGTCACCAGCCTCACTTACTCTTCTGGAGCCATCTGGATTCTGTAGCCAGATGTGGATGAGGATGACTGGAGATGACTCTAGATGTGAGATAGTTAGGGTTAAATGACTTGCCCAAAGTCACATAGCTAGTAAGTATAAATTTGAACTCAGGTCCTTCTGCCTTCAGGGCTGGTGCTCTACCCACTATACCATCTAGAATACTCTCTTTCTCTAGTCCACCTGGAATCTCTAGCTTTTTTCAACTCTCTACTCAGGTGCTACCTCCTATTCTAGGTAGTTTTTAGTTCTCCTAAGCATTACTGACCTCGAAATTTTTAAATGTATTTTGTATTTATTTATCTGTATGTATATTGTTTCCCCCATTGAATGTAAGGCAAATGTTTTGAAGACAGAGAATATTTCATTTTTGTTTTTGAATTCTCTGTGCTTTGCATTGTGTCTGATCCAAAACAGATGTTTAATAAAAGTCTGTTGACTTGAATTAATCAAGAGTATGAATTCATAAGAAAAGAAGGTAGTTGGGGTATGCCGAGTTTCTGAAAGCAGAGAGGAAGTAGAGTCAGATAGAGTTTAGCCATCAGCAACTTGGCGAAATCAGAGAAATGACAAAGAAAAGGTAGGACTGAGCTTTTACCCAAGGGAGATATGAAGAGGGCCATAACATTCATGAGGACAAAGGCTGACTCCACCAGTATAAAACAAACCTGTTTAAGGACTGAGGAAGATTCTGAGAAAAATTTGCTCTTTCTCCAACTTTCCTTCCAGGTGCTGTACGTCCTCATACGCTATAATAAAACCCGGTATTTTATAACCTCCAGGTGCCTGTCTATCTATAAACATAATAAAATAATCTGTGTCTTTACCCAAATGTTTCAAGTAATCTGAATTTTGTGTCAACCTCAAAGAATTCATAGAGATAGAATTAAATGTAAATTTAAGCTGAGAGGCTGATCTCTGCCAAAATGTTAGAAATTTTTCATAACTGGGGGCTCAGAGCAATTGTGATTGAACTAATAACTTTTCACTTAAAATAAACTCTCTAAAGCCCTAGAAAAGGGAACCACATGAACATTAGGGGCCTAAAATGTCCCTAGGCCTGAATCAAATGAACTATTGTTAGCTATTATTATTAACTATTATTGTAACACCCCCCCACAATGAGATCAAATCAGTGACCTCTGTCTATATTAGCATTCTGACCAAACCCACTGAGCTAATCAATTCCAGGGACACAAGAGCCACACAAAATTTTTTTTTTTAATGATTAAGGATATTCAAGTGTGAAGGGCTCCCCTCAAGGATCAAGAAAGGTTGGTAAAATTTTATTTTTCTCTTCACTTATACTGAATGTTCCCTAACTCCCTAGCCTCTTGTCAGTTCCTCTTCAGACTTCCTTATTATACAAATGAGGAAACTGATCTCCATCATCTTCACATTCAGATCAGTAGGATAGAAATTCCTTGTGGGCAGTGATTGCTTATTTCCCTCAGTGAGAAACTCTTGAGGTAGGTGGTTGGGGAAAGTCCTTGCCTTTGGGTATATTCTCCTTGCTTTCTTAAGGTCATATGAAGCCTCTGTAGTAGGTGGGAATATAGACAAAATGGCCATGATTATAAATTTAAAATTCCAGAGAAAAGTGAGATAAATGGAATCAACTGGTAATATGACTTGGTGGATAGAGTGTGCTCTATCTGATCAACTCGGTTCAAATTCTCCCTTTGACTCTTTTCTGGAGTCATAAGATTGTAGACTAACAGTTGGGAGAACCTGAGAGGTCATGTAGTTCTATCTCCTCATTTTATGGACGAGTAAACTGACACTCAGAAAAATTGAATCATTTGCCCCAAATCACACAGGTAGTAAATGTATGAGGTAAGATTTGAACTGAGGTCCTTCAACCCCATTTTATCTCTTTTTTTCCATGGAAAAATATTTATTGAAGATTTTAATCATCTTTGAACATGAAAGACAACACTGATGTGCAGTGACTCTCAGTGGGATTTTCCATTGCCTTTTGATCTAGGTTTTCTTTTTCCTAGCTGTACATAATTTTGAAATCAGCCTAGCCTTATAATTTACAAAGCATATTCTTCTGCAAGTGAAATTCCAATTTTGTTGTCAATTAGAAATAGTGATTACCGTTAGTAGCATGAGTTTCCAGAGAGACTTTGAGGCTAGAATTATATCATAGTTGTACACATTTAGTGGACAGAATTAAATACATCAGTTCTGGCAAAACTGAGATATTTCTCTCCTTCCAAAAATTTCCCTGATATATTATGCTATCTTTCTCTGGAACTTAAGAGGTTATTAGACTAGAGTCACTAATTCCACTAGTGTGGTAAAAGGGCAACTGTGAGGCACAGTGGATAGAGAACTGACTCTGGAGTCAGATTCAAATGTGACTTCAGACACTTAATACTTACTATGTGACCCTGGCAAGTCACTTAACCCTGATTGCCTTGAATTTAAGGTTATCTTCAGCCATCCAGATCCATAGCTGGCCACTGGACCCAGGTGGCTCTGGAGGAGAAAGTGAGATTGGTGAATTTGCACCCTCCCCCTACTCAAATCCAATTCATGTGCATGTCATGACATCACCTCCCTGATGTCACAGTCCTCTTCCAGAATGAAGGCAAAAACCAAGAGCACTAGGTTTGAAATCAGGAAGACTCATCCTCCTGAGTTCAAAATCCTGCTGCATATAGATCCTAGTTATGTGAGCCTGGGTAAATCACTTTGCTCAGTTTGCCTCAGTTTTCTCATCGGTAAACTGATCTGGAGAAGGAAATGCCAAAATACTCCAGGATCTTTGCCAATAAAACCTCAAAAGGGGTCACAAAGAGTCAAACATGATTGAGCAAAAACAGCAAAGTGTGGTAAAGGAGAAAAGAGCCTACTCAAATTTTAATGAAAAATTATGTCTTTGAATCAAGAAAGTAAAAAAAAAAGACATCAGTAGAATGACTAAAACATAAAAGGTCTTATTTTAAATATACCCCCAGACTGAAACTAAAGCAAAATAAAGTCCGTAGAGATGGACAAATCTGGTGTTAGAATTTGATTTTTGTAATAATTTTAAGAAAGGTCCAAGTGAAGCCACTAATGCTTAATGCCCCATCTCAATGCTTTGCAAAATACTTAATATCTTGGAGCCTCAGTTTTCTCAGCTATAAAATGGAGATAAAATCTATAGAACTTATATGACAAGATCGAGATAAGACTAATACATATGAAGTGATCTATAAATCTGACAGATGCTGTGGTTAAAAAGACAAAAAAGAAACTTTATGGGGATACAAAATATTCACAGATAAACGAGAGCTTTTCTTGACATGAGGAATTCCCAGGTGAGAAGACTCCATCTACTCATACAAATAGTTGCCTTCTCTACAACTTCTAGTCTTGTTTCCTAAAGCAACTGAGTTGTCTAAAGTGGGAAATGAACTGATTAGTCAGGGTCACACCGTCAGTATGTCGTCACAGGTGAAACTGGAGCCCAAACTGTCCTAGTTTGAAGGAAACAAGAATGAGAAGGTGGAAGAGGAGGAGGAGGGAAGAAGGGGAGGAGGAAGGGAGAGGGGGAGAGCAGGAGACTAGGAGAGGGAGAGAGAGAGAGAGAGAGAGAGAGAGAGAGAGAGAGAGAGAGAGAGAGAGAGAGAGAGAGAGAGAGAGAGAGAGAGGATTGGGGAAGAGGTGGAAAGGGGATAATCAGAAAAGGTCTCATTTAGCATTAAGACCCCTGATCTTTGCTTTGAGGGAAGTCAGGGATTTTCCCTATAGTATCTTTCCCCTGGACCTTAGTACTAAACTGTTCTGTGGTTATCTTTTCTTTGCTTCTCTGCCTCCTCCTTTTCCCCCTTCCTTCCTTCCTTCCTTCCTTCCTTCCTTCCTTCCCTCCCTCCCTCCCTCCCTCCCTCCCTCCCTCCTTCCTTCCTTCCTTCCTTCCTTCCTTCCTTCCTTCCTTCCTTCCTTTTCCCCCTGCATCCCCTTTCTTTTCTCTTCTTAGCAGGATTTAAATTCATGTAAACTCTAAAGCATCCATGAGTCCTCTTCCAATACCAAACAGTTGCAGCCTACTCTCTCACAGTAAAAAGAGATAAACACCCCTGTAGACCCAAAATAATAGCTCAACTAAAATTCTGTTTCAGTTGACTCCATCCTTTCTCTATATAATTTAATTGTTTAAAACAAAACAGCTAAACTTTTAAAAGGACCTCCCTTCCCTCTGCACAAAGAAGTGTTTAGGTTGAGAAATGTTGGTACCTAATTAAAACAGCCTCATTCTTTCTCTTTTCCTGGGTTATTATGACAAGTAGTGGGATTATTTGGTAAATCATTTGACCTGATTCCTATAGAGCTCCCATGGCTGTTGAATTTGCCTGTGAAGATGAAAAGATAATCAGGACATCTATTCTCACTCCTGGGCCTGGGAAGGGGGGAGGGAGGAGGCAGACGATGACTTCAGACTAATAGGAAGGGGGTGGGGAATAAATGGATAGTTGATTAGCCTCAGTCCCCTGGTTCTAGGGAAAGCTTGAATCCTAGTTTCTTCTTCTGTAAAATAAAAGAATTTGAATAAAAGCTTATAAAATGTTTTGCTACTGTGAAATTCTCCATTCTAAGGTTCCAAATACCTCTCACATTTTGCCTTTTAAGGTTCTCTCCAGATCTCACCTTCTCTGTTCGAAGGCCCTTTCCAGTTCTGATATTCCATGTACTAAGGACCTTCCCGGGTCTGACACTCCTTCTAGACTTCCCAGCCTTGGTCTCATACTGTCTGACTGAATTTCTCTAACTCTCTGTACTTCTGGTGGAGCAATTGATGGGGAAGAAGGTACCTGTGAGGGCAGAGGAATATAGGGGAAATAAAACCCTCCTGTTTTATTATAAACATTTGTGCCTTGGTTTCCTTAGTCAGTGTTTTATAAAGTGTTATTAGTATTGTCATTATATTAAAAAAAGATAGTCGGAGAACCCCTTCTAAAACAGTCTACTGAGGACACAATAAATGGGGCTGGGCTTGTTAGAATAGGAGTCTGGCTGACCTCTATCTAGTGGATTGAAAAGGTGTCTCTCTCTTCCAGAAGTCAGGTACCAGGAAAGGAAATCTAGATAATGTTTTATAGGTAGGTTAACTACAAAATCTTCAAGTGTGTAAAATTTTTCTCCAGATCATAAAATGCACATTAATTTTTCCTTCCTTCCTTCCTTCCTTCCTTCCTTCCTTCCTTCCTTCCTTCCTTCCTTCCTTCCTTCCTTCCTTCCTTTCTTCCTTCCTCCCTCCTTTTCTTCCTTCCTCCTTTCCTTTCTTCCCCCTCCCTTCCTTCTTTGCTTCCATTTTCTTTTCTTTATTCCTTTCTATTTCTTTCTTTCTTCTTTCCCTCTTTTGTCTTCTTTTCTTCGTCTTTTCCTTCTTTCCTTCCTCCCTCTTTCCCATCTCTCTATTTCTTCCTTTCTTTTCTCTTTTCTTTCTCATTTTGTTTTAACCTAGCAAAAACTTACCAACAATACTCTAACAACCCCCCCACTTGTCCTTGCCCCAAATTGCACACCCCCAAATAATTATTTAACTATTAACAGACAAGAGGGATTGGACCTTTGACTGTGTAACAATGACATTGCCCGTTGCCATTGAATAGAATCATGTGACTTCCTATAGATGATTTAGCTCAAGTGCCTTCTCCTATACAGTGTTCATAATGATATCTCACTAGTGCCTTCCTGCAAATTACCTGGCAGTTTACTTCTATGTGTAACTGTTTCTTCCAGTTGAATGTAAGCTCCTTAAGGACAGGGGCAGTTTGATTTTTGGATTATCCCGCTCCTATGATTTTTCAAGATGCTTGGAACATAATAATTACTTAATAAGGGCTCGCTGATTGGTTTATTATAGTCATCATTGTGTCTATTGTTTTTACAATCCAGGTTTTATTTGGGCTTCACCTGACTTCTTTTAGGATCTGCATAGAGGGTATTCTTAAGGTGTTTTATCTAAGGTCTAAACTTCCCTTCTCATCTCTCTGTTCTCTTCACCCCTTCAGTCATTCAAATGGCTTCACCTGCTACCCCCATGCAACTGACTCCTAAACCTTTGTCCCAATGCTCCAGGCTGATTTTTGAGTTCCAAGCCTACCTAGCTCAGACACTTCTACTCTCAGCAGAACCTCTTCACCTGGTTGCTCTGGACTATATCTAAAGACTATTTTTGCTCCCAAAGTTGCTCCTCCTCCTGACCACTATTTTTGTCCATGATATGACCCAAATCCATCCATGGTTTTTTTTTTTTGTGAGAGCATCTTCCTTCCTCTTCTACCCTGATGGACCATAACTATTTTTTATATCCTCATATATGCATATCTTGTCTCTAAGACTAGGCTATAGGGGTCCCCAAGGGCAGAGACTTTCACTTGTCTTTGTATTCCCAGGACCTTGTAGCCATAGGTAATTAATGTATTGCTGATTGATTTTAAACATTGAGGTTATTTTTGACTCCTCCATCTCTTTTACCTCTGCCATTCAATGAACTACCAAGTCCTCCAGATTTTGACCTAAGTCTCCTCTCTAAGTCCACTGACTCTGTCCTAGGTTCATTAGCCTCTATTTGGACAATTGAAATAGTAATAAGAGGTTTTTTCCCACACTCCCTCCCCTCCAAACTATTCTTCTTCCTCCTGCCAGAATAATTTTCCTTATGTATTGATACAATCTTATCTTTCTGCTCAGGGGTGTCCACTGGCTCCCTATTCCCTACTAAAATACAGTTCAAAGATTTTTTTTGTTAGGCATTTAAGAACATGCACTCATTTTTGGGGCAAGGGTTGGTTCATTTTTGCCATTCTCCCCTCTCTGCCTAGCATACTGTCTGGCATAAAATAGACAAATAAAATAAATGAATACTTATTGGTTTTGATTGAGTAAACATATCACAAGCCAACATTATCCTCCCTCTCCAGCCGTTTCTGCTATATTCCTCCTTGTCTTTAATACTGTAGTAAGATTGGACCTCTTCCTTTCCCTTGTAATACCTTCTTTTCTCCAGGTTGTTCATCCTGTTCCCCTATCTAGAATCCATTCCCCATCCCCAGCTCATTGAATTACTGCTCCTCATTTTGTAAAGCCCATCTCCAATATCACTTCTTGTAGAAATCTGTCCTGATTGCCACCATTTTTTTAATGACACACACAACACTTTGTCCATTCATTTTTAAAGCAGTTATATATTTTAATGGCATTGGAGAAGCAGTTTTGATATACAGGATAGACAGCCTGCCTTGTAGCAAGGGAAGTCCGGGTTCAAACTCTATTACTACTGTTGTGGGCCTCAGCCTTAATCCCTCAGTTTCCCAAGCAACTCCCCAAGGCAGTATGTAGCAGAGAAGGGACTGAATTTGAATTGGTAAAAGAAGCTTTCTCATCAAGAGCCAATGAAATTATGGGTTCAGGTCTCAATTCAAAATAGTTATTTATGTGTCTATGTAATATCCCCCACCTCCAGTTAGACTATAAATCTATGAGAACAAGAACTATGTCTTTCATAAATACAAAATATATCCTTCGTTATAATAATAATGACAATTAGCTTTTATATGGTGCTTTAAAATTTGCAAATCACTTTGAAAATATAACCTTATTTTATTCTTGCCACAACCCTGAAAGGTAAGCACTTTTTTTTAATTGTCCCCATTATACAGATGAGATTGAGTGATTTTACCAAAGTCAAATAGCTAGTCTGGGGCCAAATTTGTACTCAAGTCTGTCTGACTTTAAGTTCAATTCTCCATTGAAGATATTTAATGAATGTTGTTTTAATTGAATTGCTATTGCTGACTAATATGGGTGCTGTAGGAGGATAACCCACAGACAGGACACAGATGGAAGCAGGGAAGTCCAAGCAACTCACATGCTGCTGACACCAAATGCACTACTGCAGATGAACTGAAATGTTCAACATTTTAATTTTTTAAACTTGACATTGTCTCAGAAATTACTCTGATATGACCAATGAAACTAGCATCTGAGGTAGGGACTATGGTGGAGTCTCTGAGCCCTTATTTTTATTTTCAAAAGCCCTTTATGGGCTCCTGAGACGACCTGGAGGTAGAAGAAAGATAAGGAACGAAGGACTGAACTGCTTTGTACTAATGCAAAGGCAAGAGGGGAAGAGGAAGGTTTCTAATTCACAAGGGCAGTTAATAGAAAAGAAAAGGAAGACAATTTTACTCACTTTGTAGGAGGTCTGAGAAGGAGGTGGTCTGGTAGGGGAGATGAAAAGAATATCACAACGCACTGAGGGAAAAAGATCTTTTTTATTATTAATTTTTCTTTTAAAAAAGTTTTTTTTTAAATTTAGGTAAACCTCTTTCTGGTCTCCCCTCCCTTGCTCTCCACCCCCCCTCTTAAAAATATAAAAATGTCCAAACCCCAGAAGACGAAAGTACAATAAATATGCAGGAAACACAAAAACATACTTTATTTGTTTCTTCTTTATACAAAATAAGGAAACTAGAAGCCCTCAACTTCCAAAAAAGTGTCATCCTGTACATCCTTACAGCCCTGACCTCCCCCATACAGCTCAGGGCCAGGAGCCACTGGCTTCCTAGGGCCCTTGGCCAGTTCAGCTTGCCAATGCTCTTCTGGTTGCATTCTGCAGAACCAGGAGCAGGCGCTAGTGTCCGAGTCCTGCCCCACGGGGCCCCAAATCAAAAGCAAAAGGGGCAGAGATGAGGAGTCTCCCTACCCCAGCAGGAACCCCCCTCTGCATCTGAGGTTGGGAAAACTGAATTGGGGTCTTGGGAAAAACCACAGGGGGGCGACAAATTCCAGATTGAGTTTTACTTCTTTACTAACCCAAGTCCACACCGACACATTGTTTTCTTATATTTTCTCTCCTCTCTCTCTCTCTCTCTCTCTCTCTCTCTCTCTCTCTCTCTCCTCTTTCCCTCCGTCCTCTTCCTCTCTTTTCCCCCTCCCTCTCCTCTCTCTTCCCCCTTTATTCCTCCTTTAGCTTCCTCCTTTTCCCCCTACTTCCCCACCTGACTTTCCCCCTCCTCTCCCTTGTTTCCCTTCTCCCTGTTTCTTTCTTCTTTCTTTCCTCCCCATTCTTTCTCTCACACACCTTTCTCATTTTTTTTTAAGAAAGGGAGAGGTGGGGGAGAAAAAAGTTTTTTAAAATGCCATTCGAAATTGGAGAAGAAAAAAATCCCCTCCATTTCTTTGCCTCTCCCTTCCCTCCACAAAAGAAGAAAAGGGGAACAGAGGTTTAAGTCTGCAGGTGCTTCAAGATCTGTTGATCCAGTGGGCATTGACTTTGGTCCAAGAAAACTGCTTGTAGCCTCGAGGAGAAAAAACGCTGTGGTCTGGCTCTCGGTTCCCGAAAGAGCCACTTCGAACCAGCTTGGGTGGCCGAGGGAGGGATGGCCGGGCTCTCCCCAAGCACCATCCCGCCTTTGGAGGAGTCAGACATTAGAGGGTGGACCTGAGGGAGGACTGAATGAGGCTCTGTTGGCCGTAACGCCTGGGATTGGAGGCAGTGGGATACAGGCCCCGGGCTGGGCGTTTTGGTATAGGGGTGTGTGTGTGTGTGTGTGTGTGTGTGTGTGTGTGTGTGTGTGTTTCATGGACGTGTGTGAGAAAGACTGTGATTGTGTGTGTGCTGTGTCGGCCTCTGGATCCACAGAGGCGCCGGGCCTGGGGTGGGGAGAGGTCTGGGTGCTCCGTGCGCTTCCTTAGCCGGGTGTATTGGGCGGGGAAGGGGCTGGGGAAGGGCCCAGCAGCTTTTACCACACGGCGGCCTCATTCAGCTCCTGGTTGGGGTGTGACAGTGGCCCACTGTAGCCGCTATTGCTGGACATGGAGAAAGGCGGGCTGGGCCCCCCAGTGAAGACCTCGCCCGGAATGGGGTGCAGGGAGCCAGTCAGGCCCGGCTCAGGGCTCGGCGTGTCCGGGTGCGAGATCATATCCGTGTACCTTTGGTTTTCTGAAGAGTGATGCCCCGGGAGAGGCGGCTCCAGGGGCCCCAGCGGGGTGGAGCCGGGCCCTGAGTTCGGTAAGTAACTGGAGTCCGCGGGTGACTGCGCCTGTGACGGCGGGGCGTGCGGGAAGAAATCGTAGTTTCCTCCTGGGCCGTAATAGTCTCCTTGGTAATCTGGCCGGTGGGGATAGGGAAGGGTACCGGGGAGGGGGAGGAGGGCAGGGACCGGAGAGGACCCGGAGCAAGCCAGAGATGGAGACAAATACACACAGACACAGTCGGAATACACACAGACACAATCAGACGGACAGAGACACCGAGACGAATTGGAAGCAGGAGGGAGTGAGGCACATCCCCACACAGATACCAGATACAGCCGGAGAGAGAGAGCAAACAGAGATGAGATCAGGAGGAGAGAAATACAGAATCGGTTGGTTGGAGAGACAGAGTCATCAGAAACAAAATATGATGAAATGGCAAAAGAAACAGGGATAGGAAGGAGGGAGACAGAGATGGCCAGAGAGACAGAGACCCACGGACAGTCCGAATCGGAAAAAATTAAAAAATAAAAAGGTGGTGGTAGGATAGAGTAGGAGAGGGCAGGGCAGGGTAGGGCATACGCCCAGGTCAAAACAACATGATCAGAGACATTAAGATGCAGATGCCAAAGAGGCACGAGAGAGACCCACAGACGGGTTGGCACGGAGAAGCAGAGAAGCGTTAGCAAAGACACAACAGGTAAGAACCGAAGTTTAAAAGGGAAAAAGAAGAGAAGCACGGAGGAGAGAGGATGAAAGGACACAAGTAGAAACGGATGAGAAAAAGGATGAGAGGGAGGTAGATTGCAATATGGCCAGAGGAAGAGGAAAATATGGGGATGGGGAAAGCAGGGTAGGAAAGAAGAAGCATCGTTAGTAAAACGAGGGAGGGCAACCCACGAGACCTCAGGGCTAGGGATAAGCTTTTGGAGGCAAGGCGTTGGGGGTGGGATCCCCCAGCAATGGTTTCCTCTCACCGATATGCCACAGATTCCCTTCCCTTCTCCCCATCATTCCACCCTGCTTCCTCCCACCCTTGACCCCAGTTGGTATAGCGGACTCTGGGTCAGTCCAACAGGAGAGGAGCCGTTTGCTTTGGCCGTTTCAGTGGTTCCTAAAATACCAGGGTCGGGCAAAGCACGCAGGACCAGTCTACATTGGCATGCGCCCTAACGGACAAAAGCAAGCGAAGAAAAGCAAAGCCCATTCACACTCCCCCATGCCTGCCTCTCCGTGGCACTTTTGGAGCTATATATTAGAGCTAATTATATTACTATAGCACTGCTTCTTCTTGGGTAAATAGCCTAGAAGTTTGACCAAGGAGGGTCCGAGTGAATAGCCAGAGGGATTCAAAAGAGGAAATCCAGAGTCTGCATGGGGGTCCCGGCCACGAACAGACCTCCCCGCGCTTCCCATTAACCTGGGCCAGATTTTCCCCAAAGGTTCCAGATTTGCTCAACCATCCCAGAACTCGAAAAGAAAAATCGATTGTTTGTGATTTTTTTCGATCACAAGCCGAGAACACAGGTTATCAGTGTAGGGAGGGCTATTAGAACATGAAATGTCAGAGCTGGGAGGGATCTCAGGATATAAAATGCCAGAGAGGTGATGAGACCCTGAAACACACTATCAGAGCACAGTATGTCACATCTTAGAACATGGACTACTAAAACAGAAAAGGGCCTTAGACTATAGTTTGTCAGAACTTGGCTGATTCTTAGAACACAGACCTAAGCAAGTCAAACGTGTAAGGAACCTTAGAACAGGGAATGTCAGAGCTGAGAGAATGTTTGGAAAGCGTTCATTCCATCTCTAATTTTGCAGGTGGGGAAACTGAGGCCAAGTTACTTGTCCTAGGTGGTATAGAAAGGACAGGCTCCTCACTAGAATTTATAGCTAAAGGAACCCGTGGATCTCTGCTAAACCCTGAGGCAAATCGCCCTGAATGTTATTTTCTAAAAGACCCCGGAAGAGAAACCAAACCAAACAGGCTTCTGCCTCGACTCCCTCCCTCACATCTGAGCAGAGGTGTGCCGTGGGTTTTTGGGAGCCCCTTTTAATGCAAGTCACAGGACCAGGAACCCAAATAGGAAATCACTCTGTCCTTCATCCGACCCCCCACCCCCTTAGCCAGCCTCCAGCGGAAGGGAGCAATAGGAGAAAGAGAACCAAGACTGCTCTTTGGGTCAGGCCGGCAGAGGCTGTGCCCTGACCCCCTTTTGGACCCCCTCCCCAGTTCGGGATGAAGACGCAGAGAGCTCCCCTGTCTCCCAGCAAGTCTGTAGCTCCCGATCTGGGGTTCTGGGGTGTGTGTGTGTGTGTGTGTGTGTGTGTGTGTGTGTGTGGAGGGGGGTGGGGGGAGATCTAGCTCCTCCAGGCTGGGGAGGCGCGCAGGGGAGGAAGGAGGAGAGGCCGGGGCCCCGCGCTTGGGCCGCCTGCGAGCAGCCGGGGCGGCGGGGAGCCGGGGAGCCGACGAGGCGACTTTGCAAGTCCCCGGCCTGCCGAGGGGAGCCGGCGCTCGGCTAGCGGCCTCCATATGGTGGCAGGGTTTGGAGGTAATTGGAACAAATACCGTCTGAAAGAGGTACAAAAGGCTGCAGCTGGCGCTTTGTTCGCGCTCACACAAGAGGGAGAGGGGGCGCTGCGCCGAGCCCGGGGCTTCTGTTCACACAGACCGCGCCGGCACAAAGTGCCCTTTCTTGCGAGCTGCCGGGGTGCCAAACTCGGCTGGGGCCGCCGACGGAATCTCTCGGAGCGCGGATTAGAGCGGCCCGCGTGGCCGCGGCTCGCCTCGCCCTGCGCGCCCCCAACTCCCGGCCGCGGGCTCTCCGACTCTTTCTCTCTCTCTCTCCTTTCCTTCCTTCCCTCCCCCTCTTCCCTCTCCCTCGTTCCCCACTGACTTTCCCTGTCTCTCCTTTCCCCTCTCCCCGTCTTTCTCTGTTCACCCTATTCCCCATTCTCTTCTCTCTCTCCTTTGTCGCTCCCCTTTCTCTTTTCTTTTTTACTCTCATCGTCCTTTCTTCTCTCTCTTTTTCTCACTCTTCTCTCTTCTGTCTCTCTTTCTTTCTCCCTCCCTCCTTCCCTTCCCTCTCCTTCCTTTTCTTCTCCCCCGTTTTGACCCTGGCTTTCCCTGTCTCTCCTTTCCTCTCAAATCTCCCTCCTTTCTCCCTCTTCTTCGTTCTCCATTTACCCTCTTCCCTCTCCCTTTTCGCTTCCAGTCTCTTTTCTTTTTTTCTCTCACTGCCTTTTCTTCTCTTTTTCTCTCTTTCTCCTCTCCCCTCTCTTCTGTCTCTTCCCTCTCCTCTCTCCCCTTTCTATCACTCCTCTCCTTCCCTCTCCTTCCCTTTCCTCTCTCCTGTGTTTCCTGTCTCCTCTTTCCTCTCCCCTTTCCCCCTCACCTTCTTTCACCATTTACCCTATGTTCCACTCCCTTCTCTCTCTCCTTTGTCATTCCCCTCTTTCTTTTTTTACTCTTTTCCTCTCTCTTTTCTCTCTCTGTCTTTTTCTTCTCCCCTTTCTCTCTTCCTCCCTCCTCCCTTTCTCCTCTCTCTCTGTCTCTGTTTCTGACTCTGTCTCTCTCAGTCTCTGTTTCTCTGTCTCTGTCTGTCTGTCTGTCTGTCTGTCTGTCTTCTCACTATCCCTCTCCTCCCCATTTGCTCTCCCACAAGGTAGAAGGAGGAGAAGGAAGGGTCAGATTCACACAGGAGGGGAACCAGATTCCTAGCAAGTTCCCAGAGAGACCTAACCCAGGTGAAGCAACAAGTTTAGAATGCTCCCACCCAGATTCTGACATGACCCACCCTGCCCCCACCTATGAAGTCCGGAAAGAACATGGGGGGGGGGGAGGTAAATAGAGAAATGAGGAGGGTAGTCTCCCAGAAGAGTGAGAACACATCAGTGCTAATAACTAATGCTTATAGAAAACTTTCAAGTTGTAAAGAGATTTGTCATATTTTTGTTTGACACGTCCTGTGAGGTAACTACAAGTATTATTATCCCCTATTGTACAGAAGAGGAAACTGAGGTTTAGGGAAATAAAGTCCAAATAAAAAAGATCATTATTATTAATAATAATATTGTTTTAGCCCATCAGTCAAAATTAGTTTGGCAAATACTAATAGATTTATTCTTTAAAAAAACCTCTCTCCCTTCAGGTCTAGGGGCATATACAGACCCTAGCTGGGAAGCCTCTCTGGGGCCCCTTGGACAATAGACTTTGTTCTAGAGTCCAGTTGAATGTCAAACCACTACTGTCCTTAGGTCCTGAGCTCTGGGACAGAACATCAGAGCTCCCTGAGAGCCAGAGGTCAGTGGGATGCCACCCGCTGGAAGCTTGGCCAGGCCTACTCACATTGATGCCATTCTATTATTGTTCCTACCAAAGGGTACAGGCCCCATTTCTTTGGAGAAGAAAACTACACAAGTACACAGCTAAAACTCAATTAATGCTTAGTACTTTATGTAAGCCAAGATCCTAGCTCATCTGGTCCTCATTACATACAGATGTCTACACATACATGCAAATCTCTCTGAAATACACATCCTCTTTCAACACTGAAAGACGTCTCACACTGCAAATAAGTTGGCTACACATCACAAATACATTTTTGTATAGACACACAGATAATTCACGTACAAATAGACACGTATATATACACATAACATTGAAGCAATTGACAGAAATACACAGTACACGATACAAACAGAAATACATATCTGCATCATGCACCCCCCCACACATACACCCCAAACAAGCACAACTGCTCATATGCCCCAGATTACCCATAAACACACAATATACAACCATCTACCACAATATAAATACACATTTTTATACAATATCCCAGCACTAACATATGCATGCACACAAACCCGTTTTCTTCTTTATTAATCTTATTCAAACCCAACTTATCTATGTGTTCCTGGTATGATGGATCACTTTATACTTTAACAAAATTACTTTTAATTAAAAATCAAACAGAACCCACAAGGTATGGGCAGATAGAGTGGGATGATGTTACTGAGTGGTGGTGATTACTTAGTGAGGACACCATTGAAGACTACTGAGTCTCTGTCTCTCTGTCTCTCTCTCCTTCCACCTTTGGTGGTCTCTGATCTACCCAGCTCTTCATAGTCCCTTCCCACTCCCCTCCCCCACCCCACCCCCAGATATATGATCTCAAGTTCTTCCTAAATCACTGTCCTGATGTACCAGAGAATCCAACTTCCCCCCTTTTTACTCTTCTGAAGCTTCATTTTCACAGGGAGGCAGTTGTTACACTTTCCCAACTCTCTTCCACTCCTCCCAAAAGTCTATTAAATATCATTGCTTCTTCATCCTTAAAACACCCACAGAGTCAGTTTGTGGGGGCTGACCCGAGAGCCTCCAAGAAGCCTTAATTTGCCCTTCAAAAACTCTGAAAATGGTGCCCTCTCTGTGTGATTGGACTAGCAGAGGACCATAGAATCTCAGAGATGGAGGTTATCTAGTCCAACCTTCTGCCCAGGTTTTATATTAAACTGGAATTAACTCCCTTCAACCCTTGATCTATCACAATTACTTCTTCTGGGTCTCAGAGAGCTAGATTTTGGGAGAACTTCAACATTCACAAAACATAAACATTACAAACTGCCTTGAATTCACATCTGAAAAATGTCCCTCCTTCCCCCTATGACTTTTGACTCTTAGACCTAAGTTCCAGAGCTAGGAGGTAAGGAAAAGTTGCCAATTCTTAGGGTCCAAAGTTGGGGCGGGGGGGCCAGGTGCCTGGAAGAGCCTTTCTGGTAACCAGTAGGGATGGAAAATCAGTGCTTCCCAAACCCAACCTTGTGAAAGCATGGTTTGTAAATTCTCCCTGGTTTTCTCTGACTCTAGGACAAACACTCTGAAATACAGCTCCCCAAACTGCAGTATTTTTTTGAGGGGAGGGAGGAGCTCGAGGCCAAGAGGAAGCCCTACTGGCTTGTGATTCAAACTGGTATGAGTTAACCTGGGCCTGCCTCTTGAAGTCACTCAGAGGAAATTTTACCTCCTCTCCCCAGGGACCCCGTTTTAACCCTGACAGAAGCTCTAACAATTGAAAGGGCTTCAGGAGAACACTCTTCTCCACAGCCAGTTTGCCAAAGCAGCATTCTATCCCAGGGGAGGGTCTGTTACTCTCCTTTGTCTTCTGACCAGGTCCAGGAATGGACTCAGGGTCACTGAGAGAGAGTAAGCAAGGTTTCTGTTCCCCCTTCCCCAGTGTCTTTTCTCCCCGAAAGGAAACTCAAGACGCTATAACTGCTGTTTTAAACATCTCTCTTTCTCTGTCTCTCTTTTTGGGCTGTTTCTCCATTTCCTCTCTATCTCTGTCTCTATCTCTGTTTTTCTATCACTCTTTCTGTCTGTCCTGCCTGATTCGACCTGTGTCTGTCTCTTTCTCTGTCTCTTAGAGCTCCTCTCTCATTTGAGACTGCTCTGTCCACTCATTCATCAAACATTTAGAGCAATGGATTTTTACACACTCGATTCCCGTGGTTAGAGGTCATTATTTTTCTTTTAAATGGAAACGCATGAAATCCAAAGGCAAAACTAGCCAAAGATAAAGTCAGCAGTTCGAACTTTACTGCACAGCGAAGGAAGGTAGGTGTAGTGGGGCGCACCGGGGTTACTCGCGGCCGTGAAGGTGAGGTGCCCTCCCCGTCCAGTGAAAGGTTGGGGCGGGAGTAGGGGGCCCTAGCTTTACCACGGCGCAGAGCAGCCTAACTAGGTTTCTGCAGAATGCCCATCAGGCTTGGAATCGTGGGCAAGCCCAATCTCTGGTATTTGGGTGTCGGTGAGTCTGGACCAGCGCTCACAGCTGGGGCCAGATGTTCTGGGCCAGAGTACCCCTAGAAAAGTGGGAGCTATTGAATCTCTAGGAGGACTCTTTTCAGAGGTGCAGGCACGTCTCTGGGTGCCTGCGTGGCCACGTGGAATTCTCTAGGGGAAAAGGCGCTGGGATGGGAGACAGCAAGAACACTACTGAGCGCTCCTTACCTCCGTAGTAAGTGTAGGGGGTGGACCCCAGCATCTCTGATTCATCCAGCCGGCCACCCAGTGGACGCATGCGCCGCGGACTCCTAAAGAAAGCGTGTCTTCTCGCCCCAAGAGCGCTCAATTGCTTCATCCTTCGCTCCTTGGACCGACGGTTCTGGAACCAGACCTGGGGATGGGAGGCAGGGGGAAGCAGTCAGCAGAACTCTGAGGACAGGCCTCTGTGGGAGCACCAAGACTTGAAAAGCAGACCCAGGAAGTAAAGTAGTTGGGAAACCTGGGTTTCCACTTTGCGGGGGGGAACTAGGGTCCCCCTTAGCCCCTAAGTGGGGTGTCTCTTCTGTTCTTCCCCTCATCCAAAGAGAGGAGGAAAATTCCAATGACAGACACCTTCAACTCTCTTTCTCACACTCCCCCCCCCCCTTTCCCTAAAGTCTGCAGGAAAGAGGGAAAGGGAATGGGGGAGGAGGGCGGATTAAATTCAGAGCTGGCGAAGGTGGGGGGGGGGGATTGGGAGTTAACTCTGCGAACCAACCAAGAGTGAAGGATTTCGCAAACCCGTGGGGAGATTGATAATGAAGTCGACTTCTTAGGGCCCCCCCCAGCCTCAGCCTCAGACGTCTTCATAAAGACAAGAGTCAGAGGTGTTAACAACAAGATTCTTCCTCTTTTCTCCCTTGCCCTGTCTGCCCTTTCTCTTATTGGTCTAGTGTGTGTGTGTGTGTGTGTGTGTGTGTGTGTGTGTGTGTGTGTGTGTTTCTTTCATTCTCCACCCCACCCCATTCTTGTTCTCTTTCTCCATCTCAAAGGGGCCCTCGACCTGAGAGATAACCTAATTATTTCTATCTCCCCTTCCCTTTCCTCCTACAGTTTCCCAACCCCCTTCCTCCCTCTCCTTGCCCGGCGGGGAAAGAGTGAATTCTTCTCACTTTTTTAGATAATAGGAAGAGTGCGGACCTAGGAACCCTGGAGACCTAGACCTGGCTTTGCAGTGTGTGACCCTGGGGAAGTTGTTGGCCTTCTCTGGTTCTTAATGTTCTTTGGAAAAATCAAGGCTCTTTTAATGTAAGGTCCCTTCCAACACTAAATTGTATTTTCAGAGATCTTCCTCTTCTCACATACTGTTTGAAGGTCCCTCCTGGCTTTGCTATCGTATTTTCTAAGGTTCCTTCTCCACTCTGACTTTCCATGACTTTAAACGTCCAAAAAGGCCTTTGGAAAGGTTCTGGCCCCTGTGATATAGACCAGCTCTAAGAAGGAGAGGGAAGAATTCTGGGAATGTGTCCTTGGACGCTGCCCAAAGTAGACCTGCCCAGCATAGCCAAAACACCAACTTCCTCCCTCATGCTCACACTCTTCTTCCCAGTCCCTGTGGATACCACACACTCTGCATCATAAGCATCTAGCCACTCCCACTCATTTCCTTTTCCTTCTCCTGCTTCTTTTTCTGTTCCCATTCCCTCTCTTCTTACTTCTCCCTCTTGTACTCGCAGGTCTCCTGCTTCCCACCTCTCTACTACCTTCTCTTTTCTCTAGCCTCAACCTCTTTCCTCTTTCTTCCTCTTTTCTCTTCTCTTCTCTTCTCTTCTCTTCTCTTCTCTTCTCTTCTCTTCTCTTCTCTTCTCTTCTCTTCTCTTCTCTTCTCTTCTCTTCTCTTCTCTTCTCTTCTCTTCTCTTCTCTTCTCTTCTCTTCTCCCTCTTTCCTTGACCTTATCAAACTCCAGTACCAACCTCCTCAACTGAAGTGCCCTCTGACCTATCTGAATTCATCCTTCATGCACTTGCTTTTCTGTTATGGGAGAAAAGTCCAGCCCTGGCCTTTCTCTCCCCACCCCCCAGTCTTGAGTCTATTTCCAGTTTGTGATTTTAGTGTCTCAGCTGGGGATTCTAGAGAAGGGGACAGTTTGAGAGGAAGATGGAAGAGATAAGAATGAGGGCTAGGGAACGAGCTCCCAAGTTTCTTCTTAGCCATCAAAGAGTGGAGATGAAGGAGGAATTTTGTCAAGATGATGGGTGAGGCAGAGGGGAGAGGGAAAACCTAGAGAATGAGAAGAGAGATTTTAGGAACATCCTCTTCTTTTTTTGTATAGGGTTTGGCAGCTTGGTTTCCTATCCATTGAATCGTATCATTTGATAATACTATCGATAACTTACATATCATTTAAAGGTTTTAAAAATATTTTCTCTCATAATAACCTGGGCAAGCAAAGCCCCCGAGGATTATTGTTTCCCCTCTTTCAGGACAGGAAACAGATTTAGAGAAAGGAAATTACTTGCCCAAGAGCACATAAGAGACATTGTGAACCAGAATTGGAGGCCAAGTTTCTTAAATTGTCACATCAGGGTGCCTTCAGGGGAAAGCATTCTAGGCGTAAGAGGAAAGAAAAGGAAGGGGAAAGAGAACGAGAAAGGAGAAAAGAGGTAACGGAAGGAGAAAAAGAGACGAGATGGGGAAAAGAAAGAAAGGGGAAGAGGAATCATGAGAAAAGCAAAAAAGGAAAGGTGAAGGAAAGCAGGTGGAACTAGAAGGAGAAAGGGGACAAGGGGAAAGGAAAATGTAAAGAGAAAAGCAAGTGAGAGGTAGAAGGAGCCAGGCAGCCGGGACAAAGGACTCAGGAAGGTGGCGGCCTAGAGGAAGAGAGGAGGCTTTTCCAGGGGACTGAGGGCTCCTTACCTGGATGACCCGCATGTTGAGACCCGTTTCCTGTGCCAGCTGCTCGCGGATGTGGCGCGTGGGCTTGGGCGTGGCGGCGAAGGCGGCCTTGAGCGTTTCCAGCTGCTTGGCCTTGATGGTGGTGCGTGGCCCCCGCCTCTTGGTGCCCGAGTTCTGCTCCTCATTCTCGTTATTTGTGGTTTCCTTGTCGGACGACGTCGAGTTGTCGGTCTCTTTGGGGTCGTCCTGGAGTGGGTCCTGGAGGTCTGGGGACAAACTTCGGTCTGTACAGGATGACACTGTAGGGGGAGCGGGAGAGGGGTGCAGAGGTGAGCGAGAAAGGTGCGGGAGCGCGGGTCTAGTCACCCCCGAGAAACTCCTGCGCCCCTTCCTGCTCTTTTTTTCCCTCTAAAAGGTGAAATAGTAAAATCCCGACTCCCCAGATCCGAGCATTGTACGCACTGGAGACTGGGAAAAGAGGGCATGGGTTGGGGGGAGGGTGGCTGCTGTTGATTTTCCCCAAGTCTTCTGTCTCTCCCTATCCCTCTCTTCTTCCCTCCATCCGGCACTGATCCCTGGCGCCCTAGACTGTTGAAAGACCCGAGAGGTGGAACCCAGGGCCCTCTCTTTGACCCAGCCTGGGGAAGACATTCCCTTCTATAAGGAAAAAAAAGTCTTTCGAACAATCTGGGTTCCATCTTCGAAGTGGGGGAAGCACCTTAAGGAGTAAAAGGAAGGGGAAGGACGGTTGGTGTAAGACCGGCAGGCGCCACCATTTTGGGGACAGAGAAACCCGTTCCACGGCCAGCTGTGGTCACGTGGGAGCGAGGGCAGGCAGAAGGCCAGATGTGCACCCTCCCTACTCATCTCCAATTTCAACATTTCCTCACGCTCCTTCCCACGGGCCATTCCTCTCTTCTCCCTTCCCTGAATCTCCAAAGCTTTTCTCAGGTGCAAATCCAGAACCTAGTGATCCCGCCCACTCCAGAGCCCTGAGCTAAAGCAGGATTGAGACCCCCTCCCCCTGCCCCCTGCAGCCTCCCAACCTCCCGCCCGGATGCCCCGAGGCTCAGATGCGCCCAGGTTGAGCTTTGGGCGGAGACTGTGGCTGAAGCGGGCGCACGAAGGCCAGGTTCGGTCCAGTCCAGTGCCCAGAGCCTCGCGCGCCAGCTACGGGCCTCGGGTGGCCTCCGGGTACCTGAGTTGAGGCTGCCTTCCTTGACACTGGGCGAGTTCAAATAGTCCTCTTTACAAACAAATTTGTTCTCATCTATAATATAGAGTTCCTCGCCCGTGGACAGCTGCTTGTTGCAGACCATGCAGGTGAAGCAGTTGAGGTGAAACACTTTGCTTCGGGCTTTCCGAACCAGGTCGCTGGGGGAGATGCCTTGAGAGCAGCCCGCACATTTGGTGCCAAACCGTCTGAGGAAAGAACGGGGAGCCAAGGATGGAGAGGGAGAGAAGCGTCTAGGTCAGGGAGGAGCCGGGCGCCCTGCCTCCATCCCAGGACAGTGCCCACCGCTCGCCCTTGCCAACACTATCTAAACCCCTCAGCCTACGGCCTCTTTCTTTCCCTTCCCGACTTGTCGTGGTTCCATCTCCCACCCGGGGCCTAGGGGGAACCAGGCTCTTTCTAAAATTGTGCTTAATGCTTATCTGTTCATCACCATTATTAATTATTAATCGGAATGAATCACAAGGTCGTAGAAAATCTTGCTGGGCAGGAGAGAGACTCCCAAACTGGCTCCCTATTAAAATAGTAACGAAGATGGGGCCGGGGGTGGGGAAAGGTAAGATCAGATTTCTTTCCCTTACAATCACTCTAGCCTGGGCCGATATCCTGCAGACCCCGAAACCCAGGGACCCAGCCTTGGAACAGACTTGAGGAGAGAAGGTTGCTTTCCCTGGGGCTGAGGAGAGTGAGGAGAGGGGCCGGGTGTTGGAAGCAGGAGGCTGAATTCTTGGAGGCAAATGGAAAATAGGAGACCAGGGTTCGGCTGAGGCGGGATGTTGCCCACCCCAGGCAAAGAGCTTTTCAGAGCCTTATCCCCAGACTGGCTGTGCCGGATAGATGGCAGTGGAAAAAAGCACAGCCTTGGGGCCCTCACATCTTAGAGGGTGCATTCCCCCCGGGGTTCAGCCCTCCTTGGATCAGCTATTCCCGGAGCTGCTGACCAGTTTGAAGGTTTCCAGCTACCTTTTTTTTTTCCCAGTGGGGGGAATGAGGGACCAAGAAAGGAGGGGGGGGCATAACATCGATAAGCCTGGTGTCCTTGGGATTACAAAACTGGCTTCTTGTTGCTAAGGAATTGAGGACAATCCCGCCCCTCTCCCAGGAGCCCAAGTTAATTTTAGGGAATTCCCCTGTCTTTCCACCTGGGCTGTCTGATGAGTGAAAAATGTGCTATCCTAAAGGAGAGAAGGAACTCAGGGTTTGTGAAGGCCAGTGTGAGACCCAGGAGTTCGATGGGAGGTGAGAGAGTTGTGTTCCCCCCCCCCCCCATGGAAAGTCCACACACACAAATAAATACACATAGAAGGTGAACACGTTAAAGCCACACAAACATACATATTACCATCCACATAGGCACACACACGGAGAGCTGAACACAAACAGGAATCCACACACATATACAAACTAAGAAGCATACACATAAATACATAAGCACACACAAAGACATGCCCACAGGTATTATCACACACACACAGATGGACCCACTAACCCACACAAGCACACACTCCCGCGGGTACATCTAGAGACCAATACACAAAGCTACACTGACATACACAAAGACACACAGTCACATAGTCAAATGTACACACAAACACACATACACACAGGAACACAGAAATGGCCTGGCTCTCCCAAACAGAGAGAATTTGGGTGACGTTGATGCAGTGAGCACATTAGGCCCCATAAGTCATTTTCGGCCTTATCCTGAAGCATAATTGACTCATCTTCGCCTTATCCAAAATCATTAGAGGCTTTGAAAGCCCTGCAACATGAGGGGGGCCGGGCAGCTAGAGCCCATTAGGAGTAGTTTACATGTGTAAAGCGGAGCCTCGCTTTTCACCTATTGAAATTCACCTTCATTGGGCCTGAGGGGCTAGGGGGGACTTCTCTCCGCTCTCTCCGGGATCTGTCCCTCTCTGCCTTCCGCCGGCCCATCCTTTTGGGTTGCCCCACACAAAGCCTTCTTTGGCCCCTAGCTCCTGCCTCCCCTAATGGGGTTTTTCGAGAAAGGGAAAGGGAATAGAAACAATTTTTTACACCCCCCCAACAACTTTCAAAAGGAGAAAGAAAAACACTGCCCTCCCCACCCCCACACACCTGGATCAGGGGAGAGCCACTCAACCAGTTCTCCCCCATCCCCCAGTCCCCAATTCTGGGCCTCGGCAAGCTTCCGAGATTTCTGAATTCCCACTCAGTGGGGCTCACTGGCTTGAAGCCGGTTCCCGGGTTCTATAGCCAGGGCCAGCTCGCAGCGGGCACCTCCTTTCTCTTCTGGCCCCAATAATCCCAATCACAGACAGGATATTTCCTCTCTAGATAGACCCAGGCAGGCCCAGGCCACAGCATCGATGCTGATCCAAGGACGGGAGGGTGAACAGAAAAGTTTGTTAGCTTCGCTAAGCTTCCCTCTCCCCTCAGATCTCTGGATTGCCCGGGCTCCCCCCGCTCCGCCTCAGCAATCCCTAAAATTAACCGGAGCTTCTGGGAGAGAGGAGGGATTGTCCTCAAATCCTTGGTGTGAGTGAGTGAGTGAGTGAGTGAGTGTGTGTGTGTGTGTGTGTGTGTGTGTGTGTGTGTGTGTGTGAGTGAGCTAGGGTCTTTTGGGGTCAGAATTGGTCGTCCCGGTTGCAAGAGGACCGGGTAGGGAGGAGGAAGGCTTCCAAGCCTTCTCTCGTACTGTGTAACCCTCGGCACCTGCGGGAAGGATAGCTAAGCGAAATAATACTTGGTTGAATTGGGAACAGAACTGGTTTGTGTGTTTGTGTGTGTGTGTGTGTGTGTGTGTGTGTGTGTGGTAGGTGGAGACATAAAAAGTCCCGAAGCCGGTCCCCCTGGCCCTCCGCCCCCGTGGCCTCAGTTTCTCTAGAACACTCTGTGCGACTTCTCTCAGTTCTGGGGCTGGGGGAGGAGAGGGGAGACCAGGGGAGCGCAGGAATGGGAGGCCAGGGCCGGGAGGCGGCGTGGGAGGCACTCACCTGAAGAAGTCGTTCTTGCAGTAGAGTTTCCCTTCCCGCGAGAAACACTTCTCGGTGAGGTTACATTTGCACTCGCAACACTGAACACACTTAATGTGCCACGCGCGGTCCAAAACGTTGAGGAGAAACCGGTCCAGGATGGGCCGCTCGCAGCCGGCACAATGCACCATCATGACCCTGGGGCCCGGGAAAGCCAGCCGCTCCCCCACGCTGCCCTCTCGGCCCGGGAATCCCGGCGTCTGCGCTCCTGGCTCCCAGAGCCCGTGCCCCCCGGCCCGGCCCGGCCCGATGCGCCCGCCGCTCCCGGGCGGCCGCGAGTCCCGGGCGCCGCCGCTCCCCCGGGCCGGTTGAGCGGGCAGCCAAGACGCCGGAGAGTCAATCCTCAAGCTGGAGAGGGTCGGGGGGCAGGAAGCTCTCGGTGGCTGGGAGATGGGGAGGGGGGGGCAACGGTGGCGGCGTCTCACAGCCTCATCCCCTCGCCTCGGGCCCCGCGCTCCCCGGCTCTCTAAGCGTCCCCCCCGGGCGCCGCGGCGCTGGTGCCAGTGGCGGCGGCTCTCTCCCCACCTCGCGAGCTGTTTCCCCGGGTGCCGGAGTGTCTGCTACTTTTCTCCACTTTCATGCCGTCCGCATCCTCATCTTTGTCTGGCCGCTGACTAATTCGCGCATCCTTATTCAGATTTGGTGACGTGGCGACGCACGTAGCGCGCCCGGCGGCCAATGAGCGCGCCGTGGCCATGGCAACCTCTTAAATTTATAGCATATCTAAATTGGCTTCAGCATTGTGGTCCGGACAGAGCAAAAAAACAAGGCGTCAGTATTGTTGAGTATTAGATTGTACCTGATGCTGGGGCTAAGTAAGTATTTACCTTCTCGTTTTGGGGGAGGGGGCGGGGGCGGCGGGGCGACTCCGGAGGTCCACGCGCCTGCCTCCTCGGCTTGCGGGGGGTTCGCCTCCTCTGCTCGCTCTCGCTCTCTCTTCCCAGAAGTGCCCGAGGGCAGGCAGGTCATAGGCTGGGGGGGGAACCACGACCCGGCTGAGAAGAAGGAGCAAGAGCCAGGGGCCTGGGCCTGGTCCCCCCCCCCCCTTTCCCCTCTGCAGGCTGGGGGCGGCCCAAGTTGGCCGGAAAGTGAATGCAAACCTAGAGGGGGCCAGTGTACGCCCCACCCCCTTCACCTCCTACCCGGGTCCCCTCCTTTTCCCTCCCCCCCAGTCCCACAGAGCAGAGCCTCCGGCCGCGGGCCCTGGCGGATAGGAAGGCGGGTGAACTGAGAGGTTGGGTTCAGGGAGTTGGGGGCCCCAGGCTGTCCATGCTGACCCCAGGAAGCTTTGAAAGCCCGACTTTCGTTAGGCAGCCTGCCCTCGGCCAGCTGCGATGGGCGGTGGGGGAGGCAAGTTTCTCCTTCCCGACTCCTGGAACAGCCCAGGGCCCACTGGGCCTCCTTCTCAGTTTCCCAGAATAGCCGGGTCCGGGATAGGGATCCGGGAGCTCGTGTGATGGCCAGAGCGGGTCCCGGGAAGTGAGCTGGGGGGTGCGAGGGGATAGCTATTCTTTGTGTCCTTCGCTGCAGCTCCGGGAAGTCCCCCTCTCCCGGTTCCCTCTTAGAGCGCCGCGGCGGTGGGTTTGGAGAGCAAGGGGAAAGGGGGTTTCCAATGGGGACATTGTGCGCGAGGGCCCCAAGCAGTCTGGGCCCCGGCAGCACCAGCCTGCCCAGTTCTGCCTACACCCCGGGGCCTCTCCACTGCCCCACACCATCGAATTTTTGCCATCGCCGTGTGCGCGGGCCCCTGGCTCCCTCACACACGAGCGCACACACACGTCTGCCCCTCGTGTGTACAGGCACGGGTCCTTTTTGCACACGCACGCGCCGTATTGGTTGTACGTGCCGGGTGGGCTCTCTCAGAAGATCCGAGGTCTGGTGAGGGCCCTAAGAAGGCTGTAATTCCTTGGGCTCTGCGTTGCTTGTGGAATCGGCCAGGTCGGGGAACGCTTGCAGCGGCCCCGCCGTCCCGGCCGTTTTAGGGTGCTCCCAATCGTGGCGTGACTTTAGCAGGGTGCTTTGGGCCTGGGCAACTGTTAGCTCGGCAGACTTTCCTTGCTCCTGCCGTTAGCCTCAGCCTAATTCGGGCCTGAGAAACCCCAGGAGGATCAGAGGAAAGTGAGCCAGCTCCCAAAGTGTTCTCTTTCCCTACGGATGGGACTCCAACCGGCAGAGAAAACGGGCCTGGGAGAAGGAGACCAGTGGTCCACAAAGATGTCCCTCCTCCAGTCCTCTTTCTTTTGAATGGGGCACGAGGACGGGAGAATTCGTTGGGAAATCCTCCTGTCCGCCTTCCTCTCCCGTCTCTGCGCCTCCTTGTCTCCCCGTTACCCTGGAGAACTCTGGTACCGACGCTAGCAGCACCCTAGTTGAATGAGAAGCTGCTTCAAACTGGGTCCAGCGGAGACCGCTGGGAGCGTCGCCCCATCCGGGAAAGGGGTGAGAGAAAGAGTCTGGGGAAGGGACGTTTGCCTGTATGTGGAACCCGGGTCAGTGGGGTCTAGGGACTTTCCGATTCTAGTCCTCTCGTTTGTCGGAGTCCCTAAAATCGACTTCTAGCCAGACTTTCCCAAGGTCTCTCCTGCTCCTCCTGCAGGTTCAGGCAAACCTCCCGGATTAAACGAAACCAGTGTCTCCCCCCCCCCCCCCCGCCCCACAATAGCACTCTCTAGTCTCCGAGAGGACGGAGCATGGCACATCTAGCAGCGACCCCAAACTTAGGTTCGACTCCATTTCGGCCCCAAGCATCCCAGCCTGGGATCCAACCGCGTCTGGAAGTTTAAAAGTCCTCAATTCTTTCCTGAGAATAGACTAGCGGGCGTCCCTGGGCTCTTTGCCTGAGCAAAGGTACCCTCATGCTGGCTCCAAGACGCACTTGCCGCTCGCTCTGTGTTAGCAGCACACGGTGGGGCATCAGGAACCCAGGGCAGCCCTTGGCTCACTCTCTGAAGCCGCAGCTTGTTAGCCCAGCGCACGCAATACAATGAAACCGGGGTCCTGAAGCCTGAGAAGTCTGGAAAAAGCCAGTGAGGAGCGAGGCTGCAACAACCCCGGGAAGCCGGGGAACCTTCTGCCCACCTGGTCCCAAGGGAGGTAACAAAGGCTGCCTGTGTTCCCGAGAGGAAGGCCGGCAGAGTGCAAAGGAGTGATGGGAAATGGGGAAACCCAGAGCCTGATTTTTTCGGAGTCCTCTCCTCAAAGCTACTTTTCTAAGCTGTTTGGAGACCCCCAGACATCTGCAGCTCCCAGACCAGGGTTAGGCCGGGACGAACCACATGCCCATGACCGCACACCCTTGTCGGCCTGGGGCCACTGGATTTTGTCAGATCGAAGCTGGGGCCCGAAGGGTGGCAGGGGGTTAGATTCCTCCAATCCTTCCTGCCCATCTCAGTTCCAATTCCCTAAGGCCCCCACCTCTCCCCTTCAGGGATCCATAGTCCAGATGGAGAACAACGAAAAGAGGGGAGAAAACCCTCCCCCACTAGAAACTTGTCTCATGAAATAGCCGAATCTTTTCCTCGCTCACCCTCTCGCTCTGCCTAAGGACTCTCCCCCAAATTTTCCAACTTGGGAAATGGGGCTTGAAGACGCGAGAACTCTCTTCTCGAGCTGCCAAGTCGGAGCCGGCCAAAGTGGAAGAGCGAAGGGAGAGGAAAAGGACGAATTGCGAAAAAGAGAAAGAGTGGATCTCTCTCTCTCTCTCTCTCTCTCTCTCTCTCTCTTTCTCTCTCTCTCTCTCTCTCTCTCTCTCCTCCCTCCTCGCCCTCTGAACATCCATCCAGGAACAGAGCTCTTACAAAATACTTCCTAATGTCAACTTAAAATAATACGCAGAGATTTCGTTCTATTCAGAGAAAACATCCAAATGCAAAACCAATCCTCCTCAGTTTTCTCTCTCTCCTCCAGAAATAATGCATTAGGATGTGATTTATCATATGTCTAATATCTAATGTCCTATAATACAATATGATACAACACCGACTAGCCTAGCTCCTTTGCCGACTAGGGAGACAAGAGAACAGTAATAAGTTCGGGAGGGCTCCAGTGTCAGACGAGAGCGCTTTCCCCAGGCCCCTAATAGGCCCTGGGCCCTGGAGGACCCAGCGCGTCCCGATGCGCTCAGGGCGGATCTTCGTGGCTAGCAGGTGCCTCTCCTGGAGTCTCTGCCAGCCAGCTAGTTTGGAGGTGCTAGTGAGCGCCTGCGGGTCACTATTGCGCAAGAACCGGAGAGGCTCTCCCCAGTTTTATAAAAGAATTCATCTCTGTGATTGCCCATTTGGGGGGCCGGTTCCGCCTTCCCCAGGATCCCGGGGAGCTTAACTGCTGCCTCTCTTCTCTGGCTTCCCAAATATTCCCTGTCTCTCGTCTGGCGACCACTTCAAGAGAGCCTGCGGGGGCGGGGGCTCCGGCACTCGAGACACCGACTCGCCCCCGCCTGAGCGGCCCGGGAGCGAGCCATCGGACTCAGCGCTGAATAGAGGAGGGTCGGCTTGCTCAGTGGCGGCGCCCGGAAGGAGACAGGCTAGCCCCCTCTTTCCTCCAACCTGCGGAGCCCGGCTGCACCCGCGGCAGCGGCCCCTCTATTAGGCACCCCGTTCGTTCCCCGCCGCTCTCATCCACCCCCGCCCTCGCAACGCTAACAGATGGTTTTCCAGGCAGCAAATACCCTTCTATATGTAACTAATAAACCGATTGTGTCTTAACAGGGTAATGCATGGAGACGCAGTGTCACTTAGACAAGATGTTGATGGAATTTCCTATAGAAAAACCTCCTTCCCAGAGTAAAGTGTATCCACATTACTGCGGAACAGACGGCAGAGGGATAAGTAAGACAGACAAAAGACAAACAAGATAATAATCTGTTTCCAATCACTTAAGCCCTGTAGAATTTGTAAAATGCAAGCTGCATATTCCCTCTTGTGCTTCGTAATTAATTATCTGTTAGAATGCACACACCCCACTTGGTGGGTATTTCTAACTCCGGCGGGCGGCAGAGGGGCCTTGGAGGGCCGGCTTCCCCGACCCGTGGGCTCTTCCCGCAATTCCTGGGCTCTTCCCCCAGCGCCTGGACTCTTCTCTCCCCACCCTCTTCCCACCCCCCCCCACCCCCGAGGTCTGGATTCCTCTCCCGCAGCCCGACTTCTTCCCGGGGCTCCTGATTTCTTCCCCTAGATGCCTGAGTTCTTCCTCAAACCCCTGAATTCCTTCCTCTTGCATCCCGGGGCTCGCCTGCTCTTTCTCTCGGATGCTCGAACTCTTCCCAGAATGCCTGGGTCCTCCCCCGCGTCCCCACCTCCTTGCCCCAATGTTTGGATGGATCCGCTGGACCAACTCGGTGGATGGGGCTTTGGGGACGAAATACCGGGGAGAAAACACTTCCTCCCGTCAGCCTCTGACGCTTTAATTTTTATTTTGGAGGTGCTTTATTCCCCCTCCCCATCACTACCGAAAGATGAGATTTCTCTTTGGGGTTGGGGTGGGTATCGGGAGTTTTTGTTTGGGCATTAGCTTGGAGAGAACGAAGAGAGAGAGCGCGAGTCGCTTGGTAACCCTTAGCCATCCCTCCCTTTTCTCTCCCTCTCCTCCAGCTCTCCAAGAGAGCCGCAGCCCATCTTCTTCCCCTGATTTCGATCATTAAAGGCCCCTCTCTCGTTCCCCTCCCCCTCCTAGCCCCCTCCCCTCCTCTTCTCTCCCTCTGCGAGGGCCAAAGAAGCTTTAACTTTAAACAAACCCAGCAAGCTGCTCGCCGCTGCGCTCTGGGCTCTGTCTGCGCGGCTGCGTTACAAATTGTAAATTTAAATTGCTCGCCGGATTCATTACCTCCCCTCTTTGATTTCAGCCAGCCGTGAAAAATTATACCGCTGTACCGCCGAGAAACTGTTTGGCTGCAAAGAGCCGGCGCCTAATCACCAGCTTTCTCTCTCCAACAAAAGTGTAATTATTTTGTTTGGGGTGTAAATATAACCCACGCTACAGACAGATAAACCTCCAGCCGCGCTCCCAGGCATTCCGGGACATGGAGAGAGATCGGCCCCCAATTAATGGCGGGGTTAAAGGCGACACACGCAGCTGCTGCAGAGTTGGGGAGCCCTTTCCAAGCGCTGCGCCCTGTCACCTTCCTCCAGGAGCCCGGTCCGAGAGACCGTGGGCCTCCTGCTCCGCCCGGCTTGTTATGGTCGGCTAATGCACGGGGGGCCGGTCCACTGGGGGGGGGGTAGTTTAGGGACTTGGTTGCCGGATGTTCGGGTTTACAGAGGGGCCGTCCACAGCCGAAGGGGGAGCAGCTGGAGAGGGCTGCCGAGGAAGCGGCAGCCTCGGATTCTTAGATGGGGTTTGGGGAGCCGTCCTGGCCCGAGAATACCGAAGGGTGACATGCGCTCAGAGAGGGACATAAGCTGGTGTGTGAGCATGGCTGGGAAAACGCGAGGATGTGCAGCATGAGCCATCACCTTCTCATTTCTCCACCACCGAGCCTGGTGGATTGAAGTTCTTGGGGAAAAAAAAATCAGCCACGGCCTGTGGGCTTACTGGGAGGCGGGGGTGGTCTGGTGAGGGTCAGAGAGCTGTCTGCTAATCTCTGGCGGTATGCAGTGTGTGTAGGGAGGCCTGCCTATTCCTGTTTCCGCCAGGCCAGAATTTGGGCCAGTTATGAGCACTGAATCGAAATCCACTGGAACCTAGAGGGATTTGGGTTGGGTCTGTGTGTCTTTGGGGAGCTGGGCGGCCCCTTCGTTGAGTCCTCTGTTCCTCAAAGGGGGAAGAGAATTTCCTTCCTCCCCAACAGTGACAGGTCAGTGGTTAAATGAATTTGTCCAGAATGGCTGGCCTTGACCGACTTTGTCAGTAGGATTGTCACTCTTCTCTCTCATTACGTGGTCATTCTGGAACCCATGAAGAGAACATTAGCAAGAAGGAAACCGCATCTTCTTTCTTCCTTTTCCCCCTTCTTTCCTTTTTCCTCCCTCCCTCCCTCCCTCCCTCCCTCCCTCCCTCCCTCCCTCCCTTCCTTCCTTCCTTCCTTCCTTCCTTCCTTCCTTCCTTCCTTCTTTCCTTCCCTCCCCCTCCCATTTTCTCTCCCTTTCACTGTTTTTCTCCTCTTATTCTTTCTTTTAACTCCTTTCCCCCACCTCCATTGCTGCCTCATTTTCCTCTTGTGTCTTTCCCCCCCCTCTCCTCTCAACTTTCCCTTTCTCTACTCCCAATTCTTTCCCTGGCCCTCTCTTCCCTATCTCTCCTTCGCTCTGTGCCTCTGTTGCTGTCCTCCTCTATCTCTGAGTCTCTTCCTCCCCCTTCCCATTAAAGGAATCCCCCTCGCGCTGATGGAGCGGAGATTGCTATGGGTCGTTTGACTTGCTCCCATAACCCTGGGACTCCGTTGTCTTACACTGGCTTCTTAGAGATCCTGTGCTTACGAGCAACTGGAAGGAGCGAACCCCACAAGCAGGCTCCCAGACGAGTCAGCTAGATGTTGGTTGTTTCGTTCACCCCCAAGTTGCCTTTGCTTCCCCAGTCCCTTAGTCCTCCCGGACCAGGGAGCATCTACACAGGGACAGATGTCGATCCGACTCAAGAAGAATTCAACTATTTTTAGAGACTTGAAAATTCTAGTTCGAAGAAGAGGACTGGGGTCTTTATATAGATGGAGAACGCTGGGAGAGGAGAATAAGATGGGCAGAGGGACTAAGTGCCACCCAGACTCCCGTATTCTGGGTTCTATTTTAGGCAAGTCCTCGTGGAGAGAAGGGGATAGAATGGGTAAGAGAGTAGGTATATCCACACAGAGGAACACCTAGGAATTCTTGAATTAAGCGAAGCAGCCCAAGCGTTGTGTGGGAGCAGATAATGCAATGATATAATAGACAGAGATGGAAAAGCTGTGTATCCTTCAGGAAACACGTCCATATAGAATTCTGTGTATCACACACACGAGTTTTCTTCGGAACAGAGGGGCCGAAACCTAGACAGAGTTCTCAGAGGAAAGAGCTTTTCTGGAGCTTGTACTCCCAGGCTTTCTCGGGACACTCGAAAGTAGTATGAGCTCACCAAGGGATGAGTCCAAGCGCTCCTGCGATGGACAAGGCCTCCCTATTAGCTTCAGGAGACAGGTCTAGAGGTTTTGTCCGGGGCAAGGAAGCGCGGGACCCGCATAGGGCCAGTCATTTTGCCTTTCGAGTAACCCTTCTAGAGGGAAAGATTTAACTGAGCCTAACTACCTAAGTTTTGATAACCTGAGGCTTAGCAACAGCTTGGCAGGGTGTGACCTGGGTTTTGTGGCGGCTCTTTACTGGTGTGTGCGCGGTCAGTGGAGGGTGGGGGCCAAAAAGCTTTCCGAGTCCAAAGTTGGGTGGAAAGAGCTCGGCTTCCTGCTTCTCCCTCTCCAAACTCATTCGGTCATCTGGGAAAATCCAGAGCTTTTGTTCCGACAGTAAAGATGACTTATTTCTTAACATTTCAGCGCCACTGAGATTGAATTGGATCCCAGTTTAGATCAGTTCAGATCTCAGCCTTTCCCGGGAACAGCGAAGGGAAAGAATCCATGGCGCACCTGGACCCCTTCCCAGGTACCCAGGCTGGAGGTCCCAGTCACTTCCCTCCCTCTAACCTCCCCGATCCCCAGTGCTTGCCAGAAGAGATTTGTCTGTGACTGAGAGCATTCTTCTGTCGTC